>NC_080188.1:198777396-199501146 GCF_030028045.1 Hippopotamus amphibius kiboko | reverse complement strand
AAGCCCATTCTTTGAAATGGACAAAGGACATGAAAAGATGTCAAACAGGAGTAGTCACCATGAAAATGCAAATTAAAACCACAACCTTCGCACACACTAGAATGGTTGTACTAAAACAAATAAAAATAACAACTGCTGGCAGCCATGGAGAGAAATTGGAACGCTTAAACTTTACTTGTGGAAATGTAAAATGGTGTAATCTATGTGTGTGAAACTTTCGCATTTTCTCAATAATATAAAAATGTAATTATCGTATGTTTCAACAACTCCACTCCTAGATACATACCCAAAGATTTGAAACCAGGTGTTCAAATAAAAACTTGTACACCAATATGCAGAGCAACACTGTTCACAACAGCCCAAGGTAAAAACAATTAAAATGTCCAACAACAGGTGAATGGATAAGCAAATAGGGTAGATACATAAGCTGCATTCTTCCGCCATATAAAGGAATAAAGTAAAATGGTGCAGCTGCTGTGGAAAACAGTAGGGGCTCCTCAAAAACTTTAACATAGAATTCATGTAGAATCCCTCAATTCCACTCCAGGGTGTCCACCAAAAGTATTAGAGAGCAAGGGCTGGAACAGACACTTATACCCCATACTCATAGCAGCACTATTCACAGGAGCCAGGAGGTAGACGCAACACAGTGTCCTTCAGCAGATGAGTGCATACGCACAAGGGAGCATCTACACAAGGAATTAATTCAACCTTTAAAACTAAGGTAATTCTCACACAGGCTACACTGTGGATGAACCTTGAAGTCATTATGTAAGTGAAACAAGCCAGACACGAAAGGAAAAACATTCTATGATTCCACTAGCATGAGGTATCCAGATAAGTCACATTCAAAGACAAAGTAGAAGATTGCCAGAAGTTGAGGAGAGTTAGTGGTTACTGGTTACAGCTTCACTTAGGGAAAATGAAAAAGTTCTGGAGAGGAACAGTGAGGATATTTTTACAACAATGTGAATGTAGTAAATGCTATCGAAGTCTATACTTAAAACGATTTAAACAATAAATGTTGTATGTTCTTAATCACAATGAAAAAAATGATACGTTACAACATGGAAAAACACAGAAAACGTCCTAAGTGAAAGAAGCGACACAGAAAAAGCCACCCAGATCATGCTCATCTTGTGCACTTTAAATCCATGAAGTTTTTGAAAATGAGGGAAAGCCCCAGGGATGGTTCCAGGAAAAGAAAACTGGACGAGAATGGAAAAAGACATGCCCACAAAGTTGGGGCAGCTGGTGAAAGATGAAGTGGTCCTGTGGATTATAATGTGGAAACCATAAACATTCCTCAATTTGGGGTTATGTGCAGCTTCCCTGGGAGAGTGGCCCTGTTTTGGGTAAAACACACTGCAGTATTTGGTGTGAATGTAGAAAACTTTCTACTGCTACTTACAGTGTAAACATTTGAAATTTACTAGAAAATTACTTTTGTACAACCATGTCAGCAGCATGCCAGAAAATCAGAGATTACATCAAACATTGCTATAGGGGTCAAGACTCACCCAGACCAAATTCAACCAAAGTGGGGATGCTAATCGCCCTTGTAGGAGTCCACACGGTATTAAGAGGGACCAGGGAAAGATTATATGAGTAGCCACTATGTCTGGGATGCTGTGGATGTCGTGTATGTATTTGAAACAGTGGGATTTCTGAATTCTAGTTTTCCACATAAAATCACCAAAAAACTGTCAGAACTGAAAAATGAGTTCAATATAACTGCAGGATCATTTGTAGTTCTATTTACTAATAACAAAATACCAGAAAGAGAAATTAACAATTCCATTTACAATTGCATCCCCCCCCCCAAAAAAAAGAATAAATTTAACCAAAAACTTGAAAGACCTGCACACTGAAAACTGTAAGACACTGATGAAAGAAACTGGACACACAAAAAAATGGAAAAATATCCCACGCTTACGGGTGAAAATATTGTTAAAATGTCCATTCTACCCAAAGCATTGTACACATTTACACAATCACTACCAAAATTCCAAAGATATTTCACAGAAACAAAACAAACACTCTTAATGCTTGTGTGGAGCCACAAAGGACCTAGACTAGGGACGTCCCTGGTGGTCCAGTGGGTAAGACTCCGTGCTCCCAGTGCAGGGGCCCAGGTTCAATCCCTGCTCAGGGAACTAGATCCCGCATGCCACCACAAAGACACAGTGCAGCCAAAACAAACTTAAAAAAAAAAAAGGGACCCACAATAGCCCAACCGACAATGAAAAAGGAGAACAGGCTGGAAGCAACTCCCTCTTTGACTCCAAGCAACATTACGAAGCTACAGTCACTAAAAAACACTGTGGAATTGGCACAGGAATGGGCACACAGACCAGAAGAACAGAGCAGAGAGCCCAGAAATACACTTACAAGTATGTGGTCCGTTAACTCATAAGAACAGTGCCAAGAACATACACCGGGGCAAGGACAGTCCCCTCCACAAACGGCGCTGGGGACCCTGGACCCCACACACCCCAGCACAGCACTGGCCACCATCGTGTTACCACACACAAGAGCGGACTGAAACCCCACAGCTCTCCCCATCAAGCCCGTCCTCTCCCGGGTCCCCAGAGGACAGACGCCCTCCGCGCTCAGCCCCGCGCAGGACGCTGCTCCCCACGTCTCCTCACCTTTTCCTTCAGCGGCACCACCTCCGGCAGGTCCTGAGGAGACGGGGCTCCCGTCAGCTACGCTGGGAGCCAGGTCCCCGGGAAGAGCTCGCATTCCCGCGGACCAGAGAGGCGGGCTTTACGATCCCTGCCAGCCAATGGGAGAGGGGAGCCCAAGCCGCCCTCACCGGTCAGCGGAGGCCCCGCCCCCTGAGGGCAGTTCTGCTCCATCCACGGAACGGTGGAAATTCAAACTGAAATATTTTAAGTCAAATATCCCATGACTTCTCCAAAATAGTTAATGAATAATTACCCCGAAACAGCACAGAATGAAATGAATGTAGAGACCAAATTCACTCAGATTTATTAATAGACATTTATAATGCAAAACTATCAAAATTATGGAGCTAAACAGAAAATCTACATGACCATGGGTTTGGTCTGTAGATGATGAACGTTGAGTTTTAACATACAACACAAAAAGGCAATCCAAAAAAGAAAAAAGGAATATTGGGGAATTTATAAAATTAAAGATATCTACTCAAAGACCTTACTCACAAAAGCAAAAGACAAACCACAACTGGGAGAAAAATATTTGCAAAACTCATATCTGAGAAAGGATTTGGACTCAAAATATACAAAGACTTCTGAAACAACCCCATTTAAAAAAAAAAAAAAAAGGTAAGGATCTGAGCAGACACCCAGCAAAAAAAAGAAAAGACAGTAAAAAACATTCTCAACATCATATACTGTTAGGGGATTACAAATTAAAATCATGAGACATCACAGCACACCTGTTAGGACGGCTCAACTCAACATATGACAACAGCAACCGCAGACAGTGAGGAACAACAGGAACTCTCCCTCATTGCTGGTGGGAGGCACTTTAGCCAGTTTGTAAGACAGCTTAGCAGTTTTTTCCAAAGCTAAAGTCTCATCTTGGGGTCCAAACAATCGTGCTTTCAGGATTTAGGCAACTGCTTTGAACATCTATATCCAAATGCAAACAAAGATGCAATTATGCACAGCAGCTCTACTCACGTGGCTAAAACCTTGAAGAAATCAGAATGTCCCTCAACAGATCAATGCATAAGCAAATTGGGGTACATCCATGTCAAGGCAAGTAGAAACTCTCACCCCAAAATATGCCTCTCTGGCAGAAGATTCCAGTCTGCTTAAAAAAAGAGAGAATCTCAGAACACTATGGTTGCCCTTTTGTGAAAGACTTTTACAATGGAGAAATCTCCATTTGTAAGGGTGTGTCCCTCTTTGCATCAGAAATAGGATAATTAAAACTCAAGTAACTTCTCAGTGGAGAAGTCCTGACAAATCTGCAAACAATCATACCCTTGTTTACGGTGCTTTGCATGATAACCAGCCACAACTGGCTTCCCCCCCTTCCCCAACACGTCTTCTGTTTTTAGCTGAAGGTGGTTTTTAAGGGGATGGCTTTGGTCATGTCAGGGAATGATTCAGCTTTCCTTGGTATCCCCCCTGTACATAGGAGGTATACATGCTATTAAACTTGTTTTCCTCCTGGTAATCATTTATTACAGGGGTGGGGGAGTCTCAACCAAGAACCTTGTAAAGTAGAGGGAAAATTGTTTTTCCTCCCAGACACGTGCAATGGAATACTATCCATCAGTAGAAAGGAATGAACCATCCGTCTATGGAAAGACGTGGGTAAATCTTACATGCACATTGCTAACTGAAAGAACCCAGTCTGAGGAGGCTGCACACGGTATGACCCCATTTATGACATTCTAGGAAAGGCAAAGCTACACAGATGACAAGCAGATCATGGGGTGGAGGGGTTAACGTGTTCCCTGTGACACTTTAGGATGGAGACGTGTCACTACGCATTTGTCTAAGCCCACAGAATTGTACAGCCCAAGGGGTCAATCATAACCTATTCAAATCTAGTTATTTACCATGTAGGAGTGTTGCAGGATGGAATACACAATGCGACAGAATCTAACTGCATTACACATGTATGGAGAAAACGTACTATAGGGAATGGGATAAGAGGTGCTAACCTAAGTAAACTTTGGAAATGAATGGAACCTGTAGGCTAAAGGCAAAATGGACTGTACACAAACACTGGGCTCTATTTTATGACGTTCTTTCCAGTGTGAAGTAGCTAACATTGCTGAAACCTCTGTACACGAAACCTGGAAAGGAGCAACGCATAGATAAACGGCAGATGGTGGGAGCCCGGCTCCTCGCTGTGGGAGGGGAAGCTTCAGATAAGCAAAGGAACCAGAGAGGGAAGCTGAGCCCCTGATGGCCACTCCTTTCTGGCTCCGAGTTGCATCCAGCAGGACCACAGTCACCTGCACCTAGTCTGCTGTGACCCACCGGCCCCCGCCTGGCCTTTCCTCTTCCTCCCTGCGATTATTCCAGTGACCCTGCCAGCCTGGACCCCTCGCCCAGGCCAGGCGCCTCTGTCCAGCCACGGCATCCCCATCTCACCTTGGGGCCAACAGGCCCCTCAGAGGACGGCGACCCTGCGGCTCCCCATACCCAGGAGGCAGCCCCGCCTCCCTGGTGGCTGAGCCCAGACACCTGCTGGGACCAAGCAGGACCCTATGGGGACTTCCCAGGACAGCCCTCCCCCATAGGCTCTGCTGCAGCTCCTCTCTGAAGTGCCTGGATAGTAGTATCGGATGCAGGCTTCCTGAGTTGTTTTACAGACGCTCAAACCACCACCAAATGGAAGACATTAACTACCTGGTGATCCTGAGCACAGAGCCCCCAGACCGACCACTGCCTGAGAACTCACAATGCTAACTGCCTGTGACTTCACCATCCACCAGGGCTCAGACTGGACGGGGCCTACGCTCATTCCTCTGTATGTGACTCACAGGAGCCTCAGGAACGGAGGAGGGGGTCCCTGAGGAGAAGCACAAGATAGATGCTAGGCATTACCATCATGGCATTCACGTAAAATGTGCCTGAGCTACATTCACATGAGAGGATTCTGTCCTACCTGTGCACCCCCAGCAGCACCTTCAGGCTGAACTGCAGACCTCCGGCTTCACCATCTCCACTGAGGGCATTCGCTTCACCTGCTGTGAACCACCTCCTTTAGGATTTCCAGAATCACACAGCACAGAAGAGCTCATGCTGATGTGTAATCACATTTCACAGGACCCAGAGATGGTGGGCTAGCGTCCAGGCGACCCTCACAGCAGACCGCCCAGCTGGCCCCCAGAACCTGTTTTCCTTTTTCCTGCTCATGGCTACCCTGCACCTCCCAGCCTTCCCATCCCTTGAAGCTGGGGTGCAGTTTCTCCTGTTACCAAGGGGACGTGGTGGAGGTGGTGCGGGCCTTGGCCTGCCTGTGTCCTAGGACAAAGGGTGTGGTGCCTCTATGGCCACCCCACCCTCTGCGGGTTGGAGCCCTCCACCCAGAAGCAGGGAGGAGAAACGGTGGACAGAGCCTGGGCCCTGACACCCACCTACCCTGGACTCTCACATGAAAGGGACAGAGACATACTGAGCCTCAGCCCATTTTGCAGGGGACACGTTGTTCCAGTAACAAACCTTTGCCCTGAAAGCCGAGGTGCTTCACAAATCCCCACCCAGGAGTAACCGAAAATAAGGCTTCATTTCATCCCACTTTTCTCAAACCGCCACCCACGCTGCGACCTCTACTCAGGTGATGCAGCTTCAGCGCAGCCCCTTTAAAAGACCCCTGGACCCCAGCTCCCCGAGCTCTGCCTTCAGTTTCAGGCAGAAGTTCCCTTGACAACCTTGACAAACCTGCTCACTTTCCTTGACAACCAAACTTCGCCATCTCCCAAACTCTTCTTCAAACATTTCTATCCTAGGCTTGCTGCACCTAAAGTGACAGTGCCGTCATCATGTGCCAGAAAGCGACTCCTCCAAGCCTGTAGTTATTTGTTACGTGATGCTATTGATGATGACATCCCAGAAGAGCCAGCTTTGCAAGGAAACTGCTGCTGGACTTGGCACTGGGCCCCTTTCCATGGACAGGATGGAGTGGCTGCTTCCACGGGCCCCGTGGCAGAAGAGCTCACCTGATGACGCCAGGCCTTGATCCTTTCCAGGATCCTCATTCTCCCCAGACCACCATCCACATGGCTGCTGTCTCTGACAGTCTATAGGAGACCTTGGTAATCTCCTAAAATGAGGGTTATTTTATACACAGATAATGGGTTGAATGGTGGCCCCAAAAGACGTGTCCTCCCAGAACACATGAACAGGACCATATCTGGGAAAAGGGTCATTGGAGATGTAGTTAAGGTGAAGTCATCTTGGGTTAGAGTGGCCCTCCATCCAATGACAGCATCCGTATAAAAGACAAAAGAGGAGACACACAGACACAGAGGAGAAGCCCCGTGAAGACAAAAGCAGAGAGGGGAGGGAGACAGCCACAAGCCTGGGGACGCCTGGAGCCCCCAGAAGCTGGAAAAGGCAGGAGGAACCCTATCCTGGAGCCGCTGGAGGGACCTCAGCCCTGCAACACCTTGATCTCAGATGTCTGGTCTCCGGGACTGGGGGAGGATGAATTCCTGCTGTTTTAAACCACCCAGTGTGTGGTCCTTTGTTAGAGAAGCAACAGAACAGTCACACAGACCCTGCCCTGTAGGATCCTGGGTCTCACTAAAGGCAAGGAGAGGCTGGATTACAGAACCCTTAGAGTCAACGTTGGGCTCCCAGAATCCTAAAGCGGTGGCTGGACACCAGAATGTTGAGGGGTCTAGTCAGAAGCCCATCCCTAAGGGTGCCAGCTGCACACAGCCTCCCCAGGTTCTTACACCTGTACATGTTAGGGGTAAGCATTTCCATCCTGATTCAGGACCTCTGATGTCACCATTCACATTGTTAATTAAGAACTCACCAGTTACACAGGTAAAAACCCAATCAGGATACTTGCTGCAGTGATAAACAAATCTGAAGTTGGTCAGAGGTGGGGACTTTCTCACCTGCAGCCAGCAGCCTGCAACAAGGAGCGTCCTCATTGGAAACCTGGTGGGCCATGTGGAGGCATCTCTGAGTAAACGTTAGCTGACCCCCAGGCCAGCTGCTCCTGAACTTTATCCACCCTCCCCAGGTCAGCAGACCTACATATGTGCAAAGATCTTACAGGCTGGAGGAAAGGGCTTGGAGACACCCCAGCGACAGCATGCTTGCTGGTTAGCTCCTGCAGGCCATGGGAGATGGTCCTGGCCCCGGGCACTCTCCTTGTACCTTTCCATTTCCCTGCCCGAATTATCCCTCCTGGCCTGGCCTCCACCACTGCCTTTTACTTGCTTCCTCACCTCTGCCCTGGGAGAACTTCCAACAGCAGGTACAGGCAACACATCTTCTTCCTTAGCAGGTAGCAGCCCAGCAACGCCTATAGAAGGTCCAGCAGAGGTCCACTCAGACCGGACCACCCACAAGACTATGGCCCCTCACTCCTTCCTGCCAGCCCAGCCCCACAGCCACTGACGGGGCAGGAAGTAAGGCAACAGGCACAGCTGCAGGTGCTCTTGCTGCCTGGAGGGTGTTTATATAGACCTCAACCCAGGCACACCTGGAGAGGGCTGGCCGGCCAGGTCACACTGCCCAGGCTGGCCAATCCCCACCCACCAGGGGCTCACAGTTGAGAAAATAGTTGTGGTGCTGGCCAGGTCCACGGAACAGGTGTCCCGAGTGTCAGGATGGACATGGGGCTGAAGCTCTGGCTTGTTTTCTAATCACTTTAATGATCCCATGAGTGGGAGACAGTTTCAAGAAGACCCTCTCCTCACAAGAGGAATCCAGGAGTCATGGAGAGGAGGGATGGTGGGTGGAGACAGAGTCCCGGTACCCCGGGTGTGGTGGAAGCCTCTGGAAGACCCAGTGGAGGGAGGCTGCAATGCGTAAAGCCCAGGGTCACAGCCCTGTCCAGGAGCTGCTCTTTGTTACTTCAGATCGTGCTCTGAGGTGCTCAGGGTCAGCTCTGACCAACAGGTGAGCCAGGGGTGCTGTGCAACTAGGGCTATGTGCACAGTTCCTGTGCGCCTGGGCACCTGCCCAGGGAAGCTCCATGTCCTGGGAGGGGCCTGCCCACGAGAGCCCCGTGCACTGGGAGGGAGGCCAATGGACAACGGGGTCGTGGGGACAAAGCTGGGTCACGGTCCGTTGAGAAAGGGTCCGAGGAGAGAGAACACGGCTGCCCTTGCCTGGTGAGCTAAGACTTAACGTCCACCCTGTGTCCGTCACGCCTCCACACACCCCACTGTAGGGCTTCATTTCCTGGGTCCTGGGGCAAGGTTACATGTGGGTGAAGCGTGTGGGCACGTCTGGAGGGAGCCGTCACCTGTCAGCACAGGTGGACTGAGGACACCGACCAAGGGTGGGCAGGTGTGGGAACCCAGGGGAGCCCCAAGAGATGGTCCTGGGTGAGCGCTGCGGCTGGACAGGGGCTGTGGAGCTGGCGGTGATGGTGGTTGGGATGAAGAGCTTACCACCCGACAGGAGAAAGGCCAGCCCAGGCAGCAGGCGGAGGTGAACGCTGTGCCGACAGGAGGATGTGCAGTCCTGGGTAGAGTCAGCAGACAGCCAGGAGGAGCTGTGTGGGCCCAGGACGGGGTCAGTTATGCTGACAGCCTCACACAGGGGGAGGCAGGGCTGGGGAAGCTGTGGGCTTGAGTCCTGCAGCTGCCACAGAGAAGGGGATGCGGGCCGAGAAGTGGGGCAGGCCTTGCACCTTGACAGAACAGGGATCGTGGCCCTAAGAAGTGACCTCAGACTTGCTCACAGGGGCCCCACTGTGCAGGGTGGACGTGTCTACGTCCAGAGTCACGTCCTGCTGCATTGGGACCTGACTGCTCGGACCTCTGCGTGAGCTCTGCAGGCTGGCCTGAGAGGGAGCATGTTGTGTCAGGAGCCTCAGGCAGGTCACATCCTCCCGGTTCGGGGAGGACCCCCAGGAGGCCTTGGAGGCCAATTCTGGGTGGGGGGGGGGCAGGTGGAAGGGCTCAACTCCAACCACTGTGGGGAAGGTGACCAGGGCAGCGGGCATCCCACGTGGACGGGGCGGTGTCATCAGCTCACCTGAGAAAATAAACTTTCATGGCTCCTGTGCCTTATATAAAAATCATGTTTCTACCATGTGGGTTTTCAAGTAACTGGAGATGCTCCCGTCTTACTCTGCAGCCATGCTCGTGTTCCAGCAGTGACCATGGACTGACTGCAGCAGCGTCCACTTCACCTGGCAGGTTCCAGCCTTGGGGTGAAAGGAATCAAGCCACAGGCCCCAGTATCCAGGGCTGCGGTCACTCAGCCAGTGCACGGCCACCAGCCCCCGAGGCTGCTCACAGCTCGATGATAAAGCCGGCCAGCCCTCCCAGTGGACGCTGTCCTGCACTGTTGGGGAGGTATCCACACGTGGGCTGAGCACTGGGTCTGCCTCTGGACTGTCCCGGTGTGGGATCGTTCATCCCCTCATGTACACTCCACAGCCCCCACATGGTCACCCAGGCGTCACCTGGGCAAGCAATCGGGCTCTTTCAGCAGAAATGGGAATTCCCTGTGGTGTCAAGTTGCTGATGTGATGAACGGTGATTGTTGTTTAATTGTGATAAGATATATGTAACATAAAAGTCACTATTTACCATTAAAGTGGACAACTCAGTGGCATGTATCACGTTCAGATGTTGTGCAAGCACCACCTCCCTCTGGTTCCAAAACGTTCTCAGCCCCCAGAGGAGACCCCGTCCCCGTGAGCTGTCACTTCCCATTGCTCCCCACCCCCCCCCAACCCCAGCTCCTGGCGCCACCAACCCACTTCCTGTCTGTGGATGTGCCTGTGCTGGATGTTTGCTGTAAATGGAATCATGCAGTTTGTGGTTGTTCTGGGCTGGATGTTTGTGTCCCCCCAAAATTCACCTGTTGAAATCTTAACCCTCAAGGTGATGGTATTAGGAGAGGGGCCTTGAGGAGGTGATGAGCTCATCAGAGTGGAGCCCCCATGAATGGAATTAGTGTTCTTATCAAAGAGACTATAGAGAGCTCCCTCGGCCCTTCCTCCCCGTGAGGACACAGGGAGAAGACACCATCTGCAGGTGGTGAACAGAGCTTCACCAGAACCTGACCACCCTGACACCCTGATCTCACACTTCTGGCCTCCAGAGCTGTAGGAAACACATTTCTGTCGTTGAAGCCCCCAGCCCGGGGTTTTGCTGTGGCAGCCCACGTCGACTAAGACAGCATACCTGTGTCTGGCTTCTCTCCCTGAGCATCGTGTTTTCAAGGTTCGTCCACGTTGCAGTGAGCATCAGGACTTCACTCCTTTTCACGCCTGAGTATATTCCATCATATGGAGGGACCACAGTGCGTGTATCTGTTCTCTCTTTACCTCTGGATGGTCATGTGGAGGATTCTCACCTTTTGGCTGGTGTGAGTCGTGTGGCTATGAACATGCGTGTACAAGTGTTTGGACACGTTTCTCTCTCTCAAGCTTACATATAGCAGTGCAATTGCTGGGTCACATAGTGACTCCATGTTTGACATTTTGAGGAACTGCCAGACTGTTTTCCCAAACGGGGGCACCATTTCACTTTCCCACCAGCGGTGTTTGAAGATTCCAATTTCTCCCCTTATTACTGTCTGTCTTTTTGATTCCAGCACTTTATTGGGAATGAAATGTTACGTCGTGGGGGTTCTGTCAGCCCATCAGACCCTCACCCCTTTTATATCAAGTACTTTGTAACACTCCCTCACTTTCTGAAGTCAGGTACAGAGACCACATAATCTCTCTATACATATAATTTAAGCATAATTATACTTATGTGTGTATCTATGCAGCTCTAGTTACAATAGAGAGAATTCAAGATAAATACATTTTAATGAAATAATGCATAATTTAATACGTGAGTGCTTGGCTTCAGCTACACGAAGTAATCAGATGTTTGCTTAAATTTTTCTTCATTTTAGATTTAAAAATAGGCAGATACCATTTAACTTGATTCAAATTTCATATTTCATATTTTTAAATGAGGACAAATAGGCATCATTGTATATAATTTGAATTACTGTGGTGACAGCAATCCTGGTACATTTACTGGCAATTCAGAAACTCTGAGCCCCTTTACCAGGAGATTTGATTTTCCAAAATGTCAGAAAATTCATGGTAAACTTCTGAGTAACTATTACAACATGCTTTGCTAAAATCATCATTATTTTATTCCTGTAAAATTTAGCATATATTAAATCCATACAGAAATAACTTGCATGTGAAGTAGAACAGAGTCAGATTCTCGGCTCAGAAAATCATGGGCAGGTCCTTCCCAGCAGGGGCGAGCAGGCACAGGGCAGCCCTTCCTGCGGGATGCCTGGCAGCTAAGGGCACCCCCACGATGTGCCCCAGGACCCCAACCTTTGTGTTGACCACAAATGCACAATTCCACGTGTGCCTGGGAGAAGCCAGCTGAGACCAGAGGTTCCCAAACAGGGACGTGTGCCCCCCTGTCCAGGGCGCAGGAGAGGGCATGGTTTGGAAAGGGTCACTTTGCAGCTGCCCCTGCAACTGGCCTCCCTGGAGCTCCTGCATGCAGAGCCGCTCACATGCAGAGGCACCCTGGTGCAGCCCCCGCTTCCCAGGACATTAAATCCTTACGTCCGCATACTGCAAGATGTCTTAACTTGGCTACCACAGCAAATACAACACACACGGCTGCTTAAACAACAGACGTTTATTTCTCACACTCCTGGAGGCTGGACGTTCCAGAGCAAGGTGTCAAGCAGGGCTGGTTCCTCCTGAGGCCGCTCTCCTTGGTGTGTGGACAGCCGTCTTCTCCCTGTGTCCTCATATGGTCATCCCTCTGTGTGTGTCTGTGTCCTAATCTCCTCTTCCTATAAGGGCACCAGCCCATCCTGGTGGCTTCATTTTACTTTTTTTTAAAATTTATTTATTTATTGGCTGCTTTGGGTCTTCATTGCACACGGGCTTTCTTTAGTTGCTGAGAGTGGGGGCTACTCTTCATTGTGGTGCATTGACTCCTCGTTGCAATGGCTTCTCTTGCTGCGGAGCACAGGCTCTAGGCGCATGGGCTTCAATAGTTGTGGCACATGGGCTCAATAGTTGTGGTTCACGGGCTCTAGAGCACAGGCTCAATAGTTGTGGCACACGGGCTTAGTTGCTCCATGGCATGTGGAATCTTCCCAGAGCAGGGCTCGAACCCGTGTCCCCAGCATTGGCAGGTGGATTCTTAACCACCGCGCCACCTAGGAAGTCCTCATTTTATTTTAATCACCTCTTTAAAGACCTCATCTCCAAACACAGTCCCATCCTGAGGTCCTGGGGGTGAGGACACACCTTGTGAATTTTGAGGACACAATTCAGTCCACAGCAGGCACATGCCCGTAACACAAGACTACCTGCCTTTTCCGGCCCAGGGCAAGGACAGGAGATAGGGCAGGTGGTCTCACCGGGCAGCAGGACATCAGCTGTGGGTGGAACCAGAACAGTTCTGCATGCGTGCCTCGTCCATCCTCCAGCAACACGAGAACCACTGCCCCTGAGCGGAGCCCACGTGGACAAGGTGTCTGCAGTGCTGGTGAGAGGGGTGAACGCAAAGGCGTCACTTTTTTAATACAAGCAGTTCTTCTCAGCTTTTCTCTATATGAAAGGAAAGACCCCAGGAAAGTCACGGGTTGTCAACGGTCACACTGTCCAGGGCTGGGGTTGTGTCTGGAGCAAGCACTCGGTGACTCTTCCCAGGGGATGTGCTTTCCTGGAGCGGCCAGAGCTTCTTCTGTTCACTCCATGTGTGGCTGGTCCTCATCAACCCTTAGAGAATGTTTATAACTTTCTATTAGCAGAGTATCTATCTGCACACTTTTTATTAATACAGTGTATTATACCTGCTGATCTGATCTGCCCCACCCCCAGTACATACATTTCTATTGCCTTGAAGTTTGACTGTGATAAATGCATTGAAGGCATTTTTTAATCTTTATGTCTTCTTAGTCACTTATTCTGAAGCTGAAAAAAAATTTTGATACACCCTCCCCCCGCCGCACACGCACACACTTGCAATGTACATTTCCAGAAAATACAAAGTAATCTGTAGGGACCAAAAGCAGATCCGAGTTTGCCTGGATGGGGGAGAGCGGGAGGGAACTTCTGGGGATGAGGGTATTGAGGAAATAGAAATTCATATTTTAAGGCAAGACAAAAGTTTTAAACATAACCCTTTTCTCTGCCCTTTGGCCTCCCCCCCCCTCCACGGGGGTGCATGTGCACCTGTGTTCTGTGTTAACCTGGCCTCCCCAGTGGGAGAAATATCTGCTCAACCACAAAATCCAATTTTCTCTTTCTGGCAACCACGTAACTGCTTAGAAGATAACCTCCCTCTCCTTATCCTGGAAGCGGTCAGATGACCCACCACTCACCTTATATGAGCAGACATCTTTGGTGGACTTCAGGGACAATGCCAATATATCATCTCCCTTACAGATAATGACTGGTGCAGAACAGATTGGTCAAACAACCGGGGGAGATACTGGGCTGTACCTAAAGCAAGTTCTTAGCTGAAATACTTACTTATGACCTTATTAATGTCACTGGCTATATTACTTGTATTCTGCCCATGTTACAAAACTATTGCTTTTTGCATTACCAACAGTGTGACTGAGCCTTCAATACAGATAATGATGACTAGCTGACCTAAAACAACTGACCAAATACATAGTTCCGTAAGGTCAGTGATGGAAATATTGTAGCTCTAGATGTGGGAAGAAGCCACAGAGGGAACCATTTCCTGGACCATAACAGACTCGTAGGACAGGCGGCCCAGAGGCTTCATGCTACTGTTAAAAGCGCTAGTCCAGTAACAGCACATTGAGTGGCCTATCAAGGAAATCCTCGCCTGACCTGGGAGTGAGCATTCCTAGAGTCATGGGACAGATTCCTCATGAAATGCCTCCTAAACCTTGGTCAAAGTTGAGACCGAAAGGGAGGGGATTGTGACAAAGAAGGATGCCCACCATCCAGTTCTACAAAAATTAAGTCATCAACCTCCACCGTCACTGACTCACAGGACAGCCTGAAAGGCATTCAGGGCGAAGACCAGGATGAGGCACTTTGTGCCCTGGGGAAACTGGCAGAACTGGCCTTCAGATAGTTAGATATTTCCAGGACAAAAGTTTTACAAACCTGGATTCTTGCCTCTTCCAACACTTAGAAAAGCACTAAAGGGACTTCCCTGGTGGCACAGTGGATAAGACACCACGCTCCAAATGCAGGGGACCCAGGTTCGCTCCCTGCTCGGGGAACTAGATCCCACACACGTGCCACAGCTAAGAGTTCGCATGCCACAAATAAGAGCCCACCTGCTGCAACTAAGACCTGGCTCAACCAAATAAATAAATAATAATTAAGAAAAATAAAAATAAAAAACACTGAAGGGCTTCCCTGGTGGTGCAGTGGTTAAGAATCCTCCTGTCAATGAAGGGGACATGGGTTCGATCCCTGGTCCAGAAAGATTCCGCATGCCATTATGGAGCAACGAAGCCTGCGCACCACAACTACTGAGCCCACATGACTAGAGCTCATGCTCTGCAACAAGAGAAGCCACCACAGTAAGAAGCCCACTCACTGCAATGAAGAGTAGCCCCCACTCTATGTAACTAGAGAAAGGCTGTGCACAGCGATGAAGGCCCAATGCAGCCAATAAATAAAAAATAAAATAAATAAATAAATTTAAATAAAGAAAAGAAAAGCACTAAAGCCATGAAGGCATCTGTTCCTCCTGAACAGCAGGGGCCTCCTACCAAGCTGACTGCCTGGTTGCACGTACCCCTTCATCAAAGCCGCATATATACTGGCCCCCCCCTTACCTATTCAGAACAGCCCTCCGAGCTCCCTGAAAAACTGTCTCCCGGGTTATAATGCTGAGGTTGGCACACATACAATTCTCCATTTTTTTCTTCGGTTGACGTTGATTACTTTTTCATCAACAGTATAATCATTATCTTGGTGGGGTACACGTGTTTCAAGTTGTACACTTTAAATGTGTGTATTTGTCATATGTGGATTACACCTCGATAAAGCTGTTAAAATACCCCAGAGTTTTAGGTAATAATGCATCACTGCATGTCCAGCAGCTTAACGAGAAGCGGCATTTTGACCCCTCCTGCTTTGGTGACTTACGCAGGAACCGTGACCACCCAGCTCCACCTTACTCGGACCTCAGCAGGGCTGCTTTCAGGGATGCGTCCTGCAGTTTGGCTCTCACCAGTGTGGTGAGCCACCTCGCAGCACAAACACATTTTTCTTGCAGTGAACATTGAAATGAGTCTTGACGACCAGAGAATCCAGCCAGGCTGGTGGGCCAGGCAGGGAAGACAGACATGCCAACCATCTTCCACAAGCAGAATAAGCTACATGCGCAGATTTGAAGAAGATGCACTTACAGCACATCCTGCAGTAAGAGCCCACAAAGGGGGAATACGATGGACAGTGGTGCAACTTTCCCAGGCCCTCAGGTTAAGCAAGACGGTCTCAGAGAAAGAGTAGCTGCTCAAATCCACAGTTGCTCACTTGCTGAGCCTGGTGAAGCCTTTGTCCTGCTTCCCAGACACTGAAGAGGGATTCTCATAAATCCTCTTGAAAGTTTCACATAGTTTGCTTCCAATAAGATGGAAAGAAAAGTGAATCACATTGTCAGCTGATAGGTTACCAAACTTTTTGTGTAATGTTTGGGTATGTATTTGGGAAGAAATTGAAAGAAAAAGTGACATTTTTAAAACCAAACTCCCACTCTTACCTGAACAAGATGTCTCAGTGCTAATATCTAAAAAATACAAACTAGGAATGGGTCTAATCAGTGACTCTTTGCTCTTCCTAGCAATCAGTCATGGTCATCCTTGAATACACATAAAAAATGAAAGGGAAAAGTTAAATTCATTCCATTAAAAGATATGTTTCAAATAAGTATTTGTCTTTAATAATTATAAAAATGTGCGATCCTATATATACTGTTTTACTGAGTTGTAAGTACTTATAACTGTAATAATAATTCAGAAAAAAATGTAACCCTTAGCACTGTATGGTCATAGTAAATAAAACAAAAATTTAGTTATCTCTTTATAAGCATAGATATGCTGGGTAATCAATGAGACGTTCAGGCATCAAAGTCCATGGCACTGGAATAACATTCTCTGAGTGACGTGGAATGAAAAGACAATTTCAAATAAAGAAGAGGAAGTTAGTCTAAGACCCCTTGTCCTGTGTGATCCCAACCACACGACGTGTTGGGGAGGGCGGTTACAGAGACAGTAAGAGGGTGGTGTTGCCGGGGGCTGGAGGCATCAGACACGCAGAGCACAGAGGATGTTTAGGGCAGAGAAATACCCTGTATGTTACTATAGTTGTGGATACAGGACGTTACACATTTGTCTGCAAATTACATATTAGGCTGCAGCTGCGAAGGGGAGCTGCACACGGATGCTTCCTGGGGTCCTTCACACTCGGGCCACGAGCCACACTCTCCTGCCCAGGTCAAGAGACCAGCCAGGCTCGGAGGGGCTGGCTTAGGTAGGGGGCTTGCTTGTTTTCTGGGCAACATTATTTGTTATCTCAGAGTGAAGGGAAATTGTGTCCACCCAGGGAAACAAACATCCATGTCCTGACCCCAGGGCCTCAGGACATGACCTCATTTGGAAGTAGGGCCTGGTCATGTAAGAAAGTAAGACCAGGGCATTACGGTGGCCCCAGTCCTATGTGACTGTGTCCTTATAAGATGAGCAGAGACACAGACACAGAGGGAAAGCCACGTGAAGACGAAGGCAGAGGTGGGAGGGAGGCAGCCACAAGCCCAGGGAGCCTGGAGCCCCAGCAGCTGGAAGAGGCAGGAAGGACCCTCCTCTGGAGCCTCAGCACTTTCCAGCTAGACAGCTGCTGTGAGCGGGCCTGACCTGAAGGCAGCACCGTGGCCCCTGACTACTCCATCTTGCCCACATGGAGCCCTGGGGAGCAACTCTCATAGGATGCTGACCAGCGAGTTGGTTTCACATGAGGCCGTAGGACACTGGTCCTATGAACATGCAGACCCATCTCACCCTTCCTCCTGGGCTCTGGTCACCGCCCCCCCCCCCACCGCCGTTCTGTGGGGCTGGGCTTTCGGCCTCTGCACAGGACCCCTGGGTGTTGGTTAAAAGTGCAGGTTACACCCCAAGAAGGACGGAAGATGAATGTCTCATCAGCCCTGTGCAGTGCAGGCAGGAACTCACAATAAATTACAGCGTTGAAAGCAGAGTGGGTGACTGTCACTCAGCCATGAAAAGCAGTGAAGCAATGACACAGGCTACAGTGTGGATGAACCTCGAAAACACGGTGCTCAGTGAGAGAAGCCAGACACACAAGAACAATGAGTTGATTCTGTTGCAGAAATCGGTCCGTCGAGAAACCAAGCACCACACTCTGAGGGTTGGAGAACTCAGGTTTATTAAGCCGGAGGCTCCAGACAAGGTAACGCTCCAAAGTTCTGGGCCCCGAGCTCAGGGTGAGCTTTACTTTTATAGGGGTGTGTGCACATGTTTACAGTTAGCATTCGTAGATTGGTTACTTGGTTTACAGAGCACGGAAGTTTCCAAACAGAAACTTACAAGAGCAGGTGCGGAACATTCCATATTTAGCAAAACATCCTATGGTTACATTTGATTGCTAGGTCATCCTGTTTTTGTTTTTCCTTTTCAGTGCAGCAAGCATATTTTACAAAAGCAGAATGAGCATGGAGTTATTTTTAGCTGAGTGCAAGTTTCATAATTTTCCTCTTCAATTCCACTTACATGAGATGTCCAAACAGGCAAGTCCATAGAGACAAAGAGTGGCCGGGTGGTGCTGGGGCTGTGGGGAATGAGGGGTGACCTCTAAAGGAAGTCAGATGATGCAAATGCTGCAAAACGGATGTGCTGATGGTTGTACAACCCTGTAAACATGCACACACCACTGAACTTAAAATTGGTGAATGTGTGGTATGGAAATTAAATCTCAATAAAGATGGTATCGAAAGTGAAAAACTGGAGGCTTCCAGGCCCACCTCCAGAATCTGACCCCAGAGGTGTGGGGTCTGGCAGGACCTGCAGGTCTGAAAGCCCCATTGTGTTCAATAAGGTGGTCTGAGGGCACCTCACAAAATTCTCCCTGTGGCATCACAAGCGTGGGGCCCTCGTGTGGTTCGGCCTCAGGCAGAGAGGCTGGATTCCGTGGCCTTGCCGTCCTCTCTTAGGGACTGTGGCATCCTCTCCGTAGAAGGAGGTGGGTCCGCTTGAACCGCGCTTCCCTCTCCTGCACGTTTCTTCTTTCTCTCCTGGCGATGGTGCCGGCCGAGCTGTGCCAGAGCTACCAAGCCAAGAGCATCATGTATAGAATGACCGAGCAGTCTGACCGGGGCGGGGGGCTCCTCAGAGGCAGGGACCCAGGGCCGAGGTCCTGGAGCCTCCTTCTGAGTGTTGTGGCCCCAGTGCCCCGCTCACGGGAGTCGTTGTCAGGCTTGATGGCTGAAGCAGCCACGGTATTGAGATTTCACGGGTAGAAACTATGCCTTTGCTTCCCTGGGAGAAGCAGGTCTCCTTCTACTTTGTTGGGGAGACCCCCTTTTTAATAAACAGAAATGATAAGCTCCAATTACATATTAAAGATTAGGTTACTCCCCAGGCAGCCACAGATCTGTCTTGTATAATTACAGATTTGTTTGCATTTTCTAAACTTTTAAATAATGGGATCGTGAAGTACATACTTCTTTTTGGTCATTGGGGTGTACGTGTCTTTTAAAATTTTGGTTTTCTTGGGATCTACGCTCAGGAGTGGGATTGCTGGCTCACATGGGACTTCTGTGTTTAGTTTTTTAAGGAACCTCCATACTGTTCTCCACAGTGGATGCACCGATTTCCATTTCCACCCACAGTGTAGGAGGGTTCCCTTTTCTCCACACCCTCTCCTGCATTTATTGGTGTAGATTTTTTGATGATGGCCATTCTGACCTGTGAGAGGTGATACCTCATTGTAATTTTGATTTGCATTTCTCTTGCATCTTTTCATGGGCTCTAGGGCCATCTATATGTCTTCTTTGGAGAGATGTCCATTTAGATATCTTATGCATTTCCTATTTGGTTGTTCTTTCTTTTGATATTGAACTGCAGGAATGGTTTGTACATTTTGGAGGTTAATTCCTTATGGGTACCATCGTTTGCAAATATCTGTTCCCATTCTGTGGGTGGTCTTCTTGTTTTGTTTATGGTTTCCTTTGCTATGCCAATGCTTTTTTTATATATATAAATTTATTTATTTTATTGGCTGTGTTGGGTCTTTTCTGCTATGCACAGTCTTTCTCTTTTTTTTAGTTGCAGTGAGTGGGGGCTACTCTTCGTTGTGGTGCACGGGCTCCTCATTGCTGTGGCTTCTCTTGTTGCAGAGCACAGGCTCCAGGCGTGTGGCCTTCAGTAGTTGCAACACATGGGCTCAATAGTTGTGGCTCACGGGCTCTAAAGTGCAGGCTCAATAGCTGTGGCACTCAGGGCTTAGTTGCTCCGTGGCATGTGGAATCTTCCTGGAGCAGGGATTGAACCTGTGTCCCCTGCATTGGCAGGCGGATTCTCAACCACTGCACCACCTAGGAAGCCCTATGCCAATGCTTTTAAGTTGAATTAGATTCCATTTGTTTATTTTGGTTTTCATTATTCTGAGAGGTGGGTCAAAAAAGAACTCGCTGCAATTTCTGTCAAAGCGTTCTGCCTCTATTTTCCTCAAGAGTTTTGTAGTCTCCGTCCTTACATTTAGATCTTTAATACATTTATTTCTGTGTATGGTGTTAGAGAGTATTCTAATTTCATTCTCTTAATGTTTTAAGGAACCTCCACACTGTTCACCATAGTGGCTGTACCAATTTACCTTCCCAAGAACAGTGTAGGAGGGTTCCCTCTTCTCCACACCCCCTCCAGCATGTACTGTTTGTAGACTTTTTGACAATGGCCATTCTGACTGGTGAGAAGTGATACCTTGTAGCAGGAAGCGGCAGCAGCAGACAGGACACCGAGGCTATGAGCAGGAAGCAGTGTTTATTGCACCGGCACAGGCTCCAAGGGCTCATATCCAGAGGCTCAGCCCCGAGCACAGCAGGGCATCCCCTTATATACTTTCATTAAACTCCTATACATTGGAATTTTTTTTGTCTCCCAAATAAGGTAACAAGCAAAGAAGGTATAACCTGATTGGGTACTTCCCCTTCTATGGCCTCTGGGCCATTGCTAAGTTACAGAGTTAGGTAAGAGTTACATAGCAACAGATTTATGCAGGAATCAGGAGAGAGAGGGGCTTCAGAGTTAATGGGCACATAAAGATAAAGGCAGGATCCAACTGTATTCCTTTCTAGGTGAGTTATGGCCTCCGGGCCCTAGTGTTACTTTGTTTTTGGGGAGCTCCCACCACAACCTCTTTGTACTTTTGATTTGCATTTCTCTAATATTGAGCAATGCTGACATCCTTTCACGTGACTTTTTGTAAACAGCATGAGGAAAACTTACCTCTTGAAATTGGCTTCTTGACCGTCTTCCCTCTTGGGAATTCTTTTTCCATGACCTACCCCAGGACCCTGCTTGAGGGCAAGTGATTTTCCTTTACAGCCCCAAAGGCCTTGTGAATATCCAGCACCCAGCCGCAAAGGTTTTATAGTTGTTGTTATGGAAAAGAGCCACAGAGTGGCAGCATTTCTTCATGCCCCACTTTTTTTTCTTTCCTAATTTAATTTGTATTTTATTGGAGTGGAGTTGATTTCCAAAGTTGTGTCTGTTTTAGGTGTACAGGAACCTGATTCAGTTATCCATAGACATATGTATTCTTTTTCAGGTTCTTTTCCCACGTAATTTCTCACAGTGTGTTCAGGAGAGTTTTCTGTGCTGTCCAGTAGGTCCTTTTTGATTATCTATTTGATATATTTTAGTGCGTATGTGTTAATCCCAACCTCCTAATGTATCCCTCCCCCTTAAATTTCCCTATTGGAAATCGTAAGTTTGTTTTCTAAGCCTGTGAGCCTGTTTCTGTTTTGTAAATGAGTCCACTTTGTATGAGTTGATAAGATCCCACCTGTAAGTGATATCTTCTGATATTTGTCTTTCTCTCTCTTACTCACCTCACCTAGTATGATAATCTCTCAGTCAGTCCATGTTGCTGCAAATGGCATGAGTTCGTTCTTTTTTTATGGCTGAGTAGTATTCGATTGTATATACGTACCACACATTCTTCACTTTTCTGTTGATGGACATTTCAGTTGATTCTGTCTTGGTTCTTGTAAATAGCGCTGCTCTGAAAATAGGGGTGCACGTGTCATCTCGAATTAGGATTTTCTCCGGATCTAAGCCCAGGAATGGGATTGTCGTGTCATGTGGTAACTCTATGTTTAGTCTTCTAAGGAACCTCTCCTGTTCTCCAGGGTGGCTGGTAGCAATTTACATTCCCACTGAAGGCATAGCAGGGTTCCCTTATCTCCACGCCTTCTCCAACATTTCCTCTTTTTACGCTTTGTGATGATGGCCATTCTGACTGCTGAGAGGTGATACCTCTTGGTAGTGTTGATTTGTATTTCCTTCATAATTTGGGATGTTGGGCACCTTTTCCTGTGCTTTTCTTCCTAAAACCACAGTGAGTAAATTTACCTCTGGAAATCTGGTTCCTGAAATTCTGCTTTGTTCTGAAGTCGTTTTCGATGACATACCCTGAGACATTTTCGAGGGCAGGTGGCTTTTACAGCCTGGAGGGCCTCGTGAACAAGCAGTGCCCCAGCACCTGTTTTCAAGTTGTTGTTTCAGGAAACAGCCACAAGGCGGCAAGATTTCTTCATGCCCAACTCTGGCTACTGGGGCTCCCTGAGCCTTAGGGAAAGTCCTCTTCCTGATTGGAAATTAGAGTTTAACGTGCCTGTCCTAACAACCACGGGCTTGTGTCTCATTGCTTCTCCCCCCTTGCCCGTCTGGCCCACCCCCACCCACCCCACCCCGCGGCAAATCCCAAGCTGTACAAAACTGCCTGTTGAGGGTGCTGTCTTTCCCAGGTGCGGAGACTCTAAGGAAAGAGGCTGGAGCAGGAACCCCACCACCAGGAGAGGTGGAGATGAGGTGGCTTTTAAAATCTCTTCCAGCCCAAAGGGTCCACCGTTTTTTGGGTGTCCCAGGCATGTTTTAGCTGTAGGAGGGCTTGCCCACACCGGGAGATTTGGGACCCTGCAGCGCGGTCCTGGCAGTACAAGGTCAAGGGGGCCGCACTTGTGAGTGCCTCCTCCCCAGCTCCATCAGCCCCATGACAGTCCCGCCATGGGACCCAAGCCAGCTCTGGCTCCAGGGATGTGACACCAAACAGGCTCACTACGCCTGAACAAACTGAGTAACCATTTCTCTCTCTCTCTCTCTTTTTTTTTTTTTTTGAATTTAATTTTAATTTTATAATGGAGTATAGCTGATTTACAATATTGTGTTCCTTTTTGGTGTACTGCCACTTGATTCACTTATACAGAGATCTTTATATTCTTTTTCACATTCTTACATATTCTTATATATCCTTTTTCAGTTATTAAGGTGGGGTCATATGATTACCATGTGATTTACCAGTCCCACTCCTAAGAGTATATCCACAAAAAACCAGAATTCGAAAAGAAATATACACCAGAACATGCACTAAGGCACCACTTACACTAGCCAAGACCAGGAAGCAAGCAAAATGTCCAATGACCCAGGAATGGATAAAGAAGTAGTAGTGCAATTACACAATGGAATATAACTCAGACATGAAAAAAACATGAAATAATGCCAACACAGCAACCTAGACTAACCTAGCTGTAATCCCACTCAGTGAAGAAAGTCAGAAAGAAAAAGACACCATCATATGATATCACTTCTATGTGGAAACTAAAGATAAATAGTCCCAATGAACTGGGACTTCCCTGGTGGCGCAGTGGTTAAGAATCCTCCTGCCAATGCTGGGGACACGGGTTCCAGTCCTGGTCCGGGAGGATCTCACATGCTGCGGAGCAACTAAGCCTGTGCGACACAACTACTGAGGCTGGGTGCCAAAACCACTGAAGCCCGAGCGCCTAGAAGCCTGTGCTCCACAACAAGAGAAGCCACCACAATGGAGAGTAGCCCCTGCTCGCTGCAACTAGAGAAAGGCTGCATGCAGCAACAAAGACCCAATGCAGCCAATTAATTAATTAATTAATTTTTAAAAATATCAATGAACCAATTGACAGGACAGAAACAGACTTCCAGAATCAGAAAACAAATTTTTGCTTACCAAAGGGAAACTCTCTGGGAAAGGGATAAATTAGGAAGCTGGGATTAACAAATAGATACTATTACATACAAAATAGATAATCAACAAGGACCAGGGTTTGCAAAGTGAGGTCTGCTCAACACTCTGTAATCACCTCTATGGGAAAAGAATCCGAAAAAGAATAGATATATGCGTATGGGTAAAGGAAATGATTCTGTAGACCTACAACACACACAACATCATCTATCATGGTTACTCCAAAAAAATTAAAATAAAATTAAAAGAAAAAAACAAGGGATGAGACAACAGCTTTTGGCTGATTGTTTTGGCTTATTCCACTCTAATTTACAAAACAAGCCTTCCACTAAGGCTCTGGCTGAAGGAGTAAGACAGTCGGGCTTCAGAAAAACTCTGTGGCCTTCTGGCCATTTCCCAAAACAGCACCTTTACAAAGATAGCTTATGGGAACTTAATATTCACAAGGACTGCAGGGCTGTAAATGACGTTCAGATGATTTCCAGAGGTCAATTTTCATTAAAAATTTGCAACATGGCAGACATTAGTGAAGACAATATCAACAGATAAATACTACTCACACTGTTTAAAAAACAAGCACATCACATGATGCTGGATATGGCGAATTATTCCCGACACGCCAGCCAGCATTACAGCGAGGGGTCACCCGGCCACAGCCAGAAGGGCCATCCTTAAAACGTCTACAGACAATGAGGCTACGGGGGCGGTGGAGAAAGGGGGATGCTACAGAGCGCAGCATGCAGGCGCGTTTGAGAGGTAAAAATAAAGGTGCCATAGGCTTTGGCAGTCCCACTCCTGAGAGTATATCCACAGAAAACAGAATCTGAAAAGACACGCACCCTAACGTGCACCACGGCACCGCTTACTGTAGCCAAGACCAGGAAGCAACCGAAACGTCCGAGGACAGGGGAATGGATAAAGAAGTAATAGCACAATTACACAGCAGAATATTACTCAGACATGAAAAAGAATGAAACGACGCAAATTGCAGCAACCTAGATCCACCTACGTGTAATCCTACTAAGTGAAGTGAGTTAGAAAGAAAAAGACACTATCATATGATATCACTTCTACGTGGAATTTAAAAATACCAATGAACCAATTGACAAAAGAGAAACAGATTCACAAAATTAGACAACAAACTTATGCTTAGCAATGGGGAAACATGAGGGGCAGGGATAAATTAGCAAGTTAGGATTAACAAATAGCTCTATCACATATAAAATAGGTAATCAAGAAAGACCTGGCTAGGGCTTCCTAGGTGGCACAGTGGTTGAGAATCCGCCTGCCAATGCAGGGGACACGGGTTCGATCCCTGCTCCAGGAAGATCGCACATGCCGCGGAGCAACTAAGCCCGTGTGCCACAGCTATTGAGCCTGCGCCTTAGAGCCCATGAGCCACAGCTATTGAGCCCATGTGCTGCAACTACTGAAGCCCAGACGCCTAGAGCCCATGCTGTGCGACAAGAGAAGCCACGGCAAGTAGGAGCCCGTGCACCACAACGAAGAGTAGCCCCCACTCACTGCAACTAAAAAAAAAGAAAGCCTGTGCACAGCAAAAAAAGACCCAACACAGCCAATAAAATAAATAAATTTAAAAAAAAGAAAGACCTGGATACGCCAAGGGAGGTCTATTCAACACTCTGTACTCACCTTTACGGGCAAAAAAATCTGAAAATAGATATATGCATATGAGTAAATGAAAAAGATTCTGTACACCTACATCACACACAACGTTATCTATCATGGTTACTCCAGAAAAAAATAAAACTTAAATTAAAAAAAGAAAAAAAAAAGGAGGAATGAGATAGCAGCTTTTGGCTGTTTGTTCATTCTGGCATAATCCACTAATTTTCAGCTCCAAAGCAGAACTTTCACCAAGGCTCTGGTTGCCCAGAGTGAGTCTTGCTTTGAAGAAATCCTGCCTCCTTGTGGCTGTTTCCCGTAACAGCAACTTTAGAACTATAGCTTATGCGGACTTAATATTCACAAGGACTGCAGGGCTGCAAATGACACCTGCCGTCAAAAAATCCCCAGGGGTAAGTAATCAAAAAAATAATTTTGAAAAGGGCAGACTTTCATGAAGTCACTACCAACAGGTAAATACTACCGGCCTGAAAGAGTCTAGCAACCCTAGTTTTACTTTAGCTGTTAGCTGTCCTCACACAGCTAACTCCTTTCACCCTCTCTGACTCCGTGTGGATTACATCCTGCACCTTGTATTTATACCCCTACACCCTCTCGTAACAAACTGTCCCTTGTAGCGTCTGCATTTCAGAAAGGAGTTCGTGGGCCAATAACCCAGACATGAACAGACCCAGTTACTGGCCTGCCTGACACCAGCTTTGACCATTGTGAAATGATGCAGGAAGAAAATGCGAGACCTTCACCACTTTCCTCATGATCAGCTACCCCAGTCCGCCAGCCCTGATCATAAAACCTCTCCCAACCCCACAAAAAATGGGTAAGGATCTGAACAGACACCCAGTCAAAAGAAAGAAATACGGATAGTAAAAATCATACAAAAACATGCTCAACATCATATACCATGAGGGAATTACAAATTAAAATCATGAGATATCACAGCACACCCATTAGGACTGCTAAACTCCAAAAATATGACAACACCAAATGCTGGAGGGTGAGGAACAGCAGGAACTCGTCCCACTCTCTGGCAAGATGCAGGTACAGCCACTCTGTAAGACAATTTGGCAGTTTTTCCCAAAGCTAAACAAGCCTCATCTTGGGATCCAACAATTATGCTTCCAGTATTTAGGTTATTGCTTTGATGTCCAAATGCAAACAAAGATGCAATTATGCACAGCAGCTCCACTCATCACAGCTAAAAACTTGAAGAAATCAGGATGTTCTTCAACAGATAACTGCATAAGCAAATTGGGGTACATCCAAGTCAAGGTGAGTAGAAAATGCCACCCCAAAATATGCCTCTCTGGCATAAGGATTATTTCAATCTGATTCAAAAAAAGAAAAAAAAGGAATCTCAGATTGCCCTTTTGTGAAGCAGATTTACAACAGAGAAATCTCCATTTGTAAAGGTGTGTCCCTGTTTGCTCCAGAAGTAGGATGACTAAATCTCAAGCAATTCATCAGTGGAGAAATTATGACTTAAATGTGCAAACAATCATACCCTTGTTTACTGTGCTCTGCATGAGAGCCTGCCATAACTGGCTTCCCCCTCCCCCAACATCTCTCTTCTGTTTTTAGCTGAAGATGGAATTTGAGGTGATGACTTTGGTCATTTCAGGGAGTGACTCAGTTTTTCTTGGTATTGTTGCCAAATCTGGCTCCCTGTGCACCACTGCTGAGTAAAAATACAAAGACAGAGAATTGGAAGATAAGAAATGGAGAGGCGTTTTCTGTTCGTTGCCAGGCAAAGGGAAGACACAGTAGGCTAGCACCTCAAGAACTGTGCCCCTCCTTGGGGAATCGGAGAAGGTTTTATTCGTGGGGCTTGCAGTGTGGGGTACATGATAAGGATCCAGATGGTGAAGGTCTTGCATTCTTTTTCCTTTGCATTATTTCAAAACAGTCATAGCTGGCGTCAGGCAACCCAGCAATTGGGGTCCATTTGCTTCTGGTTCATAGGCAGCGACCTTTTTTCTGAAATGCAAAAGCTACAGGGCGGTGATTTGTTACACGGCAGTGCAGAGAATGTAAGCACGGGGATGTAATAAGGTTAGGGGGTGAGAGGCACAAGACATAACGCACACAGAGGTAGGGGTTATAGGTGCTGAATGTAATTTACACAGTGTCAGGGAGAGAGGTTAACTTTGTGAAGTACAAATCTAGTTGCAGACACTACAGGTTAGTGACAGTTAAAATAAAACAAGGAAGCATGAACTCTTTAAGACCAAGTTATGTTTCTTCTCTAGCCTGTTCACTGTTCCCTTTATTTTCCTGGTTAACAGGAGAGGGGAAAAAAAACAAAAACAAAGTCATTCCTATTTTATTGCAACAGTATCTCCCCTGTATACAGAAGGTATACATGTTATTAAACTTCTGTTTTTCTCCTGGTAATCTTTTATTACGAGGTGGGGGTGGTCTCAACCAAGAATCTAGACGTGTAGAGGGAAAGTTGTTTTTCCTCCCAGACACATGCAATGGAATATTACTCAGAAATAGAAAGGACTGAACCATCAACCCCTGAAAGACACAGATAAATGTTCAGTATATATTGTTAAGTGAAAGAAGCCAGTCTGAGGAGGCTGCACACAGTATGTCCCCATTTATAACACTGTAAGAAAGGCAAGGCTATATACATGACAAGCAGATCACAGGGTGGGGGATTTGAAGTGTTCCATGTGATGCTTTGGATGGATACCTGTCACTACGCATTTGTCTAAGCCCACAGATTTGTACAGCCCAAGGGGTCAGTCATAATCTACTCAAATTTAGTGACTTAGAATGTCAGACAGTCTTAGGATGCAATACACAATGTGACAGAACCTAACTGCATTAGAAATGTATGGAAAAAACTCGCTGTCAGGGATGGGGCAAAAGGTGCTGACCTAAGTTACCTTGGAAACGAATGGAATGTGTAACTGTACACAAACAGTGGGCTTTAATTTATGGAGTTCTTTCCAGCAGGTAGCAGCCAACACTTCTGAAACCACGGCCCGTGTAACCTGAAAAGGAGAAATGAATGGATAGATGGCAGATGGTGGGCACCAGGCTCCTCGCTGTGGGAGCGGGAGTGACAGATAAGCAAGGGGAGAGCCTCTGCCCTGGATGTGAGCTCCTGGGAGGAAGGTGCGGGCCACTGACTGGCCCCAGAATTCACAGATCTTCACGCTGGGAAGACCTTGCAGACACAGGAACCATCGTTTCACACACACCTGCTGCGCACACTCAGCCCTCCATGTCCAGCCAGTTGCAACTTTGAAGACGTCTCGCCCCAGGCAGGTAAAGGAGCACGAGGGCCTTGCTTTCCCCTACACTGTTCCAGAATCCAGGCCCTGGGAAGGGGTCGGGAAGCGGAGCCAGGTTGGGGGTTCCTGGGCCTCTGACCAGCAGGTGAGAGGAAGGAGGAAGACCCGTCCTGAAGGCAGAGGTTCCCTGAAGTCTGTGAGCCCCGGTGTGACCGCGTCCAAGTGCGCTCTGCTCGCCGCACGACAGGCCCACAAGTCCGAGACGAGGTGTCGAGGCGAGGAACACGGCTTTGTTCACAAAGCCAGCAGGCTGGGAAGACGCGTGTCTCCTGAAAACCATCTTATCGGGGTCTGCATGCCAGTTTCTTTTATAGAATCAGAGGGGGAGATACGCGGAAGTAAAGTGAAAAGGGTTATCAGGCTTGCAAAACATGACCGGAATGACTAGCCTTGGGGAAGGGAGGTGTCCGTTTCACAGGTGGGTAGGGTTCCCTGAGGCAGGCCATTGTATATGATTACAGCAATGAAAAGCAAAGCTTACGGTCAGAGAAACAGATCCAACATGGAGTCCAATGTAGCTCTTCCCTGCTGCAGAGTGACGTCCCCGAGACGCCACAGCGGGCCCAGGCCTGCTTCAGTTGTGTTCTGCGCTGCGCCAGCCCTTTATGGGATCCTGCCTCTGCTAAGTCTGTGCGTGAGCTCCACGCCATACCGGCCCGCAGGTCTTACAGGCACTGCAGGTGTTTCTAGGTCTATATACCTGATGGCCTCCCGAGGAAGCAGACGCCAGAATGACCCCCACTGTACAGGCGGGGGACCTGGGGAGACCCTGAGGGGAACTTGGCTTGTCCAGGGTCACGTCCCTGGTGAGGAGGAGGAGGAGCCAGGCCTGAACCCTGCTCTGTCCTCGGAGCTGGGGCCACGGGGGCACCCAGGCCTCGCCAGGCTGTGGGGTGGGCTGTGCTGGTGTCACTGCACGGACGTGGCATGGGGTGTGGGGTGAGGATCAGCAGCCCAGAGGGGCCCTTGGGGGGCTTTGTGTAAAGAGGAAGCCCAAGTGAGGGGACCCCAGGAAGTGACCTCACTTCCCTAGCAATAGAGCCCAACAGAATTTGGAAGCTGGGTAACCAGGTACCCACTTCTAGAGAAGCCCCCTGTCCAGCACACTTTGCTGGAGAATCTCAAGTGCACATATTCTGCTGTATCCAATATCCTCAGGAACGTTCCTAGCAAGGGTGTTTCCTGGTGCTGCAGGCATTGGGTCAATTCTCACCAGAGAGGCCTTTGGCCACGTGCCTGGAAAGATTCACAGGTGACACAGGGAGGCCCAAGGCCAGGCCACCGCTCTGATCGCACCCCTGCAGCCCTACGTCCCCTCCCTGGATGTGTGGAGGGCGGGGTTCCTGTGGGGGGGGGTCTGCCTCCAGCAAGAGCTGGCTGATGAGGGCCAGAAGCCTGCTGGGCCGGTCATGTCCACACCCCAGGCCCAAGCCGGCTGGGGGGCATGTGGAGAGCCGGGCAGCGCCCTTCTGCCTGAGGTCTACCCCAAGCCCTCTGGGTGGATTCCCTTCCTCCTGGGGGGGATTTCTGAGCAGACACAGGTCTGTGCCTGAGTCTGGGAGCCAACGCTCACGTGGGCAGAAGCAGCAGCAATAAGATGACGGCTAGGCAGGGCTCTGATACCTTCGAGCTGGGCCGGCTACTGGTCACTGTCATGGCAAAGCCGCACACTGGAGACACCCAATCCATCTCCCTGAGTGAGGGGCCAGTTCACCACACTGCCAACAAGGGCCAGCGCAGGCTCCTGGTGAGTGTGGCCACAGACGGTTCTCCAGAATCAGGGCCCAGAGATGAACTGGGAAGGCCTCCCACCTGGACACCACCCAGACCCACCCAGAGCCCAGTCCTGGGCTTACCTGCAGCTCAACACCTGGCTCAGAACTGGGCACCATGTCCACCTTCTCCTGAGTCAGCAGGAGGAACGGGAGCCCACCCAGGCGGAGCCCAAAGATGAGAAGGCCAGGGGTGGGTGCATGTGAGTGCGGGAGGGTGAGTGCGGGAGGGTGAGTGCTAGGTCACACAGAGGGGGTCCCCAGAGGCTGGTGTTGGGCCCAGAGCAAAGGCTGGCCTCAGACCACCCACCTGGTGGACTGCAGTCTGAGAAGTACTGGGCTGGGACTTCTCTGGAAAGCTCTGGGAAGTTTTCTGTCCTTGGAAAAGCAGGAAGCATGCAGGTCATCTTTTCTTCTCTCACAGCTCCAGCAGGACACCCAGCACCAGACGACGATTCACCTGAGCAGGGATAACCTGCACCTGCTTTTGCAGGAGACCGAGAACCAGGCCAAAATTCACCACCCGCGCAGAGAGAGCAGGCACCGGCTCTTGCAGGAGACCCAGAGCTGGTTCAGGACTCACACCCCCAAGGGCAGAGCCGGCTCTGCAGCCACCATCGCTGTCAGCTCCCCACCACACCACCAACACACGCCCTGACCCGAAGTTTACTTTCTCTCCCCTGTTGTTGTCTGTGTTTGGGTGTTTTGTAATTTTTTTTCTTCCACATTATTTATGGTATCCTGTACTTTAAGTGTAACATAACAAAATTTAAACTTTTTTTACTTTAAATTGTACAATTCAGGAGCACTAAGTACATTCCCAATGCTGTGTAACCATCACCACTGTCTAGTTTCAGACTATTTCATTCCCCCAAAATAAAACCCTGTATTCAAAGTACAAACTCCTCATCTTCCCTCCCCAGCCTCTCACAGCCCATAATCCTCTTTCTTTCTCTGTTTCTTTACCTATTCTGGATGTTTCTTATAAATGAAACCATACAAAAGGTAGTTTTTGTGTCTGTGTACATATTTTAAGAGGGGACTGGTGAATTTTCATTTTTTTATTTTGAAAATAGCATTTCTGTTATTTGAAAGGGAAATGCAGATGGATTAAAGATGAGACACACAACATGAATCCCTTTCAGTAAACATGTGCGTAATATTGGGGTAGACATTGCTGGTCTATGTGTGACATCAGAGCCAGAAGACAGAAACGAAATGCTAAGCTTTTTCTGTGGCAAAACCCAACCAACCAACCAAGAAAGACCGCTGGAAAGATAAACCACAAACTGGAAAGGCATTCCTCATGATCGAAGGCCAGAGAAAAGTCTAACATGCCTGTGGTCCAAAAACTTCTCAAAAATCAATGTTCTAAAAAGAAACAGAGCAAACAAATTCCAACAAGAGGCAATGCACATGGCCAGTGTATGTTAGAGATGCTCGACCTCTCAGATCAGGACACACACAAACGGAAACACTATGGAGAGAGCACTACTCACCATCACACTGGCAGGTTTCTAGCCTGGTGGCCAACAAGGCAAAACGTGCCATGCATAAATACGGGAGTCTGTGAAGCTCCTTCCCGCGGGGGGAGTAGCTAATGAGACTGAAACAACTACATCCATAATCCAGAATGGAGCAAGCAATGAATTCAACGAATGACAAATGGTGGCAGTCAGGGTTCTCACTCTCGGAGTGGGACGTTACAGCTAAACAAAGGCAGAAGGTTACAATACCCATGTAACAAGGGCTCGATTAGATTTCCTCAATTTTAAAAACCTTTGTGCATCACAATGTGCTATCCAGAAAGTGAGAACACAGCCCAAAGGATGGAAGAAAATATTTGCACATGAGATACATCTGACTTGAACAGACACATCTCCAAAGAAGAAATACAAACTGTCAACAAGCATATGAAAAGATGTCAAACATCAATAGTCATAAAAGAAATGCAAATTAATACCATAATGTGATACCCCTTCACACATACTATGATCAAAAAGCAGAAAATATCAATGTTGGCAGTAATGTAGAAAAATTGGAACACTTAAACGTTGCTTGTGGAAATGGAAAATTGTACACATAGGTGCAGCCTATGTGTACAATAGTTTGGAATTTCCTCAAAAAAGATAAAAATGCAATTACCATATTGTTCAACAACTCCACTCCTAGATACAGACCCCAAAGAATTGAAAACAGGTGATCAAACAAAAACTTCTACATGAATATTCACAGAAGCACTGTTCACAATTAGCCAAAAGGTAGAAATGACTGAACTGTCCATCAAGGGGTGATGGATAAATGAAACATGTAGATGCATAATGCCATATTATTTTGTCACACAGAGGAATAAAGTAAAATGGTGCCGCCACTGTGGGAAACAATGTGGCAGTTCCTCAAACACGTAAACAGCTGATGCATGAGCTGTCAGCTCCACTTCAGAGCACAGTATATACTCAGAATATTCTAAAGCAGGAATTAAAACAGACATTTGTACAACCATGTTCATGGCAGCATTATTCACAATGGCCAAAAGGTGGAAGGAGCCCAAGTACCAATTGGCAGATGAATGAATAAACAAAGTGGGGTATACACACAATGGGACATGATTCAGCCTCTAAAACTAAGGTACTTCTCACATCCCACACCCGGAGGAACCTTGACGTCACCACGCTACGTGAAATAAGTCAGTCACAGAGCGACAAGCATTACATGATTCCATCTATACGAGGCATCCAGGTAAGTCAAGTTCAGAGACAAGAAGAACATGGGACTGAGGGGAGTTAGGGTTTAAGGGACACAAAGTTCACTTGGGGAAATGAAAATGTTCTGGAAATGTATGGTGAGCTTATTTGTGTAATAATGTAAATGTAGTTAATGCCACAGAACTGTATACTTAAAATGGTTTAAATGGTAAATGTTATATATTTTGTATCACAATGAATAAAGTGAATGAAATGTTGATACAGGTGAAAACATAGGTAAACACTGAAAACATCCCAACTGAAAGAAGCCATGCAGAAAAGGCCACCTAGGTCTGACTCACCTGTGCACTATAAATCCATCAAGGCTGTGAAATGACAGAATGACTAGGTAACAGTTCCAGAAAAAGAAAACTGGATTAAAATGAAAAAGACATTTCATTCTAATGTGATGAAAGTGGACGTGTGCCTGTGGATGGGATTATAAAATGGAAACCGTAATGATTTCTCATTTGGGGGTTATGTGCTAATTCCCTGGGAGAATGGCCCTCTCTCTTCTTTTTTAAATATTTCTTTATTCATGGCTTCATCTGGTCTTAGTTGCGTCATGCAGGATCTTCATGGTGGCGTGCAGGCTTCTCTCTAGTTGCGGCACGTGGGCTCTCTAGCTGTGGCTGGAGTGCTCAGTAGTTGTGGCACATGGGCTTAGTTGCCCCACAGCATGTGGGATCTTAGTTCCCTGACCAGGGATTAAACCCGTGTGCCCTCTATTGGAAGGCAGACTCTTAACCACTGGACCACCAGGGAAGTCCCAAGAGTATTCCTCTCTTGGGTGAAACACACTCGAGTATATTGTGTGAAGTGCCAAACGTCTGTCAATACCACACCAGAAAAGTAGAGAAGACATCAAACTTCCTTATAGAGGCCAAGCCCTACGCAGTTCACCCAAAGTGGCGATGCTAACCACCCTTGTAACTCAGAGGCACCGTGGGGGGGGGGGTAGATTCATAGCCACTATGTCTTGGGTGCTGTGGATGACCTCGGATGTGGAAGAAACAGTGGCATTTTTTAATTCCAATTTTCCACACCATTGCACTAAAAAACTGTTAGAACTAACAAATGAATTCAGTAAAGTTGCAAGTTATAAAATCAATACGGAAAAATCAGCTGGGTTTCTATGAACTGATAATGAATCGTCAGAAAGAGAACTTAAGAAAACTCCGTTCACAATTGCATAAAAAAGAACAAAATACCTAGGAATAAATTTAACCAAAGATGTGAAAAACCTGCACATTCAAAACTATAAGACACTGATCAAGAAATAGAGGAAGACACAAATAGACAGAAGAATACTGATAAAATGTCTATTCTCCCCAAACCAATGTACACACGCAATGCTATCCGGGTCAAAATTCCCATGCCATTTTTCATAGAAACAGAACAAGTCTAACATTTGTATGGAACCAAAACAGACCCCAAAAAGCCAAGAGATCCTGAGAACGGAGGACAGGCTGGAGGCATCTTGCTCCCTGACTTCACACTACATTTTGAAGTTGCGGTAACCAAAACTGGGTGCAGTTGGCACAGAAACAGTCACAGGGACCAGAGGAACAGAACAGAGGGCCCAGAAATAACCCCACGCACGTGTGGTCAGCTGATTCAGGACAAATGAGCCAAGGGCATACACGGGGGAAAGGACAGTCCCCTCAATAAACACTGCTGGGAAAAGTGGACGCCATGCACCAAAGAATGACAGTGGACACCGTCTACACCACACAAAACCTGACTAAAACCCCGCAATTTTCCATATAGGCCCGTCCTCTCTAGGGTCCTCTTTAGACTGCATCCCCTCAGCACTCAGCCATGCACACGAAGCTTCTCCCCACGTTTCCTCACTTTTTTCACTTTTCCTCACCTTCTCCTCCCATAGTGCCACCTTACAAGAGGTCCCGACAAGACCAGCCTCCCGTCAGTGTGGACCCGGCCTCACTTGTCCCAAAGCCAAAGCCAGGTTAAGTCCTGCGGGGACCTGCCCCCGTCAGCGGCCGTGGGGCGGAACACGCCTGCGCAGTGCCCCGCAGGTCGGGGAGGAGGTTCCGCCCGGCGCCCGCAGGCTGGCAAACGCAGGCTGCACCCCCCACAGTCCACCGGAGTCCAGGCTCCCTGCCGAATCCACTAAGTTTTGGAAATTCAAACGGATGGAGGCAAATATCCCATGACTTCTCCAAAATTAGTTATGGAACAATTAATAGAAAACTAGATGCAATGAAATGAAGGTAGACACAAACTTTACAACTTACCCCAAAATTCACTTAAAATTGTCCATAGATATTAAAGATGCCATATTATAAAAATTCTAGAAGAAAACATTGAAAAAGACCTACATGACCTTGAGTTTGGCAATCAATTTTAAGGCACAACCCCAAACGTCTATCCACAAAAGGAAAAAAAAAAGTGGACTTTAAAAAATTATAAATTTCTACTCTGTAAAAGACCTTATTCAGAAAACCAAAAGACAAGACACAAAGTAGGAGAAAAATATTTGCAAAGCACAGATATGATAAAATATTTTTACTTAAAATATAAAAAGAACTTTTCTTTTCCCCCCTGGCTGAGTATCTTATGGGATCTTAGTTCCCCAACCAGGGATCACAGCAGTGAAAGCACTGCTAACCGCTGGACCTCCAGGGAATTCCCTAAAGAACTATTAAAAAACAACCCCACTTAAAATGGGTAAATATCTGAACAGACAGTTGGCCAAAGAAGATACACTGACAGTAAATAAGCATACAAAAATATGCTCAACACTGTATACCATCAGGGACTTACAAATTAAAACAACAGTGAGATAGCACTGCACACCTCCCAGAATGGCTAAACTCTGAAAAATGACAATACTGATAGCTGGAGGGTGAGGAGCAACAGGAACTCTCCCTCCTCGCTGGTGAGATGCACGTACAGCCAGTTTGTGAGACAGTTTGGCAGTTTTTCCCAAAACTAAACAAGTCTCATCTTAAGATCCAATAATTGCACCTCTAGTATTTACATAACTGCTTTGGAAAACTACGTCCAAACCAAAACTAGGATGCAATTATGTACAATGGCTCCACTCACAATGGAGAAACCTTGAAGAAATCGGGATACCCTCAGTGGATGAACACATAAGCCAATAGCAGTGAATCCATGTTAAGGGGAGAATAACCTGCCACCCAAAATATGCCTCTTTGGCACAAAGATTATTTTCAACTGATTAATTTTTTTAAACAGCAGACACAGGAGACTCTCTAAAAATTGATAAAATTACCCTTTAGTGAAGGAAATCTACATTTGTAAGGGAAATCGTCATTTGAAATGATGTCTCTCTCTCTGTACCAGGAATAGAAGGATGACTAAATTTCCAGAAACTCATCAATGAAGAAGGGCTGGACTTAAATGTTCATAACAGCCATACCCTTGTTTTCTTTCTTTTTTTTTTAGATGAAGATGGTATTTAAGATGATGGTTTGGGCCATTTCAGGAAGTTTTCCTGGGTATCTCCTATACATACAGGATACACATGTTATTAAACTTCTGTTTGTTTTTCTCCTGGAAATATTTTATTACAGGGGTATCTCAACCAAGAACCTAGAAGGGTAGAGTGAAAATTATTTTTCTCCCAGACACATGCAGTGGAATACTATTCACAAGTGTAAAGGAATGAATCATCAATCTACGCCCAAAACACAGATGAGTCTTCCGTGTGTCTTGCTAAGTTACAGGGTACGGGCTGGACAGGCTACACACTGTATGACTCCATTTATGACATTAGAGAAAAGACAAAACAGAGTTGGTAAACAGCTTATGGGGCAAGGGTTGAAATATTCCATATAACAATTTAATGATGGATACCTGCCACTATGCATTAGTCTAAACACATAGATTTTTACAACTGAAAAAAGTAAATCATAATATATTCAAATTTAATTATTTAAGATATGGGAGTGTCATAGGATAGAATACAGAATGTGACAAAGCATCTAACTGACTTAGAAACGTATGAAAAAAACTCACTGTTGGTGGTGGGACAAAAGGGACTGACCCTAGCAACTATGGAAAAGAGCAAAGGCATCTGTAGAACAAAGGCACAATGTGCCACACGTAAATACTGGAGTCTACAAAGTTCTCTCCTGTGGGGGTAGTAGCTAACAATACTGAAGCTACCACATCTGTAATCCGGGCTGGGGCATGCAAAGAATTCAATAAATGACAGATGGCAGAAGCCAGGGTTTTCTTTACCATTGGAATAGGAAGTTACAGATAAGCAAAGGGAAAAGGTTACAATATCCACGTTTACATCAGTAAAAACTCATCTTTTCTGATGAAGAAAACAGGTTTTGTTTTCTTATTCTTTTGAGGTCTTGCTCTTCGATGAGACACACACACACACACACACACACACACCTGCCTCCAGGTGTTCACACCTTGGCCATAGGCAGATGTAACTGACAAACTTGACCTCCAGCCTCCCTTTACACTGTGCTGATTGAGTTTTAACTGAACTCTTATCTGTAATTAAACGTGATTACATCAGTTCCCAGGAATTTTTTTGCCAAGTAGAAAGAAATGGATGCACATGAGTTCTTTTTGGAGAAGTCCGCGGGGCACAGTGCAGCAGACAGGACAATGCTGATTACCTGGGCAGAGACAGGGTCTTCTGCGGGGCCCACAGCACAGAGAGTGCTCCTCTTGCAGCTTTAGTCTTCACCCAGGTTCCTTCCGGCGCACCTTTCAGGAAGAAGGCTGGCACTGGGACTTACCTCGGGTTTCTGCCTGAGAGCTGGAGACTGGAGCAGGTGTGGGTACAGCTGGCCCAAAGATGACCCCAGACCAGATAGCTGGTCAAAGACCAATGTGCACAGCATCCATCTGGATGTGTGATAAGGGAAATAACCTCGGGCCAGTTCAGGGGACCCAACTGTCCTCCAGGCCTGCCTCTCACTGTGTGACTTTCTCATCTCACCGCCCCATCAATACCTGTGTCCATCCTCCAGAAAATGAAGCAGTTGGACCAGATCGGTAGTTCTTAAACCGTGCTCTGTGAACAGGGATTTTCAGGGGCTGCCTATGGGGCAACCTGGGAAAAGTAGGTGTCCCCGGGACCCCCTACCTCTCTTCAGCCAACCAGATGTGCTCCCTCTGATCTGCTTTCTTTACTGGGCATTATGAAACGTAAACTCTGCAGCTAACAGAGATGCTAGGCTAGGGCACCTCTCACTCTTTCGCCCCTTCTCCGAGAGCTTCCTGGGTACCCGCAACCTACCAGGCACTGTGCTAGGCAGGGGGCCACAGAGGAAGACAGACTGACCAGGCCCCTGCTCTCACGAGCTTAGGGTCCAATGAGGAGAGAATAACCATCTGTGAAGAAACAAGATAAATGTCAGTGATGCTGAGTGCAAGTCAGAGAAAACCGAGCAGTGCGGCGAGAGCAATTGGATAGGCAGGGAGGAGGTGGTGTTTAAGAACAAATCCCAGATGGTCCTGAAGTGTGTGAAGAACAGAACGGTAGCATGGTGACTGCGCCAGGGGAGAGGGAGGGCTGTGTGATGGAGGTGGGGCGGGCGGGCACGTCCAGGGCAGGAGAGCTCTGAGGTCCTCTGAGCAGCTCGCCAATGTGAATCTGGCGGCTTTTCAAGCAGCAGTAACAGTCATCCTCCCACCAGACCCCTGTGGAGGGGTCCTCGTGACAATACTTGAGGCCGGAGGCACGTCCGCCTCGAGCCAAACTAACACGGCAGAGCCCTGCCCCACCGCCCTGCCACGAGGGTCCCCGTCCTTCAGAGGGCAGCTCTGGGTAAAGAAAGGGGTGTCTACATTCGGGCTGGGGGGTCCTCTGGGGCCATCCGAACCACACTTCACCTTGGGAAGCACGCGGAGTCAGCCTGGGCTGCTGCCACTCAGTGTCCATAAGATGACACCTCTCGGCAAGGTTCCTGAGAAAAGTAAATGACACCTGGCCCCGCAGCGGGGCCACATAACGCTAACTGGTTTACGCTTGTGTTTCTAGTAGCTTCCACCAGTCTCATAGCCTTTTAGTTAAGCCCTGGGGACGTGAGTCAAGACTTTCACTTCTCTGCCCCTTGTGTGCTGCCGGACAAACCCTGACTGCTCAACACACACGCGGTGACTTGGAAAGGAGTTAGTACGGATGCAGAGCACGGGTGAGCAGACACTGTTCTGAGGGGGCCCCGAGACTCCTTTAGCTCTCCCACAGTCCTGGGGGGTGGTACTCTTGTCACTTCAGTTTTACAAGTAAAGAAATTGAGGTAGAAAAAGAGTAAGCTATTTCCAGGACCCCACAGCTGGTACGTCTCCCCCGGGGACCCCAGCCTGGACGTCTGACTCTACTTGGCGGCAGCCTGGAAGGAGAGGGTGGGAGAGCTGGTCAAGGAGCACGTCCCGCCTGTCTCCCTCCGATGTTCTCAGGGAGGCCACCTTCCCCAGGGGACTTTGGTGGGGGTGTACTGGGTCTCAAGATCCATCAGTTAACTGAGCATAGAATACGCATTTCCATCATGTCTCAACGCCCCCAGTCCTCGAACAGTAGCGGAACCCTTATTCCAAGAGTCTATTTAAAAAGTCTGTCTGAGTCTGCTTCACCAAGACCTAGTGTCGTCTTCCTGACAATCCTTAGGCTCTTTCACTTAGAAAGTCTCAGCACAACGTATCCAGTTAGATGAGTTCATTCTTACCCCTCAAACCTGGAGCCTCGAGCGGCCCCTGCGCTGAGGTCGCAGCTCTGATCGTGCAGCACCTTTCAGAACAGTGGCCAGAGCTGGGCTTGCGAACCGCTAAATTCTGCCACCTACAAGCCCCCTCTCCCCGTTCTTCACAGACTCACCCCACACCTCCCCAGCCTGCGCCCCTCCAAAGAAATATATGACCATCATGCCAGCATCTAGGGTAGGGGCACATTATTTAGATGCCCACTTGGGATTTTCAGGGGAAATCTGCACAGACTGCTCTCGTTTTCAAGTTGCTGGGTTATAATTCTCAGTACCAACTGTCCACTGAGAATCAGAGGATGATTCTGACCACACCTCCACCCCGCACGGCAGGCCACCCCAACACTTTATCAGCTACTGGAGGCGCCGTGTGTGACGCCGTCGGAGGGGCCCAGGTCATGAGGCCCCTCCCGAGCTTCCTTTGCTGCGGGGTGGGGTCTTCTAGTCCGGGGCTGTGCCCTGTGACACCTCAGAGAGTGATGCTGCCTGAGGACCTGCAGGTAGCAAAGCAAACTCAGACCCAGAGAAAGTGTCCATTCCCACAAAAACGGTCACCTTGTCACCACGTGGGCCTCTGGCTATTCTGCCGGGAGCGATGCTTGCAAGTCTCTCCGCTCGGGTGTCCTGCGTGCAGGCTGGACACTGAGCAAAGACGAGAGCTAAGTCGGCCTTAACACGTCACAGTGTGTGTGGAGCTCCGTCTCTCTCACTGTGGCCACTCAGTCCACCTGTGTGTCTTGCCAGCTCCGGGGTGGCCACCGTCGCCTGTCCTCCTAGTCCTTTAGGTCCTCTTCCATGACGGGTGCTCCCTGGTGGACATGAACGTGACACAGCCACCCACACACATTCATGGTCAACCAACCACATTCCTCCAGCCTGGACACTGTCCGCAAACTTCCGGGCCCTTGACCAGCCAGCCAGGGAGCTGACCACTGTCGTGGGTGCGTAAGGGTTTAACCCTGACCCGCTTCTACACATTCCCTGCGGGGAGCGTGTTCCTTCCTCACTGTCTTTTGGAGCCACTGCTGAGTGAGGCGCTGGGGATGTTGCCATCCGCGTTTTGGTGGGCACATCCACAAATTTAGCCAGCCCACCCATGCGCCAAGGCTGCCGGTGAGGAACCCCCCACACAACCGCAGGTGTGGGTCGAGGCAGGCGCTGGGGCAGCAGAGTGGGTACCCTGGGGGTCTGGGCCGCCTGCTCGCGCAGCTGCCTGTGTCCTCTGGGGTCTGGGCCTGACCCCAGCAGTGCACCTGCCACAGCGGTTCCTGGCCTTAAGCCTTGTGGTTCTGATAGAACTCAGCTCATGATGGACGTTTCCAGTGCGTGGTCACTTGGTGTTGCATGGACAGGCCTGCTGTCTCCACCAGGGCCCAGGAAGAACCCCCGCAGCTGTTTCTTTTGTTTGTTTGTTTCGGTACGCTACTCCTCTGCTGTGAACGCACAGCCTTGCTCCATAACCCCAGAGGCCTGACCCCTGACTCCTGCTCTGGCACGTGCCCCCAGCTCCGTGTGGCCCCCTAGTCCCTCCCCATCCACTGTCAGCCACGGCAGTTCTGCCTCACTAGTCCTCAGCCATCACCTTCTCCGTGTCTCTAGGACCCATCTCAGTAGGAAGGTCCTCCTGGAGGACATGCCAGGGTGTTCAATCCTGTATCTCGAGTGAGCTCCCAAGTCAGTGAACTCTCCTGTCCAGCTCTGTGGTCTGGCCCCAGGTCAAGCACCCTTAGAACTCAGGAGAAATCTCCCCCAGCCCCACCAGCACACTCCAGTTGGTCACAAAGCTTCTCGGGGGGAGTTACAGCCTGATGGCCAGGAGAGGAGACGGGGCAGGTCTTAAGGGATGTGATGTTGTCTCTAAACAAGGTGGCACTGCTCTTTATCACTCTTATTATTCATGTAATCACAGAGGTATTGTCCTCAATACCTTCTGTTACAGATACTGCGCTATATCCATTTTTAGCAAAGTGCATCCCTACGCAGGCTCATTTATATGTTCTCATATGCCACCACCCCTCATTTCTATAACAGGTATTCGCAATGCCAATTCCTCTCTGGACTTTCTCAACATCCTCCTGGAGTCGTCATGACTCCAGCACCCAGAGCTGCCCTTCTCCCACTGCCGGGACTGCCTCGCTGGTGTCCGTGCAGTGGGGGAGCTCAGCTCCGGGAGGTGTGCAGCCTGGACACGACGTTGGCTCCACGCAGCACGTATCTGATGGCTCTGCAGGCACCAGGCGGCTGTGACGTGAACACGATGGCCTCCGCCCGAGGAGCACGTGAACAAACTGCCTCAGAAGCCCAGGCCCCGTCCACAGCACTCCACATCTCACCTGAGTCACGAGCTCCAATCCTGACCCTCTGTTGCACCTTTGCCTTTACATCCAGCTCCTCCCAGACATCTCTGGCCCATGTCCCCCAAGCTTCTCAAGCCCAAGATTCTCAGTGTCAGTGTGTCCCAAACTGAGTTCAGCCCTGGCCCATGGCTGCCTCCTCCCCATGAAGCCCCTCTCGTGAGGGAGGCCACCTCCAGCTGGATGACGGAGCCCTGCGTCTCGGCCCCTTCCCACCCCTCCCATGCATCCCAGCCCGCGATCCCACCTCTGGGGCCCCCCGTCATCCTCGCCCTCCCTCTGAAGCCTTGGGCTGTCTACTGACCACACACCCCCCCTTCACAAAGCCCCCTTGAGGTGAGTGCAACCACACAGGGGAACACAGAGGACACAAGTGGGTGTTGCTGGGAACAAGAGCCGGATCCTGGAGATGAGGACAGACAGGGGCTCCCAGCTGGCCAGAGCGCAGGCCACGATGGTGGCCTCACGCTGCAGCCCCTGCCCTCCGTCCCCCCAGGGCGCCCTGTGTTTCGTGCCTCAGCCTGGGTGGCTGCCCACCCCTCGCTCTCTATTAGGGGTGTGCCCGTTCATTCACCCACTCATCCATCATGAATTTGGTTCCTGCTCAGTGCCAGGCCCCGGCTGGATGACAGCTCGTCCTTGGAAACCCAGCTCAGATGTCACCTCCTCCCTGAAGCCCTTCTTGATCCCCACTCCATCCTGTGCCCCCTCTGGCCTCCCCTGGGACCCCCAGGGCTGTGATCACACTATGACCGCCTCTACAGCCTGTGAGCTCTGCGAGGGTCTGGCCCTGAGGCAGAAAGGGGCTCAGAAAATGTGATGGTGGCCACCAGATCGTGTCTGATCTCAGAATCCATGCGGGGTTAGATTCTGGTTAGTAGTTGGTTGGGTGGCCGAGGAGGGCAGGTGCTGTCAGCTTTTGCCACCTGCCTCCTTTCCTTGCTCTCCTTGGTCCACCCTGGGGGCGGGGGTGCCCAGGTGTGAAGTCTGGGTGGTGGTGGTGGCGTGGAGGGCTCCACGGGGGACAGCAGGGCCGGGCTTGCTGGTGGCTTCAGGCGGGTGGGGCACACTGGGGCCCTGCAGGAAGGTGGAAGGTGGTACTTAATGCCACATGCATAAAGTGGTCACAGTGGCAAATTCTGTGTGTGTATTTTCTACAGTTTTTTAAAAAAGAACTTGGTATCACACACTTGTGTGAGTGTGTGTGTGTGTGTCTTACTGTCCTAAAAAGGAAAATCCTTAGGCCAAGCAGAAGAGTGAGCCACAGGGGAGAAAAGGACACGAAGCTGAGAAGCACAAACGCCACGGCGGGTCCACGCGCGGACGCGGAGGTCGCAGGGGGCCCGCAGGCCGGGAGGGCGCGTGCGCGATTGCGGGGAGCTGGGGAGGGGAGCCGGAGGGGGCCGTCTCATGGGTCTTGGGTTTCTTTCTGTGGTGAAGATGCTCTAGATTACGTAGTGATGATGGTTGCACAGCTTTAAGAATAGACTATAAATCACGGAATTGTACACGTTTTCAGAGCTGAATTTTATGGTATGTGAATTAGATCTCAACTTAAAAATTGTGAGTAATAAAGAATTTTTTTAAAAAAAGGATTAACGTAGGAAACACATATTATCCGGAGTCTCATTTGGTTCCCACTCCACTAACCTCTGTGGACATAAAGACAACCCACATCGGAACAAGCGCTGTTTGGAGTCGGCTCCACTTGGCGAGGGATTCAGCCGCCACCACTTCCGAGCAACGGAGACTCAAAGGTGGGCAGAGAGGTGGGAAAGCTCTCTGGCGGTGGGAAAGGAAGGCCTGCTGCGGTCACAGCTGAGGCCGGAGGTGCCTACCTATCTTAAACAGGAAGGAGGGTTGAAAGTAAGGAAGCTGCCAGTCACTGATCAAATCCTGAGCGTTGGAACCTATCGCTGCAGAGGTTGTGGGCTGGCTTTCTGGTTGTGGGTCAGGGCTTCACAGATTTAGCTCAGAGGTTCCTTAGCTCCAAGCAGATTTAGAAAATTCTGCACAGTGAGACTCTCCCTGCACAGAAGCAGCCAAGCTCGCAGAGGTCTGGAAATCCTTTCTAAACGTACAGCTGAAGTGCCAGCTGGGAGATGACACTCTGCAAGAGCGGGATGCCATCCTTCAGGATGCAGTGTCTGCACTAAGTCAGAGAGGTGAGTGGGCCCCAGAGGAAAGAATACGTGGCTCTGGGCACCTCAGGATAGAAGCAGGAGTGGCCCACTTACCACCAGGCCCAGTGACCCACTGGGGGATTTCATGCTTCCCGGCCCTGCCACTCTGGACTCTACAGGGTCGGAAGTCTTGTCCCCCAAAAATTTGCTCCCTTGCCAGGGGACAGCAAGGGGCCTGTTGAACTGCAAGTTATAGCTGCCATCAGGGCACTTTGGACTCCTCGTGGGAAGAGTCATGGTCCCTGACCAGCAGGAGGAGGTAGGGGTGCTTTCACACTGTGAGGGCAGAGAGCACATGTGGACCCAGCTGGTCCCCTTGAGCACCTCCCTTGCCCACGTGTAACTGTGCTGTGCCACTGCCAGGGAGACACAGAGATCTGCCGAAGCGACGCCTGGGGGTGAGGGGCATCCAGGAGGGGAGGGGAGGAGGGACAGACGTTGCGGCCCTGATGCCAGCTGAGCAAGGGGGCGGTGCTGTCCCTGAGGCTCCCTGGAGGAGCTGCCCCCCGCCGCCCCCGCCGCCTGCATGGAGGAGGACCTGTGTGGTGCGGGGTGGCCCCAGCCTCCTGCTGTGGGAAGACCTTGCTGAGCTGCTCAGAGCTACTGCCCGGGCGCCAAAGGCACACCCCCCATGGCCGGGCACATCGGGGTCGCCCAGGAGGCCCCTTGTAGCAGGTCTGGGCTCTGCCACTGGGCACTTTGGCCTGAGGATTCCCCATCAGCCTGTCTGAAGTTTTCTTGAAACTGTACTGATGCACATGATGCTTTTCACCAGCCTTCTTCCTTCTCCAGATGTCAACCTGCATTTCAGTATTGAGGGCTGTCCTGTTCCCCGCAGTAAATCCCTGGCACATGTAATTCCAGCCTAGCCTTGAGTGGACTCAAGCTAGTCTGTACTGCACTTTCGTAGAAAATAGAAAAAGGTACTCCTTCCCCAGGTGGATGGCACCCAGTCTGAAAGGCCCAAAGCCCAAAGGGCGTACAGTGCTGGATGTTAGTTCCCTTCCACCCCTTGTGAATGCATGGTCTGTGCAACCACCCAGATGTAAGGTGACTGGGCTTTGGATGGTCAGCTCATAGATGGGGTGCATTTCTGATACCAAACTGGATCATTCCAGGGGAAAAATCTATTCTAAACAAAGAAAAGAAATAGGTCCTAGTTATCTTTGCAGAGGGTTAGCAAGCTTAAAAGCGGGTTAGCAAGCTATCAAGCCCCAGTCCGCTGGCTCAGACGCTAGTCAGGGGCCCCACCAGGCATCACGTCTCAGAGACCTGACCCAGGCCAGGAGCTTGCGCCAACAGGACAGGCTGATCCTGTCCATGTCACTGTCAGGCCAGGGGCCTCTGGCCTCAGGGACAGCACAGTCAGCATGACATCCACGTCCTGCTGGAGTGTAGGCCCAGGTCTGTGTGTAGCTATCCAGCTATCGGGGACAGTATCTCTGAGGAGGGGCTGAGATTGTCCAACGCTCAGTTAAAACATCTGGGACGAGGCCAAAAATCAAAGCTAGGATTAACGAGCATCCCTAATTTTTCCCTTAGAGCTTCCCCCAACTCATTCCAATTTTTTTCTAACACCCAAGGTAGAGGGAGCTTAAGTAAAACTCCAGTACACCCAGGTCCTGTTTTCAATAATTACTTCTTTTTTGTTTTTCTCTTACTGTATCGCCCCCACCTGTCTTATATGAGTCTATCCATCAGGCTATCTTTTCCTGACCTCTGTCCACTTTAAAAGCTATTTGTTGGGTGAAGATCAGAGAACACGTTGGTCCCAGGGGTCAAAATTAAGTTGGGGTGTCCTAAGGCAGCTGAGCTAAGTCTCTGAGAGTTAGAGACTGGAAGTGCAGACGCCGAGAGCCGCGGCCAGAGGCCGTGCAGGGCAGCCCTGGCAGCAGCGCACCTGTGACAGGGGCTCCCTCTCCCTTCTCATGCCTCCGAAGGCATCTGTGAGGACTCAAGACACCGCCTGACACTTGCCCGTCACCACCACCACCACATCTGCCACATAAGCTGCTCAGTGAGTATTAGCCCTCACTCACCTCCACTTTTTTTTGCATGAGGTGGTGCTTGAAAATTTAAAAACCTGGATGGACCAAGCACCCCTCCATCAAAACAGGCACTGGCTCCAGCCCCAGGGCAGGGTCCTCGAAGCCCTCTGCAGCGCCAGGTCTTAACTCTTGTTCCAGGCGATGGGGTTCTGGGGAGCCTCAGGGGAGGGCAGAGGTGGCAGAGACACCGGGGCACAGCCAAGGGCAGGTGTCTACTGACTGGTTAGTGCCTGGGTGGACATCAACTCCATGTTCCTTTAAAGGGTCCTCGTAATCTGTAGCAGAGTCCCCACTTCTGTCTTACTGCCTCCTGGCCTCCAAAAATTCAGATTGTCTAACGTGCCCTTCTCCTCAGATTCACCTGGAAAATTCCTAGTCAGCTCTCAGACTCCAGCTCAGATGTTATCTCCTCCGAGAAGCCTTCTCTGATTGCCCAGAGAGAGACTGCAATTTTCTGCCTACCTGTCTCTCACGTTGAACAAGCCTCCAGAAGTCACCGGCAAAGTCTTGACTTTCTCATCTCCTATAAGGCAGCACAGTGCCTGGACCTGGAGGAACTCAACTGTGTTTCTTGACAGGGTGATTCTTTTCATCCAGTCCGTCAGAAAGTGAGACAAACATTCCCTAAAAATTAGCCGAGTGCCCGCTGTGTGGCAAACACAGAGATGCAAAGATGGGCGACAAGTCCCCAGCTGCAGGTGTTCACAGACTGAGGGAGAGAGTAACAACCTGGATATCTCGTCACGGCGCAGCGGGAAACGCCAGGTGGAGGTTCGCGCAGAGGAGCCTGCGCTGCTCCTGAGGGGAGAGGGTCTGCCCCAGAGACGCCCCAGCCCTCGGCTCTAGGCTGCCAGCTGCAGAATTCCATGACCAGGGGCTTTGCGAAAAGACCTCTCTGATGGGGAGTTCTGAAACTAAAGTTAAATACAAAACGTGGGTGAGATGTGTGTACGTGTGGTTCTGTAAGTGGGTGTCTGTATGGGTGGGTGTGAGTGCGTATGGAGTATACGTTTGTGGGGGAGGTGCTCAGGGAGGTGCGTCGGTGGGTGTGGGGAGGCAGTGGGTACACACCCAAGGGTGTGGGCTGTGAGTCAGTGTCCGTATCAGGCGATGGGAGTTGGGAGGTTTGTGTAAGCAGGTGTTGAGGGCTGAGTGAGCAGCTGGGTGTGTTTTATGCATTTTTGTGGGAAGGTCCAAAGAGGTCAATGGCTGACTCCTGGCTAAGAGCGTCCTCTGGACACTCTTCCCTTTCCCTCTGAAGAACCTTTGAGTTTATCAGTCCAGAAAGTCCCCAAATAGAACCATTCCTGAGTACAGTGGAGGCCACCCATTTATTCCTCAGATACCCAAACTAACCCCTTAGAAAAAGAGGACTATTACTGCACCTTATTACTTGCTAGGCCTTGTTTGCACTGGAAAAGCATGAAGGAGAAGGAGGCGGGGTTGGTGAGCTCCACCTTCAGAAGCAAAATCAGCTCCTGCCAACAGAGGAGCTCCAAGTTGGCCCTGAGCTGTCATGCCCAGCCCGGGTGGACCAGCCACGGCACCTGTTGGCCTCGGTTCCTGCCTCTATCCTCTGCCTGCCGACATCAGCCCCCGGTTCTACACAGAGGCCCGCCCCTTGGCCAGCCGTGTTGAAACCGTGACAAGGCATCAGCTCCGCCAGCTCTCTGACACAGGAAACCAGCCCAGCCCTGTAGCGCTGTCCCTGAAAGCTCTTCCTGGAGTTACAGAACCAGCATCTCTCCTTTTGTGATGGAGGCAACAGCGGAGCATCCCGGCATCTCTGGGCAGAGCTCCTGAGGGCCGCCAGGAGCACTGCCGGGTTCTCCCCAGGCTCCTCGCTGGGCGGTTGATGACCTGGCATGAGCCATCCTTTCAAATCCCTGGGAAGAGGGTCAGGGGAAATTCCACCTTTTCAGCAAACCCGCAAAAACACACAGGTGTAGGCTCTGAAGTCTGGTCAGAGCTACGTCATGGAGGTGAGAGGTTGGGCTACAGACCTGTGGGATTGTCCCAGAAACATCCGTAGGGGTAGGTAGAGCAGGGCTGGCTGTCTGGGAAGGAGGGAAAATACTCCATTCTCGTCCTTGTGAGCCGACCTGTGAGGGACACTGCCTTTTCTGCCCTGAGCATTTTCACCCAGATTCTGACCAGGTGAAACGACAGTTACCCACCAGGTCTTCCTGATCCCACTGTAATCCCTTAAGTGCTGTGGGCTTATGTGAAGAAGTGGTTACTTCCCATACTGGGTGCCTCGGCCAAGAGAGCCGAGGGGGGCCCAGCGCCAGGCCAGGGCTTACGTGGGCAAGATGGCTGTGAGCCCCGCCAGAGAGGGCGGAAGCCGGGGCAGCAGAACAGTGCCAAAGAGGGACCAACAGACAAACTACAGGAGCCAGACCTGCTTCAGATTCAAGGAGTTATCTGGTCAGGGACTGAAGTGAAGCCAGAAGGCTAGGGTTGGGTGAGCAGGACGTCAAAAGCAGACAGTGGCAAGATTTTGCTAATACAGTGTAGTGACTTTGTAGGGCGTTAGATGTTACCCACGTTCCAGGACTATAATCTTACAAAATACGTGCTCCAGCCAAAAAGGAATGAAAGGAGAAACCAACAGCAACTATATACCTAGAGAATCCCCAAACATTTGGAAATTAAGCAACATTTCTAAGTAGCTCATGGATCAAAAGAGAAATCACAAATTAGAAATTACTCTCAACTGAATAACAATGAACACGCAAGGTCTCAATTTATGGGATGCAACTAAAGCAGTCCTCGGAAGAAAGCGTGCAGTTTTAGAAGCTTATTTAAGGGGGGAAATGGTCAACATCATTAACCACTAGGAAAATGTACATTAAGAACTCGAGATACTCTCAATAAAACTCTTTTTTAAAGGAAAAAAAAACTGAAGATGCTACCTGTATAGCTGTTGGAAGGACGAAATTCTTTTAACTGACAATCAGGCATTGATGCGGAGCAACGGGAACTCTCACACGTTGCTGGTGGAGACTGAAGATGATGCACGACTTTAGAAAAAATTTAGCAGTTTCTTCTGAAGTAAACACAACACTTATCATATGACACGGTAGTTGCACTCCTGGGTGTTTATCTGAGAGAAATAAAAACATGTTACACAAAAACCTGAAAGGGAATGTTTTCGGTGGCTTTATTTGTGATTGCCAAAACCTGGAAACAGCCCAAATATCCACCAAATTGTGAATGAGTAAAAATGCTGTGGTCCATCCATACGTGATGTTCCCTGTGGAGTGTCACTCAGCAGCAAAGAGGAACGAGGTGCCGAGATGCACACAACCATGGCGCCTCTCAAAGCAGCATGTATGCGGAACAGGCACGTTCAGAAGGAGACACACTGTGTGACTCCCCTGACAGGACATGCTGGGGACAGAGGAGAGGTGACTCATTGCCGGAGGCTAGAAGTGAGGGAGAGGGCTGAATACAAAGGCGGGTGAGGAGATTTGGAGGTGGTGGTACTGCGCCATGACTTGATTCCGGTGGTGAGTTCGCGGCTGTACATGTATGCCAAAAGTTACAGAACTCTACACTAAAGAAGGTGATTTTACCACGTGTAAATTATACCTTAACTTACAAAAGGGAAAACCACACTGAGATACCAGCACACACCTGCCAGAATGGTAAAAACTGAGGAAATGAAATACCCAGTGTGGCCAAGGATGCGGACGCGCATTGCGGGAGGGAACGCGCCGTGGTGCAGCCACTCTGCAACGCAGCCTGGCCGTTTCTTACCAGGTTAAATCTGTACCAGCCACACACTCCAGCCGTCCCACTCCTACTCACCCAAAAACTTGCCATGAATTTTTAGAGCCGCTTTGTTCTTTGCAGCCAAAAGCTGAAACAACTCCAATGTTCATCAGAAGTCATAAAGACGTGAACATAGATAACTTCCAGAAAAGGCAACCTGTCCTGACAGGACCCATATCAGTGGTTTCTCGAGACTGGGGTGGGGGGTGGGGGGGACAGGGACAGACGGAGAGGACGTGTAAAGGACCACAAGCGGCTCTCCTGGGGACAGGCTGCTCTGCATCCTGGTGGCAGTAGCCGTGAGTCCGTAACCGCGCACATTTGCCAGAATTCCAGGAGCTGTCAGCCAAAACTGGCTTGTAAGTTACTTGTCAATAAAGGTGACTTTAAAGCTGAAAAAATAATTATCCTAATCAAAACGGCATGGTTTAGGCACAAGGTTAGAAAACCAATCCCAAGAAATAGGGATGTTTAGACCCCTGATTTATCACAGAGGTGGCACCGCAAATGCGTGGGGAGAGTGAACAGCACCAGGTTACATGGTCATCCACACGAGAAAGCTAGCTTGACTGGGACCCTAGCACATGTTCCTACCTGAAACTCATCCTGCGTAACTGTAAGAACACACAGGAGACCCTCATTATGACCTCAGAGCTGGGGGCAGGGGAGCCAATGTGATACTATTCACAGTGTAGTAAAAATAGAGCAGTGGAACTACATAGAGTAAAAATAGCTTCAGGCTTACACAGTTACTGGATTTTAACAAGGTGCCAAGGTAATTCAGAAGGCAAGGGAGATTGTTTTCCAAAAATGGTGCTTAAAAAACTGGATATCAGTGCAAAAACATGAACCTCAACCCCTACCTCACTCCACATGCAAATATGAATTTGAGATGAACACAGACTTAATGTTAAAAACTAACCCTATATATCTGCACAGCAAAGGAAACCATCAAAAAATGAAAAGGCAGCCCACTGAATAGGAGAAAAGATTTGTTTGCAAGATATTTGTCTGATAAAGGGTTAATATCCAAAATATATAAGGGACTCATTTAACTGCATAGCAGAGAAAAGTAACGATGGACCAAGGACCTTTACAGACGTTTACCGAAAGAAGACATACAAGTGACCAACAGGCACATGAAGAGATTCTCAACATCACCAATCAGGGAAATTCATACCAAAACCACGAGATACCACCTCACTTCTGTTAGAATTGCTTTTACTAATTTTTTTTTTTTAAAGAGAAGTGTTGGCGAGGATGTGGGGAAAAGTGAGCCCTTATGCACTGTTGGTGGGAACATAAATTGGCACAACCATTATGGGAGTTCCTTAAAAAATTAAAAATACAACTTACATGATCCAGCAATCCCACTTCATGGTACTTATAGACACAAAGGAATTGGAATCAGGATCTCAAAAAGATACCTGCACTCCCATGTTCATTGCAGCATTTTCACAATGCCAAGATCGGAAACAACTTAAATGTCTATTGACAGAGGAATGGATAAAGAAAATGTGGTGTATAAAGATATACAATGAAGTATTATACAGCTTTTAAAAAGGTGGAAATCTTGCCATTTGTGACAACATGGATGAACCTGGAGGACATTTTGCTAAGCATGAAATAAGCCTGACACAGAAAGACAAATATTGCAGGATCTCATTTATATGTGGAATCTAAAACAGTGAAACTCAGAGACGCAAAGAGTAGAATGGTGGGGGCTGGGGGAAGTGAGAAGCGGGGAGATCTTATCAAAAGCTGCAAAGATTAATAAGCTTTTGGGATCTAACGTACAACAATGTGACTATAGTTAACAATGCTGTATTATATACATGAAATTGGCTAAGAGGGTAGATCTTAAGGGCCTTCACCACAAAAGAAAGAAAAAAAAAGGAAGAGAAGAGAAAAGAAGAAAGAGAGAGAGAGAAGGAGGGAAGGAGGAAGGGAAGCAGAAAATGGTAACCATGTGAGATGATGAGTATGTTCTTTAGATTGTGGTGATTATTTCACAATGTGAATATGTATCACAACATCAAATTGTACACTTTAAATATACATAATTTTTATTTGTCAGCTATACCTCAATAAAGCTGGGGGGAAAACCAAAATTGTTAAGCTTCTAGAAAGAAACGTAAGACAATATCTTTGCAACTCTGTAGTATACAGTATTTCTTAAACAGGATTTTAAAAATCATTGACCATGAAAAGAAAAAATAATAAATTGTACATCAAAGTTATATATAACTTTTTAATGCAAAAAAAAAAAAAAGGTCTGGATTTTCTCTAACCATCCTAACTTCAGTGCAAAGCTTTTAATAGTTTTTGTTTGTTTGCTTATTTGCTTTTTGGTTCCCAGAGGAGAAAGAGGGAGGGAAAAAAGAGCAAAAGTTGAAGAATAAGATTCAAAGAGGGGAAGAGAGGGGGAGGAGAAAACTTTTTAGTTCAAAAAGTTATGCACTGTTAGCAGGCTACAGTTTTTAGATAGATGGCCTTATCAAAACAACGCTATTATGGATTTAAAAAATGTAATAGAGAAATAGATACATACACAATGGAATACTATCTGGCTGTAAAAAGAAGGAAATCCTGCCATTTGTGACAAGGACAGACTTTAAGGGCACTATATTAAGTGAAATAAGTCAGAGAAAGACAAATTCTGTATGATCTCACTTGTATGTGAAATCTAGAAAGAAAGAAATAATGGTAACAGAAGAGATCAGACTTGTGGCTACCAGAGGGGGATTGGAGGAAGGTGATCCAAAGGTACAAATGTCCAGTTACAGGATAAGTCCTGGGGACGTGATGTACAGCATGGTGACTATAGTCAACTCTGCTGCATAGTATATTTGAAAGTTGCTGAGAGAGTAAATCTTAAAAATTCTCATCATGGGACTTCCCTGGTGGTCCAGTGGCTAAGACTCTGCGCTCCCAACGCAGGGGGCCTGGGTGCAACCCCTGGTCAGGGAGCTGCATCCCACATGCCTGCCACACTAAAAGATCCCGCGTGCTGCAACTAAGACCCAGCACAGCCAAATAAATAAAAAATAAATAAATATTTTTTTAAAATTCTCATCACAAGGAAATTTTTTCCCCTTTTTTTGGCATCTGTATGAGGTGATGAATGTTAACTTACGGTGGTAATCATTTTGCAATATATGTAAGTAAAGTTATATTATCTGTACACCTTAAACAAAACTAAATACTGATACATCAAGAGATGATATCATCTGATTATCTTCTTTTCTCAGTAAAAGGCCAAATCTACATTTTGCCTAATGCCCAGCAAAGCCTGTTGGGGTGGAGAGGGGAGAGAAGAAAGAATTAAAATACATTATTAGTAATGAAAAAGGGCAGAGGAGAAGAAAAGGAAACTTCAGAGCCCGTCTAGGCAGTTCTGGACCCTGGGGAGAACTGGATTTGAGGACCAATTTGTAGTGACTTAGAGACCCAGCAGGCAGCCGGTGATCACAGCCCAAGCGGGAGGGGCAGGCTGGGAGCCCTCTCGTAGGAGGAGGGGTCATTCCATACCCACGCCATCCATCTGATTCAAACTGACAGTGAATTTCCAATTTTCTGGGTTTGAGATGAAAGCCTGGAAAGCTGGCTTTCAAACGTGACCCCCCACCCCCACCCCTTACCTGGAAGCAGGTGCTTGCTGTGAGGCTCGGGTGCTGAGCAGCTCCCATTGAAGGGGAACAATGGTTGTCAAGTAGGGTCTCCTGGGAGGGACGCCCAGGCGCAGCCACCTGAGAAGAGCCCGCTCGGCCCCCATCCGCAGCATTAGAGTTTTTTCTCCCTGATTTCAGAGAAATCCCTGCTCTCTGACAAACCCTCAAGCCACATTTTCCATCAGAGAAAAAAACTCCAACGGAGGTAACACTCTAAACCTGGTCAAGACATGACGTGATTAGGAATTTCCAGCCACTCTTAGGTTTCCATCCTTCGGACCAGTCCAGGATGGGAGAGAGACACATACTAACCAGCTTCCCTTGGTCCCTCTGGCTTGACTCATAACCTCATAATCTACCAACCATGATACTGGGAAGGGTCAGACACAAAAGTAAGCGGGAACCAACAGACGAGACCCAGCTTACTGGCCAGGGACACCCAAGTGGAGACTCTGGCTTTAGTTTGAGGTTGATTAACACCTGCCCTTGCTTTCTTCTCCTTGCTGACACATCCTTCTGGTTGGGTCTCAGCTCCAAGAGTGGACAAATGACAGAAGCTGCTCCAGCCTCACCAGGAAGCTCAGATGGGAAGTGAGGATGGTGGAGGTTGAATAGAACCAATCTCTTGGCCTTTGTCTCCCCTGAGGGGGCTACATGCAGGGGGAGGTCGACATGGGTGGGAAAGGCGAGTGGGGTCGTTTGGCAGTGGTGTCCAGGGGAATGGGGGGAGGGGAGGAAGTGGGAGCCAGAGGACGCAGAATCCACACCGCCGCACCTCTGCAGAGCTGCTCGGGGCCCCAGCACCATGCATCGCTGCCCGTGGAAATACATCATACTTGCCGTGCCCTTGATCGTCCTGAGCGTCTGCCTCCAAGAGAGAAGTGAAGAGCATCTTAAGTACAGTTTACTGTTGGTGAGTCCCCGAGGTTGAGTTTGAACCATCTGCCAATTAATTCTTCAGTGGGGGGGAGTTTCTCTAGTTACGCAACTGTTCCACAATCACCTGGGAAGTTCTAAGAAGAAAGCCCTTGAAGAATCAGGAGGGGGTCAGAGAAAAGATACTACTGAACCAGCCTTGAAATACGTATAAGCTTTGAGTAAAGGCGAGGAGGGAGGGAGGGCAGAGAGTTCCCAGGACACCTGTCCAGACCGAGCTGACCTTCCCCAGTCCCCGTCCTCTGGGAGGGCAGCCTGGGGGGCGACACCCTCTCCAGAGCCGGGAGTGTCATTCCTCCCCCTCCTCACACGCAGGGACAGACACTGTGAGCCCCGAAGTGACTCCTCCCCGATGTGTACCAGCTGCACATGGAGGATACCAAACCCAACCCAGGTCACGCACGGGTCCTAGAGCCCACACTTTTCTGAAATGCCTCAGAACAGCCAGAGCTTCGTGTAAGGCAGGTGTGGGGAGGTGGTTCAGAAACGTCTGTGGCCAGAATTGGGTCAAAGAAAGACCTTTAGATCTGAGGACAGGTCCAGGCACCGGCCTTCAGCGCCTCTCACACAGCCCAGCACAGTCTGAGCCAAGTTGGATGACATTTGTCAGCCTGAGAGTGGAGTAGCGTGAGATGTGGGCCACGGTGGGAGGCCAGCAGGTCCTCACTCTGCATGAGCCCGGGACCTTCCCACAGACACTCTGGGCAGAGCTGGGGGCCCCTCCCCTGCTCCAGGGCCCAGCACCCCTTTTAGAAAGCCCTTTGTGTTCCCATGATGAGGGGGCATAGTGGTTGACCGCATCCTGGGGCTTACCTGGCCTGTGCTGAAAGGTGTATCTGACCCTCAGTGGACTCCAGGGATCTGAAGAAACAGCCCAGGGCTGACGCTGATCTTACTCTAAGCAGGAGGAAAAGAAGAAAATACTGTGGCAGCTCAATCAGGAACAAATCGGCTCCAAAATCAAGAACCATCTGGAGGCCTTCAAGGGCATGCAGAAAACCTCCCCTTTGCTCCGACGTGCCAAGTACAAATTCCTGGCCGGAGCCCCTCCCCAGGAAAAGAGTGAGTAGTGGGCGGCCGTGCTCAGGCACGGGGAAGGCAGACAAAATGCATGTTCCAAGCGGGCAAAGGGAGGTGGGCGGAAGGGCAGGTGCTCGCGAGGAAGGAGGGTGCTCGGAGGCAGGGGTCCCTCGGGAATGGGTGCAGGACAGGCCCCTCAGGGAGGGGGGACCGGCTGGGAGAGGACCCCGTGGGGGCAGCGTGGGGAGCCCGCACAGAGGGGGAGGAGGGCAGTGGTGTGGACCCCTGGGCTCCAGACTGCCAGGACCGTGAGTCTCCCCAGGTCCCTGGAGAACGTCCAACCCAGGTCTGCTGGGCCCACGGCCACTGAGAGAACTCTGAGGCCAAGGCCAGCAAACTTTCCTTTGGTACCTGGCAGTCCTTCCCATCAGAGGCAGCCTTGTCCTTCATAAGGACCCCCCAACAGCCTTTTAAAGTAGTGATGAGATGAAAGCATGTCCCTGCTTCTGTCCAGAGGTCGACTCCCCCGGGGAAAGGAAGTGTGAGTTTGTCTCTGTATTGGCCGTGAAGGGCAGCCATGGGGGGAAAGACCTGGAACCTCCCACCGTCTCAAGGTGCTAACGGCCCCTCCCCCGCAGAGCTGCTGACGGTGGGCATCTGCGCGGCGCAGCGTCCCCACGGGAGCCACCTCCTGGACACCCTGCAGTCCCTGTTCCGAGCATCCTCGGGGCTTGAGCTGGAGTGCGTCGTCGTGCTGGTCTCCCTGTCGGACTCTGATCCTGAACAGCTCAGGCGGACAGTCGCCAATATCTCCGACCTCTTCCGAGCGCACATTGAGGCCCAGCAGCTGCTGGTGATCCACGGCCATCTCGGCGGCCCCCCTGTCCCGGGTGGTCTGAACAACGTCAGCAGCTCCTCAACCTGCGAGGCCCTGTACTCCCGGCAGAAGGCGGACTACGCCCTCCTCATGAACTTTGCGGCAAACCTGTCCGATTACTTTCTGATGCTGGAAGACAGGGTCCACTGCGTCCCCAAGTTTATCTCTACCGTCTACTGGGCGTTGTCAGCCTGGAAAGAGCTGCCTTGGGTGACCCTCCAGTTCTCCAGCCTGAGCTTCTCTGGCCAAGTCTTCCACTCCAGCGACCTCCCCCGCCTGACCTCGTTCTTTCTCCTTTTCCACAAGGACCCTCCTATCCACTTGCTTCTCTCTGAATTCCGCCTTCTCCTGGCCCAAAACATTCCAATTCGTTTCGGTTCCTCACTCTTCTACCACATGGACAGTTATTCTGTGCTCGAGAACACGTGCTTTCCTGCAGAGAAGGGAAAGGTCTTTGGTGAACCAGACAACCCTCCTGCCAGCGTCCGCACGGACATGGTGGCGCTGCTGAACGACTGCCCCCAGCACGCCTACACCCTGAACAGCGAGTGCTTTGCCACCCTCAGTCCTGTCAAAGGCAACCATCTAACAGTGATCCTGGAGAAGCCACAGAAAGTCACCCGGATAGAGGTGCTGACAGGTTCTGACACGCAACGGCAGTACGAGCTGCAGCAAGGGCGAGTGGAACTGGGCTACAGCCCCTTGGAGGATTTCAAAGGCTGTGCTCGCTACACCCTGCTAGGGCCCCTGGTAGAAGGACACCTGGACCAGATGGTGTCTTATGAAGAAGACTCCGTGGAGGCGCTGAGCTGCATACGGCTGCTGGTGCTGGCGCCGCAAGGGTCCTGGCTCCTGATCAGGCAGATCAGAGTCTGGACCTCCGAGTACGAGGAAGAGGAGAGTTAGCTGGCACCCCGCCCACCCGGGAAGGGTGGGGCTTGGGAATGGAATCTACGTGGCTGATGAGAAATAAAACTACAAACTGACAGAGCCCTGCTCACTCTGAGGTGGGTGACCACGTAATTTGTTGTCCTAACTGGGACACTCTTGAGAGTGAGAGTGAAAGGACGTGCTATTAACACTACACTAGACAACAGCTATTAACCGGGATGGGCCCAGGCAAGCTGAGATGTACGGTCACCCTGACTCTGATTTTTGTAGGCTGCTTAAGAGAGTGGACACAGTCTGATGAGGGGCACAAACAAAACAATATCCTTCTGGCTCCCAAGGGCCAGAGACAGGGAAGGAATCACCCTGGACTGCCTTGATTCTTATCTACACACAAGTACAACATCCTAAGATCTTTCCAGGAAGGAGCTGTTGCCCTATCTGGAGCTGCCACAGTCCTGACAGCACCTTGATCGTGGAGGTGGGGCTGACTTTGCCTCACGTGACACCCCTGTCTCAGTCTGTCTGGGCTGTTATAACAGGATGCCACAGTCTGGGTGGCTTGTAAACAACAGAACTTTACTTCTCACCATTCTGGAGGCTCGGAGTCCAAGATCAAGGTGCTGGCAGATTCAGTGTCTGGGGAATCTGGTTCATAGACGCTGTCTGTCTGCTGTATCCTCACATGTGTACCTCGCAAGGGGGTGGGAGGCTCTCTGGCTTTTATGAGGGCACTAATCCCATTCCCAAGGGCTCCTCTCTCAAGGCCTAATCACCTCCTAATACCATCACCTCAGGGGTTAGGATTTCAACATATGAATTCTGGGAGGACATATTTAGACCATAAGAAGACCGAAACCTCCAATGTGTCAAGGTTAAGACCTTGCTGGAGGCAAGTTCACTTAGCTGGGATTCAGGAATAGACAGTTCAAGCAGTTATGAACCCCCTGGAACTGTGTGCACAATTTGGTATGAATTCATATGTGCATCTTCCTAAGGAGAAGATACTTGACGTTCATCGGAGCATTGACATGTTCCATGTCTGCCTCAGAAAGCTAAGCACAGCTGAACCAGCAGCTATAACCTTCTTGAGGGGAAAAACGATATGTGACGTAGAACAGAAATCTTTCTATTTCCATTGGAAAAAAAAGGAGTTAGGATTACATATTCCTCTGTGTATCTATTCAGCAAATATTTGGGTGCAAACTTAAGGTTAAGTGCTGTTAAAGGCAGTATGAATAATAAGATGAACCAAACATGGATGACATCAACAAAGAACTTAACACAAAAATCAGTAATTAAAGTTAAGTGTGACATCAGTGCCCATTCTCCCTAATTTGATGATTGAAAATGATGAACCCCAATAAAAACATAAATGAGGAGGTTTGTAGTTTTTTTGGTTTTGAAATTTTTCCTAAAGTTAAACTTATGAAAAAAATATTTGAATATAACTAATTGCCTCTCACTAGGGTTAGGGTCAGGTATCTGTTCTCCTGTTCCATTAGAAACAGAATAACATCATGGGAGACCATGTATATATCCAAGAAAGATAAAAATCCTCATGTTGCATGCACTCTGTGTTGACTAGTAAAATGAAAGCAAAGTCTTTGGATGAGGTTTCCATTTTAAAATTCCAATAAGGGTTTTTTCAGCTGACAGACGCCTGTTTTGCGTTGGCCTGGTAATTCTTCCTTCCCTTGTCATTTTGCTATTGCTCTCAATCAGACACTATATATTCTCTAGCTGTCTTCACTAAGAAGTTTCAAATTACCTAGATTGCTATTATAAAAAAATTTTATGTACAACTTGAAAAGATCTTCAAGACACAACCATTAAATGAAAACACTCAGGCTTCAACACAATATATTCAATACAAAATAATTAATTTATGCCAAAAATTTATATACACTTCTCTTCAGTGTAATTACAAATAAAGAAACTACAGAATATTCTGTTACTGGCAGTTTGTCTGACTATGGACCCTATAAAAACTCTCCTGACTAAAACAACTGAATATGCTACACATTAACACTTAAAAGCTGTTGTCATGTGTATTACTGGAATGAAAACAATACAAAAAATTCTCTATTTTGTATTGGGACTTCCCTGGTGGCACAGTGGTTAAGACTCCAAGCTCCTAACGCAGGGGGCTGGGGTTCGATCCCTGGTCAGGGAACTAGATCCCACATGCATGCCGCAACTAAGAGTTTACATGCTACAACTAAGGAGCATGCCTGACGCAACTGAGACCCTGCACAACCAAATAAATAAACAAATATTGAAAGAAAGAGAAAGAAAGAAAGAAATTAATTCTCAGGGATCAAAAAATTAAACAAAAATAGGACTCCACATAGGTAAATAAGGACTTAAGCGGGCTTTTGCCCTGAGGGAATTAGTCACAGTGCCTGTGACACTGGGCTGAGCAGGGTGCAAGGGACAGGAAAAGGTCAGGATTACCTAGGATTTCAAGATATGAGACACAACCATGTAAAGCTGCAACAGCAAGGGCTGCACATTCAACATAAAAAACGAGAGAGAAACACACACCACAAAATGGGACAGAAGCAAAATCTAACAGGGGGGAGAATGTCTCCCCTGCTATTCCCAAACACGAGCTGTCCCTTGTGTAGATTTGCTGCCACCCAAATCAACACTACCAGGTGATCTCAAAACCTCCGGCCAAGATAATTTTCTTTTTTTTTTTTTTTTTTGCTGCTGCCTTGGGTCTTCTTTGCTTTCTCTGGTTGCGGTGAGCTGGGGCTACTCTTCCTTGTGGTGTGTGGGCTTCTCAGTGCGGTGGCTTCTCTTGTTGCAGAGTACAGGCTCTAGGCACGCAGGCTTCAGTAGTTGCAGCACATGGGCTCAGTAGTTGTGGCATATGGGCTTAGTTGCTCCGCAGCATGTGGGATCTTCCCGGACCAGGGATCAAACTCCTGTCCCTGGCATTGGCAGGTGGATTCTTAACCACTGCACCACCAGGAAAGTCTCCAAAATAATATTTTAAATTGGTCACCACTCAAGCTGGTAATTTCCATTTCCCGCAAAATGCCTGGAAAAGGCAAATGCAAATCTTTTGAAGAATTCAGGACTCAAACAATCCTCTCAAAGTTCTAAAGAACATAAGCTCACAAGAAAAAAAAAAAAATCACAAAACACACAAGGAAATAAGGCACCCTAGTGAGAACCAGAAGAAAAAAATCATTATTATATTAACTTCAAATATTAAGTAAAAATATTCATGTTTAAATGTCTAGGATAACTCCAAAGGCTAGAAATAGTGTTTACTGCCAAAACCAGAGAAAGAAAAAAACATATATAATGAGAAACAAAAGAAAAACTCAACTGGGTCCCCTAAAAGGCAATAAGAGAGAAAAAAGAAAAATAGAAGATACTTGATATAATAGTATAAATAAATTAATAAATACAAATATTACCTGATAGATGAACAATGAACTGAACTCATTCGCTTAAAAAGATGGTCTTAATTTAAAAATATATATATAGCTTTTCCTATTTATAAGAGGCTCATCTGAAACATAATAACAGAGAAAAGTTCGAAGAAACATCATGGAAAAAAGATATACCTGGCTAATACAACTAAAAGAAATGATATTGGACAAGACAGACTTTAAGGGGGGAAAAAAACAGAAGCATCAGCAGAGATATAGAAGATCAGGACATACCTTATGGATTGCTTGATGAAAGATGCACCTTATTAGGGAGCTGGAACAATGTATTTAACTAAAGACTTTACGTCAAAGAGGCAAAGTTAGTGTTGACAAAACACCCAAGGAGAAATTGCTCGATTCACCATCACAGTGGGAGATATTAACATATCTCAGTAACTGATAGATCTACAATACTCCCCACCAAAAGAAAAATTAGTAAGGTTTGAACACAGTCAACAAGCTTGACCCAATGGGCACATATAGAACATTGCATCCTTTATACTTTTTTTTAAAGGCATACATGTAACATTCATGAAAACTGACCAGGCAGCCTCAGCAAGTCCCAAAGAACTGAAGTGACACCGCAAGGTCACAGACAACAATATAATTAGCTTCTAACCTACATGGTTTCTAAATTAATGACAAAGAGAAAGATTTTTAAACCCATATTTTTGGAAATAAAAATACATATTTCTAAATAATTCATAAACTAAAGAAAAATCATAATGGAAGTTAGAAAATATGTAGAACTGAACCATAATGAAATTACTAATAGGAAAACTTGGGTTATGCAGTTAATCTTGTTCTTAAAGGAAATTTATAGCCTTAGGTGAAAATAAGTGAGACTAAAAACTAAAAAGGTTAGCATCCATCATAAGACTTTAGTAACATAGGGGCTTCCCTGGCGGTCCAGTGGGTAAGACTCTGCCTTCCAACACACGGGGTGCAGACTCGATCCCTGGTCGCGGACCTAAGATCCCACATATCTCGCGGCCAAAAAAACAAACAACATAAAACAGAAGCAATACGGTAACAAGTTCAATAAAGACTTTAAAAATGGTCCACATCAAAAAAATAGTTAAAAAAAAGAAACATTAAAAAAAGAATTTAGTAAAATTGAAGAAACAAAAAACAATGAAAATATAAGGAAGGAAATCTTCAATATAGGCCAAATTTAATGACATATGAAGAAACATCATGAAGAGAAAGAAAAGACAAGCCACTCAGTGAGAGGAGTATTGTGGTACATGGGACAGACAAAGGACGTCCACCCAGAAATGTAGAAAGAACTAGTACAAGTCAATGAGAAAAAGACAGGCACCCAATGGGCCAAACACCTCAACAAGGAACTTTGCAAAAGAGGAAGTGTTTCAAAAAGAGCTCATCTCATTTCTCCTCAGGCAACTGCAAATAAAAATTAAAATGGCTAAAATTAAAAAGACTGAAGTACCGCGTGTTGGAAAGGATGTATTACAGAACAAGCGTTGGCAAACTATGGCCCATGGACCAAACACAGCCCACCAACTGCTTTGCAAACAATACAGCTGTATCAGAGCACAGACATGATCACTTGTCTATACATTGTCTAGGACCGTTTTCATGCTGCAAGGCCAGAGCTGAGTAGCAGCAATAGAGGCTGTATAGTTCACAAAATCTAGACTATTTACTGTCTGGCCCTTTACAGAAAATATCTGTCAACCTCCAATGTAGAGAAGCAAGAGTTCTCATCACTACTGGTGGAAGTGCAAATCGGCACAATCACTTTAGGAAAGTGTTTGCAGAATCCACTGCATCAAACGCTGTGCACCTGACGATGGGGCAATTCCATTCCTAGGTACACACTCAACAGAAACCCAAGTGCCTGTGCCCCAGAAGACATGTACGACAACGCATGAAGGATCATCATCTGTAACGGCCTCAAACTGGAGGCCACCCAAGTGGACGTCGGTAGGAGAACGGGCAAATAAATTTCATCTAGTCACACAGTGGAACACTACTCAGCAATGGAAATGAATAAACTACTATCACAACGACATGGATGAATCTCACTAACATAATGCAAAAAAGAAGCTAGATACAAAAGACTGTATGATCCCGTTTACATAAATTCCTAAAGGAGGCAAAACCAACAGTCACCTCCACATCATGTGAGGCTGATAGCCAAGTCTTTCATGTTATGGAAGCTTCTCCCTGCAGACACTTTGCTCAAAGGAGGGGCCGAGCAGAAAGTCACCTGAGGGAAGTCAACGGGACACAAAGACAGTGAATGTCCTCCAGAGTCACCGAAGGTCTGAAGGCTTTGACTGAGAAGAGTGGTTGCCTCGGGAGGCTGGAATTAGGGCGCTCTCCTGAGCCTGGAGCTTCACCACCCATTGTCCAGTCTGGTGAAGACCATCCTGAGGGGCTGGCCTGGAACATGGCTGGATGGTGGGGCATGCGGCACCGTGCAGGCCTGGGCAGGGATCAGGTGACTTCTCTTGTGGGGAGGCTGGAGGTCAGTGCTCATGATCTGAGCAGGTGTCCTTTGGGTCAGAGCTGAGTAGCAGCAACAGAGGCTGCATAGTTCAACCGGGGGTGTCTCTCTGTGTCCAGATCCAGACTGGAGAGTCTGGACGGCCTCCCAGAGCAGGTCTCCGAGTGCTTTTCTGTGGGGTCTGGAAGGGGCTGAGTATCAGCTTGTTTGAGGGATTCTGGCAATCCTGGGTGAGGATCTACTACCTGTTTTCATAAATAAAATTTTCTGAGAATGAAGCTACTTTTATTCACTTACGCATTACCTGCGAGGGCTCTCCTGCTGCAACCGCAAGGTAGAATAGCTGCTACACAGACTGTGTGCCGCCAAACAGGTACTGTCCGACCCACCAGCAGAAGGCTGCCAGCTCAGACCCAGAGCGGGAGACCACGTGAGGACGCGGCGCGAAGACGGGCATCTACAGGGCAAGGAGCGAGGCCCCGGAGAAATCAAGGGCAGACGTCGGTCCGGATGGGAGCTTAGAGGGGGAATGGCCGTCTCGGCCAGTGTGCGGCTTCAACCCTCAGCGTCTGTGTCTGACTCCTCCTGCCCACGCCTCTGCTGCCAGCAGGGCTCAGCTCGCATCCCACTGCAGCATCAGCGCCGTCTGCCGAGCCATCGCAGCCGCTGACCCCCGTCGAGTGTGCTGCTCTGCGACAGGCCACACGCGAAGCACGTCCCACGTCTCACAGCACATATCCCTCTGTGGACAGGAATCGGAGGGAAGCCGAGGAAGCCCTCTAGGTTCTGATTTAGTCCCGTCTGCCCCCAAACCAGGTCTTTGGCCCTGGGGGCAGGAGATCCTGGATCTTGATGAGAAGCTTGACCTGGACCCGAAGGGAGCCCCTGAACGAGCCGCATGGCCGGGGGCCCGGGCCACGCGAGCGAAAGCAGTCACGGAGGCAGGACGTGAAGGTGCCCCTGCCACTCCTGCGGAGACTCGGCCAGGCTGTGGGTCCCCGGGCTGGAATCTGCCTGGTGAAGAGCCCCGCGTTGCAGGCCCTCGCGCCCCGCGGCGAGCCGACTCTCGCTCAACGCCGGACTCCTCCCTGCTGCGCGCCGGCAGACGGGGAGGCCCCCGGCTCCAGCTCGGCGCGGCTCCCCGTCTGACAGGACTCCCTCCCTGCTGCAGGCCAGGCGGCCGGGGGCCAGGCGGGCGAAGGGGCGGCCACAGAGGGCTGGAGCTGCGCGCCTCCTCGCCGCAGGACCCGGGCGCCGGGTCCGCAGGGAAGGGGTGGGGCGCGGAGGGACTCCGCCCCCGCCGGGCCCCGCCCCCCGCCCGCCCCGCGGCGCATTGTGGGATCCCGGCGCCCGCGGCGCGGCGGAGGGCGCGGTTCGCGGTCATGGGGTGGCAGCCGGTAAGACCCTTGCTCCGCGTCCCGCACCAGGGGCCTCCACCCGCTCCGGTGCCCGGCACTCAGGTCTGGACCAGGGGCTCTCGCCGCAGACCCCGGCCCGCAGGGCTTTACACCCACCCTGGATGCCGGGGTCCCGGTGCCGCCCTCTCGGGCTAGGGACCCCACCCAGGCCGCCCCCTGGCCTCGGCTTGCTCCTGCGCTGGAGTCCGGGGTCGCCACCCCGGGGCGCAGGTCGTAGCGGCCCGTCACCGCTCGCGCCCTGGGCTCTCTCCCAGCGCGGCGGTCACGCTGCCCCCTCTGCCCGCAGAGCCCAGTCCTGCTGGCCTCCCTGGGGGTGGGGCTGCTGACTCTGCTCGGCCTGGCTCTGGGCTCCTACCTGGTGCGGAGGTCCCGCCGGCCGCGGGTCACGCTCCTGGACCCCAATGAGAAGTACCTGCTGCGACTGCTAGACAAGACGGTGAGTTGTGGAGTAAGGGAGGGGACCGGAGTTCCGCTCGGCTGTGGTTGGGATGCCCTGGGGACTTGGCGGCACCAGACCTGCCTGGTGAGACGCTTGTCATCCATCCTCTAGACCGTGAACCACAACACCAAGAGGTTCCGCTTTGCTCTCCCCACCGCCCACCACGTTCTGGGGCTGCCTGTGGGTAAGAAGTGTGGCGTGGGCTCCCTTCCCCTGTGTCCTAATAGGGTGATTCTCCTTCTGGGGTCTCCTGAAACGCGCTGCTTCGGTCTAGTGCCTCCCCACTCCATTCCCCTTTCCCCAGCAGGCTGCACATCCTCCAGGCGGTAGGGTGCCTCGGGCCACTCTAGGGTGTGGCTTCTGTGCCCCAAGACATCTTCAACACTCAACAATCCTCTCTCCTTCCTGCAGGATTTGCTCACGTTCCCCCTGAACAAACACTAATCTTTTCCCCATTGCCCAGACCCTCAACTCCCTACCAAGGTCCTGGCAAGTCATTGATAAGAGTTTCTGCAGAGGGGAGCTTATGAGGGATACAGCTAGCGTCTCAAAGGGGTGACTCCTCCCTGCCTGGTATCTCATTGAGACCCCAGCAGGGAGCAAGATGCTTTTGTCCTTTCAAATCTCCCAGAGTATTTTCAAAGGTAACAGGAATACAGCACATCCACAGGAGCCCTTATGTAGCCCTGCATGTGGTCCTCAGGTAAACATGTCTACCTCTCTGCCCGAATCGATGGCAGCCTGGTCATCAGGCCATACACTCCCGTCACCAGTGATGAGGACCAAGGCTATGTGGATCTTGTCATCAAGGTAAGAGGGTGGGGAGGAGCCCCAGGAACCCCTTCTCCTCCTCCCTCTGGGATTTGTAGAAACTTCCAAGATGTGTTTGATAAGAGATGCGTGTCCTTTGCAGACATGAAGAAAGTATGTGGACTGGGAAGAGACAGCACGTGTGTCATCCCCACCCCACTTCAGGCAGGTTCAGTCAACAGGGGGCTCAGAAACCAGGGACATTCCAAGTAAAGTACTTTCCATTCTGTCTTACCAGGTCTACCTGAAGGGTGTGCACCCCAAATTTCCTGAGGGGGGCAAGATGTCTCAGTACCTGAATAACCTGAAGATTGGGGACGTTGTGGAGTTTCGGGGGCCAAGTGGGTTGCTCACTTACGCCGGGAGAGGTAATGGCCCGGCTCCCATGTCTCCGGTGCCCGTGGTCCTCCCCGCACAGTGCAGCTCTGTGTGTCCGTGCACGTGGGTCACGGCCAGGTGCCCCTCCTGTAAACACAGCCCTGATGTTATAGAAAGGCGTGTTCCTCAGCCCCACTTGCCACAGAGATCAGTTCCCCATCCACGTGAACTCACCCACCATGACAGCCGCGGAGGTGACTAATGCAAACGTGTGCCCCCCCTTCTCTCCCTCAAAGAGTCACCACGCAGGCTGAGCTGTACAGAGAGCCAGAGGTGACATTCAGCCCTTCCCGTGGGAACAGCTGGGTGCCGTAGCCACTGGGAGCTGCTCTGTGCCACTTGGGAAAGTAGACTCACGCCTGGCCCCGCGCCTGTCGCCCTCACCAGGGAGTGACCCTCTGTGGGAGGCAGCTGATGACTCACTGTGCGCTCCCAAACTGACTTGTGGCTCATAGCATGGGTCAGACAGTCCTGGCACCACTGTCCCTGAAGTGTCTTGTTGTCAGGGCTGGCTCAACACCAGGCTCCAGGATCGGGTTCCACAGCAGCTGCTGGCCTGGGGCGTATTTTTGATTCTGCCTTTGTTTTCTTAGTTCCCTGACTTGACTTTGCTCTTCAACCCTTCTCTCCACTGACCACTCAGGGAAGTTCAGCATTCAGCCCAACAAAAAGTCTCCACCAGAACTGCGAGTGGCCAAGAAACTGGGAATGATTGCTGGTGGCACAGGTGTGTGTCCCCAAGGGCTGCTCCCTCCCACCACTGTGACTGTTGCCGTGACAACGTCCAGGTGACCCTCAGAAGGTTCGGTCATCATAGCCAAACTTAATCAGGGTATTCCCAGCAACGCCTAGAGCTGCCCAGTTGCTGCAAAACAAAATCATAATCAGGTAGAACCACCCACCCCCCCAAATTTATTTTAACTGACAGAACGAGAGAAAGAAATCACGTGGGCTCTCCCAAGACCTCAAATTGAATGATTCTAATAAATTTTAGGTGAGAACAGAGAATAAGGTAGGAAAAGGACAGTTGAGAAGAAAGAAAATTAGCATTGGACATTTCCCTATGTTAGACACTGTGCTAGTCTCTTTATATGTGTCTATGACATTGGTGTGAGCCTTCCTTTTTTACGGATGCGAAAACGCAGGTTCAGAGAGGTCGAATGGTTTCCACATGGCCAGAGGCAGGGTTAGTGTGCAGCTCTGCCCAGTTCCAAAGTGCGTGCACTTAACCTGCAAGTCCAGTGCTCCTGGACTCTCATCATTGAATCAGTAGGTGCTTGCAGTCATCTGTGATAATGGGGCCGGAGCCTCCAAGAGACTTCCAGAGAATCTTGGATTGGTTCCTTAAAAGGATTTCAACAATATGAACTTATGTGAATATTGAGCACATGACCACAATTCACCTACCAGATATGAATTTTACTGAGTTTGGGGTAAAGGGCATATCTGTCCAGAACTGTAGGTGCTGTGAAGACACAGGAGGAACATAGAGAATTAGGACACAAAGGAAAACGGAGTGAAGGGGTGAGTGAGTAGAATTGAGATGAAAGGGTTGGGCAGCTGAGGAGCAGGCATGGGGAGGGTGGCCACTGCCTCTCACTGTGGGGCATCTTTGTGCAGGAATCACCCCCATGCTGCAGCTGATCCGGGCCATCCTGAAAGACCCAGAAGATCCAACCCAGTGCTTTCTGCTTTTTGCCAACCAGGTTGCCTTGCTTTTCTCAGTCCTGGGACTTCAAAGTTACTGTGTGGGGAGGGCTGAGAGGTGTGATACCAACAGGAAGAACTGGCCCGGCCTCTGCCCAGGGGCCCCCTGCGGGTAGAGGGTCCTCTTCCACAATAAAGAAGACAGAGCACTGAGTCAAATTCCTTCCCTGGCCCCCAAAGAAAGAAAAAAAAGGAAACATTTAAGGAGTCTAGTCCTGAGTATAGTAACTTTCTCCTTGAGTTTCCTTTGTTAAATGTTCCATCTTTATTCCATCATAGTGTGCAAACAAAGGCTGTTACCCTCTCCTTCCCCTCCTCCTAACTCCCTAAATGCATTGCTTATTCCCTAGAACTTCAGCTTCCTTTTTCTTTCCTCGTTGGAAAGTTGTTATAGCAGAGAACTTTTTATGTCTTTATATTTAGGAACCGCAGAAGGTTCCTAAAGACTTTACTTCTCCTCTTCATTTCAGACTGAAAAGGACATAATCTTACGGGAGGACTTGGAGGAGCTGCAGGCCCAACACGCCAACCACTTTAGGCTCTGGTTCACTCTGGATCACCCCCCAGAAGGTACGCTCCCCATTTCCGGACACCCCCAAATCAGGGCCTTGCCCCTCTGTGGATACCGGTTTCAGTGAAGCTGACCCTGCCTGACACTGCCAAACTCTGAGAGTATGGACACAGCGGTCTCCTGTGCCCTTTCCTACGGTTCCTGTTTACTGGGTGGGTGGCATGGCTGGCCACGCCGCTGAAGCAGGCTGAGTAGACCCCTCCAGCTGCTACTACAACTTCATACCCTCTCAGAGCCTTTCTGGCCCACCCCCCTCCTCAGCCCGCACTACACCCCACTGCCGCCTGGGCCTGGAGTGTCCTTCTCTCTTCTCCCCGTGCAGATTGGGCCTACAGCAAGGGCTTTCTGTCTGCCGACATGATCCGGGAGCACCTGCCTGCCCCAGGGGAGGATGTCCTGCTGCTGCTGTGTGGGCCACCCCCGATGGTGCAGCTGGCCTGCCACCCCAACCTGGACAAACTAGGCTACTCGCAAAAGATGCGATTCACCTACTGAGCATCACCACGCTTCCCGGGTCCCGTCGCCAGCATCTGCCCCCAGTCGGCACTCAGATACTCTCAACCTTAGATGCCCTTCCCAACAGCGTCAGCCTTTTGGTCTTACTCTGGAGCTGAAATCTGGATGGCCCGTGTGGGAACAACATCCTTATAGCTATGGAAGAGGGTCAAGGCCGAGTCATTCCCTGGAAGGCCCCCCAGTCTCCCTGTGATGAAACGTCCAGGTCAGGCTCAAGAGCAGACTCTTCCGTGGGTCAGCAAGAAGGAAGCATGTACATTTGTGCCAAGACTGGCCAATTCCTTGATGACATCGCACTCTTATTTGTGTCTGTGGTGAAAGCATAACCTGTTTAAGGGTTTTATTTAATCTTTGGTGCATAATCCATTGCAGACTGTGTGTGGGGGTGGGAAGGGGTGCAGACTTACAGAGCTAATCTTTGAGGGACAGCAGGACAGGAGGAAATGGTTTCTTCAGACCTCAGAGAAAGGAATCTGAAATATGCATTTGTGTCTCTGTCTCCCTCTGCCGGGGAGGGAGACTGGACGGAAAGGGCTCCCCAGGGTCTAAGACTGCTGCTGTGGCAGAAACCTGTGGCTTATGCAAATAAATGGGGCTAAGGCCCTTGTGTTCTACCTAAGAGGTGGTTGTGTCTGGGGTCCTTGTTTCCAAGGCTTTTTGTGCCTGAGAATCTTGGGAGGAAGTGTTCCCCAGCACAGAATTTTCCCCAGGTCTTCCAAAGAACCTTTGAGCGCTTGTACCCTGTGCTGAAATGTGAGCTGCCACCAAACTCCATTCTCATCTTAGCAGCTGTCTCAGCAGAGCCAGAAGCTCAGCTTCTCCCTGGAGAAGCGTTAAGGTGGAAGAAGGAGAACAGAGAACACAAGTGAGAGGGAAGTTTTTGGAGCCCAGGTACCCCTCACAGTGATCCTTGGTTTGACCGCTCCTTCCCTCCTTCCTTCTCCTGGCCCTTTCTTCACTGCATTTACCCTTCAGGGTACCTGACAAATAAGTCTAAGTATCGTCTTTCTATTTGGAAGAGAAGCCTTGTCCTTTAAAAAGTAACCTGACATCACCAGCGCTGGCCAGACTGGTTGGTACCTGGATAGAGTTGGCCCCCAGGCCCATCTGTCCTGACCGCCCTTCTGCTCCAACAGCATGGCCTGGTCCACTCCCTCCCAGCGTCGCACCAGGGCCACCTCTTCAGATCTTCTATTAGTCACACTGGAACAGACCAATGCATCAGGTCAGAAGGAAGGTCAGCCTTGTTTTTCTGCATGGAACTGTGTACTGCTTCCCGTGGGACTCCTGAAAGAAAGGCTTGCAGTCACCCCCCAGGGTAGAACCATCACTAAAGTGTGTTACTGGTATTCCATCAGACATGTCTTGATCAGCTGGTATGTGTATGCACTGGGCTCTGTGAGACACACTCGGCCACCTCACCTCCAAACAGGAGAATCTTGCTTGGGACTGTTGGGCTCAGATGGTCCCACACAGAAGCTCATTCCTCTTCCTGCCTTATCCACTCAATATACAAACATTAAGGACCTGCCACGTGCCGAGCACTGTGCTAGGTCCTGGGGATTTAACCATGACCAAGACTCTTCTTAGACCCCAAACAACTCATAGTCTAGAGTAAGACAGTGATAAATGATTACAACACAGTGTGGTTAATACTATAGAAGAGATACAAGGTGCAGATGGGAAGGGTTTGGAAAAGATTCTGAGAAGGAGAAAGAACCTTTTTTAGTTAACAGCCACGTAGCAGGTACTGTGCTAAATGATCATCGTGTAATTGAGCCCTTACGAAAAATCCTATGAGTGTGAGATTAAGGATGTGCAGAAAGTCATGCAGCTGGTCAGTGGCTGGGAGAGCCTGAGTGTGAACCTAGGATGGTCTTGATCCAAAGCCAAACCTAGAGCTGGGCACTGTAAGTTGCTTGGATCCTTTGGCAGAGAATGGGGAGATGGGCAATCCAACAGAAGCACCAACATGTGCAAAAGCCTGAGGGGAAGAAAAGAAGTACATATTTGGAGAACTAGGTGAGTCCATCGAGGCCCAAATGCCAGAGGGAAAGTGGAGGAAGATGAGACCTGGGAGCAGGTGAAAGCCTTGTAATGAATGCTGAGAAACAAACAGTCCTGTGGACAGCACACGTTTCTGAGGGTAACACATGAGAGCTAAGGTTTGTGAAGCATTTACGATTTGCCAAGCGTCAAACTAAGAGCCTGCATAAATTATCGCAACCCTGACAAAGAGCCCGTGAAACAGCACTAGTTTATTTCTATTTTGCAGACGAGGTACTTATCCTGCGGGGGGTTCAGAAGCGTGCTCTCAAGGTCAGGGGCTGGCCCGGGACGGAAGCCTAGGTCTGCGTGGCTCCAGAGCCTGCTACGCTTTTACCTTCTCTCTGCATCTAGAATAGACCGGTCACGTACCAGCCGTGGAAGAAGTGAGACGTGTCAGTCCCCCGGACGAGAGGCGCGGCACCCTGCGGTCCCCCCTCCGGCCGGAGCAGGGGGCCCCGGAGCGAGACCAGCCAGCGCCGCTGCGCTGCTTCTGACCAGGAGCCTGCCTGCCTCGTGCCTCGCACACGACGGGCGCGCAGTAAATATTTGCGGAAGGGAGGGAGCGGCCACGAGGTTGAAGAAGAGAGATTAAGACGTGCCCAGCCTAGGGGACGAGGTGCGGGCTAGGGAATTCGGCATTCCTTCTCCGGGTTGGGCCTCACTCCCTGAGGCTCCTTCCGCATCACGCGCTCCAGTTTGCAACTTGGGGGCGTGGTCCCCGCGAGGCCCTGAGAGGGGGCCTTACGATTGGAGAAGAGCGAGGGGGCGTGGCCCACGCGCGGGTGGCGGGGCCGAGGGGAGCTGACTTGAGGCGCCGCCGATCTGCGGAGGGGGCGGGGCCGTCGTGAGAGGGGGAGGCGGGGCCGAGGGAGCCGGCCTGTGACTGGGGCTGCGAAAAGATTGGCGGCTGGGGGAGGGCGGGGCCAAGCCGAGGGGCGGGGCAAGATCGGGGTGGGGCAGGGATGCAGGCCTGTGACTGGACCTCGCGGGGGCGATGGGGCGGAGCGCCCGGGAGGACGTGACGCTCCCACAGAGGTGACGCGGGACGGTTGCGCGCCCCTTCCGGCGCGAGGAGGGCGCAGAAGATCCGGGCCGCTCGGCCGCAGGCCGCCTCCAGCGCCGCGGGATGTAGCGCGGGGTCCGCGGCCGCCAGCAGAGCCCGCCGCCCGCCGTAAGTTCCCCGGGTCTCCGCGGCGAGCGGGCGGGAGGGCAGGGGTCGGCCGGAGCGCGGGGCCCCCCGGGAGCCTCGGCGCGGGCCTGAGGCGGCAGCCGTGCGACCGGACCGCCCGGGCGTCCCGAGGGTCCCGAGACCCCCGTTTGGGGCCGGCCGCGCCCCCGGCCTCGCCGCACCGGCCGTCCGCAGGCCCGGCCCTTCCCGTGCGCACCGCGTCCCCGACCGCCAGCAGCCGTGGTGGCTGCCGGTCGCCGGGGTGAGGCGTCCGGAGTCGGGCTCCGGCTCGGGCCCGTCAGGCCGCGCGAGGCGAGCGCGCAGGGGCCGCAGGCCTGGGTCGCGGAGCCGCCTCTCGGTGGGGAGGACCCGCCTTCGGTGGCCTGGGGAGCCCCGAGGTTCCTAGGCCGTGACAGTGCCCGCACCTTGATACGGGAGAAGGGGCGGTCGGCGAACAATTTGCCTTTAAGGTAGTCCTAAAAGCTGCAATGTGAGCAAAATCTAAAGCACTGTGGGGAAATACTAAATTTCGTTCCTTCGGAAATCTCTCACTGATGCCATGCTATGTTTCAGATTTTTGGTCACACCTTCGATTTTTAAGAAAATAGGTGTGTTTCCCCTCGGTTTCTGGTGCTACCTACGCGAATGGGAAACTGATAAGGCGAATTTCATTTGCGCAGTTCCAGGTGTCAGCGGAGCAACAGGAGGCCTCCAGAGTACTTTGCTGGGTTAACCAGTATTTACCCCCCCAGGTATGTAGAAGACAGGCTAGAAAATGGAGCAGGGAATATGTAGGCTACCATCTTAAATCAAGCGAACACTATAATGGCTGGATCTTTTCTGAAGTGAAGGGGTTGTGGGATCTGTGTACTGCTTTTCTCTCTTAATAGGGGTTGCATCACCTGTTATGGTGCAACTGCTGTTCCTTATGTTTTTATAGTGTCCGTGCAGTACTAGGCATTTAGGGGGGGTGGTGCCAAACAGATTGCAGTGTCAGCGTAATAGTTCCCGGCTTGCAGCCACTGAATTTTTTTATCCCAGGAGTAACTTCCGTGTTACCATATAGTGGTTAGTACTTGGGGAATCAATCTTAAAAACCGGTGTGTTACCTGTGAGCGACCATCTTAGGGTAGACCTCCATCGAACTATACCTAATTGCTGAGTAGAATCTGAAAGCATTCTTTTCTCAGGGGCTGAGAAATTACATGATCCCCAGGGGATAAACAAAAACTTTAAGCAACCACTTTGCCTGCAAGTAGGAAAGAAGCTCAGACAAGGTGCAGCCTTAACCCAGTGGACTGCCCGTTGCTGATGGATAAAGTGCACCACTCGTAGGTAGGCTTTTTTTTTTAAGACTGTCTTCAGTCTCTTAAGTCTGACCTCATTTTACCTTTCCAAGGCTTTCTTATGGAAAGTGGATTATTCACTGCCCTGGGGGCTTTGTTCTTTCAAGCCTGCCTAGGTTCATACCACTACCCTTCTGGAATGCCTTGATTCCATCTTTACCTATCAGAATCCTTTCTTAAAATCTTCCACCAAACCTTTCCTGATTATTCCAACTAAAATTGAGCTTTTCTTCTGAATTCCTCCAGCACTTTATGGCATTTAGCCTTGTAGTGGTGTTAGTAGAAAATAGAAGTTGTTGCCTCCTCTTAAAACAGAAGCCAGCAACCACACAAAGCCACTAACTTGTCTCTTTGCCTTGTCTCTGTAGCCACAGTGCCACTCGTGTTGTGTATAATCAATAGGTATTCGCAGATGGATAAACATACTTGCACTTCTTTCTAGGCCAATAAGTCTCTTCTCTGTTTCCCTAAGAAGTTTCCTTGACTCCTTTAATGTAAAGCCAAACGGAAACTCTTTAACACTCTTGCTACACTGTCCTGTCCCATCTGCTTGTGACCATACTGGTGAACTAAACAGTCATCTTTGACTCCAGAAGCTGTATTAATCCTGGTGGGGCGTTTCTGGTGCTGGTGTTCATCAAAGTTGTTACATTTTGTCCTTAACGTCCATTTGTCCCTCATGTCGCCCACTGGACTTTGTTCCTCTCACTGTGCTCAAAGTTGATTCTCTTTTCCTGCTCAGAAATGTTGGGGGTGTGATTAATGTCTGTAAAGTTTTCACTCTCTTGAACTAAAAAGATCCTTGGAAGTGCCCTCTAGTCAAACTGGTTCCAAGGGATTGGCTTTTAGACATACATGCTTCTAGTTTGCTTTTCTTTCATTGCGCCTTTCACAGTATAAAAATTATCACCATAATGGATAACTATAGTGGCCATTTATCTGTAATGTACTTAAAAGCCAGGCATTAAAAACAAGGACTGGTATGAAACACCTTCCTATTCCTGTATACTTTACTTTTTTTTTTTCTTGTCATGGCATTTGAAAAGCTTACCTGTCTCTGAGATCAAAAAAAGACCTGTTGGGATAGCTTTACCTGAAGAAGACCTACAAAAGAAAGTTAGATTGTGATTTTTCACTGCAGACTCTAAGTCAGTGACGCTGTGATCAAATAGGAAAGCTGAGCCTCCATTACTGCAGTTTGATAGTTTTCAAACGTAAGCCTTTGCCTTGACTCGTTTTCCCCCAGCAGTGCTATGAAACCACCTTCCCTAACAAAGAGAATATGTAGAGGAGAAGATGGCTGTGTTCTTTGTGTTTACTGCTAAGCTAGTCTTGCTTTAGAACAATGAGAGTCAGGTAGGCATAAGATGGAGCCTACCCATGGAGCCTCTGAGGGCCCAGGGACCCCAGATTAAAAACTCGCAGAAGAAGCTTTGTGCCTTTGACTCCAGGGAAGGAGTGTGCTATAGCCTGGAAAACTTGGGAGCTGATTTGCAAAATAAATATCTCCAAAAGTGTGAGGGAAATAAACTCACCAGCAAACGCTGGCAATTAATAATTAGTCCTTCCCCAAGTTTGGCACCAGATAATCTTATTTATAGGAGCACAAGCACCTCCCTGCCTCCACAGCTTTATTCTCTAATGTCATAGGTTTATCCAGTTGGAAAGCTTAGTGGTAAAGATTTATTGGCTTGAACTGAAGAAATCCCATCAAAAATGCACTCAGTGGAGTTTGGCCGAATTATAATTGCTATGTTGGGTGTGGCGAGTTTAAGGGAAAATGCATTTCCTCTAAAATACATTTAGGGCCTTCCCTGGTGGCACAGTGGTTAAGAATCTGCAGGGAACATGGGTTCGAGCCCTGGTCTGGGAAGATCCAACATGCCACAGAGCAGCTAAGCCTAAGTGCTGCAACTACTGAAGCCCGTACACCTAGAGCCCGTGCTCTGCAACAAGAGAAGCCACCACAGTGAGAAGCCCGCATACTGCAACAAAGAGTAGCCCCCGCTCACCACAACTAGAGAAAGCCCGTGTGCAGCAACAAAGACCCAACGCAGTCTAAATAAATAAATAAATAAATAAATAAAAATAAAATACGTAAGAATAGGAAAGCCAGTAGAAAGTGGAAATACATTTGGCTCTCCTGAGTGCTTCCTGAGTCAGTCTTAACACTTTAGGGGCCGATGCTGGTGTTAGAGGGTAGAAACGGAAAGCACTTGCTTGTCTGTGAGTGGCCCACCCTATATAGTTATATGTTCAGGTCCTGGCATTACGTGCTTTTCTTTCTTGCCAGACTTCTGACCCCTCCCTCTCCCTTTCCTGTCCCCGTGTTGCTACAGTTTAGAAGACCCAGCTGGACCGTGGGCTTTGCCCACTATGGTGACGTGATCACCATTGACCTTCACTGTATGTGCTTTGACACGTGATGACACGTCTTGTATGATGAGTTGGAGCTGGTGGCTGGTTTGTGAGTTAACGGGGTGCCTGTCAGGGTTAGTGACTCTAGGTCTGGAGATAAAGCTGAGGAGAGGCGGGGAGCTAGCAGTACGGGAGCCGAAGGGGATCAGAAGCAACAGAAGGTGTTTGGACTGAAAGGGAAAACTCTTTGATGGTAGCCACGAGGCCAGGGTCATCCTAAGAGGATGCTAGACTTGAGGGCATAAAACTTTGAAGATCAAATGAGGAAATTAGTGAGAATACCAAGCTGGAGTCTGCATCTGGTCTCTGGCCCTAATTGCCCAACTTAAAGTTGGTTTGTATTATTCTCATTCCCTCTAGTGAAATAGTTACACAGCACTCAGAATAACTGAACTTAGTGTGTGGCCATCCTAATGTAGGATTCTCCCTCCACAGTCCTCCTGGAGCAGAGAAATTGTATCACTGGTTTTGTACATATCACAAATTACCTCATGCCATGCTATTATAGACTCTTTCAAGACAATGACTTCACTGGTTCACCTTTGTATTTTGCACAGTACCTTAAAGTGCCCTGGGGTGCTGGTACTGACTACATTCAAGTATTCAGTGAGTGTGTTGGCCTGCTCTGGGTTAGGGACGGGAGAAGACACTACAAGTGCGTAAGTCCTTAGCTAGTGACAGAAGCTAATAGGTCCTGTGCTTGCTGGCTGGAATGCTGCCTCACTCATTCATTCATTCATTCATTCATTCATTTTGAAATATGTGTTCTGACCAAAATCAGGCATATATATAAATTTGTGATCTATGTAGTGTTGTATCCCAGAATCTGAGAAAAAAATATATATATATACATTTGTGTATGTGTGTGTATATATATATATATTAAACTTTAGTGGCTGCCTCTCAAGTACTGGTAGCAGTATTCTAGCTAAATATATTTCCCTTCCCAGGCTTTTCCAAGATGCCCAGAGCTATTTATATTTTTTGCTCCAGTACAAATTATTTCTTAGTAAAGCTGCTTATTCAGTAGTACTTCACTTTGAGGAAATACATTTTGTGGTCAGCCTATTGAAAAAAGATTTCCCAATGTTTCTGCTCACGTGGGTTGCCTATCTCCTGAGGTTTTCAGGGGCCTCCAGTTTCTTGTTCTTGCGCTCAGCTGTTGGCTGTGACCGTGGGCTGGCATCTTTCTTGTCAGAGTCTTGCACGTTTGGAGGAAGAGGAACTGCCTGTGTGTTGACGCATAGAAAGATCTGCGTGCACCCAGTTAGGGGCGTTTGCTCTCTTGAACCAGCTCTGCCTGTAGGTTTCAGCTGCATTTGTGTGTTGAGTGTAGCATGACTATTTTGAAACTTGAGGATTGCCCTCACCTGACTACATGTATCCAGTCATAATCCCTGAGAAGGAATTGAGATTCCTCTTGGATAAACAAAGAACTGGTACAAGATGTCAAAGATGCATGTCTAGCGAACAGCAACGGGAGATGGACGCTGTGCTGACTGCCCTTATGAAAGATGTGGGTTCCCTGAGCTTCGGTTTCCTCCCCATAATGCAACTCACTCTGTGTGTGGGTGTTAGCTGGTCCTCTTTGCATTGCCCTGTGGTTATCGGGGTTCAGGTAACCAGTGCAGGAAAATGTTAGTACTCTGGCCACGGTTGCTGTGAGCAGTAAACTCCTTTGTTGGGGGTGGGGTGGAAATATTGGGGCACTTTTCCCCTCCTTTCCGTGTTATTTTCATCTCCCTGAGGCCTGATTAAAGACTGCTTCCTACAGGATCTGTGTGCCTGTGTCAGGTTTCTGAGAAGCTCACTTGACCAGGGTGTAGGTCCTAAGCCATGGCGGCTGGGACAGGCCCTTGCTAAGCCAGCTGTCTGGTGGCAGAGGGCAAGGCTGGGCTGCCTCCTGCCTTCAGCCTCCCAAGTCCAGGTAAGTTAATGCTTTTGTAAGGAGCGGCTGTGATGAAAGCGTGCTGTCCAGGTGTTGAACCCAGGCTGTGATCCTGTAATAGAAATAGTAGACCTTGCAGAGAAATTAACCGCTGGGCATTTAGCCCACAGCCAGGTTCCCTTTGTATGCAAGGCACACGTTTCGGAGCATCTGCCCATTGAGTTCAGTTGGCAGTTAGATCATTCCTAAGCCTGGGTGGCCTCGTAGTAATTACAGCCAGGTGGCGGCTTCCTCTTTTTGCTCCTCAGCCTCAGAGCCAGGCCTTTCCAGGGCAGACTGGCTCCAGGTAAGAGGAGTAAATTGTCAGCACCCTTCGTGTTTGTGTTTGCTTTCAGTGTCTTTCATCGCAGGGACCTCTCTGCCCCCTGGGGCTGAGAGACCCCACCCTTCCCCCAAGCTGAAGCCGCAGGGCATTGAGGTACCGGCCAGATGTCTTCTCACAAAGGACCTGTGGCGGCCCAGGGCAATGGGGCTCCTGCCGGGAACAGGGAGGCTGACACAGTGGAGCTGGCTGAGCTGGGACCCCTGCTGGAGGAGCAGGGCAAGCGGGGCGTCGCCAACCCAACCAAAGTAAGTTGTCCCCCCCAGGGTCCGCCTCTCTCCGTTTCTTAAGATCTCAACTCTCTCCCCAAGAGAGGACATAGCGCCCTAGGACTGACTCTATCCCAGTCCTCCTTGCGCCGTAGTGTAACTCTTTTCATCTGTCTGTTTTTCCCACTGTGAGCGTTTGCTGATACCCCCGTGCTTAGCACAAGACCTGAAATCCTGCAGGTGGTCAGTGCCTGTCTGTGGTTGAGGGAGGGAAGCAGTCAGGCAGGATCAGGCTGGGCTTCACATAACGAATGTATGAAAATCCCTTTAGCTTTGACAAGGTGCACGTCTGACGTGGAAGAATTCCGGAAGTAGCCGCTCCCGGCTGCTGTGGAGGCTGCACTCCAGGCAGGCACTTGCCCTGCTCTAACATCTCATTCTTAATGTGTCGCCCGGCAGGGGAAGGCCCGCACTTCCTGAAAGCGCCTGGCAGTACTTCATGTACACCGGTGTGGTCTCTAATCTTGCCTGAGCAAAACTGAGGTGGCCTTGCCACCCTGAGTGAAAGTAAGGACTCTGTTACGGAGAGGGGGGGAGAGAATGGGTGGAGGGGCAGGGGGTGTCCTATATCACAGAACCTAAGAGGAAGCATCACAGGAGAAAGAATAGCCCAGAGGAGGAGCGTCTCTCCACCTCCATGGCTCGGAGTCGCTCTCCTTGGGAGGCGAGAGCTGTCTGGCTGTCCTGTGTGTCAGGACTCCTTACGGCACAGGTGGCCCTGCTGCTTCTTTCTGCGGAGCCAGTTCTGAGGCCCTGCTTCTCCTGGGAGCAGCTGTGGATGCAGTTTCAGTTGTGGTGGCATCCCCAGAGCCAGTGATCAGAGACCTGAATAGATTTAAACTGTTATGGAATCTCAGACTCTTTTTTTCATTCTTTTGAGAATTCAGTGGTCTGGAAGAGAGAAGTATTTGGGAAATTGGGGGAGTTAAAAACCACTGTCTTAGAGATAAGGGTGGGCTGCTGGGACTTACAGGGCATTTAGGCCTGGTGTGCTGACCCCGTGTGCCTCTGGCACCAGTGTCCATCGGTCTGTGTCCTGTGTGCTGTGCGGGGCTTTCGCTCCAGCATTTGTGTCGCGCTGTAGGAGAACAGGCCACAGGGCCCTGTGCGTGGGAGAGAGGCTGGGCAGGGAGCAGTGAGCGGCAGCTTCTCTGAGTCCCTCGCTCGGGACTAGCACGGTGTATGAGGGAGCTCCTGCAGTGGGTGTTTGCTTCCTTCTTTCCCGCAGGCTGAGGAAGAGCAGGCGTGCCCAGGGCCTCAGGAAGAGGAGGAGGAGGTGCGGGTGCTGACGCTGCCCCTGCAGGCCCACCATGCCATGGAGAAGATGGAGGAGTTTGTGTACAAGGTCCTGTCCTGGGCGGGGAGGGCGGGCTCACCGGGGCTGCTCCCACATGGCAGGCATGCACCGTGAGGAGGAGCTGTCACTCCTGGGAAAGCTTGGTTTTCTTCACAGTGAAGTGAATCAAGGCGAATCTGGCTGAGTTTTCACTGCCTACGATGCGGGCATTGCTCAAAACAGATTCTGAAACAGGAGTTCTTAGCTCTGTTTGCTATCGCTCCCTTTGGCAGGCATCCGAATGTTAGAATGTGCTGTAGTAACACGGGCACCCTTATTCATGCATGAACTATGCATTACTGACAAGCTATAACATATTTTATTAGAATTCATAATTTCTAAGTGGTGATGAATAGAAGCAATATTTTGATATCTGTAAAACTAATGTATGAAAATATCTGTGATGTCTATTGGTGACAGTCACAAGTTCTAATACTAGACTTGCTCACACTCAAAATTGAGGGAAATGTTAAATTTAGTTAGAGGTGATTGAAAATAAAAATAATTTTTTCCATCCAAATTTCCGACACTGTCCATTGTCCGTACGTCTGAAGTTAAGAACCCCTGCTCTGAAAAGTCATAGTCTCAACCCAGCAAGAACTGAGCCTCTAAAGGGGGGAAAGGATGGACAGGCGGCCACTGGAGTCTCTGAGGTAGAGGGGTAGATGTACATTTTTAAAACTATATATATAATTTCTATCTCCTTGTTTTCATTCACTACATTTATTTAATTTTTAAATCTCAAGTAGCTGAAAGGAGGTCCTGCCATATTCTCTTTAAAGACTGAGAAACACTTATCTAAGCATATCCAGTTAAATTATCATGACACAGAAACAAAGGCATTGACAAGCCGTGGGGGCTTCCCTGGTGGCGAAGTGGTTAAGAATCCGCCTGCCAATGCAGGGGACACGGGTTCGAGCCCTGGTCCAGAAAGATCCCACACGCTGTGGAGCAACTAATTCTGTTCGCCACAGCTACTGAGCCTGTGCTCTAGAGCCTGCAAGACACAACTATTGAGCACACGTGCCACACTACTGAAGCGCACACACCTAGAGCCTGTGCTCCGCAACAAGAGAAACCACAGAAATGAGAAGCCCGAGCACCGCAATGAAGAGTAGCCCTCACTCTCCGCAACTAGAGAAAGCCCACCTGCAGCAATGGAGACCCAACACAGCCAATAAATAAAATAAATAAAAATAAATAAATTAAAAGAAAAAAACAAAAAACAAGCCATGGGGCCTGGGGTAGCCTCTCTTGTGCTGTGTCTTGGTGTCTCCGGGCCCCCCTTAGATGGTGTGTGGTTGCAGGTCTGGGAGGGCCGCTGGAGGGTCATCCCGTACGACGTGCTCCCGGACTGGCTGAAGGACAACGACTACCTGCTGCACGGCCACAGGCCACCCATGCCCTCTTTCCGCGCCTGCTTCAAGAGCATCTTCCGCATCCACACAGAGACCGGCAACATCTGGACCCACCTGCTTGGTGAGTGGTCTGGGTAGAAAAATCAGATTTTTTTCTGTCTCCTTAAATGCGCAGGATTTGTGTAGCCTTTGTGGGAAGGAAAAACAAGTTGTGATTGTTTGATAGCTGGCGTCCTGCCTTTAAGCTACCAGTGAGCTTGCTGGGCCCTTCTTCACGGGCCTGTAAGATGGGGGGGCAGGGGCACTAGAAGCAGGAGGAGACGTCAGAGCCAGATGTCCGCTGTGGTCAAAACCATCCCCTGTGCAGGCAGCTCCTCCCACCTCATAATCCCAATGGTCCAAACAAAATGCCAGCGTTTCAGAAGATGCTCTTTCTGTCTGGGTTGGTGTGACTGGTGCCATTTTCTCCTGAAGTTGCAGACTGCAGCGCCCACAGTGCAACCTGTGGCTTTAGTGCTGGTTTTTTGTTGTTTTTTTTCAATTTTTATGTATTTATTTGGCTGCTCCAGGTCTTAGTTGTTGCGTGCGGGCTCTTTTAGTTGTGGCATGCAGGCAGGATCTAGTTCCCTGACCAGGGATCGAACCCGGGCCCCCTGCATTGGGAGGGTGGAGTCTTAAGCATTGGACCGCCAGGGACGCCCCTTCAGTGCTGGTTTAAACCATCACGTGTTCCCTTTTTCATCAGGCTTTTTTTCTCTCCATCCTGTAGGTTTTGTGCTGTTTCTCTTCCTGGGAATCCTGACCATGCTCAGACCAAACATGTACTTCATGGCCCCCCTTCAGGAGAAGGTGGTGTTCGGGATGTTCTTCCTGGGTGCGGTGCTCTGCCTCAGCTTCTCCTGGCTCTTTCACACCGTCTATTGTCACTCAGAGAAGGTCTCTCGGACTTTTTCCAAGTGAGTCCAAAGGATGTCGGTAGAGAAAGACTGGGTGCTGTCATCACCCCGTGTGGTCTGGGTGCTGGCAGAGTCTTGGGTGCTCCACCAGCTGCTAACGATTCCCTGCTGTGCTGGAGCAAAGGCTTTCTGTCTTGTGGGTATGAGAGGATCGGGAAGCTTTTCTCTTAAATCCTTCATGAAAAATGTCACTGCAGCCTCCTCAACAGATGGAACCCCGTTGTGGTATATTTTCTCCCTGTGCAGTGCTGTCCTTTGTGAAACGTGGAGTGCCAAGTCTTGGGCTGCTCTCCAGGACTGAGTACCCAGTCCTGCCCTACCTTCCTGGTGGCCCCAGCCGGTCGGGGCGTGGCGAAGCTTCTTTGCTTCGTCCTGCGGGCGCTCTGACCCGCCACTCGAGTAAAGCTTATCTTTGCTGCCCATGTGTTGCTGGAAGCCCCAGATGTTCATCCTCTAAGACTCTCCTTATTCCCTAGCTCTGAGCCTGGAGTTCTGTTTGTTTGCTTGTTTTTGTTGTTGTTATTGTTGGTTTTGGAGGTAATGGTGAGTTGCTTTGTTTTTCTCGATAACGTCAGTAACAAGAATACATTTTTATCTTCAAAAACGTCGACTAAAACAGAACAATACCCCTTAATAATACGCCCAATTTAAGGGTTTTGTTTTTAGAACTCACCCTATCAGAACTGGGGAGTACACAGAGCCCTTCCTGCCTGGAAGCTGGGGACTGGCTGGATGGTGATGGAATTTCTGAATTTAAGTATCCGTGAGGAGGATGTAGCTGTTCACAGCCAGGGGAAAGGGGCACAGTTCATACTTTTCCACTGCAAAATAGAAGTGCTTAACCTCATGGGATTTTGATTCAGGATATAGGATAGATGGTGTGGGAAGTGAGGGGTGGGGTGGTCACATCTGAGAGCAGCTGGAGAACAGAAAGAACCAGCTGAAACAAGCCTGGGAGTTCTTCATTTCTCCCACTGATCCTTTTCATCTTGTGGCTCTTTCTAGACTGGATTATTCAGGGATTGCCCTGCTGATTATGGGCAGCTTTGTCCCCTGGCTCTATTACTCCTTCTACTGCTCCCCACAGCCACGGCTCATCTACCTCTCCATCGTCTGTGTCCTGGGCATCTCTGCCATCATCGTGGCGCAGTGGGACCGGTTCGCCACCCCTAAGCACCGGCAGACGAGAGCAGGTAGGTTGGAAGACAGAGCGTAAACCTCATAGGGATTTGGACCGTGAGCCCAAGTGGGTCGACCCTGGGCCCCCACCCAGGCCCTTCTCTGTGTTGAGAACTTTCCAAACAACATGAATTTTCAAAGCTCAAGTTTCCCCCAAGTTTCATACTGTTTCAGTAAAATGTTAATAGGACAGATAACTACCAACCTGGCCAGTGAGCTACAAGTGTAGAAATGACTGCTCCTATACTGGGTTTGAGGTCATTAAAAAATGTACAAAGCACGGTCGTTTTAGTGACCCAAGTCCTAAGCTCAAACCAAGGGGTTAAAATGAAAACACCTAAGTTATTTTACTAAGGGAATGGAAGGCTTGGCTTGGTAAATAAAATACCCTGAGCACACACACTGTTAAGGGGTAACGTGATACCTGCAAGCATAAACATCGTCCCGTCGTCTTACCCAGACTCAAGCTTTATTACTTGCAGCAACACAGCAGTTACCACTAGTCTGCAGTCCCCTTAGACTTAATGTCTGCTGTGTTTTAACCTTCATTTAAAAGAACTAAATACTCTTCAGACACCAAGCATGTGCCAGACTGATGCTTTACCAAGGATACCTGCAGAAATGGAGAGGCGGTCCCTGCCCTTCAGCTGTGCGTCAGTCAGCGGTGTGAGCCGGCCCCCGTTCTGTCCTTCCTCTTACTTACTTTTGAGTCCAGCAGCCACGGACGACGTCCAATCTGGGTCGGTCTGTCTCCTCAGGAGGTTAGAGTCCTGGTTCCTTAAGTCTTGAGGCTTCTACGATCTTAGTGGGAAACCTGTCCTGCTCCTCTCTGGCTGGCAAACCACCCAAGGCCTCACCATCTCAGTTCTGTGCCCAAGGCGGCCATCAGAGAGTTCTGACTTAGGGTCACCTAGGCTGCGTAACAGATAATGAAGAGCGCGAGGTGTTTGTTCGTGGCTCTCGGTGGGAGGGGGTAGCAACATCAGCGTCGACACAGCCTTCTTTCCATTCTGGTTGTTAAGCAAATGTCCGCTAACTGTTCTCCATCTTGTGCTAAACTTCCCGAACGTGTGCTGATCACCAGAACGTGACCCGTCATAGAGTGAGACGGCAGTGCCTTCTAAGTGGCGCTGTGTCCGCGCCTGACTCTCTGCATCTGCTTTGCCCAGGGGTGTTCCTGGGGCTGGGCTTGAGCGGTGTCGTGCCCACCATGCACTTTACAATCGCGGAGGGCTTCGTCAAGGCCACCACAGTGGGCCAGATGGGCTGGTTCTTCCTCATGGCTGTGATGTACATCACCGGAGCCGGCCTCTATGCCGCACGGATTCCTGAGCGCTTCTTCCCTGGAAAATTCGACATATGGGTAAGAAACGACTCTTCAGCGGGGCCTGTGGTGGGGAGACCGGCCCAAAAGTAGAGGGTGGAGTCAGAGGCAGTGAGACACACGGGTCAGGTGGTGTCTGGGGGTGCACACGTGTTCCTATGTGTATGTCTGTGCATGTGGGTGGGAGAATGGCAGGGAAGGGAGTGCCAATATTAATGTTTTGGCATATCTCTGACAGGACTGAAAAAATTTTTTTCTACAACAAATGTATCACTTTTATGATGTAAAAACCGTTACAGAGGAACTGGAAGAGGCGGTGCCTTCTCCACTTCCTCCAGCCCTCCTGCCGTTGCCCTGAGGCTCCTCTCTTGTCCCTGCAGTTCCAGTCGCATCAGATCTTCCACGTCCTGGTGGTGGCAGCCGCCTTCGTCCACTTCTATGGGGTCTCCAACCTGCAGGAGTTCCGGTACGGCCTGGAAGGGGGCTGTACCGATGACTCCCTCCTCTGAGCCGCTCCCCCAAGGGCGCAGGAGGAACTTCCCAAGTGCTTTTAAAATAACTTCTTTGCTGAAGTGAGAAGAAGAGTCTGAGTTGTCTGTTTCTAGAAGAAACCTCTTAGAGAATTCAGTACCAACCAAGCTTCAGCCCACTTCACACTCACTGGGCAATAAACTCTCCATTCCCTGGCTGAGGACAGTGGGGGTGGGCAGATGTGGCCACCCCGCCCCTCAGCCGCCCCCCCCCCCCCCCACTTCCGTAAGGCAACTACTGTCCCTCTCAGAGACGGGGCTTTGAAGCTCATGTTGAGATTTTACTCCTCCTCCAACCATTCTGGGGGAAAACGATGGACTGGGACTCTTCAGAAATTCTGTTTCTGGAAGCAACTGTCCCTCCCTTACCCCCGTCCTGAGTTTGTAACCTGGCTTATAACAGGCCATCCGTTTTTGTAGCACACTTTTCAAAAACAATTATAACCTGGTCCCATCTTTCTAGGGCCTGGACCTGCTCACACAGCAGGAAGAACAAGCCACCAACTTTTACACAGCCCGGCTAATCATGGAAGTGTGTCCAGGCTTCACATAACTTGAGTTTTAATTTTTTTCTTGGCAGAGTAATGTAAAATTAAAGTGGGGAAAGATATTTAATATTTAATACTAAGCTTTAAAAAGAAACCTGCTATCATTGCTATGTATCTTGATGCAAAGACTATGATGAGAATAAAAGAGTACAGAAGACACTTGGCATTCAAAGATTTAACATGTGTGGTCTCAGCTATTTGCACGTAACTCCAAAGGATTAAAACCAGTAAAATCATCTCAGATTCTGCTGAGGCAGAAATCTGAATCATAGGTATTGACAGGCTGGCACGTGCAGGCCAGTGAATGAGCCTAACTGAATTCCTAGCATGTGCTCCTCCAGACCGCTTTACATGTCTCTCCTGAGTGCACAGATATTTGCTGGAGACGTGAGTATGCTGTAGTAGTGTTCAGTAATTAGAAGATACCTGCCTTGTGAACAACAAAGGTCTACAACATTACATTAATACTTTAGACTTTAGTTCTTTTAAAACTGCCTTGATTAAGGTTGTGTCATCAAGAGGTTATTTCATGCCTTTCGGTGCCTTTGCAAGTTGTCCTCAGCCTGACACAAGTTCTGTTCATTGGATGCAAAAGGCCCGCAGGAGTCACTTCTGAGTTAGTGTAGGCATAGGATGGGAATCTTCTTGAGTTACAGAGTTGGGTTCACTTCAAGGGTCAAGTCTGTACAACTAGGAGAACAAATGATCCTTTAAAAAAATAATCCAACTAGGCCAACAAATCTCTACCTCCAGTGGTAATCTGGGAAATATAAATTAAAACCAAACTGGTAAACCATTTCACTCTTACCAGACTGGCACAAATTATCAGTCCTAAGATTGAGTGCTCGCATGGACGTGGAGCAGACCAGATGCTGCCGGTGGAACACTGCATAGCAGGACCACCCTGGACACGTGCGGAGTACACACACGTTCAGGCGTTACATGAAACAATGCAATGTGAGATGCATCTGATACCTATCCTAGGTCACTTCATTTAATAAATGCAGGTTCTGACCCTCTTAAGTTGTTTCGTAACTCATCAATAGGTCACAACTCACATTTTGAAAACATTACCCTTGAGAAACTTGGCTTGTGCCAGCAGATCCACTGTAGCTGTACATAGTAGCAACAAACTGCACACAAGTCTGCTGTCCAGGACTCTGAGTGGAAAAGTAAATCTTGGTTTATTCTTATGATGAAACACTATTTAGCAGTGAGCGCTAGTTACAGTGACGGCAACGTGGTTGAATCTCAAGATGAGGAAGGAGTGGCGCCACTTAGAATAACAAGTCTGGTGTGATTGCATCGATGTCCTCTTCAGGAACGTGCAGAACGACTGACAGCTTAAGGGTATAAACATGGTAAATACTTAAAAAAGAAAATGTTATTTCAGAAAAATGGCTGCCTCTGAAGGGGAAAGGACAGGATGAGAGGGGCACGCTGACTATTTTGAAAGTAAAGCTTATATTTACTTAAATAGGTAAGTACCTGGGTGTCTTTATACAGTGATTTGTGTGTGTGTATAAATAAGTATATTTAATGCAAAACATTTTTAAGTTTAAAAGTACTTAGGGAGATGATAGCAGAAGTCTCAAATTGCTGACCTGCAGGCCGTAAACATTCACAGCCGTAATCTGTTAGAACTACACAGTGCAAACAGTCAACCTCGGCCCAACAGCAGCTGTGTCTTTAAAGAGGGCTGCACTCAGGTTTATCCTCGGCCCTACCCAGCAGTGTAGTCACCTCCCTGGCCCCTGGAGGCATCTGAGTTTGCAACCCCTAGTATAGAAAGAACTGGAAGGAAACACGGACCACATCTGGTCCAACTCCATCCATGTTGTACCTGAGGAAGTATGAGACCCACAGCAACTGGTGAGACTCTGTGTGTACGTGTTTCCTCATCTTCCAGTAGACAGGACCAGAGAAAGGGTCTGAGTGAGGACATCTACTGAGCATCTTTGTACTTTTCATATGTCATTTTATGTCTTTATTTTTAACCCTTTTAAGTAAGTAGTAGTATCCCATTCCACACATGAAAAAACTAAGGCCCCAAAAGACCAATACTTTCACAAGATGGCAGGCAGGATTGGAGTATCTGAATCCAGATCATTCTGGTTAAACCCCACATTCTAAAGCCTCAGGTCATCCAAAAATCCTGATTTCACTATCCTCCCTTGCCTTTACCAAAACTGCTAACTAGCAGTGGTGACTATCACCCTCTTTCTCTTAATTGCACGCTGTGGTTCATTCACTTCCTAGATACTTGTCGAGGACCTGCGGTGTGCTAGGCACTACAGGAGAAAAGTGATGACAGAAACGCTGAGTTTTGGTTAAAGGCCAAGAATAAAAGCTAAGATTCTAACTCTGTCCTCTTCCTATCACTAAGTAAACAGGGAAGAGACTGATTTCTCGCTATAGAACATCTGTTGTCTTGCAATCTAAGAAAGGTTCAGCAAAGCCCTATGTTTCGGAGAAGTTCCTGACCCAAAATCTGACAAAGAAGTCCCATCTCCCCCAGAAAATGCCTTCCTTAGTATCTGTATTATCTCCTTTCAAGGGCAGGAACCAGCCCTTGGGAGGCATGAGCTAGGCTTGGGTGCAAATTCACGATGAATTTCGAAGCAGCAGCTGGGATCCTGCTGTGATTACGTTCAGTGATTAAGAGGTGCATTCTCATGCCTGCCATACTCTAGTGGCACAAAAATGCAATGCGTTCTGCCTAGCTGGTTTAGAGATTTGACCTATATTCCAAGTACTTGATCTAGAGTTCCACAGCACATCCCTGTTTTTCCTTACTGAAGCCCTTCAGTAGCTGTAAACGCCCAGAGTCATCCCAGGAGTCCAAACAAAAAAGGGCAATGTGTGGAACCTGACTGACGGACACATCATCCAGACATGGCCCTGCAACAGTGGGCCTAAGAAACTCAGAATAAGTTCGGGCTGTAGGGTACTGGGTCAGATGTCCAAACGAATAGAGATGTTCTCACAGGAGGACCATGTCCCCACAACTTAAGCACTCGAAACATGCTAGGACTGTACCCTTGAGGAAAACAGGAGAAGCCTCAACTAGTTCCCGCAGTGTGCTGGCTTTCTTGCTAGCAGTTTCTCCCTTTACTCTCTGGAAAAGGAGTGGGCAAATTCTAAACAAAGCCTCTTTTGTTAAATTCCCTGTCATATTTGGCAAAACTCTCAGTTTAGCAGCCAGGAATTAGGCAACATCATTAAAGCATCTGGATGCTCTTCTGCTACCAGAAAACAAGGGGTTATTTTTATTTAAATTATGCATATTTTTAACTCACATGATGCAAAGTTCAGAAGGCATAAGAGTATATAGAGGGAAAAATCTCCCTCCCATCCCGTCTCCCAATGGACCAGTTCCTCTCTCCAAAGAAACTACTGTTACTATATTTTGTATCTTTCCAAATGCAATTTTTATACACAGGCAAATATGACTTAATATTTTCCCAACCTTTTTACACAACTAATAACAAAGTATACACACTGCTCACAACCTCATGGTATTGAACTGTATGCACGAACCATATGTTACTGAACCAGTCCCCTACTGATGGGCATTAAACTTGTTTTCAATCCAATGGACAAACAACCTTGCACGCACATCATTTTACATGTGTGCTAAGTACATACAAAGGATAGATTTATAAAAGTCGCTGTAAAAGGATATGTGCATTCATCATTTTGGTGAACTTTTCCAAAATGCCCCTAATAAAACTTGCACCAAACCTGCACTCACAATATGTAAATCAGACAGAATTTTAGATCAGACATAGGATATGAAAGATGGAAACAATGGGTAAAATCAGACTGCGTCCCACGTGGCTATAGTTTTATTATCCCTGAAGAATCAAAGGCCCCACAGAGGAAAAACAGTACAATCAAACAGAACTGGTTTGCACCTTCACATGAATTGCATCAAGGAACCTCACTCCCTTCTGAGCCACTGAGATAAGTGCGCGAAATCAGTCCATCAGAAGCAAAATTTCTAGCAGAACGCTCAGCATACAAGAGCTGTGAAAGGCAGCAGAAGCGGACGAGGGGAGATGAGGACTCCTGGGACTTATAAGAAGATCCTTCGCAATTTCCCTCGCAGTGTCCAGCTTCTAGTGACCGCAAGTTGCTTCCACTTAACTGTCTCGGAGTGCAAGAAGCAGAGGAGAACCACCCAGCGGTGATGACAGGCCCGACTGTGATGCAGAGAACGCTGAGCTCCGTGGTCGCGGGGCTCAGAGGAGTCTCACCACAGCGATGGTCGGCCGGAAAAGACCACTGTGGACAATGGACGTGAAGACACTGGAAGGCTCCGTGGGTCTTCTCGATGCAAGAGGACTCCTGAACACCTGTCAGGTGAAACGAAACCCTCCCTGCGGGCAGCTCCTCAGCTTAGAAACCTCTGTGATACTCTCAGTCCGCTGCGCCTCGCAACGCTGTGGGGATCGTCTCAGCGGGTCACCGGGCTGGGGCTGCACCCCGGTCCTCGCGCGAGAACCACCCCCCGACCGCGTCTCCTCCTCGCGGACTTTCCTAGGTTCGCGCGAGCAGGCACCGCGCACCCGCGGGTCACGTGACGTGGCCCCTCACGTGACGCGAACGAGCTGACGTCATCACCGCGCGCGGCCACGGGGAGGGCGCCGGAGCCTCCGGGTCGGGGCGGCGGCGGTTGGGTTGCTCCCGGGCCGTCCGCTTGCCCCGCGCCCACCCCGCGGGTCGGAGCGCAGGTGAGTGGCTCGGGGGCGGCGGCCGGCGCCCTCCTCTCCCGCCTCGCCCGCCGTCGTCCCTCCGGGTGGGGCGCGGTCTCCTGGCGTCGAGCGCCCGCACTCTGCTCGGAGGCCGTCGGGCAGCGCCGCGCCGCCCCTCTCTGCGTCCGCGGGGAAGGCGGCCGGAATCGGACGCGGCCCGCGGCCCCCGCGGCGCAGCCGCTGCACCGGGAGGCTGGCGGGAGCCCTAGGCCGGGTCCCCTCGGGGCGGAGGGCGGCTGCCGGGGGCGGGAGGGAGGCCGCATGTGGGTGTGACAGGCCGAGCCCCGTCGCAGTGCCGGGGAAAGCCTTCACCGTGAAGGCGCGTCTGTGCAGACCTTTCTCACACCTCCGGAGCTGAAACTGCGTTGACTTAAGGAAAATCTTCTTGAAAATCATGCTTTGATGAATCACCTCCTTTTCTGTAAAATGGACCTTGCACAGTTGTTGGAGCACTCAGAATAATACGTTAACTCTAAACAGGAGTAGATGAGAATTTAGGATCTCGTTTTTCCTATTCATATAAAATTACAGTTGTGAGTTGTGGACTCTTGAAAACCCTAGTTTGATTTTATTTTTTGGGGTCCTTTCAGAAAGTTTTGGATTCCACATAAGACAAACTCTCTTAATAACCACGCCATTTCATTCCCCAGAAATTGTCCTTGAAGCGAATAAACAAAAAGTGTGACTAAAGCCTGTCAGCAATCAAGAAGGTACTTCTTACGTTGATTTTTTTTATATGTAACTTGTTACTGAGTTCATTTCATTGACGCATACAAGTGAACCTTACAAGTGACTGGCTTTGGCTGTAAAATTAGTAGAGTTTTAGTAGGTTTCTATCCCAGGAAGTCTCTCTCAGTATAGAAGAATTACTACAAATATTGCTTTGTTAATGGTGAGGATGTTTACTAATAACTAGAGTAGGGAGACCCTTCTATAGAAGAGCTTCAGTAGCTTAAGTGAAAGCTCATAGATAAGTTTGCATGTTTTCCATTATTCAGTATAGGTATTGGGTCCTCATTTGAAGTTTCATTTTAAAAAGAAACCCAGGTGTAGTTGGAAGTCATCATAAATAATTATTTGCGTGCTATTTTTTAAAGATTTTTTATTTATTTTATTTGTGGCTGTGTTGGGTCTTTGCTGTGGCACGTGGGCTTTCTCTAGTTGTGGCAAGAAGGGGCTGCTCGTTGCAGAGCACGGGGTCTAGGCACGTGGGCTTCAGTATTTGTGGCACTTAGGCTCAGTAATTGTGGCGCACAGGCTCTAGAGCACAGACTCCGTCGTGGTGGCACACGGGCTTCGTGGCTCTGCGCCACGTGGGATCTTCCTGGACCAGGACTTGCACCGGTGTCCCTGGGTCGGCAGGTGGATTCGTAACCACTGCGCCACCAGGGACGGCCACGTGTGCTTCTTTAGAAAAAAGTTTATTTTCACTGATACTGACCTTTATTATTCTAGGTTGAATACGCAATTTCTCTTTTCTTGCATTCTATTACTAAACATTTATTATACACTTGCTAGGAGAGAAAAAAATATATAAAACAGGGTCCCTACCCTCTAAATATTTGCCTACTTAATCTACTTAAGGATATTAAAAATAGTGATATCGCACCTTTAAGAAACTATCTTCCCATTTTATCACGTGAGACAGCAGCCTTGTGAAGATAGATAGGCAGGAAATATATAGTCTCTTTCTACTTACAATACAGTTGAGTATTGATTACAATAAATGTCAGGTGGTTTGGGTACTTGATGATAACAGTTCAGAGGAAGCAGAGATCATTTTTACTCTGGATAGTTAGTGGCTAGATTGTGTTGGTAAAACCAGGAATAGGAGTGCTTCCTACTTGCGGGTGTTTGAGTCTGATGGAGCCACTTTAATTTGTAAAGCTAACTGAGTATATTTAGTTTTTCCAGTCCTTCCGATATGCTCATTGGTGTTTTTCTCTCTTGTACTTGCAGAAGCCAAGGATCCTTTTCATTCTGTCTCAGTATTGCTTGATGGGAGGCATTATGGCCCCCAAAGACATAATGACAAACACTCATGCTAAATCCATCCTCAATTCCATGAACTCCCTCAGGAAGAGCAATACCCTCTGTGACGTGACACTGAGAGTGGAACAGAAAGACTTCCCTGCCCATCGGATTGTGCTGGCTGCCTGCAGCGATTACTTCTGCGCCATGTTCACCAGCGAGGTAGGTGGTGAGTCATCTCCTCACAAGTGGACTCACACATCACCTCGCCCCAGTGGTCTCATTTCGCTGAAGAAAATAGTAGACGTTTGATGTGATAGTGAATTTCTGTAGTATGGTATTAAGTGGGCAGACTCTGGATAAGATATGCCACATGACTCTGCCTTAGTTTTCTCATCTCTGAATGAGGGACAGCAGTAATACACAGTGGCATACAGTCGTGACAATTGCTTGAGAAAATTACGTACGACGTGCTTAGAACAATGTCTAGCAGGTAGTAAAACACACATGTCAGCTATCGGATTTTACCTCTTGTTTTTTAAATTTGTTTTCCTATTTTCCTTCTTCTAAAGTTTAATATTTTAAAGTGCATGCTGGGGAGAGGGAGGAGGGAAGGAAAGAGGAGTGAGACTCAGGCCTCATCCCATTCCTTCTAACAGTATGTGGAGAAAATCAGTCTTCATTGTACAAGTGTAGGCTTTAGAGTAACTGCAGATGAGAGGGAGAGGATTTAGTGCCTGACTCTGGGTATTTGAAGTATCACATGGAGAAAAATGCTGACTCTGGAGCACAAGCTGTTAACAAGGGCATTAGAAACAGGCTGGCTTGGCAAGAAAAGGGGTACTGCTCACAGAGTGTTAGAAAAAAAGACTGCCTTAGTAATTGCCTGGCAAGACAGCTCGGATGTGGAGGAGGCTGCGGAGTGAATCGAAAGGGACTCAGCTGAGCAGAGGACAGCACTGCAACTCTCATCTTCCAAGATACCAAGTCTGATTTTTTTCATTTTAAATAAATTATCTTGATTTCTTTTTAAGCTTGAATGGTGAGTATACCACTGTTGATTATGTCCTTTATCTCTACTTATATATAAGCTCAACGTATTTCATTATGGTACACTTTTTCAGAATCTTCCTAACCACCATTGTTTTCTCAGTGCGGATGTTGCTGCTGACTTGAGTGTCATGATAGTGGCAGGAACGCCTTTTATGGGCAGATGCTGTGTGAGGTGACTGTCGCATCCCACTCACCCCAGGGGTAGTTGCTACCGTCTCAGTTTACAAATGAGGAAATAAAGTCTCAGGTACTGAATGCCTCATGGCTTGTAAATGGTAGAGGGGATTTAATCCTAAATTAACGTAGCCTGATGCTCAGTTTATAATGCTCTTAATTGTAAAGCTGGAGTCCCGTGTGAAACCGAGCCAGTGCTCTACCACGTGGCTGATGTGGAACTTGGAAGCCTGACAGGTCGCCCCAGTGGATGCAGTGACCCTGTGCAGGGGGAGCTTACAGATCCTGTCCTGGACTGTCTCCCACAGTGTCTGCCCGGGAGCACCAGGAGCGCTGGTACTTACTTAACTGGGCGAGGACAGTGTCGCGTGGCTGCCAGCAGGAAGCACCGCGGACTCACTGGCTGCTCATGACTTGTGCATCCTATCTTCACTCTTTCTCTGCACATTCAGGAATGAGTGTGGACTTCTGTAAAAGAACTCTCTTTTATTTTTTTTCTCACCAGCACTTATTTTATAGTCTTTCTTTAAAAACTGATACCAGGCAAGAAAATGCCAAGTGGTCTTGTCTTTTTCGGTTGAAGTACAGTTGACCTGCAACACTATGTTCAAGGTGCACAACATAGTAATTCATTATTTCTATACAATATAAAATGATCACCACAACAAATCTAGTTACTATCTGTCACTATTCAAAGTCATTACAATATTATTGACTTCATTCCCCATGCTTGTAGGTTTGATCCCCGTGACCCATTTATCTTGTAATTGGAAGTATTTACCCCTTGATTTCACGCATCTATTTCACTCATCCTCCTATCCCCTTGAGTTTTGTTTTTTTTTTTAATTGACGTATAGTTGATCTACAACATTGTTTTAGTTTCAGGTATACAGCAAAGTAATTCAGTTGTGTGTGTGTGTGTGTGTGTGTGTGTGTGTTTCAGATTCTTCCCATTAAAAGTTATTACAAGAGATTGAATATATTTCCCTATGCTATACAGCAGGGGTCCCCAACCCCCAGGTCGCGGCCTGTCAGGAACCAGGCTGCAGAGCAGGAGGTGAGCAGGGGGTGAGCCAGCGAAGCTTCATCTGCCCTCTCCGTCACTCCCCACCACTCTTGTTACCACCTGAACCATCCCCGCCCCCCATCTGTGGAACAGTTGTCTTCCACGAGACCAGTCCCTGGGGCCAAAAAGGTTGGGGACCACTGCTGTACTGTGGGTCCTTGTTTACCTATTTTGTACCAGTGTGTATCTCCTAATTTATCCCTCCCCCCTCCCCACACTTTGGTTTGTTCTCTGTGTCTGTGAGTCTATTTCTGTTTTGTAAATAAATTCATTTGTATCATTTTTTAAGATTTCACATATAAGTGATACCATATGGTATTTGTCTTTCTCTTGTCTGAGTTACTAGGATAATCTCTAGGTCCATCCATGTTGCTGCAAGTGGCATTACTTTTTTATTACTTTTTATGGCTGAGTAATTTTCCATTGTGTGTGTGTGTATACATATATATGTACACACACACATATACATACATACACCACATCTTCTCTATCCATTCGTCTGTTGATGGACACTTAGGTGGCGTCCGTGCCTTGCCTATTGTGAATAGTGCTGCTGTGAACACTGGGTGCCTGTGTCTTTTCAAATTAAAGTTTTTATCTTTTCCGGATATATGCTCAGGAATGGGACTGCTGGATCATATGGTAACTCTATTTTTAGTTTTTTAAGAACCTCCATACTGTTCTGCATACCCTTGAATTTATTTTTAAGACTAAGTTGTTTAAAGGAGCGGTTCCAGAGACCTGGATTTTAGGTTCAGTTCTCTTAGCAGTTCTGTGTGAACCCTGGCGACCATCTAACCTCACGAGTTGTCTGTAGAGCAGAGAGATTGAACTTGATGGCTGCTTCATTCTCTTCCAGCCCTAAAGTGCTCCTTAAATGTGGTGCAACTGAAAGAGCACAGGGTGAGGCCAGAGGCCTGGCTTTGATCTGTCTCTTACCAGTTAAGGCCTTGGTTAAGTCACGTAACTTTTCTGAACCTTAGATCCTTTATGTCTCAAATGGCAGTAATAGCAGACCTAACTGCCTTACCAGGTTGCTGTGAGAATCAGGTGAAATAATAGTAAATGAGGGACTTCCCTGGCAGTCCAGTGGTTAAGACTGCACCTTCCAGTGCAGGGGGTGTAGGTTTGTTCCCTAGTTGGGGAGCTAAGATCCCACATGCCTCATGGCTAAAAACCCAAAACATATTGTAACAAATTCAATGAAGACTTTAAAATTGGTCCACATCAAAAAAAAAAAAAAAATCTTAAAAAGCAAAAAAGTGAGAGGCACTCTGAAAAATTGTAAAGCAAATATTAATGTGAAATGTTACAATCGCTCTAAGTTATTACATAGTGAAGTCATTTACCTATTTAAGCTGTTTGGCTAATGGGAATGTAGTTTATTAACTAAGAAACTCCTGACATAAATGTACTTATGTATTTATCTTTGTAAACACTTATACTGTGTTAAATGTTAGTAAAATGTTTTTCCAAAATAATGTATTGGTGATTTTTTTTATTGTTAGGGATTTGTTTTGTTCTTGGCTTTGGTAGGGAATACTTTTTGATTATTATTCTGGGCTGATAAAGGAATCAAAGATGATAAAGACATTTAGTTCATAATGGACGTGCACTGGAGTTTTGTAAATAATTGGAATTTCCAAACGAGGCTTAAGATCTAGTAAAATCTTCATAAGATAATCAGTTTACTATCTTATAAAACTGAAGGTGTCCACCCTTAGCTAAACCATTGTCTATGATTATCTGGCCTCAACTATGATCATAACTCCAAGGGTACAGTCTAGCCTAAATGCACCACCAGTAATTTGGTAATCCCAAAAGAGGGTCAACCCAGTATTTGAAAAAGTCCTGAACAATCCAGTTGTCTTCAGTGATACAGCAGAAGCCCCTTCCGGATGGCCAGCATGTACTCTAAGGACAGATAGGATAGTGCCGGCTCGACCTAGAGGATCTGGAGCTGGAACCCACAGGGCCTCTACAGGCGTGACATCTCAGCGAAGTTTGTGTTTCCTCTTAAAAGCTCATGACGCTAGTGGCATGCTCCTGGAACTTCTGGTTCTGTTTGGTGTTATGCCTGTGTTTGTTTTAATACAAAAGCAACATTTTAAATTATTCACAGGTAAAATTGATGTTCCAGGAAGCTGTCACCTCTGTATCTTCCTGGGTTACACATAGCTCCTCCCATTTGAAAAACTACAAATATATGCCGTATTTGCTTTGTACAAATCAAAGTAGACAATCTTTTTTTTTTAAGATGTGTATTCAGTTAAAATTGTTAACGTCCCTTGAAGCTCTCGGATGTGAGACTCTGCCTTAATCTTGTGGAATTATAACCACCATGATTTCGTACCCTTTGAACTTTCAGCTTTCAGAGAAGGGGAAACCGTACGTAGATATCCAAGGTTTAACTGCCTCAACCATGGAAATCCTGTTGGACTTTGTGTACACAGAGACCGTGCATGTGACGGTGGAGAATGTCCAGGAGCTGCTCCCTGCAGCCTGCCTGCTTCAGCTGAAAGGTACAGATGCTAACATTTGCGCCACGGTGGCTCTGGAGATGTTTAAAATTGGTGATATAAACTTAATCATGAGAAATGAAGGAGACAGACTGTGGGCCTCATGTTGCTGCCCACGGCGCAGAAGTCGAGATGTCATTCGCAGTATAGAGGAGCCTGCAAGTGCGAGTCTTCGGCTCTTTAGAAGAGAGCATTTACTTTCTGTTTTTAAAAAAGTGGAGGAGGGGATAATAGATGCCTTTCCTTCTGTGTGTGTTCACAACAGTCCTGCAGGGCAACACAGGAAACTGATAGGAGTCGTTGCCTCTGTGGAAGGGAGATAGATGGCCAGGTGGGCAGGGAGGCTGAGGGACTGTTCTTATAAACTCTTCCATACCTGTAGTTTTCTGAACCATATAAGTTATCAATTAGAAATTTAAATTGACACACACAAATGAAAGTGTAAAGTTTTCACAGGGTTGGAGATGCGCCCCCTTCCAGTTCTCAATCTGTCTGTCCTAACCTCCAATTCTGTTTGTTATTTTCAGTTTTAATACATGATTGAAATTGTGAAGCTTTTGTATTAGTGCACAGCTCTAAAATTAATTTTATACTAAGTTTTCGTGTGGAGTAGGAATTAGGTACACTGTGCTGAAGTACAGCTGGTTTTATAGCTTAATTCCCAGGAGTTTTGTAGGCATGCTTGTTCACAGACACATTTGTGGCAGTGCCCATAGAAGCAGTTGGTCCTGCCGTACTTGTTTTAATGCTGCACAGGACATCTGTAAAGTCCTTGCTGAAGGCCACACAGCACGTAAGACAGAAATAGGATTTGAATTCCCAAAGCCTAAAATTTCTAATCTGATTCTTGGGCATTGAGGCAGGGTTCCTCCAATACCATGTAGAGATGTTGTGATCCAAGAATATAGGCCCATCCACCCGGCCAAGTACCCTCGAAGACTCACTGTCTGTGTCTGTCCTAGGCGTGAAGCAAGCCTGCTGCGAGTTCTTAGAAAGCCAGCTGGACCCTTCTAACTGTCTGGGCATCAGGGACTTCGCTGAAACTCACAACTGTGTTGACCTGATGCAAGCAGCTGAGGTTTTTAGCCAGAAGCATTTTCCTGAAGTGGTGCAGCATGAAGAATTCATTCTTCTCAGTCAAGGAGAGGTGGAGAAGCTCATCAAGTGTGATGAGATTCAGGTACAGACCTGGCTTGGCATTAGCTGTCTTCAGGACGGGGCCGTAAGACCAGAAAGCAAGGTGAAGTTACTGTGCTTCTGTAGCAGGGCTTTTTAGTCAAGTGACCATACTAGCTCTAAGGTTTCATTAAATATCCCTGAAGTTACAAGCCAAATGTATTTTGCATATTTATGGGAGGGAGTTCACTACCTCCCTCAGTGAAATTTGTGATCCCAGTGGTTAAGAATCACTATTCAACTCTAAAGAATAAGCACAAATGGAAAGTAAAGTAGATTTCTGTAGAGTACTTCTCTGTTAGCCATTCACTCATTTTAAAACACTCACCGAGAATGTCTCCTGTAGCAGTCACCGTGACAGGCGCCGGGGAGCCAAGAGTGAGTGAGACACAGTCTTGTTTTCAGAGAATCCTCAGTGTGGTAGTAAAGACGAGCAACAAGCCAGGAGTGATGACAGGGCGTCAGGAGAGAGATGCGCCTGTTCAGAGGGAGGAAGTTACCGACAGGAAAGAAGAGTCAACCTCCTGGGTTTAGATGTGATCATAAAGGAAGTGGGTCAGAAAGGATGGGACAAAAAGTGGGAGATGGGAGCAGGAACCAGATCGTCAGCACCTGTGGGAGCAGAGGGCCCTGCGGACCGGGTGTTGAAGCAGTTGCGTCCCACCTGCCTGTGCCTGAGCACTCAGGGACGCGGCCCAGCGGGGAGCGCCTCCGCTGTCATCAGAGTGGCAGTTGCATGCAGATCTGTCATTAGGCTGGCGAGCGGAGTGAGGGCAGCAGGGGCTGTAGGTGTCACTGAGGCCGGGCATTCATCGCCAGTGGTCCAGCTCTGGTTAGGAGCTTCTGGAAAACGCCTGGCAGAGCCAGGTGCTGGGGCAGAGTGAGGAGACATTCTGTTCTCTAGGGAGGCAAAGAGTTGTTTTTTCCCCCTCTCACTCTCCTCAGGCAATAATGAAAAATGACTTTAAATTTGTCGATTCCCAGAAGTTAGTGGCACCTCAATTTAAACAAGAGGTATATTGGAAAGAATTGAAGTTTGACTAATATTCTAAGTTCTGTAAAAGGAATTTGCTACTTAAAGTCTGTAATATACTTTTGTAAACAAATGATTACTCCCTGATTTATCTTGTTCAAACTAGGATTTTCATGTAATAATAAGTCGTAAATATATTTCTTATCAGCGTTTATCCAGCTTTTTCTTGACACCTCTCCCTGATGACTTTTCTGAGGGCCGTTGATTGGGGCACGTCAGCGCCCTTGTTTCTGACTAGACGAGTGATTTCCGGTCTGACGCGTGGTTCACATCAGCCCAGGGACACTGCTCCCGCAAAGGTGGCAGAGCTGATGTTTTGTTCTCGTCCTTGGGGCGCAGGGGACTGTGTGCTTGCTCAGGACAGAGCAGTGGGAGAAGGAGCACTGCACACGTGACGCTCACTGCTCACACTCACAAAACCACTGTCTGCTGGCTCATTTACCAACTGGTTACTGGGTTCTTCCTGTGAATCCAGAGCAGTTCTGGGCTGCGGGTCGGGTTATGGACAAAGCAGAGCCAGATCCCTGCGCCCTGGAGTCCCCGTCTTCCTGGTGCCATTCTTGGCATCTTTAAATCTCATTTAATTCTCAGAACTGTCTCCGTTTTTCAGGCAGGGAACTGCTGCTGGGAGATGAGTCACCCTCCGCAGGCAGCTGGGAGAGGCAGGACTCACGCTGCCCATCTGCCTCCCGAGTCTGTTCTCTTCACCAGGGAGCGGAGCCCTGGCCACCTCCTTAGTTGGTTTCTATTTGACCAAATCAGGAAGTCATCACAGCAGCCGTTTATTTTAGAACAGTGGAGACTGGGGGATAGACCGGATGAAACAGGGAGGGCAGGTCACTCACCTCTTCAGAAGCCTCAAGGAACTCTCCTGTACAGTCTTCCTTGGGTGTCTGGCGAGACTGCCCTTTGCTTTTTTTCAGCAAATGACATAGTGTTTTCTCTTTCGTGTACTGGCCAGAAGCAGGAACCAGATGTCTGACCCCGTTGCTAACTAACACTTCCTCTGGACCATATAAAACAATAGTACTTGAAGCAACGGAGGCAGTGAGTCACATTGTTGAAAACAACACAGGCTTCAGAGTCCCACGGGGTTTGGTCTTGGCTCTGTGACGCGTGTTACCTAACCACTGCTCTTCAGGTCCCTCTCCCATAAAATGTAGGTAGCAGTCATGCTTAGTACGTAGGGCTGTTCTGAGCAGTACATGAGAATTTCAGTGCCTGACACATGAAACAAGCCTCTGTGAAATGATTCATGGAGAAAGTTTCTCCATAGTGAAGCGTCAGTGTTGGGGGTCTTCCTCCCAGTTGAGCTGTTTCTCTGCAGTTCTAGTTTATTCTGTCCTCTATGAGATAAAGGATCTCTGCTCATGATTGAAAAACCCCATTTTAAATGGATGTATCTAACTTAAACCTACAATGTGTCAGAGTCTAGCACACAGCTTTTCAGAACTATTAGCCTGTCTTTGCCTTTAGTTTATTTAAAAAATCGTGGCCACCCTTCTGCACCCTCACATGCATCTGATCCACCAGTAGGCTGGGTTAGTTTGACCTCCTATAAATTTGGTTACACAGCTTTGTGTCACCACTGCTGTACTCTAAGTGTCATCACCTCTTGCCAGATAGACCAGAGTATCCTCTAATTGGTCTCCCAGCTCTTAGCCCTTCTAAACCGTCCTCCAGTGGTTGTCAGAGTGACCTTTACAAAACATCAGTGCGGTCCTATCACTGGCCTGCTTGAAGGCTTCTAATGGTTTAGAGTAAAATCCAGTCTTCGGATGCTCTGTTCCCTTCTCCAGCTTGATCTTTCTCGTCCCCTCCCTCATTCCTTCTGTGACACCAGCCTCTGTTATTTCCCAAGCTGTCCAATAGAACCTTCTGTGATGATAGAAGGGATCTATGTCTGTTCTGTCTAGGTCACTGGCCACTAACTACAGGTGGCTGTTGTGCGCTTGAAATGTGGCCCGTGTGACTGAGAGGCTTTTTTTTTTTTTTTTTTTTTTTTTTTGGCCGCACCGTACAGTTTGTGGGATCTTAGTTGCCCGACCGGGGAGTGAACCCGTGTCCCCTGCAGTGGAAGGGCAGAGTCCTAACCACCCACCAGGGAATTCCTGAAGCTGGGTTTTAATTTAATTTCATTTTAATTAATGTAGATATAAATAGCACACACGGCTGGTGGCTACTCTGTTGGACAGTGCAGTCGTAGGGCTTTTCCAAGTGCTTTCTGTCTGCCCTGAGGCTGACTGCTCCTCCTCTGTCAGGTTTAAATCTATTGCTCCTGCAGGGGGGCCTTCCCTGCCCGTCAGCCTAAATGAAGAAATCTCGTGTTGTTCTGTCTCATAGCCTTTGTACTTTTCCTATATGGTATATAATGACAAAATGAGATTGTTTCTTTTTCTGCTTTAACAATTATTTCCCCCGTAAAGAGGAAGGTTCATGTCTGATTTGTTCATCATAGTATAATTACTCTCCATCACCATTCCTGGCACTTAGTAGGTGTTTGGTAAATCTGCCAAATGAGTGAACATTCTGAAACATTTTCTGTATTTTCAGTTCTTGGGAGAAGTCCACAGAATGGTGTCTTTGTCTGGGCACTGTCACACTCTGAAAGTTGTCTCAGAACAGACACAGTCTAGGGGCTGATGGAAGGACGCAGGCGTAGTCCTCAGGTGTCGGTCTCAGGGTGGTCCTAGGTGTTACTAAACCTGGTGCTTGTCCAGGGGGTAGGGTTTTCGGGTGTGTCTTACCCAGTCTGTCACATGAGCTTAGACCTGCGTTCCCCACGTGGTTAGTTATATGTGTCATCTCAGATAGCACGGTGCCTGCCACACAGTAGTTGCTCAAGTGCTGATTGACGGTGCTTTCAAGGCTCCGCATTCCCTGTGAGGCTGTAAGGGACATTTCTGCTCACAGGCTTGGGTGGGGGGTTGGGGAGCGTGCCTCAAGGTCCTTACACAACACCTGTGAATACAGGTTGTTTTACGAGCCAGTTTCGAATAGGGCAGCAGATTCCCCCTTCCCCTGCTGAAGGTTCAGAAATGACCAGAAAATTTAGGGATAGAGAAAATTCTGAATTAAAAGCCGATTTGTGACTGATGGTCTGTTAGGTACTATGTCTCTTAGATTTTTTTCACCCAGTCTGGCTATAACTCTTTTCAGGATCTTAGCAAGTTGTGTCTGAAACGATTGTTTTCCCAAGAGCCTCGTTATTTCTGGGAGATGGGAATAGTGGTGGCGGGGATGGGGTAGGAAGGGGAGGGAGACACGGTTACAGTGCATCCCCACGACGTGGTCTCACGCCCGCAGGTGGATTCTGAAGAGCCGGTCTTCGAGGCCGTCATCAACTGGGTGAAGCACGCCAGGAAGGAGCGGGAGGAGTCCTTGCCCGACCTGCTGCAGTACGTCCGGATGCCCCTGCTGACCCCCAGGTACATCACGGATGTCATAGATGCTGAGGTGAGTCGCGCAGGACCCAGAACCGTGGGCGTCTCTTGTAGCTTCATGTCGTGAACTCAGAGCTGCTCACCTCAGAGGAGGCACAGGCGTGCCCAGGGAGGCCGTCTCGGTGGCCTGGGGTCTGCAGGGGGTCGCCTGGCCGGTCAGGCTCCCTGCGGAAATGAGCATCTGGGGCTGAATGTGATTTTGTGCGCTGTTGTCTTCTCATTCACATGCCCCTCGATGTTTTGCGTGAGCAACATCAGATGATAAACTTTGTCCCCCTCTTCATTAAACAGAAATTGTTCCAAGTTGCCTTGGAAAAGATGCTTTGCTTATCACGTCCCTTTATTTTTGACCTCTGGTGAGGCCAACATGAAAGCAGTTTGACACATTTCCATAATATCAACTTGGGTCACATCGTGTTTGTTTATAAGTGTTTCTCCAGCCTACGTTCTCGGTGGTGCGTTTTCTGACTTCCACCACATGCATCACCTGACCAAACCCTGGGACCCACTGATTTGTAACGTGTCGCGGAGGCCCCCAGCGGCGAGCACGCTCCTGCTTCTGGTCCAGCCCCGGTCTCTGAAAGTTAGGCACAAACACAGCTTTGCAGTCACTCACGTCAGAAAAGTTGCCGGCTGGCTAGTGTCACATCTCAAACTCTTTCTCGTGTTTGTAATTTCTTCCTTACAGTCCACACACGTACCCCTCACGTACCTTCGAATCACGTGATGCCAGTTCAAAAGCTGTTTCTAATTGTTTCTGGAAACCCGCAGCATAATTATCACCAACAGCCCTCCTGCAACCACAGGGCTCTAGAAACTGGTTTTCTGTGTTAAGAAGTTAATTCTTGGGACTTCCCCGGGGGGTTCAGTGGGGAAGCCTCCGCGCTCCCAATGCAGGGGGCCCAGGTTCAATCCCTGGTCAGGGAACTAGATCTCACGTGCCACAACTAAGAGTTTGCATGCTGCAACTAAGGATTCCCATGCCGCAACTAAAAATCCTGCTCTCCTCCCCACCCCGCCCCCCCACGAAGATCCTGCGTACCACAAATAAGGTTTGGCGCAGCCAAATAAATAAATAAGTTAATTCTTTATGTGTGCCATTTATGCTTTTCTTAGAGGTGGTCCCGCAGCTCACCCTCCTACCTGCTGTATTTCAGCCTTTCATCCGCTGTAGTTTACAGTGCAGGGACCTCGTTGATGAAGCAAAGAAGTTTCATCTGAGGCCTGAACTGCGCAGTCAGATGCAGGGACCCAGGACAAGGGCACGTCTGGGTAAGCTGGCATCTTGTATTAATTGTGTCATCTGGAACAAGTCCCTTTACCACCCCGAGCTTTCTTTCCTATAAACCAAGGATATCTTCCCTTCTGTTTCACATAAGTATTTGGAGGATTAAATGAGCTAAAGTATGTGAAAGCACTTTATAAATTGTCAAGTATGACGCAGTGTGAGTTATTGTTGTGTTTCATTATATTGGGAGCCTACGATTTAGAAATATCTCAGGTGCCACGTAGGCAGTACGTGGTCTGCCCCTCACCTCTGTCCTCCTCCATGTGGAGAGAAAAGAGGAAGGGGAAACAGCAGTGTGGTGTGAAGTAGAGGAGTCCCAGGTGGTCGGAGGCAGTGGCTACGGCGGTCAAGGGCCTGGACTTGAGCCAGACTGTGAGCGCGGCTCCCCGGTTACCACTTGCCGGGTGTGTGAACTTTGGCAGGAAGTTCAGCCTCTGTGCGTCACTCACCTCATGTAAAATGGGGGTCCTCACAGCGCCTGCCTTGAAGGCTGTTGTGAAGAGCAAATGAAGAGACGACGTGAAAGGCTGAGAACAGCTCTTGGCACACGCGAGTGCTGTGCGTGGAGGCTGTCATGGTAGCAGACAGACCTGGGCTCAGGTCCCAGCCCAGCCAGGGGTTGGCTGTGAGCCTGGGCCGGGTGTCCGCTTATCTGAGCCAGTGCCTCTGCCTGTGAAATGAGGACACTAATGTCTTCTCACACTGGTGATCGTGGAGACCAAATGAAATCACGCATGTAAGATGCCTGACGTTGCAGCTGGCACGTAACCTGTGCTCAGGTGTTATTACCTCAGTTCCGTGGCAGTGTACCAGGATCCTAGATAGTGTGTGTAAAAGCATTTTCTAGGTTATAAATTACTCTGTGTATATGACTGGTATTTTGTTTTTATTATTTCCTGTTTTTGCTCTTATCGGACGTGGACTCGTGTGCTAAGGTATTAATTGATAATTAAGCCTTTCATTGATAGGTTTAAGTAGAATGATGATTTATCTCGTTTTTTAACAGTGTAATCAATATACATCTGTAGAAATTTTACAAATACAGAGAAGCAAAAAATAGAGTCATCCATAATTACACCACCCAGAGGGTCTACTTTTTGTTATTGTTGTTTTTAAAGGGATGCTGATCTGTTAAGTCCTGGGAGATGACAAAATGTGGTCTGTAGCTCATGTTATATACAGAGAGATGTAATCAACATGAGATAAATTGAAAAAATATATAAAAAGCAATGTTTAAAAAAAGATTGAAGGACTAAGTGTGAAAAATCATGAAATATTAGAAGAAATTATACAAAAAAATTTTTTTTAATTTATTTATTATTTTTTGGGGGGTACACCAAGTTCAATCATCTGTTTTTATGCACATATCCTCGTATTCCCTCCCTTCCTTGACTCCCCCCCCCAAGTCCCCCCCACCCTCCCCGCCCCAGTCCTCTAAGGCATCTTCCATCCTCGAGTTGGACTCCCTTTGTTATTATACAAAAATATTTGTGTAACTTTTGGATGGGAGCCTTTTTTTTTTTTTCTATTTTTAATTGTAAAATACACATAACATAAAATTTACCATCTTATCCATTTTAAGTGTACAGTTCAGTAGTGTTAAATATATTCACACTGCTGTACAAGCCATGTCCAGAACTCTTTTCATCTTACAGAACTGAAACTCTGTATCCACGAGACAGCAACCTCGCTTCCCTCTACTCCCCTTTTTAACTACAACAGAAGAACCTAGAACCCTTCGAGGTTACTTGACTTCATCACTTTTTTGTTTGTGTTTTAATTGATGGCAAAAGACTTAAAGTCAAAAGACGTGGACTGGGAGAAAATATACTCAATATGTATGGCAAAAGGTTAATATTTCTCCTGTAAAAAGAACGCATATGTATCAACAAGAGGAAGAGCAGCAGCATCGTAGACAGTGTCATGGGAGGCATACAGGTAGCACACAGAGGCGGACGCGTGAGGGAACACCATGCACCTAAAAGATGCTCCACTGGGAGGTCTGGAACCTCAGAGTAGAACAAGGTAGTTACTAGAGTTTAAATGTGTGTCCCGTCTCCGGGAATCTGTGCTGTAGAAACAGTGTGTCAGTACAGAAATAAGCACATACCAGTAAAAATATATGCATAAGAATGTTTACTATGAATTGCTAATATCCAGGAAAAAATGAGTACAACCTGAATGCCAAGTAAAGGGGAATGAATAGTTGAGGGAATTTTATAGCACGGCTGTCCCATGGAATGTCGCGAATGTTGAAAGCACTGTGTCGGACGGCGGACACTGAGTAAGGGAAAAGGAAGAAGCAAAGACTCCTATACACGTATATGTTTGCCTGAGCATAAACAAAGAGCGTGTGTACAGGGTAAACACTAACCCTTCAATACAGGAGATTGCAGGGGAATATCAACTACTACTGTTGTGTTTATTTGCCTCTGTGTTATTACCATAAGATTGTGGTTACAAAGAAAATAACTAATATATGTTCTTTAAGTACCAGGTGAGCCAGTGGTGTAGTGGAAGGAATCTGGCACTAGGAGATAAGACATTTTGTTTACTTTGATTTCTACTCGCAGTTCTGTCACTTACTCTGGTAACTTGCTGTTTGAACTTGGATAAGTCCTTCAGCTTCTCTGGATGAGCATTTCTTCTTCTGCATATCAAAGGAGTTAAATTCAGTCACTAGAGTTCTTTCCGATACAGAGAGTATGGTTCTTTTCCATAGAGCCAAAAGTGTCCCAGCCAGTCAAATCGAACTAAGTGCAACAAAATTTTGTGTGAACCAGCAAACCCAGAAGATTCTTTAGAGGACATTTCCTGCTTTTCTTTGAACAGGCAGCAGAAAGCTGCTAACTTGCTTATTGTCCTGACCTCAGGGATTAGAATATGATTCTACACGCCCTCATAGTTTTGGGGTCATTTTTTAAGAAGTTCTAGGAAGGAAATAATGAAACTGTTCCCAACTAGATTCTTTTTTTTTTTTTTTTTTTTTGGCGCCTGGGCTTCGTTGCTCCGCGGCATGTGGGATCTTCCCGGAGCAGGGATCGAACCCGTGTCCCTTGCATGGGCAGGCGGCTTCTTAACCCCTGCGCCACCGGGGAAGCCCCCAACTAGATCCTTAGTTTAGTGTCTCCGCGTTAGCACCTTAGAAGTGACTTGTTTCGGACACGGCGCGCTCCGCCTGTCTGTACTCTCAGAGGTCGCTAAGCCGGTTGCCGGGACGATAGCTCCTCTGCGTGCAGCAAAGGGAATTAAATAAACAGCTGAGTAAACACATCCCACCGAACAATGTGTGGGGCTTTTGCTTTAAGTATTAACCTTACCCATTATTCTCTCATAAAAGATGGAATGGAAATTGCATTTCCTGCTTTGTCACTGACTCCTTTTCTGTGCACCTGGAAGTGTAGGTTCCTGTAGCCTGTCTGCTCTGTCCTCCAGCAGCACACCCCAGCAGCACACATGGTCCCCTCCTCCCCCCCAAAAATAGTGACCAAGGTGCTGTCAGGAGGCCTCGGTGATAGTAATGTGCCTTTTCACACTGTTCTTGTCCAGTGTTTTAGACACGTTTCCCTCATCATAAAGATAAAAGTCTAACCTGACAAGCACCCCATTCGTTGGCAGAGGACAAACAGGCTTCCTTCTGGTCAGTCAGACTTGGAGTACTACTAGTCCCAGCTTAGGGGCCACAGACAGGGAAGCCCCTAGGAGTTCTTCTGAGGGAGGAAGAATTTCTAGGCACAAAGCAATACAAGAAGTTGCAAAAGAAAAGCCCAGAGGGACTTCCTAGCTGGCACAGTGGTTAAGAATCCGCCCGCCAATGCAGGGGACACGGGTTCAAGCACTGCCCCAGAAGATACCACATGTTGTGGAGCAACTAAGCCCGTGTGCCACAACTGCTGAGCTTGTGCTCTAGAGCCTGTGAGTCACAGCTATTGAGCCCATGTGCTGCAACTGCTGAAGCCCACGCACCTAGAGGCCATGCTCCGCAACAAGAGAAGCCACCACAATGAGGAGCCCATGCAGCACAATGAAGAGTAGCCCCTGCTCGCAGCAACTAGAGAAAGCCTGTGTGCAGCAACGAAGACCCAGCACAGTCAATAAAAAATTAAATCCAATAAATAAATAAAATGTATTAGAAAGAAAGAAAAGGCCAGTGTATTTAAGTAAAAATCATGTAAGACAAATTAGGAAAATAAATCTGCTACAGTCACAGCAAAGGGTTAAAGTCATTTGTACGTAGAGCTCATAAAAATGCATGAAAGAAGGAAACTTTCTAGAGGCTTGAGTGTACAGTTCACAGAAGGGGAGTCCTGCTAAATATAAGGGTTGATTCAGCCTAATTAGTAATAAAGTCTTATCAGTGATAAGGTAAGAATTAGAACAATAAATACAGGGCTTCCCTAGTGGTGCAGTGGTTAAGAATCCGCCTGCTAATGCAGGAGACACGGGTTCGAGCCGTGGGCCGGGAAGATCCCACATGCCACAGAGCAGCTCAGCCCGTGCACCACAACGACTGAGCCTGCACTCTAGAGCCTGCGAGCCATAGCTACTGAGCCCACGTGCCACAACTACTGAAACCCGCGGGCTCTAGAAGAGAAGCCACCACAGTGAGAAGTCTGAGCACCGTGACAAAGAGTAGCCCCCACTCACCACAGCTAGAGAAAGCCCGCACGCAGCAACGAAGACCCAACACAGCCAAAAATAAAATAAATTTACTTTTTAAAAAAACAGTAAATACAATGTTTTGCCTACCAGAGAGTAAAAACCAACATCCAGTGCTTCAGAGAGTAGAATGGATTGGCACCTTTATAGTGTTGGTGGGAATATAAGCTGTTTCAACCTCAGTATCTTATAATTAGTTCAAAAGATTTCTTCAAGGTTCATGTTCTTCACTAGGCAGTCCTCCCACTTCTGTGTTAAGAAAATGACTGGGCGGGGTGGTATGAATTAGGAGATTGGGATTGACATAGATACACTAACATGTATAAAATAGATAACTAATGAGAACCTGCTGTATAGCACAGGGGACTCCACTGTACAGTAGAAACTAATGCAACATTGTAAAACAACTATACCCCCAATAAAAAACAAATAGAAAAAAGGAAATGATGAGGAAAAGTTTCATATATGAGGATATTTATCACAGGATTATATGTGATTATTTATAACCCAAAATCACAGACTCCTAAAATGCCTAAGAATATTAAAGTCATATAATATCTTGAGAAAATGAAATAAAAACAGAATGCACCACAGTATGGTCCAGTTTTTTATAAATATCTAGAAACAAAAGTGGAAGGAAATAATCTTATGTTGTGGTGTGTCTTTGTATTGTGGAATTATGACTAAATTTTTCCCCCCAAAATCCTTATGTTTATTTTCAAGCCTTTTAACAGTGAAAATGTATTTTATATATGTTTGTATAGTCACAAGACATAAAATTTTTAAATGTTTTTAACCAAAGGGTGGGTAATATGTGAGTAAGGATGGCAGTCATACTAGACCTTGAGTTATTTTTTAAACCTTTTAAAAGAAAATCATTTTTGTGCTAGAAAAAGCTACATCTGCTAAACAGACATCAGAATTGACTAAAATTACGAGTTTTCAATGTTAAAACCCTGGCATTCTCAGCCTTATCAAAAGCTCTTTTGGCACTGACGTGAACTCCAGCCGCAGTGGGGAAGTTAATCACTTACACTCACTTGGCAGGCTATCTTTCAAAACACAGGATCTTTCAGAGAAAGTGATAAAAAGGCCTTCCTGGCAGACAGGTTCAGACACCAGTGGCCCAGGCGCCCCAGTGTTCAGAGCCATAAATCGCTGAGTGACTCATGCCGACACCCTGGCCACGTTCCTTTGTGGACACAGGGTTACTAGAAGGTTTGCTAAGAAACTCAGCCGATGTGAGTGCTGTTGGTCCTCTCGATTTTGAAATTAGAGCTGAAAATCAATGTGCAAAGCCTAGGAAGTCCCCTCCGTTGTTGTGGGTGTTTTCACTCTGTTACCCTTCGGGTGTCACCACTGTCTCACCTCTGCGCGAGGGAGAGAAGAGGTGGGGGAAGAAAGGGGCTGACTGGGGGGAAGTGCTGCCACAGCAGGCCTTGGCCTCCCCCAGCTTGAAAGAATTTTATAAATAAAATTAGCATCAAAGGAAACGGCCCTTTGAGCAAATGCTTTGTTTTCTAAAAGGAGATGACTGCTCACCTTGGAGAAGGGTCCACTTACTTTATTTGGGAGGTACACAGACAGGTGACCTCTCAGAAGAGGAGGTTAAACCTATAGTTTATGTGTGGGTTATTAAGAAAAATTTCAAATGTTTATAAAAACAATAATATAAGGATTCCCCCATACCTATCACCCAGTTTCAACAGTTATCAACTAGTAGCCTATCTATTTTGAAGCAAATCCCGGATAGGATAAAATTCCATCCATATATATTATGCTTTTGTGTGTATGTCTAGAAGATTAGAAAACACACAACCAATTATTTATTTTCATCAGATATCAAGTACACGTTCACATTTCCTCAGGTTTCCCATGATTAATTTTTCTTTGCTTTTGAACACTTCAGTTGTTCCAGTCAGGATCCAGACAAGGCCCACATACTGCAGTGAGTTCACAGCTCTGTTTAGTCTCTTTTCATCCATATGTTTTTCCCTCCTGCTTTGGTTTTTTTCCTTGCCATTTGTTGAAGAAACCTGTAGAATTTCCCACAGTCTAGATTTTGCGGACTGAATCCAAGTAGTTTCATTTAACACGTTCTTCTGTCCCCTGTATTTCCTGTAAACTGGTGGTTAGGCTAGACGCTTGGTAAGATTCAAGACTCAGCTTCAGTTTTCCGGCGAGGATACTCCGCAGGCGATGGTGGCATCCTCCTGCGGAGCATGGGGAGCGGCACGTGGGCGTCCCCCGGTCGATGGCCGTAGCAGCCGCCGATGGTCAGCACAGCCGTGACTTCATCAGGGGCTTATCTGTATTTCTTGTCAGTTTAAAGGTACTACCTTTGCTCTTTCAAGTCCAGGTCAACTAACCAACGTCCCTCCTGGTAACTGAATTTCCCAAAACGCTCCAGCTCAGTGTTCTCTCCAGTAGAGCAGATACATGGGGGATTTCCTCAAGAGAAATATTATCAGAATAATATTATCCACATAAGTCCTTTGGGGAACGGGGAAGATATAAAAGCTATGCAAATGTCTTGTTTGGGAAAACAGTAGACAAAAAGACTCCCTTTAAAAGCCTAGTCTTAGGATCACCTGGCAGTTTTGATGAATTAGCAGGGAACATGGTCGTATGGTTGGCTAATTTGGAAAAATAAAAGTCACGGAAAAGATTTTTTAAATCTATCATTTGGTTCCTAAGCCACAACTGTCAACTTTTTGGGGACAAGTTTAGGGGAGCATTCTTCGCCATCACAAAAAACCTCCCATTTTGAGTTTTATGGGCTGAGAAGGGCAAGGAGCGCCTCCAGCCTGCAGCCTGCACGTAGAGCCTGTTGTGAAACGAGCCAGAGTCGTTGGGAAAGGTTGAAGTGGTGTAGGGTGTGTTCAAGCGTGCCTTCCGGAGTTTTACTGTCCAGAAATTTGAATTTCAGAGATTCAGGTCCTCAGGAAGAAGTAATTTCCTGTTAGGCAGCCTTATGAACCTCCCACTTCAGATGTCTTTTCTGGGCTGCACAGGACAAGATATCCTAGCCCTGTTTCTACTTTTCCTTCCCTGTGAGAAGTCACCCAGCAGCGATGGGGAAGTGACCTCTCTCCTTCCGCCTTGTCCTCAGGAGCCAATGAAGTGCTTCTGGTGGTTGGGGGCTTCGGAAGCCAGCAATCTCCCATCGACGTGGTGGAGAAGTATGACCCTAAGACTCAGGAGTGGAGCTTTTTGCCAGTAAGTAGTGGTGGAACAAGGCCTGGGGAAGGAGCTTAAACGTCTGCAGTCCCTGACTCCAGATCATAACTAATCCAGCCCTTAGAGTAGAAAGACTGGTAACAGCAGCATGTTCCTTACAACAGTTAGTTACGATAGTTAGTTATTGACTAACTAGACATCAGAAATAGTAATGGCCCTCTGTCAAGTGACACTCAGCTGGCCACCGCCATTCCCGCACCTTCCTGAGCTGCCTGTGCAACTCCCAGGATGCTCCCCTCGTGCCTTGTTAACCCGAACACTGTGTTAAACTGTGCTAAACTGAACTGGCGTCCAGTGGAACTCTCATAATTTTTCAGCTCTTTGGATCCTGGCCCTTAGATAGCAGTGCGGTAATATCTTTCTACTTTATGGAGGGATATCGGTCTTTAGCCCAGTGCCTTATGGAATAGAAAGGAATCACATACTGGATAACAGAAGGACATTAGGTCCTTCGGAAGCCTTGGAAAGAGGCACTCGTACAGAAGGCTTTCCTCTGTAAGAGCATCACAGCAAGCAAGAGGTTTTCAACCAGTAGGCAGGCAGCAAATGAACCTCTGCTCAGGCGGCTTCATGGTGACAGGTGAAGAAGCAGAGGTGTGTAGATTAAAACAGGAAGGACAGCAAAAGGTGAAGCCCAGGAGTTGCGTGACTGAAATGATAGAGGTACCTCTTCTCTCCTGGATCCTAGAGCATCACTCGGAAGAGACGCTACGTGGCCTCAGTGTCCCTTCACGACCGGATCTACGTGATTGGCGGCTATGACGGCCGTTCTCGCCTCAGCTCGGTGGAGTGTCTAGACTACACAGCAGATGAGGATGGGGTCTGGTATTCTGTGGCCCCTATGAATGTCCGGCGAGGCCTGGCTGGAGCCACCACCCTAGGAGGTGGGCTGGTGCACAGGGCAGCGTTTGCCTTTTGGGGTGGCTGGATCGGGGTTCATGCCTCCACGAAATGTGAGGCTGCTGGCAAGGTCAGATACGCCTTTTTTACTCTCAGAAATACTCACTGGTGTTTCAACGCTGACAACAGAGTTGGTAAATCAAGTTCCAGTGTGCTGAGTGGAGAATTGGCACTAGTTGTATTTTTGCAAACTCCCAGCTAGTCTTAGAATGTTTCCAAGATTCCATCTTACCCCGTTCTTTTCACGTCTCAATTGTGCTGTCCTCTTCTAGAAAGACTTAATTGACTTACCCCTTAAAAAAAAAAAAAAGAAAAAAAAAAACTTGTTTTTGCTCCCACACATTGGAGAGAGTTGTGGGAGATTTGTAGAGAAAAGAGTTATTAGCTCTCGTTCTCTAATAGCCTGTGACTTGTTCGTTCTGAGCAGATATGATCTACGTCTCCGGGGGCTTTGATGGAAGCAGGCGTCACACCAGTATGGAGCGGTATGACCCAAACATCGACCAGTGGAGCATGCTGGGAGACATGCAGACAGCCCGGGAAGGTGCCGGCCTCGTGGTGGCCAGTGGGGTGATCTACTGTCTAGGTGGGCAGACTGCAACGCCGGGAGAACTGATGGGTGGCAGCCTCAGGGTAGGATCCCTTTTACCAGAATTAAGTTCATACCCGTCCTTCCACTAAAATACTGGCTATCCCAGTATATTTTTCATTAACTGGGATTCTCCTCTTCATGGAAGCAGAAAACAGGGTACTGTCAGGTTTCTTTTTGGATTATTGGAACCCTTGAGGGAGAACTGGAAGAGTGAGTTGAAATACTCAAGAAAGCCAGGCCGGGAATGGGCATGAGGACTTACCATTCTTTCTGGAATGGTCTCTGCTTTGTCTTTCAGGAGGATATGATGGCTTGAATATCTTAAATTCGGTTGAGAAATATGATCCCCATACAGGACACTGGACTAATGTCACACCGATGGCCACCAAGCGCTCTGGTAAGACCAGTCAGATCTAGGTGGGCAATAGACAGAGCTGTCCAAACCCTGCATATGCGGTGGGGGTGCAGCCATAGGCCAGGCATCGGAGCAGGGCTGCAGCCCCACCTTCACTGGAGACGAGGGAAACGAGTCAGGTCTGTTCTCCTCATTGCCCGTCTTCTCTAGATACAGTGACGATAAAGACAGCCTTTCACTAGGTTACGGTTTGAGGGTGAAGCCTTCTTGTCTTACTTGATTTTTGCATCTGGGTCCCTCCTGCATCCCAGCATCCAGTCCAGTTCTGTGCAGGTGGTGCGCGCCGCCTGAGGAAATGTGCGTGTGCAGCCAAGGGGCTTCGTGAGCCCCCAGGCTGGGGTACAGGAAGGAGAGCACCCTTCCTCTGGGCAAGACATGCCTCCAGACCCAGCCACAACCCCTTTCCTTCCTTTATTGCCTTCTTTTTTCCACTTCCTTTTCTCCTGATGAGGGTTGGGCTCTGAATTAATGGGAGTGAAGATGACAGTTCGAGAGGGGTTACAGGTGGGCAACCTGTGCTTTCCAGGCCTGTCTGGAGCCGTCCCCATCCCTGCCCCTCAGCCACTCTTGAATTCAGCTGGCCGTCAGCGACCATGTTTTGTTTCTGGAATTCAGATCCTGAGCTTAGCAGTGTTCATTTGCTGTGCCTTTTCTTCCCCAGGTGCCGGAGTAGCCCTGCTGAATGACCATATTTATGTGGTGGGGGGATTCGATGGTACAGCCCATCTTTCTTCTGTGGAAGCCTACAACATTCGCACCGACTCATGGACAGCGGTCACTGGCATGACCACCCCGCGGTGCTATGTCGGGGCCACGGTGCTTCGGGGGAGACTTTATGCAATTGCAGGGTGAGGGTTAAACCAGACATCCAGGGCGGTGTGCTGCGAGCAGCACTTGGGGTGGAGACGGCTTGTGTGGGCCGGGGCTGTGCGGGCAGGGCCGTGCGGGTGGGGCGCAGAGCTAAGTCCTGCCTCTTCCCTTTCAGCTACGATGGCAACTCCCTGCTGAGCAGCATTGAGTGCTATGACCCCATCATCGACAGCTGGGAGGTCGTGACCTCCATGGGAACCCAGCGCTGCGACGCTGGCGTGTGTGTGCTCCGAGAGAAGTGACCGGTCCGAGAGACAGTTTGCAGAGAACCAAGGATCCTTTCCAGGATGTGTTTCTCAGTGTGCACAGGGTGATTACAGGCACCAGCACCGTGGTGATTGTGCTCCTTTGACACGCCCACTCGCGCTGGTGGTTGTCCCCGAGGAGGGTGGGCTGCACACCCTCAAGGGCGGAGACTGCACACTGAGTGGGCGTGAGAGGCCAGACCACCTCTCCTCCTGGCCGCGGGAGCACTTTCTCCGTGTCTCTAACCCAGCGTGCGCTTGGGAGGATATACATTTAAGTTGTGCCTCGTGCGTTGCAGAGAATTAAGGTGAGTACGAGCTCCAGGGTACGGGCAGTATCCAGCCTCGATGACTGTGAAGGGTACCAACTCTCGATTTACAGTAGCAAAACTAGTCTACAGGTAGGGGCAGCACAGCTCTGTTCTGGAGGAGAACAGGGAAGAGCCCTGTCAAAACTCTGGGGGCCTGGGGAGAGGGGGACAGGGTTGGCGTCCAAGCTGGGTGTAGAGTGCGGGAAGGGAGCTGGACGTGGTGGAACGTGACTGAACCTGCCACACCTGGAAGGCTGAGGAGGGAGTGTTCTTCGAGGGTCTTTCCGTGGTGCCCTGGTATGTCTGGGCCCTGGAGACTGAGAGGGTAACAGAGCCAGCACTCGTGAGGTGAGCAGAGGTGGAGGAGAAGTGGGCCTGGGACAAACCGGAAGTTCCTGTGATCCCATTGTTGTCCTCCCTGCCGCCGCTATCCACCCCGGGAAGGTCTTCCTCTGTTGAATCACGTGTTACTTACTCCACTGTTGGGTGTCCATACTGTTTAGAGGGGGAGCGGTGGGGGCGGGGGTGGCAGCTGCCTGGAAGTTTAGCTACCCGAGTCCTCCCTCGTTCCTTTAAGGGCACACTTCTGCTAAGGAGTGGTTTTCACTGCTGTTTTGTACATGTAGTCCTTTCCTGTTAGGACGCCCCTCCTGTCTTTAGAGTGGATTTTATTCATGCCAGGACACAATAACCAACGACAACCAAAATCCTTTTGTTAGTCTCAATACACGCTGTCCCTGCTTCTGAGCTGCCCTCCAAGGCTCCCTGTGCTATGCAGTGACGTTCCTGCTCTGTGGGTATTGGGCGTGTGGGGGTGTGATCACCTAAACAAGGATGCATTTTCCCTTTGCTGGGACATTCCCTTTTTGCCTCTTTCCCTGAGTTGTATTGACCTGAAGTTCATTTTGTTTGTATTTTTTTAAGAAAATATTAAAAACCAGTGGTCTCAAATGCCTGTAAGAGAGTTTGTGGCAAACCAGCACCGCCTTGCAGGCATTTTGGAGGACCAGGCATAGGGATCAGCTGCAGGTCGTGTCTCTTCAACCCGCTCACCTGTGTGTTTGCCAGCTAGCTCTGCTGTGTCTCTGTTAGACAGGTAAGAGATCTCTGGAGACTCCCATCAGTACAGGGTTATCTGAATTGCATATTCACGGACTCCATTCACACTTGCACTTTACTTGGAAACCACAGACGATAAAGAAGAGGCAGGCTCGTCTTGTACCCACTTGAATTTTAGGGTTTACTCGCCCCAGTCCTTTTTCCATTTGCCTTGATTTGTGCCACAGGATACACCTATGCAGAAGGCGTGCAAAACTGCAGAAATCCTGATCTGCCCAGAGCAGAGGGAAGGGGGAGCCAAAAAGGTTTAGGAAAGACGCCTGCTAGCCTTTCTCTAGCAGGTGGATTGTGCCTGCTGATTAGACCAGGCTGTGAAACATGTGACTCATTCTCTCAGGAGGAGACGAGGGGAGGCAGAGGAATGGGGGTGAAGAACTCAAGGCTCCGGGCTGTCTTCGGGGATGACTTCTGAGTTTCAGACAAAATTCCCAAGTAGTTCTTACACAGCAGCCACAGCTGAATACCCGCCTTGATCCCTTCCACTCTTTCCCCAGTCTACCACGCTTTCCTCTGCGTGTGGCCCTACACACAGCTGCCCCTTATTTGGTGGTCCCTCCTGTTTTTCTAGCTCCCTTAACAGGCAACCAGCCACTGAGTTATGCAACCTCTGAAAGCTACCTTGTGTCATGTATCACCTCCACCGCAGTAAAGACATCAGATTGGTTTTTAGGTTGTACACGCGTTTAATTGCTCTAGATCTATTCCTGTATTTTTTTTTTTTCCCTCTGCTACCACATAATTCAAACTTCATCTCTTGCCCCAACTCATGGAGCACAGTCTCCTGATATCCTTATCTATACTCTTTTCTTGCTTTTCAATCTAACCCCTCTATCTTGTCTATCAGTTATCTTTCCAAAGCACAGATAGGGCCATTACAATGCCTAACATACAGCGCATTTTCAGTAAACATCAGTTATTTCTGGCCTAAAATTCCATAGATTCCCATTGTCCCTGTTATAAAGTTCGAATTCCTTAGCATAACATTAGACCCCTGGTGATCTGGGCTCACTGCACCTTTCTGATCTTACCTCCTCTACCACCCTCACTTCCCCCGGGGATAACTGCTTTGTCCACGGGGGTCCACTAACCATTCCTAAATTTGGTCTCATCCTGTGGGTGTATTACACTGTGCCTTCTATCTGAAATAATCTTGCTCTCCAGGGACTTCCCTGGTGGTGCAGTGGTTAAGAACCCGCCTGCCAATGCAGGGGACACAGGTTTGGTCCCTGGTCCTGAAGATCCCACATGCCGCGGAGCACCTAGGCCCGTGCACCACAACTACTGAGCCGCACTCTAGAGCCCGCGAGCCACGACTCCTGAAGCCTGGTGCACCTACAGCCTGTGCTGCGCAACAGGAGAAGCCACCACACTGAGAAGCCCACACCACAACAAAGAATAGCGCCCTGCTCACCGCAACTAGAGAAAGCCAGCACGCAGCTCCGAAGACCCAACACAGCCAATAAGTAAACGAAATAACCGTACTCAGCAAACAAAATCCTAGTCACCTTTTAATGCCTAGAGTGTCACCTAGCTAAAGCCTCTCCCAACTCCCCGTGTGGAGTCACTCCTGTCTGGGCTTGCATTTACTTTCCTCCCCGGCGGTGGTTATCACGTCCTCGGGTGTGGGTGTGTCTGCCTGTTGAGGCTGTTCTCCGGGACAAAGCGGCTACCCTCATGGCGTCCTCCGGGTGTAGCAGATCCTCTAACGGCTCGGCAAGTGCTGGATTAGAGAAGGGCAAAGGGGGAGGAGAAGCACGCGGACGCGGCTGGTGGCTCGGCTCCCCTCCCGCCCGGGGGCCGCGCCTGCCGCGCCGCCTCCAGGGCGCCAGACCCTGCAGACCCGGCGGAGCGGCCCAGAGCCGCGGCCCGCGGAAGGCGGCCCCTCGGGCCGTCTCCTCCTCACCGCTCCGCGACCCCGCAGCGACACTCGTGGCCCCAGAGGCCTCTGAGGCGCCTCGAGGCCCAGCCGCGCCCGGCAGTGCCGGGGCAGCGCGGGGAGCGGCACCCGCGGCCGCCAGGCCCCTTCTCCGCCACGGAAGGCGGCCGCCCCCCAGCGCGGTCCCGCGGAAGCCGCTGCGGGCGCTGACGGCCCGACCCCAGGGTGTCCCCGTCGTCCACGAGACGAAGCGCGCGCCCGGACCGGCCCAGGCTTCGCTCAGGGTAAGGGAAGCCCGGCGCCCCGGGGAGCCTGGGCAGAGGCGCCGTCACGGCCCAGGAGGCAACGGCCGCCAAGCCACGCCCACGCCCGGCCGCCGGGGCGCGCGGAGCGACGGCGCCTGCGCAATGGCGTCCGGGGCGGGGGGAGGGGGGGGAAAGGCGCCTGCGCTGAAGGCGAGCCGGCGGCTCCCGCGCCGCCGCCGAGGCCGCGCCTGCGCAGCGCGAAGAGGGCGCCCCGAGTCCGCGCCTGCGCGTGGCTGCCGAGGGCCTGGGTGGCGGCCATGGAGCCCGCGGCGCCGCCGGCCGAGCTGGTGTCCGCGGAGGGCCGGAACCGGAAGGCGGTGCTGTGCCAGCGCTGCGGCTCCCGCGTGCTGCAGGCGGGCGCGGCGCTCTTCTCCCGCCGGCAGGTGAGGGGGCGCGGGGCCGGGCGGCAGGGGGCACGCGGCGACACGGGCCCCGCCCGGCGGGGACGCGGACACACGGCCGGGTACGAGCGCCCCGGAGGCGCGCCTGCCGACCGCCGGGCCCCGAGGCCGGGCCGCCGCGGAACGACCTTCGAGGGGGCCTGAGCCTTGCTTGCTCAGGCTCGGGTGTCGGTGCCCGTCGTTCCGCCGTCAAGTCCCGCAGCCTCCTGCGCCGCGCGCCGCCCCGGGAGTGGGCGCGGGGACCGGGGAGGGGACCTGGCGTCCCGCGGGCGGGGGGCGGCGGGAGCGAGGGCCGGGCCGCAGGGGACAGCCTGGGGGCGAGGCCCGACCCCGCAGAGCGCTCGCTGATCGCCCCGACCCCGTGCGTCTGCGCGAGTGTCCGCGCTGCCCGGAGGGAGGGCGCCGGCTCTGGGCTCTGAGCAGACGAGGGAGCGGCGTGCACACGCGCGCCCTGTGTGGCCGGCGCCATCGGTCACCCCCCGGCCCGTGTTCTGTCTTTAAGTCCTGTGAACGGTCTCCCTGTGAGATGCCCCGACCCCCGAACTCGGTCCTTTGTGAAATCTCACCTGCAGTCTGGAGCAGAGGAAGTTCCCGCCACAGAGGAGAGAAACACTCACCCGAGAGCTCGAGGAGGCAGGGGAAGGGTGACGGGAAGGGGGGCGTCGCTTTGTTACCTTTTGGCGGGGAGGGCGGTCGGGGCAGGAGACGGGGGGGGGGACGGTGGGCCGGTGGGAGAGAGAGGCTAGAGCAGTGTTCGGATGAGAGCAGACCGAGAGGCTGTTCTCAGACTGAGTGCACCTGATGTAGGACCCAGCAGGTGTCCTCTGGGCCTTTATCCCTGTTCACGCTGAACCTGTGCACCTTTACTCGGCCTTCTAAACTGTAGAGCAGCCGGCACCAGGGGCACCACAGCTTGGGTGACTCTGCAGGGAACTTTGCTGAGTGAAGAAAGCTGGTCCCAGAACATTACTACTGTATCATTCCATTCATGTGAGATTTTTGAAATTTAGAAATGGAGAACAGATTAGTGATTGCCAGGGGTTAGGAATTGGGGCGGTCAGGGGTGTTGCTGAGTGTACTTATAGAAGGGTGCATGGATGGTGGTGATGGTTGCACAATAATGTGTGTGTACTTTAGGGCACCCAGCTGTCCACTTAAAAATTATTTAAATGGTAAATTTTATGTTATGTATAGTTTATCACAGTAAAAAATCAGGAGTCAAAATGGAACATGCCTCAGCTGTGTTAGGCAGTGTTGTTTTGGCTATTACTGCATAACAAAATCACCCCAGATGGTGACTTTAAACGTTAATGTTTATTTTGCTCACAAATTTGGGGGTTGGCAGGGACCAGCTACAGCTCAGCAGTTCTCATTCGGGGTCTTTCATGGGCAATGGTCAGAGGGGTCAGCTTGGACGCTTTCTCACTCCCGTGTCTGCCTGTGGACTGGGAGGATTCAGGCGCCTGGACAGGCTGTGATGGGCCGCTCCTCCCGGTCTCTGCCAGGTGGCCTCGGGGTGGCCACAGTTCTTACATGGTAGCCAAGGCTCCCAGAGCAACTGTCCCAAGAGAAACCTGCAAAAGTGGCCCAGCCTTCCTTCCCCAACCTAGCCTGTCACCCCCATCTCATCCTGCCCAGGCTCAAGGGGAGAGGCACGGTCTCTAAATCTTGGAAAGATTGTCAGAGAATTTGTGGACATGTTTTAAAACCACCACAAGTACTCACTGAAGGGGAAAGATTACAACAAAGGTTAACAGAAGTTTCCTCTGTATTGTAACAGTTTTTATTCTCATCCATAATGTAGCATGCTTGCCAAATTCTGTATAATGAGAATGTATTTTTACAAAGAGAAAGAAAATATTTTTAAAAGGGTTCTGTTAATAGTTCTTGGGGGAGAAGAGAGGTTTTACTAAGACATCAGCGGAATCTCAGAGCCGCCGTGCATCTCAGGGGCCTGTCCAGGATCTGGGGTGCTGGCCGGGACCCTGGACGCGAAGTTAGCCCCCCTGGCGAGGGATCTGGCAACTTTGGCCCCCAAACAACCAACTTAGCTGCCTCAAATTAGGTATTAATTTCTTGATTCCCACACCAGTAGTCTATCCAGAAAGCCTCATTGTGTCCCAAACGTCACATCCCACAGCCTGACCCTAGCATTGTCTTCCACTGTGTTGAGATCCAGGCACAGGTACACAGACAAGTGCATACCTGGATCTGATCTACAGGATTTCAGCAAGAATGGGGATGTTGAGGGGGAGAGGAAACAGGACCTAGTGTGACTGACCCCTTGAATGGATGGCTGTTGCCCGTCAATTAGTCACTAGTCGAACAAGAGACAGCAGAGGTGTTTTGCACTGTGAACGGGGACATTGTGAGGGAGATGCATGCTCCTTTGCTGGAGGCGTCATGAGGGCTAATGCTTACACAGTCTTCAGTTTTCTCCTCTCACATTTCACTTCTCTTGCATTCAGTTAAGATGTGATTTCACACCTACAGCATAGGGGGCAGGCTGGAAATATACCCAGGGACGTTTAGGCCCACAGAACATTACTCTTAGGACTGGAATTCAGGTTTCCTGATGTCTGGATTTTGATTCCTACCTCGCTGTGCCTCTGCCTGTTCCCATTTTCACTCAGGTTAAAACAAAGCACTGGGGACTCATTTTAACATCAGAGGAGGTAAAAAGAGTAGCCAGAATGACACTATAACAGGAGGAGGGTCTGTCATATTTTGTGACGTCCTCAAAGTCTCAGGTGACACAGCAAAGGGAAATGCACAGATGTGTTTTAATAAGGCGGGTGCTCGGAGGACGGACGGCAAGGGGAATGTTCTGAATCAGAGCTCCCTCCTCCCTGCTGGGGAGGCCCTACTGGCCCGTCAGAAGCGAGGGCTCCAGGGTATTTCACACACTGACAGCTCTGGTGTACTTCCTGACATTCTCATCCCCACCACAGCATTTACCTGTTTGGGATTGATGTCAGCCTAATTTTTAAAAAACTTTTTACATGGTTTGCTTTTGTCCTGATCGCCAATGCCAGGCTAGCATACTGAGGCCATCCTATTTTGTTAGAGTTTGGTGGTGCATTAGAAGTGAATCGTGGGGTGGGAAACACGCCGTGCAGTGGCTGGTGTACTGGCGGCAGCTGTAGTGAGCAGCAGGGAGGGGGCCTGGCTGCTGCTGTGTTCTGCAGTTGCGGGGCAGCTGAGGTGTCAGCTGAGGACGTCAAAGGGAGTGCGTGTGTGAGTGCATGCGTGCTTTCTCCTCGTGGGTGGGAGGTGCAAGGGTCCTAGAGATGACATTCCAAATTCTATAGCTAGGTGTTCCTTCTTAATGTTCCTTTCGTAAGATAAATCCAGCATATTCCTAACAGTGATGGAGCAGAGCAAACCCAGACATCCTGTATTTACTCTTGTCACAAATATTTGATTTCTGCCCTGTGTCACTTGCTGTTCCAGGCCCTGGGGGTGTGGTAATGAGCTGGCGGAGGGAGAGCCCTGGTGAATCACTGAGCCAGTAAAATGGAAAGGTGATGTCAGAGAAGGATCCGTAAGAAACAAAGAGGGCGCAGCACAAGGAGACTCGGGGAGATGAGTGTGCTTGTCGTCCTGATCGTGGCAGAGGGCCGTCGGTGTGCAGCGTGTGTGTGCCAGCACGTGGCAGAGTGCCCGCTGTGGGACTGTGCAGTGCGTGTCCGTCGTGCCTGTCCAGCCGCTTTAAAAAATACACGCGCGGTGGGCAGCGTGGGAAGCTCGTCCAGGTTGTCTGGTTGCGGGAGACCCTGAGGAGGCCGTGTGTGAGCCGACTGTCAGCAGGGAGGCGGCCCTGCAGGGTCCCAGGGCAGAGCAGGCTCGGCCGGTTAGGAGCCTGGGAGGGAGAGCCCCGGCAGGGGGAGAGGAGGAACAGGCGGGCCCTGTGGACCCGGGGAGGTCCCACTTACCACGTCAGCCAGGCAGCCCTCTCCCCTGGCTCCTGAGGATCAGGTGTGGACCCGGGTGGCGGGCACATCCCGGCCTTGGGCTTGCTGCCGGGCGCCTGGATTGGGGGAGCTTTGGGGGGGCATGCGGAGTGAGCAGCGCCCTGTGCTGTGTTCTCTCCGGGCAGCTCTTCCTCCCCTCCATGAGGAAAAAGCCGGCGCTGGCCGAGGGCCGCAGTCCTGACGGCGACCTCCTGCAGGAGCACTGGCTGGTGGAGGACATGTTCACCTTCGAGAATGTGGGCTTCACCAAGGACGTGGGCAACATCAAGTTCCTGGTCTGCGCAGACTGTGAGATCGGCCCCATCGGCTGGCACTGCCTGGACGACAAGAACAGTTTCTATGTGGCCTTGGAACGGGTTTCCCATGAGTGACTGAGGGGAGGGGGCTCAGCTCCACCCCCACTGTAAAGGCCACTCCCCATGAGGACAACCATGTCGCCTCCTCCGCACGGAGGTCAGCCCGCCCCGTCCAGCGCGTCCACGCGCTTCCTCGCGGCCTCGGTGCTTGCCTCCTGCTTAGTGCACCGCGCAGCACAGCACTTCCTCAACTCACTTTTCCCCCGGCTGTAGGATGCGGGGTGCTTCCACAGATCCCCGCCCGGCCTCCAGCTCTCCTGTACCCCAGGGGCTCCCTGCTTCTTTCCCTCAGAGTGGTTATGCAGCCTTTTAGCCACAGTGACACATGACAGATGGTGCTGATGGTGGTGCTGATGGTGGAAACCCTCCTTCAGGAAAGCGCACAGGCCTCTGAGAGCGACTTTGTCGTGTGGCTAACTTTATCTACAGGAATTTATTCTTTCTGAAAGTAACGCATTTCCAAACTGCAGTATTTAAACCACTAATCAGAAATACATTACTTTGGACACACCTCTAAGAGCATGTTTGGGGACCTCTCGTCTAGGCTGACAGTGACTTTATTACGAAGGTGGGTGTGGCCCCTCTTCCCTTCACATCTTGCTATGGTTTCCCTTTGTATCAGCTCCTCACTGCTATAGCCTGTAAGCTGAAAATCACATTTTCAACCCCATCTGTCCGCCACCTCAGGAAGAACTCAGCCCTGGCTGTGTTCCCAGGATCTCCTGGAGTCGGTGGAGAGTGTGGGATGTAGGGGGATGGGCCTCTGCCACACCATACATGAGTTTGTTGGTTTGTCTTACCTGGACTCATAACTCTTCCTTTGCTCCTAGGAAAGCCTTCTTTAACGGATGGCGTCATTACTGCATGTACTGGGCATGGTCCTCACAGATTTCTGGTTCGGTTGGAATCTCTAGACTAACCCAGAATACAAACTTTCCATCCAGATGCCTCTCTTTGTAGCTATGGGTTTGCTCTGACAGTTTGATGTTCAGTACACGTCTCGGTTCTGTCATTTCTCTACTGAAAGGACTCACCATCTCAGAAGGAATCTGTGAAACCAGGTTCCAGGTATCCTCCCGTCTTCCTTGCCTGTAAGGCTCAGGAGACCTAGAAGGGAAATGAGGATTAAATAGAGACCTTACAAACATTCCTTCCCACCTGTTCTCCGGTTGCTTCTTCCCTCCTTCCCCCCAGAACTTACTCTGAGGGCCCCCAACTGAAGTGCGGGCCTTGGGCACAGTTTTGCAACCAACCTCCTCCCCTAGAAAGGTGGCTTCCGTCCCCAGCCATAGCCTCACAAGCTCTGGTAGAAGATGAGAGAACTGTTGTCCAGCTGGATGGTCAGGTGTTCGTGATTGTGGCATTCGCAGAGAAACTGTGAGAATATCCGCTCAGGGCAGAAGGCACAGAACCATACAGATGCCTCTGGGGACACACGGCCCTCATATCACGAGGCAAAACCTGGGCAAAGCATTTTCTACATTAGGCTTTTACTTTCCTTTTTAAGTCACAGAAATAGTACATTCATTGCAGATAAATACAGAAGGGGGTATAAAATTGTTTTTAATCATTCGTATTTCAACCATCCGGAGATTGCTGGTGGTTATGTGGTGTATGTTCTCAGTGTTTTCCTGTATGTACTGTATAAATAAACATGGAGGGGTTTTTAAAACACGAGGTCATAGCGCAGCCTCACCTTCTTTTTCCAGGTAACAAAGTGCTGACCTCCCATGTCGGTAGACGTCCATCTCTGCCCACCGTCGTGTTCCGTATGCCGTTGTGTTTCAGTACTGTTGTTTATTTAAACAATGCACTATTAGGTTATCTCCAGCTTCTCATAAACCATGTGCTAGAAGGTGCAGCCTCGTAGCTGCCTCTGTCCACGCCTGTGTGGTATCCCCCGGCAGTGTCACCAGCAGAGGGCTTGCCGCGCGTGTGCGTCTCCACGGCTCTGCTCGCTGACGGGCACGCCTCGGCACAGTGGTGTGGCTTCACGCAGCAGTTCCCAACGGTGGGTGTTTTTTATCGTAAATGAATATGTTGCTCCTTAAATAGGAGAAAAACGAGTGTCTTGTTTTAATTTGCATTTATTTTATTTCCAATGAATTTTTTATATACGTACTGGTCATCTGTGTTTCTTTTTTTGAGAATTGCCATTGTCCCTCCAGTAGCCAAAAATGTGGAGTTGTTATTCTGCCTTTTCAGCTTGATTTGAAAGAAACAAAGGCATTTAAACAGTGGCAGTTAGATTCTTGCACATCTTTAGGAGGAAGATATAATTTGAAACAGAAGGGCTGAAACCTGCGCCTCGGGATTTATCCTGGGGTCTGTCGACTGAGGAATCAGCCCCTCGGTGTCTGCCATGGAATGAGGTCATCTCCCCACCCCCCCCACACAGTGAGCTCCGGGTCGAGCCTTGTGAGTTGGGTCGCCACGTGCACCGTGGCGGAGGGGGAGTGAGTATCGAGGCTGCAGCGTCCGTGGTGGAGCGGTTGATCTTTCCAAGGCCTTCCTGTTTTGACACGGAATCAAAGATGGGCCACCGTGTACTGACATTTTACTGCTGTTACCACACTGTATGAGGTTCGTCAGGTAACGCCATGTAACTATGAGGACGTCTGTCCTGTACTGGTGGACTGACCATCCCAGTGAGGGCAGCTTGAAAGGCTGGGCACATATTTTAAAAGTCCAGAGGCAGCAGAGCGCTAACAGGAGTTTGGAGAATTACTGGACCAGGACCAGCAAGGAGATGGAGGCTCTGGGCGGTGGGCTTAGTGCGATGGGTGCTGTCCTCCTGGGGGCATTTCCCAACTTAGAGGAGGCAGTTCAGAGGCTGACGGGCGTTTCTGATGGCCTTGCAGAAGTCAGGGACACAGCCTGTTAAAGGGTGTGGACCTGGCGGCCATCCCTCACTTTGGGTTGAGGCCCTCGGTCCTTCGCCCCTAGAAGTAGGGCAAAGCAGAGTGGGGACTAGAAAGGCCCTAAGAGGGACTGCAGCTCAGCCTCAAGATCTCAGTCCTTGAAACTGGGCTAAGGTGATGCCAAGTGGCGGTTACCCCAGACCTTTGGCATGAGCAAACAAAAACCCTCTCTGGAGGAAGATGTCGTCATCTTAAACTTTAAGTTCTTTCTGCAAACAATTTTGCGGATACAATATCCTGAATACAGTAAAATGTAACCAAGCATATGAGACAAGATGCTAAAACCAATGAAACAAAAGACCATGGAAACAAGCCCACGGAGGCGGGACACAGGAGCTTTCAGATGTAGATGGTAAAATAACTGCTTATTCTGTAAAGGAGATACCAGATGTGAAAAAAACAAGTGAATTATAGAATCTAAAAAAAATCGACAACCAGAAGTAAGAATTCACTAGAAGGTTTTAATAGATTAGACAGTAGATTTGCAAGCCCACAACACAAGACAAACAAGCAAATTCATGGGGCCAGAAAACCGCAGGCCAGAACCATTCAAGCTGGCATTCTCATTATTGAGATTCAGGAGCCTGTCAGCTAAGAACGGTTTTCACCTTTTTAAATGGTTATGTGACTATGTACATAAAATTCTGTTTTTGTCTCGTAGCCCACAAAGCCTAAAATATTTATCTGGTCCTTAAAGAAAAAAGTTTGTCAACTCCTGACTGATCGTAAAGACGTTAACTTTTCCCCAAGCTGATGTATGTGAATTTAATAAAATCCCAGTCAGAAACCCAACAGGTTTTGCGTGTGTGTGAGATTCAACAAACTGATTCTAAAGGTTACATATAAATGCAGAGGACTAAGAAAAGCCAAGACAGTCATGGATAAAAACCAGATGGGAGAATTTCTCTTTTGGAGAGACATCGTAGTTTGTCACAAGGGCAGAACAGAATCTCTCAGGAACAGCCCCATGCATGTGGATACTTGATTTATGATAAAGGTAGGGGTCATGATCTGGAAGGACAGGCTCAGGCAGGCTTCTGCAAAGTTGGTAATGTTCTGCATAGTGGTTATGTCATAAATTAAGTGTACATCTTTTGTGTACTTTTCTGAATACATGCTCTATTTTCATAATAAAAAAGTATTTAAAAGAAAGTAACTGTCCTATACAAAGCCCACTTTTGTAAGCATTCAGTGGCTAGAAAGCAGGAACCACCTGCACAGGCTTGGCACTGGCTCAAGAAAGACGAGCCTGGGCATGGCCCTGGTATCTCCCTGTACCTTGATTCTTCACCACTCCATCAGGATAATCTTTTTCCCACAAAGCCTCTCCGTCTTCCTTTGCCCCTCCCTTGCCCAGGCTGACTGTGTTTGTCATTTCAGTTCAATTGCTACTCACTGGGGGAGCATGGGGTCAGAGTGCATATAGGAAAAGGGCGCAGACTTGGGATTCTTCAGATGGCTTGAAAACTAGAGTTAACTGTGGGCCTTCCCCTCCCGAATCGAATATGAATGTGGGGGAGGGGGGTGAGACTAAATCATCTTAGGTGGAGTTGGGAGGCCTGAAGGCGGGCCTTTCACACCCCTGCCTGCATCACCAGCAGGAAGAGGGAGGACAAGATGTTGCTTTTTTCCCTCTGGTGCAAGGGAGGACATTTTTCACATAGGCAGTTTATCTCCTGCCAAAAAAAAGAAAAAACAGGAAGGAAGATCTCTCTCCGCCCAGCAAGGACGCTCTGACCACCCCTTGCAGCCAATGAGAAGCTTCCACAACCCTGGACTCCTGTTCTTCCATTGAACTCCTGTTCAGAACACACCTGCCCACGCTCCTCCTAAACCTGGTGAAGGCACGTCCCTCTCTGCTCTCCTGACTGGCCTGTGATTCACCACAGCTTGCCTGTCCCAAGTCTCAATTATCTGGTATTCCTGAGTAATCCCATTTTGCTGGTAAAATAACTGCCTCTTTTATTTTTGAGGTTGACAGGAGGAAATAAGTCCAAATACCTTGTAAAAGGACTCATTTTAATTGGTGCGATGTAAAGAAGCATATTGTCAAGGGGGTGGTGGTGTAATTTCTACAACTGGAAGATGTCACTGTTTTAAATGTATTTATAATCTCTGGGTCGGGGGGCTCTATCCAGTAGAGAGAGGGAAGGACGTTTTAACTGACTAACTCTGCCAGCAGGTGAGATGAATGCCACAGAAGCAAAGGGAGAGACAGTACTGTTGAGTTCCCGGCCAGGCAGCTTCACTCTGATCACTGAAGTCCCCAGCTTCTGCAAGACGCCCTGTGTGAGTTGTTGTGTTCTGGGCAGTGACAGGCAATGGTACACATCTGGACTTTGCACATGTGAGGTTTCAAGAGTTCCAAGTTTACCTGGGCACCCTGGACTTCAGCTACCTGAGTCACCTGGGCATTTAGTTTTAAAATATTTCAGGATACTTTCAAGTGATGTGGCTAGAATCTTGTGGGTAAACAGGTGCAGGAATCCAGGGGCACTGGTGGGTGACCCTAACTTTGTCTTCCTGAGCTCTACCAGCAGGAAGTCATTACCGCTGCAGGTTTTCCAAGGCAAGAATCCAAGCCTTCAAGCCCAACCCGCATACGCTGGGTGCAGTCCCCTGTTCACTGGGAATCGAGGGCAGGAGATGACAGGTGCACAATAGTGAGGGTATCATTGTGGGGGCCCCAGTCATCTTATAAAACCAAACGCCAGCCAGCCTCTCACACCAGGAGATGGACCAGCATGTTACACTTTGGTATTTAGAAGTAAAACCTCATCTCAGAGGTCCCTCAGCTGACAACTTGGGGAGAGGGAAAAATGTGTGTATGCCCTTCATCATGGAAAAATATGAAACCACTCCTGGGGGAAAAAAGTACATCTGTGTACTGCCTAAAATGCTGCCCTGATCACATCACTCCTCTCTGATCAAAACCCCTCAATGGGGACTTCCCTGTTGGTCCAGCGGTTAAGACACAGCTCTTCCAATGCAGGGGGCGGGGATTCGATCCTTTGTCCGGGGGGATTTATGACCCCACAGCTTGGCTGAGGTCAGAAAAAATTTTAAAGCCAACAAAAACCCTCAAGGGTGCGCCGCCGGTGCAATGACGGGCATACCTCTTCAGACTAGCACCCGAGGCCCCGCCCGCTTCCCATCCTCAGCCACAAGTCCTCTTCCGTCTGCTTCAGGCGGCCTAGACCCCCGCTCTTTGCGGGACTGAAGTCAACCGAACCCGAGCAGGGGCCCCAGTCAGAAGGCAGGTGGGTTTCGGTGACCTGCACCCGCGATGCTCTCCCCACACCTGCCTGCCGCCCCTCCCCCAGCCGCATTCGAACCTCCCCGCACCCGGTTCTCGGCACAGCATCCCTCCCTCTCCGGCGTCTGCGAACCGGACCCCACGTCTGCACCACCCTCCCGTTTCGCACTTTTCCGACAGGTCCGCGACGTGACCCTGAGACGAAAGCGGAAGGAAGGCTCCTCCCAGAGCTTCGGGCGCTCGGCCCGGCTCACCCCACCAGGGCAGAGGGCCGAGCGGGCCGGGGGGCCCTCGGCCCCGCGGCTTCCTCCCTCCGCAGTGACCGGCCAGGACGGGGCCGTTTCACAAGCAGCGGCGCGGGGGTGGGGACGGAGGCCCCCCAGGCAGCCCGCGCCGGGGCGGGGGGCGCCGCTCAGGGCAGCGCGCCTACCTCGAGGCCCCTCGGGGTCCGCGGGCCGGGGCCGGGCCGCCGGGCTGTGCGGAAAGGCCGGCCGGGCCCCCGCGGGCGGTGCGGGTCCGCGCCGGCTGCTCTGCGGGCGGAGGGCGGAGGCGCCGGCGCCCCGGCCCGGCCGATGGGGCTGCTCCCGCCGGCCCGCTGGCCCCCGCGGGCGCGCAGAGCCCGGGGGCGTCCCCGGCGCCTCTCGGGACCCTGGGATCCCCCCGGCGCCGAGCCCTGCCCGGGCCCTGAGGCCGTCCTGAGGCAGCTCCTAGCCAACCTGTGGAGTGGCTGCGGGTGTAGACGATCTGAGCCGCTCCAGCGGGCTGCGTGCGGGGCCGGAGGCGGGAGTGCGCCCGGCTCCGGACTCTGCGGTGAGGAGAGCCGACAGGTGGGGCGAGTCTTCTGCCTCCGCGGGAACCCCCCAGGGCGTCCTCCTTGGACGGACGCGTCTGCGCTGCAGGGGCCGCGACCCTTGTCCAGGGCTGGGCACAGCCCCCCAAAAGGGGCCGGAGCCTCTGCCTCTGTCAGCCCGCAGACCTGAACTTAGCCCTCTGCCCCTCGGGCTGTGGGGGACACAGGTCCTGGCGTGGAGACCCCCTCCCCGGGGTCCGGGCCACCTCCTCTCTGCCTCTGGACCCTCCTCCGCTTCCTGTTCCTGGAAAACCCCTCCCTGTCTTTCTAAAGACATGTTGTAGGGGTTAAGCTGTGGCCTGGGCTTGCTACACGAGTCTGTGTTCCTGTCCCAGTCAAGAGCCAAGTGAGATTCCCTTAAACACCCCGATTCCTCACCAAGCAGGGTAAGGTGTCTGTGATCAGAGGGAAGGGCTAGTAGGGGCCCCTGAGTCCCCCTCGCTGACCAGGCAGGAGGCAGGACTGGCTGAGAAGCGGACCTCAGGTCCCTCATGCCCTGTGGTGAGCTCCTCCCGGGGACTCGGCCACACAGTCCTCTTGCCCGTGTCCTCGCGGGGGATGAGACCGCGCTTCCCCTCTGGATGGGCTGAGAGTTGGCATCTACAGGCACCCACCCTGAGCCACTGGCAGCTGCTGAGGAAGGTGCAGCCAGGACCCCTACCTGAGGCCCTGCGCACGTGGAATGACACGTGCCAGCCGGTGCTGGACCAACCGGACGTTGGTGAGTGGACCACGTGCCCTGGGCACCTGCAGGAGGTCAGCGTGTCGGAGCCTCCTCTCTGGCCCGGGAGACGGGATACGTGTGGAAGCAAGGGAACCACAGGCATGGGCTGTGGTCGAGGCTGGTGCTGTCCACGTGCTTCCTCTGGCTCGTCTGTCCACTCGGCTTCCCCTGGGGCCGCGGTGTGTCCCGGGTGTGGATCTGGGGTAGAAGCCTGAGCGGCTGGCCCTGCCCTGAGACGATGGGCGCAGGCCTTGCCGGGCTGGCTCCTGGCTTTGCCGCATGACTGTCTGATCCAAGTCTAGCCCGGGAGGAGGGAGGAAGCTGCCTTAATGCTCTGCTTGTTCTGAGACTCCTGAGCAGGGCTTTCCGGCGGGGAGGGGCTCCTGCTTACCTTCTAACCCTGCTCCAGGTCCCCGCGTCGCCTGCCCGAGGCCTGGAGAGCCGGGGGAGAGGCCAGCTGGGAGCCAGCCGTTGGCGCTGTACCTTTAGAGGGATGGTCCAGACACTGGCTCCTGCTTGGTGACCTGAGGACGTAACAGGCCCCTGAGCTTCGATTTTTCTTAAAAGGAGAATTTTCTTTATTTTCGTAATCAATTTGTGTAAAACCTTCCTTTTTCTTTTTCTTTCTTTCCTTCTTCCTTTTTGCTTTTCTTTTTTAAATTTTATTTTTATTGATAAATGATAGACAACAGTCTACTAGTTTCAGGTGCACAACATAACTTGATGCGTGTATGTATTGCAAGTACATGGGGATTTTTATACTCTACTATACACACTACTGTGTGTCTGCTGTAGACTGGTGCTTTTCTAGTCCAGGGAACACCAGGGGCACTTGCTAAACCTGCAGGTTTCTGGGTTCCAGTCTGAGGTGGGGCCTGGAAATCTGCATGCTCAACAAGGTGCCCCGTCCCCACTGTCCCGCAGCGGGGCAGCAGCGCCCTGATGATACGCTCTCTCTCCCCGAGCCCTCAGCTCCCCTACCTCACCACCGCCCACGTGTGTGGCACAGCCTTCCAGGTCGTGTGTCTCCCCAGGAGCCCGCGTCCTTGTGGGCACTGTCTTATCGCCTCTGAAGATGTGAAGCTGCACAACGTGAGAGGGAAGGTTGGGAGTGTCTGTGTCTCTTCTGGCTTGTTCTGTAGGTACGTACAGGTGTCGGGTCACTCACCCTACGTACAGTAACGCGTACGTACTTAAGGGCAAAGTGTGCTTCAGAGTCTTGTTTTTGAAACACAGAAGTGGATACAGTTGCTTTAGGTCACAGTAGTTTTCTAGACAGAAAAGGGCCCTCTCGGGAGAAGAGGGCTGGCAGGGGATGTGCCCTCTGCCCCCTCACGGTGTTACTCCCGCCCTGGACGGACCCGGGCACCAGCTTCAGGGTTTCCTGTTCCCTGACAGCTCTGGGGGCGCTCAGGCCCCACATCCCTGCTGGCGGAGTGGCCTTCTTCTGACGTGGCAAGAGGTCCAAGTTGAAGTTTGCTACTTACCAGCCCCCATGTGTCCACAGCAGTTGTAGAACCCTTCCGGCTCCATCCTGACCAACCAGACTCTGCCCTCATGGTGGACAATGAGGTCATCCATGATGCCCCAACCTGGACATCAAGTGCTGCACCGACACCAACCTCAACCGGGTCATCTCTGCCTCCCTGCTTTGAGGGTGCCCTCGACCTGGACCTCACAGGGCTCCAGACCCCCCCTGGGGCCCCGGTCACTGACTTACCCATTGTCTTGGCTGAAAAGGCCGACCAGAGGAGCTCTCAGTGTCCGAGATCACCAGTGCCTGCTTTGAACCCTCCAGCCAGAGGGTCAAGTGCAGCCCCCACCATGGCAGACCCACGGTGGAGACGTGGTGCCCAGGACGGGAGCTTCCACAGTCGAGGCCAGGAACCCCTCCAGCCGGGGCTGGCCTCCCATGACTTTCAAGGCAAGTGGGGATGACGGGAGGGGTTGGCGGCAGGCTGTGGACCCGCTGAGTGAGGAGGGTCCTGCAGAGCTGCAGGCATGAAAACAAATGCACTGGGGATGGGAGAATCGGGCAAATTCAGCTTCAGAGGCTGAATTTCACTTAACAGACCCCACCCTGTCTGGAATCCAGGCCTTCAGCCTCTGTGCCAGGGTCGAATCTAGCTGAAAGTTATAAAGTTTGCCTTTGTGAAAGGAAAAATGTGTTTCGTGTGTGGTAGCCTGGCAGACAGGCACCCCTGGGCCTCGCCGTTCACGTGCCAGGGACACGCCGGCCCACCGTGGCTCCCGAGGGGTGCGGGGCAGGCAGAGGGCACAGAAAGGCCCTCCATTCAGATACCGGACAACACAGGGTCAGAGATGGCAGAACAGTGTCTCTTCCTTTTGAGGAACTGGTTTCTGCTCCACGCCCTCATCAGTTCATAGCCCCAGAGGAAACCAGGCATGCGACCTGGCGTACATTTTATGGGTTTTGTTCCAGGGTAAGACTCTCGCAGCTGCAGTGTTGCCCACGTGACCACGACAGGAGGGAGGCAGGCCCTCTGGTCATGAAGATAACCGTGAAGGGGCGTCCGTCGCCCAGCAGAGGAGCGAGGGGCCACGTACCTGGGAGGCTCCACGGGAGGAAAGCCGTGGCTTCTCAGGGCGGAGAGCTGCCCCCAGGAAGTAGCTCCCTAGCCGTCCTTAGGGGCTTTGAGAGGAAGGTGCCCTTTTCTTACGTTTTTTTTTTAATTGAAGTATACTTGATTCACAATGTTGTGGTAATTTCTACTACATAGCAGAATGATTCCATTACACATATATATCTTCTTTCTCAGATTCTTTTCCCACATAGGTTATCACAGAATGTTGACGACAGTTCCCTGCGCTATGCAGTAGGTCCCTGTTGTTTATCTGTTTTGTATATGACAGTGTGCACCTGTTAACCCCAGACTCCTGACGTATCCCTCCCCTCCTTTCCCCTCTGGTAACCATGAGTTTGTGTTCTATGTCTATGCGTCTGTTTCTGTTTCGCAAATAAGTTCATTTGTGTTGCATTTTGGATTCCACATATAAGTGATATCATATGGTATCTGTCTTTCCCTGTCTGACTTACTTCACTTCGTGTGATCCTCTCCAGGTCCATCCATGTTGCTGCAAATGGCATCATTTCATTCGTTTTTATGACTGAGTAGTACTCCCTCGTGTATATGTACCACATGAAGTTGCCCTTTTTTAAAACACTGAATATGAAACGTATTTATATATTCTGAACACAGCAATGTTTAAAGTAGGTTAAGTTCAGATCCAATTGGAGATTGTCGCAAGGTTTTATATTTTTAAACTATTAATTGTCTAAACTACAGGAAAGTGGTGAGACTGATATAATTAATATCCATATACCCACTACCCGGATTCAATATCTGAGTCTACTGTGTTTACTTTGCTCTGCTAACCCATTTAAACTCACTTATAGCTATTACATAACACATAGATCTGGTTTTTGTGACTAACAGAACGAATAATATTTCCCCCAAATAATACCTAATCAGTATTCAGACTTTCCCAGTGGCCACAAAATTTTTTTAGTCAGTTTTTCAAAGTCATGATGTAATCACGGACCAACCATTGCATTTATTTGTCTCTGAAATCCTTTTTTATATATAAATTTACTTATTTATTTTTATCCTCTGTTGTAGTTGCACACGGGCTCTCTCTAGTTGCTGCGAGTGGGAGCTACTCTTCATTGTGGTGCGCAGGCTCCTCATTGTAGTGGCTTCTCTTGTTGCAGAGCACGGGCTCTAGGCATGTGGGCTTCAGTCGTTGCAGCACATGGGCTCAGTAGTTGTGGCTCACGGGCTCTAGAGCTCAGGCTCAATAGTTGTGGTGCACGGGCTTCATTGCTCTGCGGCATGTGGTATCTTCCTGGGGCAGGGATCGAAACTGTGTCCGCTTCATTGGCAGGCAGATTCTTAACCACTGTGCCATCTAGGAAGTCCCTTAAATCTTTTAACATAAAGCAGCCACCCTTTTTCTCGACTGTGATCTTAAAGGGACCCATCTCACCGTCTTGAATGTCCCACGTTCTGGATTTCTGTTTCCTGGTGGTGGTCAGCGCATTGCTCTGTTCCCCTGTTTCTTGCAGGCTGGCCCCTTCCAGGGAGCACAGACCCAGACACGTGTACTACTTGCTGGTTCTTCTTAGCTTGACATCAGCCACCAGCCCTGCAGTGGTGCCCGGGGGCCAGCGGTGGGGGGAGGGCTGCATGCTCGGCTGAGGCCCCAGCCCCCGCTGCCCAGGGTGTGAGTGCGTGGGAGGGGCAGGGAGGGCGAGAGCCCCCTGAGGACCTGGCCGTCCTGGAGGTCCGTGAAGAGGGGCACAGGTTGCGGGGATGGCGAGGACAAGCGTGAGGACCGGGGTGCCGCGCCGTCTCCCAGCTGTGCATCCTCCGTCCGCTGTCCCCGAAGCCCCGGGCACAACTGTGATGTAGGATCCCGTGGGCCGTCTCCAGCCTTCCAGCAGGGCCCAGGACCTGCCTCAGGTGAGCCCAGCTGTCCGGGGGTTCTGGCCCAAGCTGCTGGGATCGTGTCTGCCCTGGAGCCAGAGGGAGAGTGTCTCAGTCCCTCTGCGAAACGGCCCTGTGTCCGCCCTCCTGGTGGCGGCAGAGGGCAGCGGAGGCTCGAGGCCCTGTGCACCCGCAGGCAGGTCGGCGAGTGACTTACAAGGGCCCCCCGACACCTTGTTAACGCACAGGGTCCAAGAACCAAAAGATGAACCCCTGAAATAATTTATCGAAGTGCCCATGAGCCTCTTCGGCGAGGAGGTCTATGGCTTTTATTCTCAAATGGGTCGCCAGAGAGAAAGGAACTCTTGTTCTAAGGTCTGAGAGGTGAGTGTGCTGTCAGTGAAAGGGCCTGGCAGGACCCGGGGCTGGGCAGGCGGCTGGAGAGGCCCCCTCAGTGAGGCAGAAGTGGCCCCGGGAAGGAGGGGCCTGTGCTCTCGGCCTGGGTCTCCCTGCTCGGATCCTCAGTCACTCACTTCTAGCCTGTGTGTCTGCACCGTGAGCCCTGGGGCTGCCAGGGGTTGTCACCGGAGGCCTTGGCCTGGGTTCGGGGCATGCGTTATTAGCAGTAACCTAGGAACGGGCCCCAGCGTCTGTGAGCCCTCCTTGAGGGACCCCTGGGAGGCGCTGGCTGAGGGGCGGGTGCCCAGCCCCCAAACCCCGTGACTCCCACGGCGCCCCCACGTGCGTGTCACGGAGGCCATCAGTCCCAGGTGGTAGGTCTGGCCCCCAGCTTCCTCTGTCCCCACAGGTCTGAGGGCAGACGTCTGACAGACGCCGCTCGACAAGACTCTCAGCCGCCTTTATCGGTTTATCTCAGTCTTGGAAAGCCCAGCTCTGGCCCCGGCCTGGGTCTTCCTTACCTGCGCCCCTTTCTTCCATATCAGGGAACAGAGTCTCCCTTGCTAGAGCTGTTGACTTTCTACTTGGGAACCTTCTAACCTCCTGGCTCCTCTAGGCCTCCAGGGGCTCAGGTGAGTGGGGCAGTTAAGGTACAAGAGGAAGGCTCCGAGAAACCCGCCCGGGGACGCGTCGAGGACCCGGGTCTGTGTTCGGCGGGTCTGTCCAGCCTGCTCCACTGGGACCTTACCTGAACACCAGCAGCTGGCATTCTCTTTCCTTTCTTTCTTTCTCTGCCTTTCTCCTTTGCTGGGCACATGAATTCATATGTATTTGCAGTTCTTCTGTTTGTTCAACCACCAAGGAGAGAGACCACCCCTCGCCACACAGGAGCCCAGGCAACGGTAAGAAAGAAGGCCAGGGCGGGTCGGACCTGTGACCCTGAGCCGAAGCCCCCCCCGCCCCGTGGTTGGTACCAGATAACGCGTCAGTCACAAGTGGGCAGAGCGAGCTGCGTGATTTATCCGGACAGAGTCCCGGCTGCCATCTCCTTCCCTCATGGCCCCAAGCTGGAATACACGTGAGTCACGCTCTTCTCCCACCGCCCATCCTTTTTGTGTTTTTTAAATATGCAGGGAGCATCCTTGTTACATCTGTGTGGGGGACGTCCCTGGTGAGTCTCTTCCAGTGCAGGGAACACAGGTTCGATCCCTGGTTGGGGAACTGAAATCCTGCATGCCTCGCAGTGTAGCCAATTAATTAATTACATAGATGGTCTTTTTAAAAAAAGAAAATGTACTGGACCCCACCTCCAGACCCCAGGTGGAACCAAGTCCCTCCGTCCCCAGGGAGAGCCTTGCCCAGGTTCCTTTCAAACCGCAGAGCCTTTGGTGGGGTGAGGACGGAGAGAGAAAGCATTGCCTGCAGGCGCCTGCAGGCGACAGGTGCCCTGCCTCCTGCCAGCGGGCTGGGCTGGGGTTGCCTCAGAGCTGCTGTTTCTGGAGCCGGAGCCCTGGGGCTGTGGTCCTGCCACAGCAGACATCTGACCCCAGGTGGCTTCCCGTAGGTACCGCCACCTTCCCTTTTACCTGGCCCACCCCCGAGAGCCCTGTGGGAAGGTGGCTCCGTGCAGGGCACGTGGTCCTCCTGCCGACGATGCAGGAGAGGGGATTCGCCGATGCGGGGAGGGGAGGGGAGGGTTAGGGTTAGGGTTAGGCATTGGAGGCCTGTGGCTGGGGCAGGAGGCAGCAGCGGTTTCCTTCTCTCTGTGGTGCCTGGTTTCAGGCTGGCTCCGCACCTGAGCTTTGGCAGGGTGGCTGAGACCAGAGCCTTTAGATCTGGTCACTCCCCAGGGTAAGTTTGTCTTCTATTGGTTGTGTGAACAGGTTTCCGCACTTATAAGGCGAAGGACTCCTGGGTCAAACTCTTCCTTTTTGAAGCTTGTAACAGTCTTCCTACTCTCCCGTGTTCCCTGCATCCTGCCCGGCGAGAGCCGCGCTGTGAGCCCCGCCGGCTCTATCTGCCCTTAAAGCTCCTGCGAGTTGACTGAGAACTGTGCGGGTGCCCGGAGGACACAGGGATGCCCCCAGCCCAGCCCAGGGCAGCTTCCAGGCCCCAGGTGCTGACGGCGGCAGAGACGGGTGTAGCACAAGGTGTGGGAGGTGCGGGCACACATGTCAGGTGACGCTGAGTTGAGTCATTTGTAGCTGGAACTGCAGGTGGAGAAGAGGGAGCTAGAGAAAGCGCAGAGCTGGATGACCTCGGCTTCGCGTTTCTTCCTCAAATATTTACCCAGCATTTCTGTGTGTCGCGGATTGTTCTCCGCGCTATGGGGAACCCGTGGGGAGCAAAGGAGTGGAACTTCCTCCTGCATGAAATCTTCAGGTGCCCACGTGCGGGGAGAGCCTGTCCTCAGCCATGATTCTCTGCCTGCGGTGATGCCGCAAGACATCGTGGGTGGTCACACGGGGGCCCGTGGTGGATAGAGACCGGGCGGCTGCTCTACACCCTATACCGCACAGGACGGGCCCCCAGCACAAGGGTGAGCCCTCCCCCAGACGTCAGGAGTGCTGCGCTGGGAAGGCCTGGCCTTAAAGGATGGCTTGGCGTTTGCAGGAGAGGAGCTCTCAGGTGGGCAGGTCTGCAGACCCGTGCGGTGGAGGGAGGGAGGCAGCTGTAGTGACCAAGGTGGTGAACAGGCTTCCCTGGAGCAGTGAGGCGGGGACGGCAGGGCCTGGGCTCACAGCACGCGGTGGCCAGGTGGTGTGGCACGTGGAGCGATGCACAGGTGACTCTCCCTCCCACGTGGGTCCACCTGGATTTGGGGATGAATTCGGCTCTGGACGTTGTATGACTCTTCTGAGGCTGCCGTCACGGAGTCCCACGGGCTGGGAGCCTTCAGCAACAGAGGTTACCTTTCTCACAGTTCTGGGGGCTGGACATCCACCATCAAGGTGTCAAGGGTGGGTTTCTTCCGAGGCCTTTCTCCTCGCTTCACAGACAGCCGTCTTCTTCCTGTGTCTCCCCCCGTGCCTACATCCTAATCCTGTCTTGTAAGGACACCAGTCACACAGGACTCACCCAATGACCTTGCTTTCTCCTCCTCACCTCTTAAAGGTCCTGCCCCACACACAGTCACATTCTGAGGTGCTGGGGCCAGGGCTTCGGGGCCACGGTTCAGCCCCAGCAGCTCCTTGAGCTTGAGGTGCCAGAGGTGGCTCTGGAGCCCGCCGCCAGGGCGAGGTCAGCCACGGGGCGTCTGGAAGGACAGCAGGGACGGTGGGATGCAGCTGTCCGCAGGGGGAGAGACACCCGCCACAGGAGGAGAGCAAGGGCGCAGGATGTGCTGTGGTGCCGAGTCGGAGCCTCGGAGGCACAGCGACAGGCAGGTGTGCACAGACACATCTGAAGGTGGGAGGCTGGGCTTCCTGGAGAAGAGCTCGTTCTATTTATTCCCGTGAATGGCAAGACAGGGGTCAGACGGTCAAGACCGTCGATCTTCTGGGGGGAGGGGAAGAAGCATCAGGGGAGAGACCCCCCCCAGGCATCCTCTTGGCCCGCGACGGTCAGCTCATCAAATAGCACGTGTGGCTCCACCCCCGAACCCCAGGCCTCGACACGGCTCTGAACAAGGGGTCCCTGGCACAGGGGCCATGACACCTGCTATCAGAGCCTGAGCTTAGGAGGGAAGAAACAAAGTCAGGGGAGGAAGCTCCGTGAACAGACCACAGTACAGTGCGACTGTGACCTGGGCAGACAGTCCCCGTGGGATTGACTGAATGGGTTTTCAAGGCTGAATAGGAGTTTTCCAGGCCGATTAGAAGGAATGAGGCTGAGGGCACAGCCTAACATCTCAGAACTACACCCAGCTTTCCCTGGAGGAGCAGGCCGTTCACGGAAAAGGGACCCCTGACCCAGACAGGAGGGCCCTGGGGAGGAGTGCGGGCCTTGGAGGTGGGTGTCTGTGTGGGAGGCGCACTCCCCTCTTGGAGCCAGGTTGAAGGTCTTGGGGGAGTGGGGGGAGGACGGGAGCTGCAGTGCCCGGCTGTGGGCAGAGAAGGGTGGTGACCGCCTGAGACCTCAGGAGTCCAGGGGTTGAGGCTCACAGGGAGGTCATAAAGGTCCGGCATCCCCATGTCCCTGACACCTCATCCCCACCTCAAGGTGGGGCCATCTCATCGCCCGGGGATACAGAGCTGGTGACCTAACACCTGCTCAGAAGGACCTGGCGGGACGCTGAGGGGCAGCGTGGACCCTCCAGATGCCTCCTCCGCTCAGCATCCCCGTCCTCAGGAAGAAAGCCCTGTGAGTGTGGCTGCTGGGAGGAGGAATTCTTTCCTCCGGTCGCTCCTTGTCTGCAAGCTGAGGGGCGTGGCTAGTTCTCCAGCTAAGGACACTCCCCACGTCTCTCTGGAGGAGGGTGCAGAGCCCAGGCAGTAGGAGAGAAGTTAAAGGAGGGGGTGTCTGTGGTTCTGCCCTGCACGTCCGGGCAGCTGCCAACCTCTCCTGGGAGGGGCGGCTTTCCTGCCATCGGAAGGGCAGCAGGCAAGTCCCAGGCAGGATTTCGTGCAGCAGCACCTAGGAGGGAGGCGGCAGACCCCGGCCCACCTGGTCATCTTCTTCTAGAGAGCAGCCGGGGGGAGGAGGCCACATCCCTGGTAGCCGGGCCCCTCGGTGTGGGTTATTTTTAGCCCTGGGCACGTCCCGTCTACTTGCTGCGTAAGTCTCTGCGGAGCTGAGGCGCCGTGTGGAAACCCTGCAGCATCACTCAGAGATAAGAGCACAAGCTCTGAAGCCAGGCTGGCCAGATGTGAGTCCCAGCTTTGCTGCTTAAGAACTAACTACCTGTGTGGCCCCCATCCAGTCGCTGGGCCTCAGTTTCCCTTCTATAAACTGAGACGGAAACAGTAGGACCCTGGCCGAGGGCTGTGATGAGGATGAAATGCATAGCACAGCACCTGGGCCACCGCGCGTGTCCCTGGGGTCGGCTGCTGTCGGCATGGCCGGCAGCAGAAGCCCCCCAGGACGGACCTGAGCGGTCACCATCCATCACGGCTCTGCACACAATAGGCCTCTGTCCCGACTGAAGGATTCCCTTCTTTGTGCTTCGCTAAGGCTCTTCCTCTCCCGCACGTGAAGCTCCTTTGAAGACACCTGTTCTCAGTGGTTAATGATCCCAATTTCCGCAGCCGAGGCCTCTCACCACGTGTGCCCCGTGTCTGGGGCCGCACAACGGGCCCTGAGCGCTCGGGCTGCGGGCGGGCCCACGGCGCACAGTGCCCCTTCGTGCCTCCCGGCCCCTCCCGCTCCCACTCTCACGACCAGACCCTCCGCCCGAGCTCCCAGCCGCTTGGAGGTAGGTCAGAGGGGGCCATTCATTAGGTACAAGCATTCCTCTGTCCCCATTCCCAGCTGCTCAGCCAGCAGCGAGACCCAAATACTTCATCAGAGCGACGGGGCGGCGCTGGCTCCTGGCAGAAGGGCCTCCGCCAGGAGGGAGGGGTGTTAGCGACCAGGCCCCGGGCCTGGGCCTCGTGGCACCCGTCTCATGCTGGGGGACAGACCACCCTGAGCCTGGTGCCGGGCAGCCACCGCTGCAGCCTCGCTTACGGGTCTGTGGCTCTCGGGTCTGTGGCTCTCGGGCCCGTGGCTCTCGGGCCCGTGGCTCTCGGGTCTGTGGCTCATGGGTCCATGGCTCTCGGGTCTCTGACTCTTGGGTCTGTGGCTCTCGGGTCCGAGACTCACGGGTCTCTGACTCTCGGGTCTGTGGCTCTCGGGCCTCTGACTCTCGGGTCTGTGGCTCATGGGTCCATGGCTCACGGGTCCGTGGCTCTCGGGTCCGTGACTCTCGGGTCTCTGACTCTTGGGTCTGTGGCTCTCGGGTCTGTGACTCACGCGTCTCTGACTCTCGGGTCTGTGACTCACGGGTCTCTGACTCTTGGGTCTCTGACTCTTGGGTCCGTGGCTCTCGGGTCTCTGACTCTTGGGTCTGTGGCTCTCGGGTCTGTGACTCACGCGTCTCTGACTCACGGGTCTGTGGCTCTCGGATCTGTGGCTCTCGGGTCTCTGACTCTCAGGTCTGTGGCTCTCGGGTCTGTGACTTTCAGGTCTGTGGCTCTGGGGTCTGTGGCTCTCGGGTCTGTGGCTCTCAGGTCCGTGGCTCTCAGGTCCGTGACCAGGCAGCGCTTGTGGAGGCTGCCCGTCGCCCCCCCGCCCCCACCCCCTGCCGGGCAGCATGGGCCAGGCCACCTGCTGACTTCACTCACACGCTGCTGCCTTCGCTGCTGTGGCTGGACGGCCACGTGTCCTGGGCCTCCCTCCCTCTTCCAAGCCTTTCGTTCCAGGGCCCCACCCCCTCACTTCCAGAGGGTGCACAGAAGCCAGGGGGACTTGAAAGACCCAGGCCCAAGGCCGGGATTCAGTGGGGGGTATTACAGGTGAACACCCCCCTTTCCCTGTGGCCAAATCACAGGTTGAAGTCCTAGCCCTCGGTTCCTCAGAACGTGACCTTAATTGGAAATAGGGTCTCTGCAGATGTAATTAGTTAAGATGAGGTCATACTGGAGGAGGGTGGACCCTGAATCCGACACAACTGGTGTCCGTGTACAAGGGGGAGTTTGGACACAGACACGTACAGAGGAGAAGGTCACGTGAAGATTGGAGTTAAGCGCCCACTGTTACCAGGTCCTGTGAAAGAGGCCTGGAGCAGAGCCCTTGGAGGGAACAGCCCTGAGAACACCTCCACCTCGTAATTCCAGCCCCCAGAACTGTCAGACAATGACCTCTGTTGTCTAAGCCACCCTGTTTGTGGCACTTTGTGACAACAGCCCAGCAAACTAACACAGAAGGGCTATCGCGTCCCTCTTGATGGGAGGGCTGCCGTCCAGGCTGGGGCACTGTGGAAGCAGTGTTTGCAGACCCCCTGCTGCCAAGGGCTTAATGGTGGCCCTGGGGCTGAGCCTCCCTCGCTCACCTCAGATAAGATGTCCTTTCTTGATGGTTGAGCTTTAAGACGTTGTGCCTCCCTGAGGGTTCTCTAGCCTGGGTCAGAATCCCCTGGAGGCTTGTCCACACAGGCTGCCGGTCACGTCCCCCCCCCACCCCCGGTGTCCAACTCAGCAGGTGAGGGGCCTGAGACTCCGCATTTCTAACAAGTTCTCAAGACCACACAGGTAGGGGCCGTGGCTGTGGCTCTGACCCCCACGGGCCTGGTGTCAGGGTCACCGGTAGCGTCCAGGCTCTGGTGTTGAGTCTGGGCTGGAGGTGACAAGTGCTGCTCCCAGGGCCCCAGACCATGAGGAACCAGCACGATGGGACCAGGTCAGGGCACGCTTTTTAGAAAAACTTTCCTCAGTGATACACACGGCCCAAACAAAGTAGAGCTATAATAAAATAAAAAGGTGTTCCTGGGAGTTCCCTGGTGGTCCAGTGGTTAGGACTCGGTGCTCTCACTGCCGGGGGTCCGGGTTCAATCCCTGTTCGGGGAGCTAAGATCCCACGTGCACAAGTGTTCCTGACTCCCCGAGGTTAAGGACCTGACTGTCCGGCAAGTTCCTGTCTCCTCCTTTGAACACCCTGGACCTGCCTCTGGTCCAGCAGTCCCTATCGCCACCAACAGTTACAGGCCAAGAAAGGGTGGGTCTCCCTCCTCGAAGCCAAGAAGAGGGTCCCTGCCTCAGACACAGCCTCACAGGAGCCCTGAGTGGGTGCCAGGCCATGCCCTTCTGCTGCTTCAGTGCCTGTGCACCTTGGATCAGAGTCACCTGAACCACCCGTGACCTACAGGGCCAGCGTGCGGGTGGGAAGGAGCCCAGATGTGGCCCCTCTGAGCCCTGAAGACCCCAACGGACAATAAGGGAAACAGATTCTGTGGCACATGAAGGGCCTGACATGCAGGCAGTGATTGTGTCCCTCGAGGTTTCAGCTCTTTGGGGAAGTGGCATTCCTGTTTCACAGGTGCGGCAACATTTCCAGCCAGGACGGGCCCTGCTCCTAGGTTGGCGGGGAGGGGAGGGAGAGCCAGGAAGGTTGGCCAACAGGTAACCCAACCATCCCCAGAACAGCCCCCCGCCTGAAGCTAAGGTGACAGGGGGACTGGCCAGGTTTTCTCGGGCCAGGTATTCTGGGATCATGAAAGAGAGCAAAGGGGAGATACAGTGGCCCGAAGGCCCACGTGGGTGGGGAGGCGGGAGGGGGTGGCGGGACAGCCCCGTGTTCGGAGCACGTGCGACGGGGCGGGCTCAGGGGCAGACGACGCGGCCACGGGGGCTCCCGCCTCAGGGAGGGGCCGCCAGGGTACGGTGCCTGCTGCGTCCCCCCACCTCCCCCCACCCCGTGGGCGAAATCGCCACACCGCGTCCCCGTGGCAGGACGCACGCTCAAGGGGCCCACCGCTCTGGCTGGACATGCAGGGAGGGGGTGGGTCCCAGGCGCCCAGCCGCAGGAGGCAAGAGAGCCAGGTCGTGGAAGAGCCAGCCCGACGGAGGAGGTCGTGCGGAATCCCATCACCTGAACCCAGGACGCGCTGGGGGCCGCAGGCAGCGTTAGAAACAATTCTACCTGCAAGGGCTGCAGGTGACGTGACCCACATGGGATGTCGTCCCAGCTAACCTCACACACGCTCACCTCCCTGTCTCCCTCAGCAACCCTGTGGATGTCTTCATCCTGCAGATGAGGCCACCTGGGATCACAGAGGTCCGGACCCCACCCCGTTCTCCTGCCCTACAAGGGAGATGCCCCAGTGCCTGAGGGGCAGGGAGCCCAGGCTGCCCTCTGTCTGTCCTCAGCCTCTGGGTGATGACATTGCTTCCGGGAAGTCGAACCAGATCCTAAAGCAGCCCAGCCAGGAGGGGAGCAGCACACCCTGAGGCCTTTCGGTGGGACGTCTGCCCCTCCCCACCCCCCTGGCGGCCAGCAGGCAGCACCGTGGAAGCTCCTAACTCCCCGAGCCTGTCTGGGGCTCCCAGGGAAGAGGCAAGGAGCTCAGACCTGTGGTAGGAGCCCCCAAGACACTGCTTGGGAGTGAGTGGAGGCCTGGGGTCCTTCTCCGTTGGAGGCGGGGGCGTTCAGGGTGTGGGGAGGGCTGGGTACTCTACCTGCTGAGCGCTTGGCCTCCAGAGTGAAGGGGCAGATGAGCTGATACACCTGGGGGTCTGGCACCTGCCTCACAGGTTTGATGCCCTTCAACCCTCTTGCCAATGCCACGTGGCAGCTGGAATCCCGGATTAGAGTGGGCAGACGGCTCAGAGAGGTTAATAACATTTTAAGATCTTTCAGCTAGGAAGTGGAGCTGGGACTAACAGCCAGGTCTGGTGACCACAAAGCCTCTGGGCTTTCCACTGAGGCCGGTTAAACCCTGGACAGAGCCCGAGGCTTCAGGAGGAGGGGAAATTTGCACACGTGCCTGACACCCCCGTGGGAACTCAGTAAATGTCTGAAGGAATGAGAAGCCTGGAAGGAAAGAGCTGCCGCCGTCCCGGACTGAGGCTGGGGTGGGGTGGGGGAGGGAGATGGCGTCTCGCCGGCAGGCAGTACCGGCCTCTCCCCAGCTCCCTGGGGATGTGTGTCCAGGCCGCCCTGGCCTCACCTGGGCCGTCAGCTTCCGTCCTGCCTGGCCAGCGCTTGGACGCAGGACCCCGGCTCCCCAGACGTGGAGGCCATTCAGGAGGACGGGAAGCAGCTGCTGTGACAGAGGGTGTGGTGCGGGTGGCAGGGCAGAAAGGGCTTGGCAGGACCGACCCGCAGGGCCCAACAGGCCACGGGGGTGCCGCTCGGAGGCTGGGGGCTGCTGGGAGCCTCGCTGATTTCCTCCCTGCCCCCGCTGGAGCCCCACCCAAGAAGGGGGGAGCCTGCTGTGAAAATCAACAGAAACCTCCATTAAAAGAGAGTCAGGAGGCCAGCAGGGGATTGCAAAGCCCAAGAGAAGATGAGCGATCCCTCTTCCTGGCAGGAGCTCAGCCCGTGAGAGGCCTCCTGCCTTCCTGACCCGCTCTGTAGCAGTTCTCTCCCTGGTGTGGAGTCCCGCACGTGGCTTGCCAAGGTGGCAGACAGGCCGGGGACGGGGTGCCCTGGTGGGACCTCAGGCCCTACGCGTCCCTCCACCTCCCTGCCTGAGGGCAGGGCACCTGTCGGCCGTCACCTCCTCTGCGAAGCCTCCCCGACCCCTCCTCTCTGCCCCCTTAGTGCGGTATTTCAGTCGTCTCTCTCCCTGGACGAGCAGATCTTCAAGGCCAGAGTCTGCAGCCTTTCACCTCTTGTCCCTGTGCCCAGGGCCTGACGTACAGTGGTCAGTCTGGAAGAGTCTGAACGTGAGCCTAAGCAGCAGGCCTGGACCGGGCTGGGTGGGAAAGGAGGAGGTTACAGCGGGTGAAGCACTTTGTTGGGAGAATGTGCCAGGTTGGGTAAAAGCATTTTATTTTTTTTTTTATTTTTTGGCACACGGGCTTCGTTGCTCCGTGGCATGTGGGATCTTCCTGGAGCTGGGATCGAACCCATGACCTCTGCATTGGCAGGCGGATTCTTAACCACTGCGCCACCTAGGAAGCCCGATAAAAGCATTTTAAATAAGCAATTCCAGGGGATTCTGATGCAAGTGGTTCATAGATCATTTTCTCAAAGCACTGTTTTAGGATTTTGAGTTTACATATGTAAGGTAACTGTTCCAGAAACAGACACAAGCTGAAGAATTTGGTGTCACACAAGCTGGGCTGAGGCGACAGTTAAACCCAAGTGTAGGGCGCGGTCATCAGCTGGACACCGGACGTGGAGGCTCAGATTGGAGACCTTAGAGGGTGACGTCGACGTGGGTGGTGCCTGAAAGGTCATTCAGGTGAGGCTCTGACCGTGACTGAAAGTCAAAGAAAGACAATATGGACAGTCAAAGGCCTTGGAACCTTCCCACGTTTAGGGATGGGTGGAGAAACGGCAGCAATGACAGAGAGCATGACTCGTCTGAGAGGTAGCGTTAAAACAGATTAAGTTCTTATTTACTGGGGAGGAGAGCGCTGCGGGAGGGCAGGGAGAAGGGGAGGGGTGCCTGTTCCGAGCTGAGACCCCGCATTACCGCAGCTCTCATCAGCCCCCACCCTGACCCCTTCAGCGGCGACCTCCCCACAGCACCCACCGCCCCTTCGCTCCCCTTCTCAGAGCTCCTCCGTGATTCTCTGTTGCCGCCGGGGTACCCTAAACCCTTTCATTTGCTTCTACAGCTTTTAAATGCATAACTGCTTTATTGAGATATAATTCACATACCCTAACATTCACTCTTCTTAAAGTATACAATTATTTTTTAGTATATTCACAGAGGACAACCATGACCACTATCAGTTTTAGAACATTTCATCACCCCCACGTGAGTCCCTTTGGACTTGCTTATTGTGGACATTTCATACAAGTGGAAGCATGTACTGTGTGGCCTTTTGTGACCGACTCCTTTCACACAGCCCAGTGTTGTGAGGGTCCGTGCACGTCGCAGCGGGTATCAGCACCCCATCCCTTTCTGTCTCTGAGTCGTAGTTCATCCTCGGATGCACCACATTTCACGTCTGCGTGCATTGGCGGATGGACATGTGGATTCTTTCCACGTTTTGGTTATCATAATGCTGCTGTGACGCTGATGTGTGAGTCTTTGTGTGCATGTATGTTTTCCTTTTCTTGAGCACATACAGACCTAGGTGTGGAAGGGCTGGATCATATGGTAACTCTGTCTAACATTTTGAGGACTGTTCAACAGTTTTCCAAAGTGGCTGACCCACTTTACAACCCCACCAGCATGTATTAGCTCCAACTTCTCCACACCTCACCAACTTATTTTCCAGCTTTTAAATAGCCGTCCTAGTGGGTGTGAAGTGCATGTATCTTCTTTGGAGAAATGTCTATTCAAATCCTTTGCCCATTTTTAATTGGGTTATTTGTCTTCTTATTATTGTGTGTAAGTTTTGCGTGTGTGTAGTTTTTTTTTTTTTTTTTTTTTTGGCTGTATTGGGTCTTTGTTGCTGCACACGGGCTTTCTCTAGGTGTGGCGAGCGGGGGCTACTCTTCCTTGCGGTGCGCAGGCTGCTCAGTGCAGGGGCTTCTCTTGTTGCAGAGCATGGGCTCTAGGCTGTGCAGGCTTCAGCAGTTGTGGCTCTCAGACTCTAGAGGACAGGCTCAGTAGTTGTGGCGCACAGGCTTAGCTGTTCTGCAGCATGTGGGATCTTCCCAGACCAGGGATCGAACCCATGTCGTCTGCGTTGAAAGGTGGATTCTTAACCACTGCACCGCCAGGGAAGTCCCGTGTAAGTTTCTTTATATATTTTGGAAACCAGATTCTCATCAGATATATGATTCGCAAATATTTTCTTGCACTCTGTGGGTTGTATTTTCACTTTATTGATAGTGTCCTGTGAACCACAAAAGGTTTTAATTTTGATGAAGTCCAATTTACCTACTCTCCGATGACTTGTGTTTTTGGTGTCATATCTAATAATCTATTGCCTAATAGTGGTAAAGAATCCGCCTGCCAATGCAGGGGACATGGGTTCGAGCCCTGGTCCGGGAAGATCCCACATGCCACATGGAGCAACTAAGCCCGTGTGCCACAACAACTGAGCCTGCGCTCTAGAGCCCGTGAGCCGCAACTACTGAGCCCATGTTTCACAACCACCGAAGCCTGTGTGCCTAGAGCCTGTGCTCCACAATAAGAGAAGCCACTGCAATGAGAAGCCCGTGCACCAAAACAAAGAGTAGCCCCTGGTCTCCACAACTACAGAAAGCCTGTGTACAGTTACGAAGACCCAATGCAGCCAATAAATTAAAATAATAATAATAAAGTATTAAAAAATAATAATCTATTGCCTAATCCAAGATCACAATGATTTACACCCATGTTTTCTTCTAGGAGTTTTATGGTTTTCAGCTCTTACATCTAGGTCTATGATCCATTTTGAGTTCACTTTTTAAAATATATTTATTTATTTAATCATTTATTTTGGCTGTGCCAGGTCTTAGTTGTGGCATGTGGGATCCTTCTGTACTCCCCGAGGACCCTGTACTTAACCCCAAGAAGAGCTTTTTTCATCCCTGGCACATGGTAGGGAGTCAGTAATTCTGCTGAATGGATGAAGCCCAGAAGTCAAGGAAGAAGACTACTCCATACTGTGCATTGCTGTGGAGAGTTCAAGAGAATGAGAGCTGAAAAAGTGCCACTAAGTTATGACTATTTTTGTCACTACAAACAGGGAGGCATTTCGGTAGCACTGGGACGCAGAAGCCAGGGTGGGGGAGAGGAGAAAGTAAAGCTTTGGTTACAAACTATTTGTGCCCACGTTCACTTGTGAGGGAAGAAGGGAATGGAACAGCTTAGAAGGACAGAGTCAGAGGCTTGGTTTTATAGGTATGCATCCACCTGCTGCATTCCAGCACCTCAGAGAGTTCAGCTTCTGATGCGAGGCCCTTTCTTGGCTTCTCGTGACGTGCACTCAGGGCCTGGCCATGCTTTCCCCTCCTGCTACCCGCCACACCGTGCCTCTAACTGTGCGAACACACACCCAACACCCTGTACCTGTGCTGATCTCAGCATCCCAGAAATAGAAAGATTCTGGGAGTGACCAAGGCCTTGTCCCAAATGGGACTAAGCTGTATCAGCCCAGGAAAAGACAGCCTAGAAGAGTCACGTGTTTGGGTAGGAAAAGCAAAGAATGGGTCTAACTTCAGGGCAGCACCAGAAGAAGGACAGCACCTTCCCTCACTGCCCTCGTCCCCTGGCATCCCCCCAGCCCCGGGTCGCGCGGACAGGCTAACATGGCACGGCTGCTAGATTTTTATTTTTCACGGTCGTATTGAGTGGCCTTTATCCTGAGCTGCCCCCAGGGCCCTGGCACGTTCCTCCCAGAGGTAGATGTGCCTGACGATGAGCCCGCCCACCTGGTCAGCGTTCGCCACCAGCCTCACGCAGCTCACCTCGTGCCCCACGCTCTTCGGAACGACCTCCTGATCCAGCTGCCCTTCCCGGAGCAGGCCCAGCAAGGCGAAGCGGGTGCAGCGCTGCGGCATGCCCTCGGGCTCGTGGCCCAGCTCCACCTGCCCCTCCTCCAGGGCGTACCTGCCATCCACGACGGTGCCTGTCAGCACCTGCACCCTCCTCAGGTCCGCTGGGTGGTTCAGGATGACAGTCAGATGGCTCCCTGCACTAACGTTGTGGGTCCAGAAGAAGGACTCGTCCAGAGCGTAGGCCTCCCAGGGGAAATGGACCTCAAAAATCTTCATGTCGGTGAAAACGGCTCCTGGTGGGTTGTCAGGGGAGTAGAGGCTCTTTCTCTGCGCGCCTGAGGCCTTCTGGCTGTCATTTAGGGTGCGGTAGGAGACCCGGTGGTAGAAGAGGAACGGTCTGCAGAGGATTGGGTCCTTCTGGGCCAGGAGGGTGCGGAAGTGAGGGAGGAGCCTGTCCAGGGGCTTCTCCCCGTAGAAGAGGAGGAGGAAGCGGGCCAGGACCGGGAGGTCCCCACTGCGGAAGAGCTTGCCCAGGAAGCCCAGGTTGGAGAACTCCAGGAACACCCACGGCTGGGACCGCAGGGCGTCCACCTTCCGCTGAACGTGGCTGATGAAGTTGGGGGCGCAGAAGGCGTTGTCCTCCAGCAGCAGGAAGTACTCCGAAAGCTCTGTGGCAAAGCTCACGAGGAAGGCGTGGTCCACGTTCTGCGCGGAGTCCGGCTCCCGGCAGCAGGCCCGGGCCCGGGTGCCGCCCTCAGCCGGGTAGGCCTCCGGCGGGGCGTGGACCAGCAGCAGCTGCCCCGCCAAGATCTGTGGGCTGAAGAGGCTGGAGGCGTGGAGGACGGTCTCCCTGCGCCAGGCCAGGTCAGCGCCCGCCAGGTGGACCAGCACAGTGAGGCGCTTCTGCTCCACTTTCGAGGCGGCGCGGAACACGGAGAGCAGCGTGTGCAGGAGGCCGCTGCCATCTGGCTGGGGCCGCGAGGAGATGCCCACCGTCAGCCAGGCTGGGGAGGCAGACGGCGTGGTCAGCGTGCCGGGGTGGACGCGTTGCGGGACCCGCTCTCTTCCCACCCTCACTCGGCTACTTCCCACTCCCAGAGGGGAGGTTCGGATCCTTGCTATGCAAGGTGGGCCTCAGTCCAGCAACACCACCCCATCCGGAAGCGTGTTAGAAATGCAGAATCTAGTGAACCGGAACCTGCATTTAAACACCAGCAGGTGCCTGGTGAGAAGCCCCAGTGGGGGGTGCTGTGTCCCCGTGGGCCTCCGAGGCTTCTTTGAGCTGGAATTTTGTAGCATGTGGTTTAATTGCTCCATACATGTTAGCTTTTTTTTTTTTTGGCTGCACCATGCAGCTTGTTGGATCTTAGTTCCCCGACCAGGGATGGGACCCGCGTCCTTGGCAGTGAAAGTGGTGATCCCTAACCACTTGGCCACCAGGGAAGTCCCAATATTAGCTGCTTTTATAGTCATCATTTCTTTTGATTCTACCCAACTCATCTTCCCAAAGCTCTCTTTTAAAGAAAATCTACTAGAAAAAGCCCTTCTCCTGGAAGTGCGGAGCCCAAGGCCATTGCCTCAGCTCTGCCACTGACTGTGTGGCCTCCAGCAGGTGCCTGTACCCCTGAGCTTAAAATTGGGTGGGTTGGACTCCGCGGCCCTAAGGCCCCCTCCCCCCCCAAGGTCCTCTCGCGCAGGCACAGTGACCCCACCTTCCTGCAGCAGCCACGGTACCTCTCCCCTCCCCCCCCCCCCGAGACACGGACACTTTGGCGGGGAGAGGACCGTGTGCCGGGCGCCCTGCCTCTCCCCTCGCCCCCTCCTTCTGATGTGCCCGCCCCTCTGGGGAACCCACGCCCCTCCTCAGAACTCACTCTTCTTTCTCTGCTGGATTTTTTCCAAATATTTGAAGGTGAGATTCTGCCAGTCTTCTAGTGGTTCTAGATCCTTCCTTCTCCCATAACTGTCCTCATGGGGCATTGGCAGAGGCAAAACCTGGTCCTCCTGTCATAAAAAGAACAGGGTTTAGCCTCTCGTGGCTTCCCATGACCTTCCGCAGGGAAAGAGTGGGTCACTTTCCCCAGAGGGAGCCCAGTGCATTCTCAGGATGTCTGGCCCCCCGCCAGAGTGTCCAGCGCTCAAGCAGTATCTGCTGCCTTCCTAACCTTAATAAACGTGGGGGGAAACGCAGCTTCTCTGTGGACCAGTGGGTCCAGCCAGGCCCACACCCCAACCGCTTTTCAGAGCCTCCTGCTCTGAAGGTACAGGCACTTTCGAGACGCCACCTGTCCACACCCCCCACACACCCTTAATCCCCAGAGTGAGAGCAAGGTTGCTACTTGGACTTGCACAGCCATCCTGTTCGTGTCGTCGTCAACTTCCCTGGGGACTTCCAGAGTGACCAAGAGCCACAGGAGCGCGACGCCCCCCGAGGTGACGCAGCAGCGCCGCACCGAACACCGCATGGCAGCTCCTAGGCAAGAGCGCAGGGGATGCTCTCTCTGCCCCGGCCCCCCTCTCCTGGAGCCTGCCCCTCCCGACCCCCATCCCAGCCTTCCTCTCCGCACTGTTATCTCACTCCCCACACCTGCCTTTCTGTCTGACCTGGGAACCCGAGCCTTCCTCCCGGCCTCGCCTGCCCTGGGACCTTTGCTGCCTTTTCTTCATAAGTGTGTCTGGAGACTCCACGTCCCCAGGGCTCTCCCCGCCCAGATGGTAACGCTCTGCTGGACCTTCAGTGATGAGGCCCCTTCATCTCAGAAAACAGATGGTCACCACCCACCTCTACTTTTTTAAACAGCAGTCAAAACATTTATTAAAATAGCTGAACTTGGAGTGTTACTATGTGCTAAGCAATGTGGTGCCTTTCTTACTTTTTGTAAAGGACATTTATCCCAATCCTTAATCTTATTCACAGACCTTGGTTAGAATATGATTCTGTTAACTCAGAGTAAAAAAAAAAACAAAAAGAACCCTCTTGTGAGTGGCGGGCTGCTGGCTCTCAGGCTGGCTCAGCCTCAAAGCACTTGGACGCTGCTTTTCCCCGGTTAGTGTCTTTTCTCCAGAGAGAGTGTGTTTCTCTGATGGTTTCTAAGTAATCAGAGGAAAGGCTTTCATATATCTTGTCTCCCACTCTTGATCCTTTCTCTGCATAGTCAGCACACAAAAGAAAAGAAATCGTCGTACTTCTTATGCTTGCAACTTTTTATATATGAATATAATATTCTCTAATTTTCCCCCTTCCATGGTTCCCTGCCAGTTTAGTATTTTGGTAGAGGTTACCATGCTCCTCTCCCTTTACCATTTAGCTTTTTGGTAAGAGTTATAAAAACAGTATTTATATATGGTAGGAAGGCTTAAACTTTTCTTACCTGATTTCTTTAAGCCAGGACTTCTAGTCAGATAGGTGATTCAGATACAACCACGACATATAACAGAAATAGGCTTCTTTTTTCTAGAACATAAATACATGGATAGTTATACTGAATAAAAGATTTTACAACTACAGCTGGAGGAATTCACCCTCAAGCGAACCGCCCTGTTCCCTCGGCCCCTTCCAGGTGGCTCACCTGTCACACGGAAGCACGGTCCGCCCTCGGCCCTCAGCTTGTCAGTCTCCCGGAAGAGGAGAGAAAAGGAGGAGCCGGGGTGCCAAGGGCCAGCAAAGCAAACTGGCCCCCCTCCCCCCCCCAGGTCTCCAGCCTTGAGCTAAGCTCCCTCTGTGATGTGGCTCTGTGTCCTCGCCACCTGTCACATCATTGGGGGCACAGCTGGCCAGCTGCTTACCTGAGAAGCGAGGCACCGCCCTGCAGCACACGCTGCCCCTACCCCCGTCCCTCCTGCCCTAGGTGGGGGGCTCCCGGCTCACCCCCTCACCCCTCAACTTCATCCCCCCTGCAATTACCCCTTTCCCTTCTGAGACGTGTCCACCTCTCCACTCTACTGGACCATTCCCGTCCCTGTAAGGATGTCTGCTATCTTCCAGTGGGTAAAAAAAGCAAATCCCTCCCTGAATTCACGTTCTCTCCAACCCCTGCACCATCCCTCGGCAACCCCACACCACAACACCCCTGGAAAGCTGTGTCGTGATTACTCAGCCCACTTCCTGGCACATTTCCGCCCCTCATCTTACTCGGCCTCCTCCTCCTTGAGACACTCTTCCCGACGCAGCTCTTGCCACGCTGACCCTTCCTTCTCCGGTTCTTTCCTTGGCTCCTCCTCTTCCCAACCAGTAAATGCCGCGTTAAGTACTATAGAGTCTTCCTATTTCCCAAATCTTTTCCTCCCGAAGCTTTCCCCATCTCAGTAAATAGCACCACCGTTTTTCCAGCTACTCATGGGAAAACTCCTTGATGCCTCTCTTTCCTTAACACTCCATGTCCGACCTACTTAGTCATCTTTTCCTCCAAATGCATCCGGAATACAACTCTTTCTCTCATCTCTACTGCTACAACCTGAGTCCACGCCACCGTCTAGCTGGTCCCTCCCCTCCACCCTTGTTCTCCTGCAGCCTTCCCTCCACGTGGCAGAGAGGCCTTTTACATTGCAGGTCAAATGATATCCCTTCCGAAACTCCAGACCACGGCCTCCAAGATCCTGCTTGACAGGCCCTCTGCCCCTCTGACTCCATCTCTCACCCGCTCCTCCTCCAGCTGTTTGGGGCAGGGAGCATCCCTCTGACAAAGCAAGCCATTTCTCAACTCAGTTCTTTGCGTTCTTCTCAGAACCTTCCTCCGGAGATTTTTCAAGAGCCAACATCTCCCAACACTCACGTGGAGCCCAGATGTTCCTTCTTTGGCCTCGGGTCATCGTGGCTAAAGTCACCTCTCACAACCCCTCCCCCACCCATTGCTCTACCATGTGTTCTATTTTCCTTAGCATTTGTTTCTACCAGAAGCCATCTCACTTGTGTGTTACTGTCTCCACCCACGAGGCTGATGGCCAGGCCTGTGTTTCCTTCCATGCCACGCCCACAGCCCTCTGCACAGCACCTGGCCCAGAGACCGACTCAGCAAGTACATATTAAGTCACTAGCTATTGGGATTACGTGATGTGGCGAGCGGTCATCTGTCTCTTCGACAGATACACACTACGTGCCAGGGACACAGCAGCGCTGGGAGGACTAGGCAGTACACCAGAGAAGGGCAACGAGTGGCTGATGGTTCAGAGCTCAAATTCTGGACCCAGACTCAGACTTGGGCCAGAATCTGGTTCTGTTAACCTTATTGGCCGTGTGACCTTGGCCAAACATCTCAGTCTCTCTGAACCTCAGTTCCTCATCTAGAAACTAAAGATAACGGTGGCTACTCTCAGGCATTCCTATGAGGATGAAAAGAAATCATCCACAGAAAAATGGCTAACATACGGCAAGCGCTCAATAAATGTTAGCACTTCTGTTATAAGGGACAATGACCCGTTTTCAACCACGGAGACCAGCACTGCCTTCCTTTCCATCATATTTGAGAGGTCCATCTCCTTTTATTCCTAAACCCCCACCCAAATTTTTACTTTTAGACTCTTACACAGACGCACAGAACCTTGAGAACACTTCCCCATCTTCGCATCTGATCCCCACTTCTCTGAGGGCTTTAGAGGAGGCAAACAGTAGAAGAAGAGGAGAAACTACGTACTTTTTAATTGAAGCTTAGTGGACTTAAAATGAAAATAAATACTAAACAAGCCCTGACAGGCCCCTCAGCAGCAGCGCAGGTAGGGGCAAGACATCGGAGACGCTGTGCCTGTCGCCACGGTGTGTCCCAGGTGTGGGCTCCAGACTTTGCTGGAAGTCCGAGCTCTCCTTCCAGCCTAGAAGTAAGAACTGGACCCCTGGTGGGGAAGTGGGGGATGGACAGGACCTCACCAGCATCCCTTTCTGGGTGGCGCCGCTGGTGCTCCCTTGGTAACCATTGTTCTTCCTGAAGGTCAGCAAACTCACGATCCCTCCAGCCTCTCCAGGGAGGTGACTCCACCCAGAACACACTCAGACCACAAGCATGTCCGGTTGGCCCACACACTGTTTTTTAGAAATTTGATTGAAGATTGAACATTTGAAAAACAGGAGAGATGATATAAACACGTAGATGTCTGGCTTCTCTGGAAAAACTGCAACTTGCCACGACCTGGCCTGAGCAGTGATGGGCCCGGTAGCCAGATGTGCATTCTCTTCTTCAGTGTCCACCTGGCTGGTTTCTCTCATTTACTCCTGTCCCCTGTAGGCACCTGTCTTTGGCCTTTGCTCTAAGTCAGGTCTTGGGAGACTTGGAGACTATGCCAGGTCCTGGTCTCACACTGGGCACCTGTATGGGATAAGCTGCAGAAAAGATGGGGCACAAAGTGATCCCTCGAGTTGAAGGGCTGTGGGCGAGGTAGGAGGGAAATGAACAGAAGATTGCAGACAAGTGAGTAATAAACAGTAAGAAGCAGACAGAGGAGATGAGCAATACGGACTGATTTGTATGTGATGTGGACAGCATTCCGGAGGATGTAGAGAAGCCGTGGGGGAAAGGAGCAGCGGCCAAAACTCGAGGTTAGGTGGGTGTGAAAAAACTTCTTCACCTACATCTTCTTGAAAGCTGCCAAACAACAGGAAAAACTAACCTCCGAGCAGCACTTTTCCAGTTGAGGGTCAGAATCCATAACGGGCTACAAAACCCACTTCATGGATCTCAACCAGCACGTGTCACTGTACAAAGGCAAGTATTGTTTGGCGAAACCGTTAGAATGTAAGCAAAAGTACTAAAGATGACAGTCCTGAAAGTGTGAAACGAGCATGGCTTGGAGAAGAGAGAATGGACACATGTTGGCAGCTGAAGGGCCAGCTGGTGGTCTGTTTGGGATGGGGTTTCCATGTCCCCTTTCTTCAGCTTTGTGTTTAGGGAAGATCACAGGCTCCAGGGTTACCATTCCAGTCCTAGTTCTGTTATCACATGTGCGACTTTGCCTAATAAGCTCTTCTGAGTCTCAGTTTCTTCATTTGAAACATGGGGACAATATTACCCATCTACTTAACAGGCTTGGTGTGTCCAATAGACGATGGAAGTACTCCCAGTCACTGGTCTTGTATCCTGGTTGCACAGTATCTCTAGGTGCTCACACATCATCCCTTCCTACCAGGTGAGAGAAGAAAAGGACTTGGTGTCAGGATCCTACATCAGCCCCTGTGCTGGACATGTGACAGGATGTGGTTGAACACTGGATTTCAAATGAGCGTGGTGGATTTGGGAGTGCTCTGGGAAGTTCTGACACAATTAGTATAGAAGCCGTTTTACTCCTGTTGCGGGACTTTCATCTAGACGCAGAGAATTCCAAACATTTCAACCATCTGAGGCCCTAGAGCATGCTGAGAGGGGTCCTGAGTCCAGAGACCCTCTTTAGCAGTGACGTGAGGGCTGCAGGGTGAGCAGGGAAATTGAGTTCTTCTCTCTGCCTCTCAGCTTTTCCCAGTACCTCTAAAGTGGCCCAACCTGAATGGGAGGAAACACCCTGAAGGGACGGTGGGTAACACTGCCCCGCCCCACTCCACCCCTATGAGCAGGGCTGGCTGCACCTGGAGGGAGGCTCCCTGGGGAGGAGCCCACATACCCAGGTAAACCAAAGTCCTGACCCTGGATCCTCTTGGGGCGAGCCAGAGAGCAGGGGTCCCAGATCTGGACAGGAAGAGCGGATGGGGAGAAGAAAGAGGTATTTAGTTACCGGGTCCCTCCCCAGAACCCAGACCCAGCTTACCAGGGACAAGGAGCAGAGGGATGAGACCCTTATCATCATGGGAGTTGATCTGCAAGGGTGGCCTCCACAGCTGGGGGTGGGGCAGAACAGGGAGCACAGAAGTCCCACCAAAGAGACATCCAGCAGAGCAGGAGGGGTTGCTGGTTCCAGGGAAAAGAGCAGGGCAGGGGATGGGGGAGTGACCGGGGCTCATCCCAGCAGGTGGGTCCCCCACCCCCACACACATCTGTTGTGAGGCCATTTTCCCTCCCCTTCAACAAACGTGTGGAGCTCCTACCACGTGCCTGGTCTCGGCCTGGAGCCCTTGACTCCCTCCCTCCAGCGTTTACAATCCGGTGGACACGCCTGTGTAGAGCAAGAGAGCAGGGGTGGCAGTGGAAGAAGACAGCTACCGAGTTCCGGGGACAGGGATAGACAGACGTCGTGGGAGCGCACAGAATAAATACAGCAAGACACGGAGGCCAGCAAGGCGACGGCGCATCCTGAGGCCTCAGGCTCTGCGGGTCTGTGTCCACAGGGGACTCCTGACACCAAACACTGCAGGGCCCCAAGGGGTGGGAGGCGGCGACAGCGACCTAGAGGGAGGGGCCGGGCTGCATCCTGCGGAGGCCGCGGAAAGGCCTGCGCGTCGGGGAGGCTGGGGGAAGGAGAGGAGAGAGGAGGTCCAGCGCGGCCGGGGAGGGACGCCGCGCGGAAGGCAGGCGGGCGGGAGCTGCGCTCCACGTGCGCTACGTGCGGCGCGGGCCGCCCCTGGCGGCTGCTGGGGAGCCGGCCTCCCCGCCGCCGGAGCTCCGGCCCGAGGGCGGCGCGGGGCCAGGTCGCCCCCCGGCAGGCGAGCCCGCAGCGCGGCGCGCGGAGGCAACGCGGGGCGCCGTGGCACCGGGCGGCGGGAGGACGACAGAGACCCGGGGCCGCCCAGAGACGCCGGCTGGAGACCGAGCCCGGGGGGCGGGGCGTCGTCCCGCGTGAGGAGGGGTCCCCGGAGACACGGCGCGCCCGGACGGGGCTCGGCTCCGCCCTGGCCGCCGGGACTGCCGGCCGCCGGCCCCGGGCCCCGGACCCCGGACCTCCGGCCGCGAGCGCCGCCGGGCCCGCGGTGTGCCCCGAGGCCGCCGGGCGGACAATGCGGCGCGAGCCCCGCCCCCGAGCGCCGCGCCGGACGGCCAATCAACGCCCGCGGCCGGACGGCCAATCAACGCCCGCGGCCGGGCTCTTTAAAAAAAGAAGGGCCGGTGCGGCGCGGCTGTCAGCTGGAGGGATCCCTCCGCGCATGTAAACACGCATCATAAAGGGCCGGGAGCGCCTCCGCGGCCCCGCGGGCGGGGCGGCCCCCGGCTGCCGGGACTCCTCGCCGCCTGGCGGCCAGCCCTCCCTCAGCATCACGGCGCGTCCGCGGGGAGCCGGCAGCCTCTGCCCCGTCTGGAAGCCGCGAAATCCTGTGGCCGGAGTCGCTACCGGAAGTGGGGGACGTAGGGCAGGGAGGCCGGGGGGCGGGGGCGGGGGCGGGCGGGGGCCGGAGAGGGTTGCGAGGGCGCGCTGTGCGGCCTCCCGGGCGTAACCCGTGCGCGTCTGGCGTTGTTCTCAAAGTTATGCCTCCCTGGCTCGGGAGATGCCAGTGCTAAGTGCGGGGATGGCCTTAACGACGCCCCCAGGAAGGAGCCCGTGACAGGAGGTCAACTCCGGCGAGACCCTCTGGAGCGCAGACTGCCCACCGCAGCAAGCAACAGCGAGGATTGTCTCCCCAACACTTTACTGTGAAAAAGTTTCAGAAATTCAGAAAAGTTAGGGTGACTTTTGCAGCAGATTCTTCTACACCCCACCACCTATATTCTACCACGAACACATTCTAATTTGCTCTCTCTCACCCTCGCGGTGGTGACTTCTGATAGGATGCCAGCGAGCCTTGGCTCCAGTCTCCATTGCCGCGGCTTAGCTAGGTCGCAAAGCCTTATTTAAGAAAGGGCCTACCTTCTCCAAGGCCTTTGGGTTTGCTTAAGAGTTTACCGGATGGGAGCCTTCTCCCCTCCCCAGCCTTTTCGTCGAACAGTCCTCAAGGATAAGGGACTCCTTTTCTTCAGGTGAATCTAAAAGTAGGGCTAGGACTCGGGTGACACCTACCTACCAAGGAGCCCTTCCATGGGTTTGGCTGCTTTCTGGATAAAAGAGGTCTTTTAGTGTTGAGGTCCTACTTCTTGAGTTCCCTCTCTTCCCTTTTCTAGGGCAGGACATTCTCTCCCCCACTCCCAAATGTGTCAAAAGCCTTATCTCAAAGTTACCGAACCTCTCTGTGCCTTGTCTGCTCTGCAAAATGGGGGTAAGAGCAGTGCCTCCCCAGCGGGATGGTACTGAAGACTCAAGGAGCTAGGATGCCTTCCATGCAGTAAGCATCAGATAAACAAGGGCTATCGCTCGGGCTCATCACTCCCAGATGTACATCTCCGCTTCTGATCTCTCCTTTCCTGACTTACACCCTCCGCCTGTTGCGTATCTCCAACTGTACCAGACACCTCAGACTCAACGTGTCCAGAAGGAAACACGCGAGCTCCCTCCCCAGACTGACTTCTTGTTCCCCAGCATTGCCGGCAGCCGCACCCGCTCAGGCATGTACCTACACCCCTGAATCGCGCCTCCCCAGGTTGTCACTTTTATGCCCTCCGTTTGCATCCTTCCCTCCTAATGAACAGCACCGCTGCCTTAATTTAGGCCCCGTCACTTCTCATCTGGTTTGTTTCAAGTCCCCCGCTCTTCTCACATCCAGCCTCGCCGTTGTATTGCTCGAGGACCACTCTTCCCCGCAACACCCTACCTTCCAGTAAGCGGACTCTCCACCACTTGTTAGCCTCAGAGTTTGGGCAAATGTCTTGACCAACCCAGTAAGCGGACTCTCCACCACTTGTTAGCCTCAGAGTTTGGGCAAATGTCTTGATCAACCTGTGCCTCGCTGTCCTTATCTGTAAAATGGAAATGAGTACCTGCATCGTAGGGGGGTTATGTATATGAAAGATTAATCATGAAAGCACCTGGCGCAGGGCCTAGGCCACAAAGAGCTCAGTGTTGGCTTATTATCCTCCTGTTGTGTTCTCACCTACAGGCTGTTGTCCTGCTCAAGCTGTCCCCTCTACCTGGGAAAGCCTCCTCCGTCCCCCCACCCTGCGCCCCTCGCGGTCTGACCACGTGTCCTTGCACTTCCACCAGGCGCCTTCCATGGGGCCGGGCGGGGGATCGGACGGGACGCAGGGGCCACTCGTGGGCCCGGCCTCTCCCCCAAGACCCGTAACTTCCTGAGGGAGGGAAGGGACTCTGGCACGCAGCCAGTGGTCAGTGGGTGCCGGCTGGGCTGGACCGCGAGGACGAGCTCCGTCCCCCGGGGGCCGCCCCGCCCAACGCGGGGGCGGGCGCTCCGCGCGGGCCGGGTGGGGGTGGGGTGGGACTCCTTTTCCTCGCCGTGGCGGCGGAGGCGCACGGCGTGGCTGGCGCAGCGCGGCGCCGTCGGTCGGTATCGGAGTCGGAGGAGCCGGAGTCGGAGGAGCCGGATCCGAGTCTGAGGAGGAGGAGGAAGAGGAAGGCCGAGGAGCCGGAGCAGGCCGAGGACCGTTGCCCAGCCGCGTCCGCGGCCCCGCGAGGATGGAGGCCCCCGGCCCGCGGCCCGCGCTGGCCCTCGGCGGCCCCGGCCCGCTGGGCGAGTTCCTGCCGCCGCCCGAGTGCCCGGTCTTCGAGCCCAGCTGGGAGGAGTTCGCCGACCCCTTCGCCTTCATCCACAAGATCCGGCCCATAGCCGAGCAGACCGGGATCTGCAAGGTGCGGCCGCCGCCGGTGAGTCTCGAGCGGGGCTTGCGGGCGGGCGGCTGGGCCTCCGCGCGGGGCGCGGGGGCGGCGGACGGAGCGCAGCCGGGCGGGCCGGGCCGGGCCGGGCCGGGTTCGGGTCCCGGTCCTCGCGGAGCGGCGGCGGCGGCGGCACCGGGGTCGCGGCCGGGCGCCGAGCTTGCGGGGGCGCACGGCGGGCGGGCGCGGCGGCCCGCCGCCGCGGCGGGTGCGGGGCGCCGGGGTGCGGGGCGCGCGCCCCGCGAGTTGTCGCGAGGAGGAAAGTTTTCAATATGGCGGCGGAGCCCCTGGTCCTTTGTGTGGAGGCGGCGGCGGCCCGGGCGGCCTCACCTGGCGCCCCACCCTCCGGCCCCGGGCCCCCGCCCCGGCCCGCGCCCCCCGGCGGGCCCCCCGGGCCGGGGGCGGGGCGGGGCGGCGGCGGCCGGGGGCGCCGCGCGCCGGGCCGGGCGGACGGGCCGAGGGGGCGTGAGCGTGGGGTCCGGGGGCGGCCGCCCCGAGGGCCGCCCGCGGCGGGCGGTGTCAGCCCCGAGGACGGAGGCCCCCGCGCAGCCCCCGGCCCGGGTGGGCGTGAGGGTGGGTGTTCCCGGCACGGCCCCCAACGGCTGCGGCGTCCGCGGGGAGGCCCGGCCGGCCCCGGCTCCACTCCCCGCCCTGGCCGTCCGCTCGCGGCCCCTGGGCTGTGCCCGCCTGTGGGACCGGCCGCGGCCGAGGCGGCCTGATGGCGGTGGCACGCTCCGGGGCCGTTGGCCGCAGCTGCAACTGCCTTTCGGACGGTTTGCGAAGCGTGTCCCCGCTCCGCCCCCGCCCCCTCGGAGGAAGCCCCCTCCCGCCCCCTCGCTCTCGCCGCCCGGCTCGCTGTAGTGACGTGGGAGCGGAGGGCTCCGCGCGAGGCCGCTCGGCCTGGAGAGCCGCGTCGGGGGAGGGCCCGGCCCGTCCGGGCGCCCCCCGCTCCCCTCCCCCCACGCTGGAGCGCGCGCTTCGCGCTGGAGTTTTTCGCCGAGGGGTGCGAGATGGAGATGAAGCGCCTACCTCCGGGAGTAGCTGGTCGGCTAGGAGGGGAGATGCTGGAGACAGACGCCTTTCTCTTAGCAAGCGGACGAGGTTGGCTGTCGTTGCTCGAGGGAGGTGCGTGCGGGTGGGAGCGCGGAGGCCTGCAGAAGTTGTGCGGGGACTGGAGCCAGGGTGGTAGTTCTGGAAGACTGGGGCGTGGACAGGTCACAGTGGAGCTTTGCGTCACGCGTCAGGGACGGTGGGTGCGCACAGTCCGCGCGTGCATCCGTGGGGTCTGTTTTGGAAGCAGGCAACTTGAGAAGTTCTCGGCAGCCCGCATGTGTGCGGTCGGGTCCTGGGAGTGAGTGGTCCTCCATGTTGGTATTGTGGTGCCCTGGGCTGGGGTAAACCCTTCACCTGTTTTCTTGTCCTGTGGCTTTAGTAGGGCTCTTTTCCTGAAAACGTGGTGTTATTCTGCTTAGGTTTGGCTACCCGTTTCCTCATCTTGGCCGGGATGCGAAATGTGTGATCTTGCTGCCTTTCCCCATTCTGAATGTCAGGCAGACGTGATGGCCACCATTTTGTATGGAGACTGGTACATGCTACGGCTCGAGGAAGGGTGCTGAAGAGGCGCAAATAAGTAATCCACAGACATAACCAGTGCTCTGTCCTGGAGACCTCCTTTGTGTGGAGGAGGCTTGGTTTCTCCTTTGTTTAACAAACTCCTATGCCAATTGGAAAGAGTTTGGGAGTATTTGTTGTTGGTGTAACCACAAAAAGGAAAACCTTTCCAGAAGTTGTAGCTCTTGAAGAAGGGTCTTGTTGGAACAAAGGATTCTTAAGAGATGGAGATGTAAACAGTCTTTGTTTTAGACACCGTTTACTTTTAGAAAGCCAACTGTGAACAAGTGCTTTCATATAGTTGAAATAAAGCAACAACAAACCAAGAGATAGGAAATACTTTCCATAGCGATAGCTGTATAATGCCTGTGTTTCTAGATGATTTATGACCGCTAAGCTTTTGGACTGCAAGTGACTGTATTAAAATGCGCGTTGGGTTTATTGATATTTTATTTTTCAGGGGTAAGGGGAAGAATTATAAAGCATTTCTATTTATTTTTGTGCTTAACTTTTGCGTCTTTAATGAATGATGTTTATATAGCTTCCGTTTATAGCTGCTTCTCAGTGACGGTCCTAAACTGCTTTACTGAAAACTTTAGGTTAACAGAAATTTGTGAAAAGAGTATGAGAAATGTGATAAAAGGTAATAAATCAAGAAAGTGTTACTCAGACCCTGAGTTACAAGTTTAAAGAGGGAAGTAAAGATACCTTTTTTCAAACTACATCAAGTATGTAGGATAACTAGCCTTGTTTCCTGGCCTTTTTCTTTTTTTAAAATTTACAATTAATCTGACTTCTGGTTTTAAAATGCAGATTTTCATTTCTTCCTTGATGTACTTAGATTTCTTTTTAAGGACAGATTATATTTTCCATGTCACTTTGTGGTATTTGGAGATGATTAATTTCAGGGGTGTAACTATTAGGCCAAAAATAGTTGACTGCTAGGTGAATACTTTTCTGAGACTCCCAAGTTTGATTGGAATATATTTCATTGCTTCAGTAACCTACTCAGTTGCTCTCAAACATATAACATTTGGCCATGGTTAGGCAAATTCCACAAATTTCTTCTCTGGTGATGTCCAGAAGTCAGAGATTTAAGTCAAACCCCAGATGGCACAGTAGACACATCTTTCAGCTTTAACTTCCTGTGGTCATTAGTTTGATCCCTTCAGCTTTATAGCCAAAGTGTAAAACTTTCCAGTATTTTAATACGGTCAGCATCTTTGGGTGAGCCTGTTGATTCCGCCCTTAGGAACATTGAGGAACTTAAATACACATATTTGTATGAGGGAGGTGTGAGTGATATAGAGCTCTTTTACCCTCATTCCAACCTACCATTCTCCCCAGTGTTAGGTTTGCTTGACTTTGGCTTAATCCTCTCTGCTGTTTTCCCAGTTTCTTTGGTGTCAGGAAATTTTTCTCTACCTGTGATTCCTCACCACCTTAAGCCTTTTAACATGGGAGCGGCGGGGGTGGGGGTGGGGGGGACTTAGAAATAGAAATATCCTTGAGCAAGGAAGAACTTATAATTACTTTTTAAAAACAGCTGTTTTGCTCAGATGTAATATATATGCCATACAATTCATCAAAGTGCGCAGGTCAGTACTCTCTAGTATTTTCATGGAGTTTGACAACCATCATCACAGTGTTAGAGCACGTTTGTCACCCAAAAGAAACCCTACACCTGATTGTAACTGCTTTTTAAGGCATATTTAGAACGGTACCTCTCAAAAGAACAACTTTTTTTTTCTCACTTGGTAGGAGGCTGGATTAAGTCCTACAGTTTTAGTTTGAATGTGTCTGCCTTAAAGTAAAAACAAACTTCATTTGTTGCAGTCTTTGAATGGGTGTTTAGCTAAATTTGACTTTGCTAGTTGTAGATTGGTCACACTCGGAGCTGCAGGCATCCATCTAGCTGTAAGTCTTAGTGAACTAATCAACAAATTAATAGACTTTTAGAATGGAATGTGAATGATACTGCAAATATATGAGGCCGCTAAAGATTTGCATCCCCACCCCACTGGAAAAGTTTCCCTTCCTGTGGTTGTAGCATTTGTTTTTTTGTTTGGTTTTTTAATAAATTTATTTATTGGCTGCGGCAAGCTGGGGCTACTCTTCATTGTGGTGTGAGGGTTCCTCATTGCGGTGGCTTCTCCTCTTGTGGAGTGGGGACTCTAGGCACCTGGGCTTAAGTAATTGTGGCACACGGGCTCAATAGTTGTGGCTCACAGGTTCTAGAGCACAGGTTCAATAGTTGTGGTGCACAGGCTTAGTTGCCCTGTGTGGCATGTGGAATCTTCCTGGAACAGGGCTCAAACCAGTGTCCCCTGCATTGGCAGGCAGATTCTTAACCACTGTGCCACCTAGGAAGTCCTGTAGGATTTGTTTTTAAACAGGCAGTCTAAACCTTTTTTAAAGAGCAGAATGAATAGAGAATTGCCTTTGAAGAGTCTTAATAAACGTTTTGATTTAAAGTTGGGAGGTTGAGTTCGTTTTTGAGAGACACTGATAAGAAAAATTAGAGAAAACGATCAACCCTCAGTTTCATTCTTTGTCTCTAAGGTACTTAGTTTTATTCTGATTGATAGATCAGTAGTAAATTTGTTTATTTATTTGTTTAGTTTGGGAGACAATAACAATGTCCAGGATGTTTAGAATACGTTAGTATAGGCAGACAGAAATCTGTCGGTGAGAGAATTTTCTTTTAGAAAGGCAAAAATATCACTGTGAACTGTTCAATTAAAAAAAAAAAAAAAAAAGAATCTGGTTTCCGTGCTGTAAATGGGAGCCTTTTGTAGGCTTTTGTAACCTCTCATTGTTGTTTTAATTGGACCGCATTAAAGTCTGGCTATAGAAAAGGATAGATGGGAGAGCTCACGCCCCAAACTGAAAGCGCTAATTAATTAGGTTCCCGGATTTAGGTTCCACGAAGCCTACTTGTGTACCTCTTGGCAAAGGCCATCTATGAGTTTAAAAACCAGTAACCTGGAAAGACGTTGCTTTCCTCATTGTACCATCCTTGCATTAAGCTGGTGGTGTGATTTTTCCTTTCCAAGAGAATTAGATATTCTTTGGAGATTATTTTAATATAACCTGTTTTATGTGCAGAAGATCACTGCAGCTGCAAAAAAAATTTTTTTTTAATTATGTGGAATAAATGTTGGGAACTGAAGGACTGACTACGCATTCAGAAATTTCTGAGTCTGGGTCTCTTGAGGAGGAATCATCAGATGTACACCAGTGAGTCCCTTTGGGGAGAGTGGGTGGGTGCCGTATCGCTGGGCCACTCTCCTTTATTTTGGGTTACTTAAAGTTTGAGAAACTAATAACTGGATTTTAAAATCTGAGTTGCGAGAAACTTGTCTAAGATATGAGACTTGTATGTAACTTAAGGGTTCTTAAGTATGTATTAACTGTTGTGTCCTACCATGGGATTGAAGAGAAAAATGAGATATCTTTCTACACCTCAAAAAAATTCTTCTAAAAATGCTCCTTTTTCTGTCCCTAACTATTAGATAAGTTCAGTGATGACTTTGCTTTTTCGACCTCAAAGTTTATGAAGACTAATGGGGAGAAGCTACCTCTAGGGCAGTGGGCATTTTTATTCCATAACTGTAAGATGGAAGACTTTGCCTAAATGCATTTTTGTCTTTTTTATCTTTTCCTTTTAAACATTCAAAATTTTAATTGTAGACCATTACTTTTAGAACATCATTGCCATACATCTTTCCACATGGCCTAGAGTCATCCCATCTGTTCATCTATTTCATTTTTTAATCATTTCAGTTTTCTTTCTGGACTTAGGACCAGTTACTTTGCTTGGCTAGAGGCTTCATTCCCAGGATATAAATGAATTTTTTTTAATTATGAAAATAATTCAGGCATACACAAAACCATAAAGAATATAGTCCCTTTATGTATTTTTCTGGATGTAAGAGAGCAGAAAGCAGAGTAGCAGCATTGGGATTGAGAGCAAACTAGTGACCTCAGGTGTTGAGAATAACTTGGCTTAGCTTTCGTCTTATTCTGGGTGAGTGAGATTTGAGCAATTAGGAATGAGGTTTCTAGCCTTTACTGAGAGATGACCAGTTTGTCTAATCAGGATGGGGATTGGATATCTCAGTCTTTGCAGTGGCTTTGTTGCCTTGTGGCATGTTTGTTAGAGCCTGTGTGGGAACCTGACTACTGTCAGGCCAGCTCCTGGATGCAGAGGCGTGGTGGTGGGAGGTGGTGCCGTCGTTCCCTCTCCTGCTCTTGGTCCATCTTCCCATCTGACATACGTCATCTCGTCAGAACAGAGCTGGGAGTCGGAGGTGACCAAGAAGTAGAACGAAATACTTTCTGGAAAAGGAGTTTGAGGAAATGAGAGTCAAAGGGTCTAATGAGTAGCTGGCCAGGATGTTATTAGGTTCACTTTCCTGTGAAGGTGGTGGTTCGACTTCAAGCCTTGATGATGCAGTTCCTGTTTCAGCAGAATTGCTGATGAACACTTAGGTGGCTTCAAATGTTCAAAAGGAGCGGTTTAAAAGTCAGGCCATTGAAAAATATCAATAACCCCTTAAACTCTAAGCGCACTCCTACCCAAAACAATAACTTCATTTTTCAGGAACAAAGTTAAACATGACTGGACAGAAGATGACATAATAAATGGCTTTTTAAAAAAACTTGTTGATTCCATTTCCCTTGGAAATGTTATTTTACAACAGATATAAAATTTAAGAAGTATTTTACAAGGATAAAAATAAGCTTTATCAAGGGGAGTGTATGTGGATTTTTATTTTTTCTATTATGTGAAAGTAGGAGTCAGTGTTTCTAGATTTTTTTAAATGAATGGGTGGCCTTGAATCTAACACATCATGACCTTGGACAAAGTCATTTTTTTTTCCAATGTGTGCTTTCTTATCTGCTATAAGGAGATCTGACACTGACCTAGGGCTGCTGTCCAGATTAATTAATTGATGGGTTGCAAGAAGCTTAAATTCCAAAGCTTTTCTTTGCTCACTGCTGACAAGGGTCCGGGGACAGATTTAGAGACAAGGGTTAGTGCCAAATACATATCTCTCCTTTTCCCCTACAGAGAAGGGGTTTTGTTTTTTGTTTTTTTTACAATTTGATATTTCTTTTTCTTATTAGTAACCTATAAATGGCAATCTCAATCTCCCAATTCATCCCACCCCAACCCCGCTTTCTGCATGTGATGTCCATGTGTTTGCTCTGTACATCTGTGTCTCTATTTCTGCCTTGCAAACCGGTCAATTTGTACCATTTTTCTATATTCCGCATATATGTGTTAATATACGATATTTGTTTTTCTCTTTCTGACTCGCTTCAATCTGTATGACAGTCTCTAGGTCCATCCATGTCTCTAAAAATGTCCCAATTTCGTTCCTTTTTATGGCTGAGTAATGTTCCACTGTGTATATGTACCACATCTGCTTTATCCATTCATCTGTTGATGGACATTTAGGTTGAGCGAAGGGATTTTTAGAAGTGAAACTTGAAAAGTCAAAAGCCCAGCATCAAAACTAGAATATACAGAATGTAATTTTTCTGTTGGTTTAGAGGAAGCTTTTATGTACCTGGATGTTTTTTAAAATTAGTTGAAATAATTTTTTTTCAGGTAGATCTGTTACAAATTACTTCAGAAAATTTGCAGTGCATGTGTGCTATACAGGCAGGAAATTGTATTTGGTAAGCTTTATATTAAGTAGTGTTTAAAATTAATTTCCCCTAGTATGAATGGGATGGCTATGATACGGTGGAAGCCCTGCAGATGGAGAGCAGTATGTTCTATCTAACTTTATTTATTTGGCTCTGTCGGGTCTTAGTTGTGGTATGTGGGATCTTTTGTTATAGCGTGTGAGGGCCTCTCTCTAGCTGTGGCGCAGGCTCCAGAGCGTGCGGCGTCTCTAGTTGCGTCATGTGGGCTTAGTTGCCCTGTAGCATGTATTGAACCCATGTCCCCTGCGTTGAAAGGCGGATTCTTAACCAGCGACCACCAGAGAAATTCCTTATCTAACATAATTAGCCCCAATTTTGCTTAACAGGAGGGTTAGTAGATTGAGTCTTTAATAAGTTACTTGTAAAGTGGGGAGAAAAGTAGCAGAGGTGGCAGGGAAAAGGCTTTTTTTTGGTCCTCAGGTCAGAGCCCGATTATATTTTATTCTTTTACTGACAGGTAGGCAAACTTTTTTTTTTTAATAAAGCTAATTAGGACGTCTATATAATCAAATCGATTCCTCAGGTTTTTGTTGTTGTTGTTCAGATAAATTATGGGACCTCATAACATTGCTTCTTAGGTGGACCCATATATATTGTACTTCTACTAGTGGGACTATTTTTTGTCTTGAATCAAGTAATATTCACTCAGTACAGTTTTCTAGATGTGTTAAAACACTGTCCAGTGGTGTACTTATCAAGTTTTAAAATCTTTAAATGTTGAAAGTATTTTAGTTGTGCGTAGCTAGGCTGAGCTTTCTCTTGCCAGCTATGTTCCTTGTGTGGCCCTAGGCAGATTTTTGTGCATTCCTACATTCTTGGCGCCTCACAGCTTGATCAGATTGTAGTGTTAGAGAACTAAGTTTAAACCCGAGTGTGTTTTTAGCACTTGGCTGGAGCTCGTGTTAAGCATGTATACCTATGAGGCATACAGATACCTGAACATGGCAGTCTACTCCACTCCTAACTCCAGAGACAAAGAACAAATCCTATCAAAACCGCATAATTACAAGGTCTTTAAGGCAAGATCCTCCCAATTTTCTGTGTGGTTGTACCAACTCATCATTTGGTGATATTTAAACCAGATGGGAACGTCTCCTCCTTGCCAGGCTTTAACTTGGACGGGGAGACTGAGGATATCTTAGGATTTGTACTCTGGTATCTTTTTATTTGTGGGACGGGGAGCTAGGGCATGGAGATGAGCAAGGTCTATGAAGAGAATTTTTGGAGTATAACCTCCATTTTGTAAAATCCCAGATATTCCAAGCTTTTTCCTCTCACAGAGAGGCTCTTATCCAATGTTATGCGTTTTGGACAAATTGAGAACAGCCACCAGATTTTCCAGTGGAAGACTGGCTTCAGGCATTTGTGTAGGGTGTGGGTTTGGGGTTTTTAAAAATTGTACTTAATGGCAGCCCATTCTTCTGGGTTCCTCTTTATAACTTTATTTTTCACTGCTAACCTTGTGTGTGGCTTTTCCCATCTTCCACGTGTAAAATATGTCTTTCACTTATGTAATAGATAATTGCTTATCAGAATTCTTTTTGAGGGGAACAGAGTTTAAAATTCTGTTTAGAATCCAAGGTAATTTGTTTTTGGAGGTTGGTAATAGCTAGCTAGGAAGTGAAAGCTTGCAGAGGATAGAGACTGCCTGGAAAGATCGTGGAGCAGGAATCCAAACTTTTGACTTCTGGTGTGTGTTCTATTATCTACATGTTATCCTTGAGCCTCCAGCCTTGAGGGTCATGACTGTTTTCAAGGTTTTAGTCCATTAATTTGCCTTTTAAAATGAGGATAATTCTGGCCCTGCTTTACATGATGAGGCATAAAGAGGTAAGTAAACTTGCTCAAGGTCACCTGACTACTGAGTGGGAGGAGCCTGATATGAGCCCACACAGTACTCTTAACCATTATTTGGGTTGCCATGTTCACATACAATTGGAATTACACGAGATGGCAGGTGGAAAATTATGAATCTTATTCTTTTTTTTTTTTTTTTACTTGAAGTGTAGTTTATCTACAATATTGTTTTAATTTCAGGTGCACGGTAAAGGGGTTTAGTTATATATATACTTTTTCAGATGATTTTCCATTGTAGGTTATACAAGATATTGAGTATTATTCTCTGTTATACAGTAAATCCTTGTTGCTTATCTATTTTATGTATAGTAGTTTGTATCTGTTGATCCCATACTCCTAATTTATCCTTCCCCAACCCTCCCTTTCCCGCTTTGGTAACCATGTTTGTTTTCTATGTCTGTGAGTCTATTTTGTACCTAGGTTCATTTCTTTTATGTTTTCGATTCCACATGTAAGTGATATCATATATTTGTCTTTGATTATTTCATTAAGTATGATAATCTTTAGGTCCATCTGTGTTGCTGCAAATGGCATCATTTTGTTCTTTTTTATGGCTGAGTAATAATCCAGTGTATATATGTACCACATCTTTATCCATTTGTCTGTTGATGGATATTTAGGTTGCTTCCATGTCTTGGCTATTGTAAATAGTGCTGCTGTGAACATTGGGTGTATGTATCTTTTCAGAGTATGGTTTTCTCCAGATATATGCCCAGGAGTGGGATTGTTGTATCCTATGGTAACTGTTTAAAAAGAATCTCCATACTGTTCTCCATAGTGGCTGTACCAATTTATATTCTCATCAACAGTGTAGGAGGGTTCCTTTTTCCCTTTTGTTAACTTAGTTCTTGCTGCTAAGGTAGAAAATTTTTGTTTTTGTCATGCTGTGTGGCTTCCGGGAACTTAGTTCCAGGACCAGGGCCTGAACCCAGTCCCATGGCATTGAAAGCACCGAGTCAGTCCTAACCACCACTGGACCGCCAGGGAATTCCAAGGACAGATTGGGGAATTCCAAACTGGCTTTTGACTTCCAAGTTCAGTGTTCTTCTTTAGTACATGGTGGCCAGTGGCTCCTTTCATAGATCCCAGAAATTAGCTGGGCTTTCTGGGAAGGAGAGTGTGATCTTCCTTTGCTTCCTTCTGGCTATCCTAACACACTGCAGGAAAATCAGAAATAGAAAGCTGCACTTATATAATACCAAAGTACAGTACCATTTCATTGTTCTGTAAATTTTAATTATAAAATTTTAAATAAACTGTGTGCCCTCATTTTTTAGTTTTATCAGTGTGTGAGCTTAGCCATTCCATGTACTGTTGGTTGGCTCATTTGTATGGAAACTACTGGCTCATCAATTTCAGTGACCCCTCAGCTTCAATTGGGAGAGTATAGAAGATGCTCCCCTGGCCACTGGAAAGCTCAGCTTGGTTTGAGAACTACTAGTTTAGATACTTCCCTGATGAGGTTTAGGCAGCTGTAAATATAAAGAATTTTCTTAGCTGTTGACTTTGAATTAATAGAGATTCTCAGCTCTACTACAAGAAACCAAGGAATGCTTTTTGTTAGCTCCGGTGAATGAAGAAATGGATTGGGTCCTTGAGGTTGGTTATGGGTTCAACTCAATACATTTATTGATATTTAAGTGCCAGGAATTGGGTTAAGGTTCTGTAGTTTACAACTTCAACTTAAAGGAATTCATAGTCTATTGGTGAGAAAGATCAGCAGCTAGATTATGTAGTAGGATGTGTGCAAGTAATAGAAATTGTATATAGATTGGTTGAAGGTGTTAGTGTTGGGGGATATGGAGGTGGGTGGAGTATGGGGAGAGGGGGCTACCTAGGGGTATCTGGGAGGGCTTTGGGTTCGGGCAGGGGTCGGGAGGAAATAGGAGTGTAGAATGAGAGGTGAGGGTCATGGGAACCCCCAGAAACACTAGCACTTTAAGGAATAAAGAGGATCTAGTTAGAGGCCGCAGGAAATGTGCTGGGAAGCCGAGGAGAGAAAAAAGCTGGTTTGTCAAGTCTGCATTTCAGATTTACATGACTGACTAACTGATTTATTTATTGGCTGTGTTGGGTCTTTGTTGCTGTGCGCGGGCTTTCTCTAGTTGTGGTGAGCGGGGCTACTCTTCGTTCCGGTACTCAGGCTTCTCATTGCGATGGCTTCTCTTGTTGCGGAGCACAAGCTCTGGGCAAGTGGCCTTCAGTAGTTGTGAAGCACAGGCTCAGTAGTTGTGGTGCACAAGCTTAGTTGCCCTGCAGCCTGTGGGATCTTCCTGGACCAGGGATCGAACCCGGGTCCCCTGCATTGACAGGTGGATTCTTAACCACTTCGCCACCAGGGAAGTCCCCAGACTTACATGACTTCTTGGTGATGATTTTCTTAAGCCTCAATTCTAGACACAGCTGTAAAATCCTCTATTTAAAATCTGGGAAAGTAGGTAATAGAAGAGTTTTTATAGTGTGTGTCCTATTGATAACCAGGCAGCCATTCAAATGAGGACCACTTTTATCAGGCTGGAACTTCCTCATATTTTAGGTTAAAGTGGGTATTATTATTATTAAGGTGAGTATTATTATTATTAGCTGTGCTGCTCAGCTTATAGGATCTTAGTTCTCTGACCAAGGATGGAACCTGGGCCCCAGCAGTGAAAGCGCCAAGTCCTAACCACTGGACCTAAAGGAAATTCCTCAAGTTGATTATTAAATGTGGCAATAAATGTGAAAGAAAGAAGATAGTGCTATCTCTACAACAATAACACTGAGATACATTATGTGTTTACTTTAAGATTTTTGGACATAAGATTTATTTACCATCCTAAATTGAGCTTGCCTGTGTAATAATAGTACATCCTTTTATCTTTCACACAGGAGATCTAGCCTTGAAGCACGGTCAGAATTAGAGTATATTGAATAGACTATCAGGTTGTCCTCGTGTAGGTATTAGATGATTGGCAGTGGGATAAACAGAGCAGCTTCCTAGCAATTCCAGTTCAGATTCAAGCTTCATTCTCTTACTTCAAAAATGGCTATTAGGGATCGTACGTGTTCTAAAATTATTTCCACTTTTATTGCTAGACTTGCAGTTAATATATCTTACTTGCATCAGGACTAAATAGCTTTAAATATTTGCTTTCAGTGAAATGTATGGTTTACTATTTATGTTTTTTTTTTTTTGTACAATTGCAAATGTGTTTTGAGATGGAAGATTTATGCTTTAGTATCTTCTCTGAGGTTCAGGCTGATTTTCAGTGTCACTACTGTCCCTTTCTTGACCTTGATTTTGAATCTCCAGGAGTGACCAGTTTGTAAAGTACTAAAGGTGTAGAGCAAGTGTTTACAGATCTAACGAGGCCTTAAAGTTAGGGTGTGGTATATTTAACTTTCACTGCCCTTGGTGCCCAGGTAGGTTTGGGTGTTGCTGAGTGAAGGTTGAGGGGGCAGAGTCCAACCTCATTCCTAAATTCCTTCCCCTGACCAATCATTTTTGGAACCTTTCTGAAGTATGTAATCTTAACTTTAGCAGTCTCAGTTTTCTGCTAAAAAACTGCCTTTTCCTCACTGGGATCCTAGGTATGAAAGAAAACAGAATCAAAACTACTTCCTTGATAATTTCCTTAGGGGAAAACTGTGGCAGTATAGCTACTTGATCATAATATGGCTTGGTGTAGGCATATTGAAGTAATATTTGCACCAGTTATAATTGCTATAAGGGAGAAGGATCTGAAATTTGAAATTTCTTCTGGACTCATTCAGTGACCATAAGACGTCTATTAAGGCCCTGAAATGAGTAATGCTTTCCCATTAACTTTTCATGATTGAGCATTGCGTTGTCAGCCCATTTAAGTGGAAGGTGATTTGTTCTAGGGATTTAGCTTTCTCAGGATCCTTTTTTGTGAATTTTAAAAGGATGCTTCCTTTATAGGCCTGATGAGACTTTTGGAATATGCCAAAAATCTGTATGAATCACTCCAGGTAACGTTGGTAGTTATCTGTTAAGGACATTTTGGAAGACTAAGAAGACCTCTGTGTGGTCTAGTTGTTCCCTGACTCTTACTCTTTATAAACCAGATGGTACTTGTTCCTGGGAGGAAACTATTTCTTTGAGGTTTGAGAAACTGTACCAATGGGAGGACTGTTTTATATCAATATTTTCATATGGCCATAAGAGTAATAAGTTTTCATTTAGAGGCCCTATAAATACAGATTATTATTTCCAAGTTTTATTAAAAGTGGTGAAAGAGGAACTTATTGGGACCAGTGCTTAATAAGTAAATACCATGACGTCATTTTTACTGGTGTATTTTCATTTACTAATAAATGGTCCATAGAAACAACGCTTTGCCTTCCCAGATGTTTAGTATTCAGAAATTAAAACATTTTTTTAAACAAGTTGTGAAAAACTGAAAACTGGCTTTTACCAGGCCCTATCTATAGAAGTTATAATTTTAACAAATGTTTGTATCCCTTGGTACTTATTATCTTAGTACATCTATTAAAAGTCTGTGTATGTTTGCAAATGATCACATTGGTATTTTCAGGATCTTCTTGGTGGTAGGACTTCAGGGAAGACTGGGTTGCCATATACCTGCTCTAAAAATGTTGGCGTTACACAGATAGGTCAAGAAATCATTGTTAGTGAATGGAGAAAACCCTTGAAGGGGCTGCTTTTAAAATCTGTGTGGACAGAGTTCTTTGGAGGGACAGATGGGTTGGGGAACTCTGTAGGGGTCTGTTAGGTCAGCTGTTTCCATGGTTTGGGCTGAGGACTCTTGGAGAGTTCACAAGACCTTTTCAGCAGGTCCAAGGGAACTTCTTTTCAATTAAATATTTGCCTGTGACCAGCTTTTCTTCATGTATTTTAACCAAAGCAGCATATACTACAACTGATTGACAGCAGAAGATACGAAAATCCAGCTTATTTCTATTAAGCCAGACACTAGAGTTGCAAAATAAAATTCTTCTCACCAATTCTTTGCTTATTATTAAATGAATTTTTTAAAATGCCCTTTAATTTCTAATGCCATAAAAATGAATAGATAGAATGCATCTAAAGTAAAACTCTTTGAGGTCCTCAATTTTTAAGAGTTTAAAGGGAACCTAAGGCCAAAAATTTGAGAGTTGCAGTAGTAAAAATGGAACTTTCTGCAAAGGCTTGACTCAATAGGAATAAGTCTGGGATCTATGCATAAGCAGTTTCTCTTTGTGCTCAACCTTTGATGAGGATTTTATAAAATCAGGAGAGGGTTTGGTAAAAATTTGAGTTATTCACCTGTCGCTTCTATGAAGTGAAAATTTTAAAGTGTTTTCAAAAAGACAAATAAGTTTTCCCACATAGCCAGTAACAACTAAACTGTTTAACTGGGCCTTTTTGGTCTCATTTTGTCATTTTATTAAGTTTAAAATTCATTATATTAAAGATATGATTGTGTTTTGCTTTTTGAGAGCTCTCTATTAGAGTCAGAAGAGTTTGGAACATAAAATGATCCAAAATATTTTTTTATTTGACCTTTTTTCTTTTGAACTGTTTTAGATTTACAGAAGAATTGAGATGATAGTTGAGTTCCCATACACCTCCTTACCTAGTTTCCCCTTTTATTAGCATTGTGCATTATTAGTATGACACATTTGTTATAATCAGTAAACCAGTATTTTTTTTAATTAATTAATTAATTTTACTTATTTATTGGCTGCGTTGGGTCTTTGTTGCTGCACACAGGCTTTCTCTAGCTGCTGGGAGCAGGGGCTACTCTTCATTATGGTGTGTGGGCTCCTCATTGTGGTGGCTTCTCTTGTTGCGGAGCATGGGCTCTAGGCGCATGAGCTTCAATAGTTGTGGCACACAGGCTCAATAGTTGTGGCTCACAGGCTGTAGAGCACAGGCTCAATAGTTGTGGTGCATGGGCTTAGTTGCTCCGTGGCATGTGGAATCTTCCCAGAGCAGGGCCCAAACCTGTGTCCCCTGCATTAGCAGGCAGATTCTTAACCACTGTGCCACGTAGGAAGTCCCAGTAAACCAGTATTGTTATTAACACAAGTCTGTGAACTTAGATGAACTTAAGTTTTATCTAGTGTCCCTCTTCTGTCCCAGGATCCCATCCAAGACACCACAGGCCATTTAGTTGTCAGGTCTTTAGGCTCTTCTTAGCTGTGGCAGTTTCTCACATTTCTTGGTTTTGATGACCTTGACAGTTTTGAGGAGGAAAGACTGGGTATATGGGCAACTGTTTTTTTTTTTTTTTTTTAAAGGGGGACATCTATTCTTGCAGTCCTTCCTGTTGGTTGTGAAAAGATGTAAACACTAACATTGTGGGAGATGTTGTATTAGCTTAACCAAAGTAAACCCTGTACTGCAGTATGAACCTCACTTGATATAATTGCCCGTATCTAAATAAGGAGCATGGTGTGTTTTTACTAAAGTATTGTTCTCTGTGTGTCCAAATTCTTGTCAGCAAGTTTTCTTCATTGGCAAATTTTTAGCAGTCAGAGCTGTTTTGATTTTATATTTTTTAATGTCTAGCTTTATAGAGACATTTAAAATTAATTTCCCTAATTAGGCTTTTTGCTTGTTCAGTAACATTTATTGAACATCCATAGCACTGTCTGTGAAGATAGTTTTCATTTTAAATTCTTCCTTAATAACCGTTTTTACACTTCTGTAGAGTCAGAACACACCATCATTTTTAAAGGCAGTCTCAAGCAGGCACCTGTGATCACATTGACTTCTTTTTTCCTGTAACTGCAGTATGTAAAATGTGACCTTGAATGAAGCTGAAATAAGCTTCCTAGAAGGTATAGATATTTTGTTTACAATGAATAACATTGGACAGTAAAGAAAATAACCTAAATGTCAAATAGTAAAAAATTTTTAAAGTATCAATACAATGAAATATTAATGTTTGCAGTATAGTAATAAGTAAAATGCAATGTAATTTTTTTGGTTTGAAATTATGAAGATAAGCATTTTGGAAAAGATACTGTACGGATGTGTACCAAAATGTAGCAGGTTTTTCTTTGAGATTATGGCTAATTTTTTTCTTATTTATATGTTTTTTTCTGAAATTTCAGTTATAAGTTACTTTTTTTTTAAGATTTATTATTTATTTTTGGCTGCATTGGGTCTTTGTTATGGTGTGGGCTTCTCTTCTTGCAGAGTCCGGGCTCTAAGTGCACGGGCTTCAGTAGTTGTGGCTCGTGGGATCTTCCTGGACCAGGGATCGAACCCGTGTACCCTGCATTGGCAGGTGGATTCTTAACCACTGTGCCACCTAGGAAGTCCCTGGTGTTATTTTTTGTGTTACAGAAGTTGAATTCCACTGCTACCCTAGCAGCTCCTCTCTCAGCAGATCCATTGTTCACTGCCTCTACCCTTAAATTAGTATAGCTAAAACAATCTTATAGGAAGCTTTGGGGTTTTGGCGGCGCACTGTGTGGCATGTGGTATCTTACTTCCCTGACTGGGGATTGAACCTGGGCCCCCTGCATTGGGAGTGTGGAGTCCTACCCACTGGACCACCAGGGAAGTCCCTATTCTCCGACTGTAAAAAGCAAGATGCATGTATCTCAATGGTGGAAAAAGAATACAGCAAAAATAAAATAGATAATTAGTCCTTGAGTAGTAATATAATGAATTCCATTTTATACAAATTTATAATGAAGATAAGAGAATCAAAACCATTGTATTAAACATAACCAATCGAAAAACAAAAACAGGGTTGCGTTAGGCTTCCTGGAAACTGTTGGATGGGCCAAAAGGTTCAGTTTTTTCCATAAGATGGCTCTAGTAGCATTTGGTTGTCTTTAACTTCATTCGAAAAGATTTTGTTAGGTTGTACGTAACAGCTGTCATATCACCACACATTTCACCTTCAGATTTCCATTTATTTCGGTTTTTACAAAATTCTCTTAAGGGAAGAAATTTCAATTCCCTGGAAGATTGTAAAAGGCACCTGGACCAGTTCTTTGCTCAAAAAGATGGAAAGTTTTGGGAAGATGGAATTATGAATTTGCTTGGAAGATGGCAGAAGGTAGTGGAACAAAATAGTGAGTACATTGTTCAGTAACGTTCTTGGTGAAAATGAAAAATGTGTCTTTTATATTTACTTAAAAAACCGAAGGCACTTTTTGGCTCACTCAGTACAGAGCTTTGCAGCATGAACATTTCCTAATTGTTAACTTTTTTTTTTTACTTTGTAAATGCCAGGCACCTGTCTAAAGGCTTTGCCCCTGTTATTTAAGCCTCCTGGTTTCCCCCTTTTACATGTACTTTACGCACAGGGAGATTAATCTAGTTCAGAGCCACTCAGTGGCGTCAGGATTTGAACCCAGGCAGTGTGGCTGAGAGCCTGCCCCTTTTAACATCTGTTCTACTGTACAGGAGGAGGTAAAGGGCATCTCTGTACCTTAAAACTCAGCACTGAGGAAATGACAGATGAGGATGATATAGGGGAGCCCTTTTTTGTTTTTGTTTTTAATTTTATGTAAGCTTATTTTGACTTTATTGAGTTAAATGTATAAAATAGCAATGTATATACAGAGGGATTTAATGCATAATATATGTAATTATCTTTAAAAAGTCAGGATAAAAAAATAAAAAGTCAAGATGCAAGTTACAACAAAAAGTTTTTTTTTTTTTGGTGGTTTTTTTTTTTTTTTTTTTTTTTTGGCTGCACTGGGTCTTAGTTGCGGCACGTGGGATCTTCGTTGCGGCATGTGGACGTGCAGGATCTAGTTCCCCCACTCGGGATCAAACCCAGGCCCCCTGCATTGGGAGCATGGAGTCTTACTCACTGGACCACCAGGGAATCCCCCCAAAATTCTTTTGTATCCCAAATATATTGTTACTTCTTTTTTTAAAAAAATGTTGCTTCTTCTTTTTTAAAGGTTATACTCCATTTATAGTTATTATAAAATATTTGCTTTATTTAGGGGAACTCTTTAACCTGTGTTGAAATTGCTATGATGAAAAGTGCTAGTTGGCAACTAGGTGCCAACTAGAGTTAGGCTGGAAGGATGGGGTCCTTAAAGGTAAAGCTCAGAGGTCAGGTGCTCCTTGAAAGTTGAGGTCGCATTGACTTTTTGCTAGAGGAAAATTACATTTCATTGGTCAGAACTTAATGTCATGTAATACTTGTTATTTTTGATTTACAATTAAAAAAAAAACCGCTTTACATTTGTAATTTCATTTCTCACCATAGTCCTGAAGGTAGCTATTGTTTGTACTTTCCAAATGGAAAAGTTGAGATTCCTCAAGTGGCGGTAAAGAACTGAAATGAAAATTCTGGTCTTCTGACTTCAGTGCATTGCGCTTTTTTTGGGGGGCGGGGGTCCTATACTAATTGCCTGCTTACCTGCTGAGGAACAAGTGTCTTATCCATTAGTATTATGCTTGGTTAAGTAAAAGGAGAAGGGATTGAAAGAAAGTGGGTTGAGGTAGTGAGATAAGAACTAGAAGGCACAAAATTTTTCAAGGAAAGCCACACACTCCCAGGACCTATGTTTGGTTACAGACCCCTTTGACACCCTGGTGAAAGCTGTGAGTCTTTGCAGAAAAATCCACATAGACTCAATTCTATTTACAATTTAAATGCCTAGGATTTAAGATATAAAAGTGTGGTTCTATAGTTTAAAAAGAAAATCCTCAAAATAACTTGTTTTTACTAGTGGCTCACTAAGGACCGGAGATCTCAAACAGGCTTTGAACAAATCGCTGGCTAATTAAAGCTTCTTGGGGCCAAGTCTGCCCTGAGGGAAGTCAGAAGCAAGGGAGAAGCAGCAGCACTAACATTTTATTTTGCCTTGGGGAGACTTTGAATGAAGCCTTTTGTGTTACAAAGCTTTCCTGATAGACACCTGTCACTGTCATTGTGAGTGACATTGGATGTCTGAGGGGTTCATAAATAGTAAGTCTGTTCTTACAGTTTCTGTGAGAATTTGTAATGATTGTGCTGTGCTGTGCCTCTTACTACCTCTTGCGTTTGTGCAGGTGTCTTAGGGTATCTTACAGACAGACCACTTCACTGAGGAGTTAAGCTGTATGTCATGTATGTGTCACTGCAGTCTTTGTTAATGTTGGTAGATCTTATGCTCAACAGGAAGTTTTTCTAACTTGCCTTGAAATAATAAGACAGATTCTTTGGATCCATAAACTTTGCACTGAAGTTCTGTGGTAATGTTGATAACATAGAAACTATAAGAATCTGCATTTAGAACACTGAGTTTAGCTCTGCTGGCATTGGATTAAAATCCTAAGAGTACATTTATTTAGTGGTGACTGAGTTTGATAGAATATATGCAATTAGAAAAATGTTTCAGTTCTTTTTTTTTAAAGTGTACAATTTGATATTTTTTTTCTTATTAGTAATGTATATATGGCAATCCCAATCTCCCAATTCATCCCCCTCCAACCCTCCCCTACCCCCTTGGTGTCCATATGTTTGTTCTTCACATCTGTGTCTCTATTTCTGCCTTGCAAACCAGTTGATTTGTACTGTTTTTCTATATTCCGCATATATGTGTTAATATACGATATTTGTTTTTCTGTTTCTGACTCACTTCACTCTGTATGACAGTCTCTAGGTCCATCCATGTCTCTACAAATGTCCCAATTTCGTTCCTTTTTATAACTGAGTAATATTCCATTGTGTATATATATGTACCACATCTTTATTGACACTGATTTTTAATTGGTCTTGTCTACAGGGAATCAGAGAACTAACGTGCAGTAACCTCTGTAGAAAATATACTTAGTCATTTTGCTGATTGTTAGGTCTCAAAATGATGTCAGCCTCTAGAAAGATGAAAACAGTATTCTAGCATATTAAGTATGTGGATGCTAATAGTGGATCATTTACAGAGTGAATTTTCGTGGTGTTTTTGAAAAATCTTCAGCATTCTGTGAAAGTTATTTTCGTACTGGTCAGTTTTATCATTTCAAACATTTCTTTCAGTTAAATGTACTGTAAGTTATTGTTGCTAGGTTAGTGCTGTGACTGAGGAAAATGTTCACCTGGTGTTTCTCAGGCTTCTGTGAGAATTGTGAAGCTTCAGTGTCCTACTTAACTGCCTTCCCAAGGAATACATTTTTCAATGCTCAGGAAAACAGTTGAGCTTTTAAATAATATAGCCGTACTTTTATTTTGAAAGAGTTAAGATAAAACCATTTTAAAATTTTTGAAGGAAATTAAAATGAATTTCAGCAGGGAATTTATATGGAACTTCTTGCAGTCTATACCTAGTTTATATGGCAGTGCTATTTTTATGTTAGAAAAAAATGATTTTATGAACCATTTTATTGGTAGAGGCTAAAAGTTTTGGTTAAATTACATGATATCCCTTTTAGATACTTAGGTATCTAAACGAAAAATTATCACCATGTTTTTAAATGGAGATTTTCATTGTTTATTTGACTACTTAATTTGAGGATTATATTCCTGTTTGAAAATTTTCACTTCTTCAAGCTTTATTATGGTCTTTCTCCTTCTCTGATGGCTTTTTTTTTAATTAAAAAACTTTAAAAATTGACATGAGTTAATTTACAGTGTTGTGTTTCTGATGGCTTTTTTCCATATGTAAAAGTCTTGGCCCAATGAGGCCAGACTTTGCTAAGGATCTTTGTTCTAATATGACGATAAGCATTGCAAATAATACGTAATTCTTTTATAGGAGTAGAGCTTTGCAGCTGACAATGAAAATCTCAAAACGGCATGACATCCCATTTTCTCTCCGTCTTTGTAGCTAGAGGGGGAGACAGTTTGTAGTGATCTGTGTTTAATGAAGACATGATCTGCTGAAACAGTTTTTGTGGCTGCACTGGGTCTTAGTTGTGACATTTAGACTCTTAGTTGTGGCATGCATGCAGGATCTAGTTCCCTGACCAGCGATCGAACTCTGGCCCCCTGCACTGGAGTGCAGAGTCTTACCCACTGGACCACCAGGGAAGTCCCACAGTTTTATTTGTTTTATTTATTTATTTATTTATTTATCTATCTATTTAATTGGCTGTGTTGGATCTTTATTGCTGTGCGCGGGCTTTCTTTAGTTGCGGTGAGTGGGGGCTACTCTTCATTGTGGTGCACAGGCTCCTCAATGCAGTGGCTTCTCTTGTTGCGGAGCACGGGCTCTAGGCACGTGGGCTTCAGTAGTTGCAGCACATGGGCTCATTAGTTGTGGCTCACGGGCTCTAAAGCACAGGCTCAGTAATGGTGCACGGGCTTAGTTGCTCCGTGGCATGTGGTGTCTTCCTGGAGCAGGGATCGAACCCGGGTCCCCTACATTGGCAGGTGGATTATTAACCACTGCGCCATCTAGGAAGCCCCCCACAGTTTTAGTTTTAAATGTATTATACCCACTGTGTGAACTTCCTCAGTGACAGATACATATTGTTTTCCCTTTAATGTTTGATTTTTAGGATTTATTTTATTTGAAAAAGGCTTCAGCCTAAAACAAGTATAAATTAAATTACATACATACATAAAAAGACACAGCTCACCTTAATTTATAAAACTTCAATATGTAGACTTAAGATGAGATTAATTACTGTATCGTGTTTTGGAAGTAGAAGGCATATTTGATTCATTGGAGGATATCATACATTACCCATAAATCTTAATCTATAAAAATTGCAGGTCATTTGGGCAGTATGTTAATCATTTACTTGTATATTCTGACACATAATCTTTGATATATTTTTGGTCTAACCTTCAACCCAGATCAATTCATTTCAGAAAACGTACAGCTTTTATAAGGTATTAGAGAGCAAAGCTCTGAGCAATATCAAGTCTTCCCTTAGCCTGCCACAGAATATTAAGAAGTGTTGTGATTTCCTTCTGCTGCATTGTGTTCTGTATACTTAAATACATTGCTTTCTTTATCTTTAGTTATCAAGGTAAACAAAAGTCACTTTAATTTTTTTGACCCAGGATGGAGTAGATAGTATTTTTTTTTTAAAGTTTATTAGCAATATAGTATATCTGTAACTGGCATTTAAACATTAGTCAGGGCTTCCCTGGTGATGCAGTGGTTAAGAATCCTCCTGCCAATGGAGGGGACACGAGTTCCAGCCCTGGGCCAGGAATATCCCACACGCTGCAGAGCAACTAAGCCCGTGCACCACAGTGACTGAACCTGTGCTCTAGAGCCTGCGAGCCACAACTGTTGAGCCCACATGCCACAACTAGTGAAGCCCACGTGCCTAGAGCCCGTGCTCCGCAACAAGAGAAGCCACCGCAATGAGCAGCCTGCGCACTGCAACGAAGAGTAGCCCCCGCTCTCCAGAACTAGAGTAAAGCCCATGTGCAGCAATGAAGACCCAACGCAGCCAATAAACATTAGCCATAGTCTTTGTTGAACAGGCTGTATGACAGCATTAGACACTTGAAGTCCTGATCTGTAATTGACTTTTTAAACAGTACTACCGTTTTTTCTTTTTTCTTTACTTTCTTCCTATTCTTTTTTTGGGGTGGTAATAAATAGCTTCGTACCAATTTGTAATCTGCTTTTTTCTTTTTAAAAAATTATAAAATTTAATTATTTGAGTAATTGCTGGTAGGCAGTTACTCAGATAATTTATTATTTAATAGAGACAGCATTGCTTAATGTAGTTAATGTATTTCTGACTGTATTTAAAATGGGTAAGGAAGCAAAAGAAAAAAAATCACCTGTAATCCTACCAAAGACAAACCACTGTTAACCTTTTTGCTCTTTCCAGTGTTTTATTTTTCTATTGCATAGCCTATTTTTTCTTTCCTCCATAAAATATATGTAAGGAAAATTTTCAATGTCAGTGAATAGAGCTATGCAACAGCATACGTTTTTTTGTCTTAAAAATTATGTTGAAATATTAAAATAAATACTACATAACATAAAACATACCATTGTATCCATTTTAAGGGTGCAAATCGGTAACATTAAGGACATTCGCAGTGTTTGTACAACCATCACCACTATCCATCTCCAGAACCTTTTCATTATTCCAGACTGTAACTCTGCACCTGTTAAACACAGCATAATGTTTTTACCTTTAAACTATTCTCTTATTGTGAGCATTTGTTTCCAGTTTCCTCCACTTACAGGCAACAGTTCATACACACTCTCCTTCTTGCATGTTTTCTCCTGATAGCAGTTCTTCCAAGATACGTTAAGGATGATTCATTTTTTTATATCATAATTTTTAATAATGATTAATCCATTTCTACCAGCATACTACACACTCTAAAATCATTTATAAGGTTTAGTCTCTGTTCTTTGCAATCTACAGTTAAGGATGATTCTTAAAATCGGTTTTGGATGTCATCCCCCCCCCCCCCCCAAGAACTTATCCTAATAAGATAATGTTACTAGGTTACAGATATTAAAATATAGTTTGTAGGTAATTTGGTATTAATATAGCTATTTTGTGGAAGGAGAGAAACTTAAGGAATAGAGGAGTCAAAGTCCTTTTTGCCTGAGCTGATGATTTTGCAGTGGCGGTTGAGGCTCAGTGGGATTGCTGGGTGGAAGGGTGCTAGGAGGGGTGTGTGCAGGGTGTGTCATTTATTTGAAGAAGGATAGTCATGCATTTTCTGCTGTTCTGGTGGAAAAAAGGTTAAGCAACTACTACCCTGTGTTCTGTTTGACTCGTTAGAGATAACGTGCTTTACTTAATCAGGGATTTAACTTTAAAACCATTTTTTAAATGTCAGAAGTATACATTTTTCTAATGGAAGCCTTTGCTTCTCCACTAGGATTGGCAGCCACCATTTGCATGTGATGTTGACAAACTTCATTTTACTCCGCGCATCCAGAGGCTGAATGAATTGGAGGTAATGTCTTTAACTACTGTTCTGATTGCCTATGTTCCAAAGTGGGCTTCTTTGAAAGAGGCTCTGTCACAAATCTAGTGGTTTCAGTGAAGCTGAAATATGGCTAGTAACTGATAATCACGGTAAATAAAACACTTGGCAGTAAGCCTTTGCAGCTAACCCAGTTTCATTAAAAACACCGATTTTTGTCAATAATTGCCAACCTATTAATAAATGCATTTAAATCCTCCTGAATCTAGATGACAACCAATAAAATTTAGGTTTTGAAAAGCATGTGCTTTCAGAACCATTTAATGGAAAAGATTCTCCAGTTCTGATATTCTTCCAAAATGTATGTCTTCACTTAGATTTAATAACACACTTTACTTTCCCAAAGAGGAGTGAATAGCAGAGGAGATTCTCTAGAGAAGAGGTAGTAAAGTATTTCTTCTTTAGTCCTTGGGCAACTTAAGCCCTAAAGTGCTGGGTGAATAAGGCTTGGGTATTGATAGCATTAGAGATTCATTGTTTATATGAGTGTTTTGCTAATCTGATTTTCATATTGAACCATTTTTTGTTTTTCTGTACTAAACCAAACATTCTTAACTTAAATGAAACCTATGTCCACTGGGATTCTGTGGGCATTGGCAGTAGTAGCATCTAGTGTATGTATTTTCAAGTATTTCAGTATATTTTTACCTTGAAAGCTTGAAAGATAGGGAAATGGGTATTAACTTTGACATGGTTGGGAATATCTGAATATTGATCTCAATTTTGGTCTTGTGCAAGATAAAACTGTTAAAACTGTCTGACCTAATTTCACAATGAGGGAAAAGAAAAATGACAAAATTTTTAAAAAATGACTTGTAGGCAACAGTAATAGTCTGTTAAAGCAGTAACATTTAAGAAAGTTTCTGATTTTCTGTTATCTTTAAGTTCTCAGGACTTAAAGATAAGTGGTTCTGTTGTAAATCTGCTTTTAGATTTATATTTGAGTAAATAAAATTTGTACTGGGAGAGAGCAGGACTTTAAGATACCCAAATTGTAAAAAGACCAAAGGGGCATATGGAAACTTACTTAAGATACTCCTTTAATGAAGCACCTTTCAGATCACCTATTTATGTTATGGGAGGATTTTCTGAGTGTGTAATTACTACTTAACCTGGCACATGGTAGGGGCTTGTTAAATTTTTGTTGAGTTAACATATAATTATTTAACCAGTTTTACTTTGTATATTTTGGGGCAGTTACTTTATTGAATCCATAAGTGGTATTGCACTTAAATATTCTAAGGATGAAAAATATCACATGCACAGGTAATATAATAAGCTAGGTAAGATTAAAACTCAGTTCTTTGTCATTTAGGCTCAAACACGTGTAAAATTAAATTTCTTGGACCAGATTGCAAAGTACTGGGAATTACAGGGAAGTACTCTGAAAATTCCACATGTGGAGAGGAAGATCTTGGACTTGTTTCAGCTTAATAAGGTAAAAGCCTAATGACCATCTTTCTCGTTGAATAATTTTTCTGACAGCATGAATTTGATCTTCTTTGCCTTAAAATAAGAAACTTACTGCTGGAAATATGTAAAATAAAATTCTTCATTCAGTTTTGTGATTAATTGGTCACCACTTGTCAAGTCTGAAAGCCTTATCTTGTGAAATATTTTGCTGTCACCTGTTTTTTGGTCATTTTTAAACTTCATAATGGTCCTCTTAGATATTCCTGTCTATTTTATTGCAGATAAGACAACAGAGGCTTTCAGTGTCCAAACTGACCAACTGAAAAGTCTGAGTTATAATTCTATACCTTAAATTTCATTTCAGTCTAAGCCTGCATTGTTTGCACCAGACATTTTGCCGTTCTTCCTACTGCTCAGTTTATGGAGATTTTTAAGGGTCGCCATGTTGGACCAAGTACTAGAACCCTTTCTTTATCAGAGATTTCATTGCTAATGTAGTTCTTCCTCATGGAAAATCTTGACTGCTTTGGGGAACTGAGAAGTGGCTTTTGGAGGGGTACAAAAGTTTATGGACTTCGCTGTCAAAAGCAGTGTTTTACATTTCTATTTTAAAATTAATAGTGCATATATATAAATTTTACTTGGAAAGTGTATTTTTAAAAGATGACCACAGTCAAGAGCTAATTTCTTTTGCTGTTTTATTTAACAGTTAGTTGCAGAGGAAGGTGGATTTGCAGTTGTTTGCAAGGATAGAAAATGGACCAAAATTGCCACCAAGATGGGATTTGCTCCTGGCAAAGCTGTGGGCTCCCATATCCGAGGGCATTATGAGCGAATTCTCAACCCTTACAACTTATTCCTGTCTGGAGACAGTTTGAGGGTGAGTGCAGCTAGCCTTAACCTGTTTTATTTCACTGCTTATTGGTACATGGTCTTTGGGAGGAATGAAAAGGCCTTGATAATGTGTGAAAGACTTGCTTACAAGACTTGTTTTGTGAATTTTTCCTCCCATGTTTTTGTTCTGTTTTGAGAGCTACTGTGCTAGGAAGGTCGTTTTTGGAATGAATAAGGTTATAGAGGGAATAGTCTTTTGTTATCAGAAACTGAAATGTGTATTATCTTCACTACAGATGTTCTTTTCTTGTAGTGAGCAGTTGGTTATTACCTACTTGTTGCGGCTTATGTTTTTGCATTCACTTACTATTTAAAGTGTATTTCTGGTTGTCACTTGAAAGCACAACATGTGAAATAACTTGCCTGCCTGCTGTCTTTGCCAGCTGAGATTTTCAGGTAGAATGTTGATACCGGTAAAGAGTAGGGGACTTCATAGTGCAAGGTAGCTAATGGAGCCCTCTTCTGATGGTTCCTATGTAACCATGTTTATTTTAACCAAATTATTCAGATAAAAACTTTTGTTCCAATTAAAAGCAAACAAAACAAACAATAAAAACGTCCAACTTATTTTAGGCCCTGGTAGAAAGAAGAATGTCATAACTGTTTATACCCTTTGAGATATTCTACACTAGAGCAGTGAGCCCTATAGTTTTAAGAATTGTTACGATGCTATAGAGAAGTAGGAAGGTGATAACATAGTTTCGGAGGGTAAACTGCTAATCAGAACTCTGTCTTGATACAGACATATCATCTGTAATGCTTAAATCCTATAGGTTTTTGTGGCATTGTGTTTTTCTTCTCTCTCTCCCTTCTTGATTCCAGGTGGGCTTTCTTTTTAGATTAGAAGAATGTGACTAATCTAATATTTAGAAAGTTGTTTAAAGAAATGTGCATTATGTGAATGTTTAGAGAACCCATGGATGAAATTGTTTAGAATGTTGTATGTGGAACCTTTATGCCTCTGTTTTATATAATCAGATCTACATACAGTTGCCCACAGTAGATTTTCTCCTTTTAACCTTTCTGTCTCGGTGCAGAAGTTAGATGAATAAAGGGAGGGGTTATTACATTTTAGAAACATCTCATCTTTATACTCAGAGAGGCCCTATAGTTTCATAGTTGAAAAGTGCGTAAGCATTTATGCAGTGATAGTCTGAGAGGCATAGGTGTTTAAAGATGCCCTTTGCAAGCATCTTACATCCACAACACAGGTAAATGTCTGTTGAGGGGCCTATGATGCATGTTCATCGTGGAAAGTATAAAACCAAGGAAAGTATGATGGCAATAAATCCCTCCTAACCCTCTCATCTGTTTTTTTCTTTCAAGGCTTTTTTTATGCACACATATACAAGTTGGAAGTGTGTTCTTTATGTACAGTGTTGTATCCTACTTTTTTCCTGCTTAACATGTCACTGTATATTTTTGAAGATACAGGTTTGAATGATTCTGTGGCTTTCCATTTTTATACCCAGACCTTGACTTGCTTTCTCCTGTTGTTGAATTCTTTGTGCATAAATTTTTATGCCCATTTATGATTTTTGAAAATAATCCTTAGAGGAAAGGAGAATCGAAATACATTTTTTAAAAGAATGGGAAACAATGAGACACCACTACATACTGTTAGAACGACCAACATCCAGAACATGGCAATACCAAATGCTGGCGAGGATGTGGAGCAACAGGAGCTTTTTTTCCATTGCTGGTGGGACTGCAGAATGGAACTGCCACTTTGGAAGACAGTTGGGCAATTTCTTAGAAAACTAAACATGCTTTTATCATACAGTCCAGCAATCATATTCCTTGTTATTTACCCAAAGGAGTTGCGAAATTCTATCTAACACAGAAACCTGCGCATGGATAGGATATTTGTAGCAGTTTTATTATTCATAATTGCCAAAACTTGGAGCAATGAAGACATCCTTTAGTAGGCAAATGGATAAACAAATTGTGATACACTCAGAAGGTGGAGTATTATTCAGCCCTAAAAAACAAAGAGCTGTCAAGCCATGAGAAGACAAGGAGGACCATTAAGTGCATATTTTTAAGTGAAAGAAGCCAGTATGAAATGACTGCATCTACTGTATGATTCCAGCTCAGTGGTATTCTGGAAAAGACAAAACTGTGGAGACAGTAAAAAGATGACTGTTTGTAAGGGGTTGGGGGCAGGAGGGTAAGTCAGGCAGAGCACAGAGGATTGTTAGGGCAGTGAAAATATTCTCTACCTTTGTCCAAACCCAGAGAACGTACGGCATCCAGAGTGAACCCTGGTGTGTGAACTGTGGACTTTGGGTGATGTGTCAGTGTAGGTTCATCAGCTGTAGAAAATGTTCTGCTACTCTGGTGGGGCATGTTGATAATGGGAGAGGCTGTCCCTGTGTGGGGGCAGGGGGTGTATGGTAAATCTAGGTACCTTTCTCTCAACTAGGCTGTAAACCTAAAACTGTTCTTAAAAAATAAACCTTTCATAAAGGTGGGGGCAGAGTGCACAATGAAGGGACTGTTGCAAAAGGGTAAATTCAGACCTAAAGTAAGTTTTGGGAAACTTGCATCCCTTTGTTTTCTAGATGCCTTAAGGGATTGCTCTGCCTCTGTAGGATGATGTCATGGTGTGATGGTATAAATTACCTCTGAACCCGTTTCTCAGACGAAGGTTTAAGAGTTGGCAAGTGATAGCATTAAATATAAAACAAACACATCAGGTGCATATTTTGAATCATGGTTTGAAACAAAATAATCTCTCTGTAAATTCTAAAATACTTCTGAGCTTGATTTTATCTTAGTTCTTTAAAGTACTTGTACAACCAAGCAGGTCATGAATTGTGGAACCATTTAGACTAGTGGGAGACAAGACCCACATATATAATATCTGAATTCCTGACCATCCGCTTAATAAAATGTCTGTGATTCAGCTCAGTGTGTATTTCCACAATCACACATACTTTTAGGTCTTAATGGAAAGTTTATATAATACATAAAAGAGGTTAATTTAGATGGTGGACAGGTTTTATTCCCATCTGCATGTTTTCATTGATCGTACTTTAATGCTCAATTGAGGACTTGTTAGAGAATGGAGCGTGATATTTCATACTAATTTAGTTGACGTCTCTGGATTGAATTGGTGTATAGGTTTAATTAGAATAAGTAGAATATTTAATATTTATAGGTTGTGCTCCCACTGGTAGATTCGTTACTTGTTTAAAGTATCAAGCAATCTATAATAGAATTTTTTTAATAGTGCATAATGTGACTTAAATGTTAGAAATGATTGTATCAAATGGTTGCTCTGTGTTTTCTTTTGTCCTTCTCCCCATTCTCTGGATTCCTCAAATGTCATGAGGAAGGAGCTCATCATGTTAGTGAGACTGCATGGTTTTAATGGTACTAACAGAGCCAAAAGTTGTAGAAGGTTGTTATTTCAGTGTATCTTATTCTAAGTGTGGATGATATAATAGACCTTCAGTGGTTACGTTTTGGAACCTGCTTTTAAAAATGCTTCCTGGCGGGCTTCCTAGGTGGCGCAGTGGTTAAGAATCTGCCTGCCAATGCAAAGGACACGGGTTTGATCCCTGCTCCAGGAAGATCCCACATGCCGTGGAGCAACTAAGCCCAGGTGCAAAAAAAAAAAAAAAAAAATGCTTCCTGGCATGTTTGTAGGTCCTCTTATAGAGGAGTAGTATTTATTTGAAATTTATACCAGGTTCACTGGTAGTATTTTGTTGTAACTGTGTTTTGTTGTATTGGCATTAAATGCCCTTTTTCAGTAAGCTTAGAATCAAACTAAACAGAGAAATCAAAACAAGAAGAGACTCTTGTATGATCAGAACCAAAGTTATTGCCGTGGGCTACCTATTAACCTTTTTCCTGTGAGTTAGACTGTAGGAATATGTTGAAGAAAAAGAAAGCCTTAATAAGGGAGAATAGTCACATAGTCTGTTTTCTCAATTCAAATGATATGTTTTTGATAACAGAAGGTTGTTACTTTTAAACCTACAGGATTATAAAATTTAGAAAACTTAGTGGATTCCATATTTCATTACTGTAAACATTTTTAAATAAGATATTCTGGTTATGGCAGGTTGTTTTGAGAACGTATAGGGGGCCTTTCTAGCAATTTGGGCCTTCAGTTAATTGACAGTTGCAAGCAGGGATAATTGCCGCTGGCTCACGGAGACTTTCTCGAGCCTGCTGTGGCCATTTGTAACCTGATGAGATGACATCCACAATTAAGTGAAGCAGCACAATTCACCTCCTGAAAAAAAGTTCAAGCTGTTATATGTGTGTGTATATGGTTGGTAACTACAGACTTGTCTTTGTGTTTATTTAGATTTTAAAAATTGCACACCTGTTATGTATTTCCATAAGTAATTGTAAAATATACCCTGCAAAAATCCAGCGAAACTCTCTTAAAGTTATAAAAGGGGGGAAATTCATCCATACAGTTGTGTTTCATTTCCAGTGTCTGCAGAAGCCAAACCTGACCACAGACACAAAGGACAAGGAATACAAGCCCCACGGTATTCCCCAGAGGCAGTCTGTGCCACCCTCGGAAATGTGCGCCCCCGCCCGACGAGCGAAGCGCATGAGAGCAGAGGTGAGAGCCTGCGAGGTTGTCCAGGCAGGCTCAGGCCCCAGCGCTGACCGCTGTCTGACCCTGGGTTTCTCCGTGCGCGCGCTCTTCATAGATGGAACTTGAGTAACCTCACACGTGGATGGTGTGTGTGCTCTAGCTGTTACACTTGGGGGAACTGCACTGTCAGGAGTGAGGAATGGAAGAGCTCTTTCTAGGTTTATGCTGCCTGGACAGTCAGCTGCCGAATGGTTAACCGGCAGACCCTAGGGAAGAATAGGAAAGTAGGCATGTGTTGTGACCCTGGTGATGTGGGTAGGGTTTATTGGGGATTAAGGCTAGTAGGTGTGAAGTTGGAGATTTTTGTTGAGAAGAACTTTTTATTTTTTAAAGCAGAGAGATTAGGAAGAAGGTAGTGAGAGCTACTTTTCTCAGACTTCCTGAAAGAGGAGTATGGAATCTGTGGCAAACATTTATTCTAAGACAGAAAATAATCAGACAGCAAGGGGGGTAGGGGATTTAACACAGATGAAATGAAGGTGAAGCATGAGGGAAGATGAGTGAAAGACTAGTTAGAAAGACAGCTTACTCTTAAGATTTTTCTGCTCCGAGAGGTTTCTCCTGGAAAGGGAGAAGAGTGTTCTCCCAGTTACCTTGTTCCCACACAGAGGTGGGAAGGTGTGGGTTCCTGCCTGGCTTGATAGACATGTGAGTGTGAAGAATCAGTGATTAATATATTAGGAACAGTGTAAAACTGGGAAGCCTCATGGCATTAGTTGGGTTTCTAAATCAGTAGTTGTTATTTAGTAATTTTGGTGAGGATGAAAAAAATCAGCGTTTTGGTTTCTGAGGAAATGGATAAATAAGAGAATTATTTTTTACTTGCGTGAGTTGGAGATATGAAAAAAATTTAGTGACTCCATTTTTTTTGAAGTGAGACTGCCTCAGAATAGGAACATGTGTGGTTATTTAAAGCCCACAAGCAGGCTTCAGGTTTATTCATCTTAAAGTCAGCTCTTGGTTGAGCACATCTTGATCTTTAAATGTGTGAGACATGCCCAGTGCTGTGGATGCCTGGGTCTGTCTTGATGACACATCATGGTGGTGATAGCACCCTGGAAGAAATCGTGTGAGCAGTGGGCATCCTGATAATGCATGAATGAACAGGGGCACAGTTCCACAGCTGCATGTGTGTCCCAGAGCAGATAGGGCTTTGCTGATCAACCAGTATGTGCCGTTCAGTGGACACCAGGCACTGAGACTGGCTCACACACTCTCACCGATGAGGGAGCCTGTGACTTGGCGGCTTTGTGGGAGCAGTTTGTAGTAACAGTTCATTACAAGAATTAATAGAAAGTTGTTGTGGAAGCTGAGTTTTCCATGAATGCTGTCAAGCTTTGGAAGAGCCAGAAAACTCTTATAGGCTTATGAAATTACGATATTTATGTAACTATTTAGGATTTGGCTTGGTGATGACTAAACAAAGTGTAAGTGGTGAGTAGATGAGAACTGGGGAGCTTCTAGGAGGAAATAAGCACTGTTCTCAATTTGGGTAGTAACACTTACCATAAGCCATTCCTGATCCTTTGATTTTTCCTTAATTTTTGGACCTGTTGAAGTGGAGAATACTCATAACTTCTAAGTTTCCTCATCCGTTCCTTTAATAATAATAATATTAAGGGTGGGATCTCTCCTCTAAGGGGAGAGGGAAGTATGTTTTGCGTGTCCTATTAATAGAGATAATTTAGAAGATTATATAGGTACTGTATGATTCCAGTTGGATTTTAGAAGATTTCTTTCTTTTTAAAGGAAATATTCATGTATATAACAAATTCTTTTAAGGCCATGAATATTAAAATAGAACCAGAAGAGACCACAGAAGCCAGAACTCATAACCTGAGACGTCGAATGGGATGTCCAGCTCCAAAGTGTGAAAATGGTAAGAAAGTTCATCCGTGAATACAAAGAAAGAGTAAATAAGTAAAAGCAATCATGCATCCGATAGTTAAGAAAATACTGTAGCAACTCTTACATACTAGTCACTGGGTTGAGCCTTGAGAAATAAAATCTTATATTAATATCCTTGTTCTCATAATTAAGTGACCGGTAGGAGAGAAACAGATGAATATATACATTATTAGCAATGTGATTGAATTTCTCACCTGTCACTAGTTGCTACTTTGAAGTTTGTTTCAATAGCATTAATTGTAAAGAGGTGATTTGTGAGAAACATAGATGCCTTTGAATGACTATCTGGTTTGTTTCAGGCTGGCAGGCAGGCATGCTTGCTTGCTTGCTTGCTTTTTTAATATTTATTAATTTAATTTTTGGCTGTGTTGGGTCTTCATTGTTGTGCATAGGCTTTTTTCTTTAGTTGTGGTGAGCAGGGGCTACTTTTTGTTGCGGTGTGTGGGTTTCTCATTGTGGTGGCTTCTCTTGTTGCAGAGCGTGGGCTCTAGGCACACAGGCTTCAGTAGTTGTGGCACGGTGGGCTCAGTACTTGAGGCACACGGGCTTAGTTGCTCTGTGGCATGTGGGATCTTCCCGGTCCAGGGATCAAACCTGTATCCCCTGCATTGGCAGGCGGATTCTTAACCACTGCGCCACCAGGGAAGCCCCAGACATGCTTTCTTAATCTGAGTTTTAGTGGACAAATGCTTGCCTGGCCACTGCTTGATGTCAGTCACTGAAAGGTAGGTTTGGCGCTCTCTTGAGAGAAAGTCTATATAGGCAGGCACTTAGAAGCAGTTACTAAGATTGGCTTTTCTTATGATTGGTGAGTGGAAAGGCAGCACAGTGTAATGGAAGATAGGTGGAGTTTTAAAAATACAGATCTAAATCTGAATCCTGGCTCGACCACTAGTTGGTTGTATGACTTTAGAGATACTTCTTGACTTCTTTTTATGTCAACTTTCTTGTCTTTGAAACAGATTTGTTGCAGAGGACTATATGATTGATAAATGCTTTCCATCAGCTATTATTATTTTAACACAGTACCTACTGTAGGATAACTCATTAATTGATAACTAGTGTTTTAGAAAATTCTCCGTCTTTGAAACTAGGTTCATCTGTAACTTGGAAGAGGGTGCTGTTGAACTGTCAGTCTCTCATAGTCAAGATAAGAGGAATTTGCTTTCATCAACATATGTTATGTCTTAGTCTTAAGACCATTTCTTCAGCTCGTGAAAGCATACAGACCTGAGCAGTGTCTCCAGAAGTGCTCGTATCTTAAAATTTGAATGGTGTGAAAGTTTGCACTTTATCATAAAGTAATCAGCACTCAGCCCTTGAATTGTAGTACCTCTGTGTTACTGCCGCTGAAATGAGGAGAAACAGGAAATTGTGGGTGCTTCGGGAGGGAGGTGGTGAGTGAGGGAGGAAGCTAAAGAAAGCAGAGTAGAGAAAGTGCTAACCTGGACTGCCTCTTACAGAGAAAGACGTGAAAAGCAGCGTCAAGCAAGAACCCATTGAGAAGAAAGAGTATATTATAGAAAGTGAGAAGGAAAGACCCAAGAGTCGAGCTAAAAAAACCACCAATGCTGTGAGTTGACATCTTTAAACACTTTTACAGCCCAGTTTATCCTTAGTGCCTTACCTAGGACTTCTGGTTCAGTGTCTGACAATGGAAAGACCTTTCGAGGTGGGCTGTAATATCAGTTTATAAACAGGGAAATACGGATGCATCGTGAAAACAGTAGTAACAGCTGGCGGCACTGACAGCCATTTTACTGGAGGACTTGATCCTATGGAGAACTGTTGATAGGTGACTAGCCCACCTCCAGGTGAACTGAAGGTAGATCAGAAATCAAGATGATGTTTTCCAGTTTGCCAGCAAGAAGGATAAGGAAAGGAGCCCAGGGATAGGCGGGAGGCTCGGGACCTGGTGGGGTTGAGGGCAACAGAGCTGTTCACTAGGTGGAGACAAGAAGCCAGGCTCTCTTCCTTCGTCCCCATCAGAGCACCTGAGAGCAGCTTGACAACCATACTTTTGATCTTGGAATTTGAACTTATTCCAATTAAATGTTCTCTTCATAAATATCATCTCCCCCTGCCCCAGCATGAAAACAAAGCAATCAGAAAATTAGCAGAGTCCAGGTTTGCTACAACAGAAAAGTCTGCTCAAGCTGCCAGAATAAAGTGTCACACAGCTAGTGGCTCGAACAACAGAAATTTATTTCCCCACGGTTCTGGAGGCTACAAGTCTGAGATCAGGGAGTTTACAGACTTGGTTTTTTCCGGAGGCCTCTGTCCTTGGCTTGTAGATGGTCATCTCCCTGTGTCCTCACATGGTCTTCCTCTGTGTGTGTCTGTGTCCTAGTCTCCTCTTCTTCTAAGGACACCAGTCATATTGGATTAGGGCCCACCCATGTGCCCTTTTTAATGACCTCTTTGAGACCCTGTTTCCAAATACAGTCACATTCTGGGGTACTGGGTGTTAGGAGTTCAACATATGAATTTTGGGGAAACACAATTCAACCCATAGCAGGTAATGACTGTGTAGGTTTATCACTGTGTATTTGGGGGAACTTCTTAGGGATGACTGTTTAATGTGGTTAAATAGTTTCTTAACATAGCAGAATTGAGCTTATCCTTCGTAGGTTCTGTTTTTGGTTGGTGGATAGTTGATCGCCTAACATACTGTTCTTCCAGAAGACTGTCTTTCTACATTAAGTAACAAACTTTAATTAAAACACACAGTTAAGAAATCTCAGAGAGTATTCTTCCGAGTGGGGAGTGCATGAGATACTATGAGATACCTGTTACAGAAGGTGGAGCATTTTTATTTGAAGTGTCCCTTAGAGAGGGTAGGACATTTTCACCGGCAGTGTGTTGGAGAGACTAGATCATGCCTCAGGTCCATTTCCTAGAATGTCACAGAATCAAACAGCAGCTCATGCCCCTGCGTCCTGTGCCCGTTTCCATGCTGCAGGTTGACTTGTATGTCTGCCTCCTGTGCGGCAGTGGCAACGATGAGGACCGGCTTCTCTTGTGCGATGGGTGTGATGACAGCTACCACACCTTCTGCCTGATCCCGCCACTCCATGACGTTCCCAAGGGAGACTGGAGGTGTCCTAAGTGTTTGGCTCAGGTCAGAATAAATAGCAGAGGTGGCATTAGAAAATTTCCTTCAGAATGTTTTTTCTTCGCCTTCGGGTTTTAGATTTGGTCATTGATGATAATGAGGCTCATGACTAAAACTGGGGCGGACCTGAGTAGGCGGGAGGCCTCGAAGGGAGCTGCTCAGCGGTGTAGCCAGTTAAGAGGCAGAAAATATTTTAATACCTACAGTTTAAAACATCTCATTTTAAAAAAAGCATTGCATGCTCTTTGCAAAAATGCTTAGGCACAGAACAACTTAAAACATCGGTAATTTTACAGCCCATAGGTAACCACTGTTAATATGCTGATGTATATTCGTCCAAATGGAAATTACACAAACGGGGTTACACTGCACAAGTAATTTTAGTAAATACACATGTATATGATTTCTCACACATATACATACTTAGGTGAACTGTAAGTACATATACATATAAATAAGTATTTTTCCTTTCCCTTTCTTTGTGTTTTGACAGGAGTGCAGTAAGCCACAAGAAGCGTTCGGCTTTGAACAGGCAGCCAGGGACTATACTCTGCGTACTTTTGGGGAAATGGCAGATGCGTTCAAATCTGATTACTTCAACATGCCAGTCCATGTATGTACACACGTGAGGTGCTGTGGCGTGGGGCTTCATAACTTTGGGGAGGTGTGTCTGGAGGCGTCTGACCTGGCGTATCCCCGGTGGTCGTTGTCATGCATGAGGAGCCTTTACTTGTTGGGCACAGCTAAGCTTCGGCAGTACTTTAGGGACGTCCCTGCGGTCCAGTGGTTAAGAGTCCACCTTCCAGTGCAGGGAGCGCAGGTTCCATCCCTGGTCATGGGACTAGGATCCCACGTGCTGCAGGGCCGCGGGGCCCGTGCGCCACAGCTACGGAAGCCCGCGCGACTAAAGCTCGTGCTCCGCAACAAGAGTAGCCACCGTAATGAGGAGCCCGCGCACCACAATGAAGAGTGGCCTGTGCTCGCCACAACTAGAGAAAGCCCACACACAGCAATGAAGACCCAACGCAGCCAATAAATAAAGTTATAAAATGCGTTCTAATTTTTCATTTGATTTCTGTAAAGATAGGGTTTTCGAGACAAATCTTATAGCAGCAGTAACAGAATACCAATACAAGAAAACCAGCAGCAGTCCTTCCAGCTCAACAAATCAAATTTAAAGAAAACTTCTCAAAATTTATTGAATGACTCCTGTGTGCCAGTACCTGTGCTGTGCCCTGGAGGCATGTTTACATATTGTTACGTTGTCATAAATTAGCACTGTACACTTTAGTATTTTAAATTCCCCTCTATTTGCTTAGAAGCATAAGCATGCTTCATTCAGCATTTAATACTCCATCAAATGAATACACCAGAATGAAATGGTTTCCTACTATAATTCTGGATACTTAAGTTGTGGGGGGGGGGGGGGGGGTTGGGGTTCTTTTTTGTTTGTCGTGTGTCCCCCCCCCCGTTAATTAATGTATTTATTTTTGGCTGCATTGGGTCCTCATTGCTGTGTGCAGGCTTTCTCTGGTTGCGGCAAGCAGGGGCTACTCTTCATTGTGGTGCGTGGGCTTCTCATTGCAGTGGCTTCTCTTGTGGCAGAGCATGGGCTCTAGTTGCTTGGGCTTCAGTAGTTGTGGCACTCGGGCTCAATAGTTGTGGCTTGCAGGGCTCTAGTGCGCAGGCTCTGTAGTTGTGGCCCACGGGCTTAGTTGCTCTCACGGCATGTGGAATCTTCTGGACTAGGGATCAAACCTGTGTCCCCTGCATTGGCAGGTGGTTTCTTAACCACTGCGCCACCAGGGAAGTCTCAAGTTGTGTTTTTTTCTATTCACAAAGTGCTATAGCAAACATTGTATGCATCTCTTTAGTTGGATTATTTTCGTAGTATTTATCCATTTTTCCCCATCTAATAGCTGTATCATTTATGGGACCCCAGCAATGTATGTGTGAACCTGTTTCTCCTAATATCACTAACATTAAATGTTAAGTTACTTAAAATGTCTCATTATTTAACAGGCTTATAAATTCAAGTTATATTCCTTTTGAATTTTCAGTTCTTTTGACCCCTTCTGAATTACATATTATTTCCTCATATGTTCGCTTAGCCAGTCCTGGTGCCTCTTGTATCTGTGATTGGCCTTTGATTTCACTTAAAGGATGAGGACTTTGAGGGACAGGCCTCTGGCCTCGTGTCATATTAACTGCAAATTCTAAGCAGGCAGCCTGGCGGCTCTTTACCGTCAGGTCTGCAGCTGAGAGTCACTGCGCCCTGTCTCCTCCTCATGGCTGCTCACCGTGCTCTCCGCCAGGTCTGGTGGAAAGACTGAGGCTGGACTCAATCTCAGAGGATAAAGCATCGTTCAAACACAGTTGACTATTGTCACAAACATAGTAGTCAATCAGTTGTGTGTTAGATTTCTCAAAACAGAAAAACATCCCCAGTTCTGAAATCTCAGCATTTTGCTTTCCTTGACTCCTTTTTACAGTAGTGGCCACGTGGGTGATAGAGGAACATGAATTCTTAGTCGGCTCTTACTCTGTTGGTTATAAAATTCCTTTTAGAAAATAATGTTTTTGTCTGAGCTGCCTGGGGCCATTTGTGGAACATTTGAGACGTTACGGACACAGTTTTTCTTCAGGCTGCTCCCCTGTGGTTCCTGTCACTTAGCTTGTGTCGTCAGATTGGTCACGGGCAGTTTGTGTGTGTCTGAGGAGAGTCACTCTCTTCTCTTCTTCATTGTTTTGTTTACAGATGGTTCCCACAGAACTGGTTGAGAAAGAATTTTGGCGACTGGTGAGCACTATTGAAGAGGATGTCACCGTGGAGTATGGAGCTGATATCGCCTCAAAGGAGTTCGGCAGTGGCTTCCCTGTCCGAGATGGGAAAGTGAAGCTCTCGCCTGAGGAGGAGGTAGGCCTGGATCTGAGCACTTAGACTTGGAGGGAGAGGCCACCATTGGTCCAGAGGGCATCACACTTTTACCAAACATGTATGTTGCTTGAAATTTGAGTTATTAATTGAAATTCTGTTTGGTCGGCTTGACGTAGTTTGTGATACTTTCAGCAGATCCTGAATTACCAGATTTTTAATGATTTCAAGAAAAGTCAAAAGAACCCACAGAAGAATTCTAGTTCCAACTAGATGATATGGGAGATATCACTTACCTCCCTTTGCCTTCAGATTACATAATTTTGGTTTCTCCTTTTGAAGCAAATCTGAGGGATTGGGACCAGACCTGTATATGTGTGTGTGTGTGTATACACACACACACACACACACACACAAGTCCATTTATATAAAGTGCACACCTGGGCAAAAGTAATCTATGGGCATCCAGGAAGTAAGCATAGTGGTCTCTCCTCCCCTTCTCCCTCCCCATTCTTTTTATTTTGAAGGAGACTATCTTCGGTCAGCTTTTTGAAAGCAGCAGAGTTCCAAAATGTTAGCTAACCCTTTATACTTTTTTTAATCTTGTTATTTTTAGGAGTATCTCGACAGTGGTTGGAATTTGAACAACATGCCAGTGATGGAGCAGTCTGTCCTTGCTCACATCACCGCTGACATATGTGGCATGAAGCTTCCTTGGTTGTACGTGGGAATGTGCTTCTCTTCCTTCTGTTGGCATATTGAAGACCACTGGAGCTATTCCATTAACTACCTGCACTGGTGAGGAGCCCCCGAGAACCCGTGAATAACAGCATGCACGCTGCCTTGGAAAACTTGCCTGCCTCTTAACTGTGACAGCCTCTTAACTGTGCCTGAAGAGTAACGAGGGTTTTTTTCCTTAAGATTTTTTTTTTTTTTTTTTTTTAAACTGCTGTTGAAACAGGCATCCTAGCAATGTAGGACAAAGGTTCTTAAGAATTTGTAGGAAATCCATGAAACTCTGAACTTGCACATGAGTTTTCATGTATAATAGGCTTCTGGGGAGAAGATAGACAGCTTTTCTGTAATTGTCAAAGAAGTCTTTACTCACAGAAAGGTTAGAAAGCACGGAGCGTTGCTTTTGCTGGGGAAGCCCTTTCCCTGTTCAGTGGCAGTGGCATCCCAGGTGGCCCTTTGGGTGAGGAGGGAATGTGGGTCCCGTGGTTCCTCCAGGTCCTCAGGACTCCCTGCTCCTGACAGCCTGCTGAATACTGGCATCACTGTGCACAGTAGAGTGGGCCTCATCTGTGCGCTCACGTGCACGTGTGTGTGTGGTGGGGTGGATGTTTGGACTTTTTGACTTTCCTTATTTCACATCTGTTTCCCTCTCCTCCATTTCCCTTGCTTTTCTGAGTACAAAAATATTTGAAGATCTGTAACTCACTGAAATCCCCACACAAGGAATTTGAGGATGCACCACAGGAAAGGGGGAGCTGGCATTCCACGTGGGGAGCATCAGGCCTGCCTCCCCAGGCAGTTGCTCCCAGCTGTGAAATGAAGATATTTACCATACCTCATAGGGAGGTTACAGATTAATTGGTTGACAGTTTAACGTGCTTTGAAGAATAAGAGCTCTTTAGAAATGCTAATTGCTTTACTAGAGTTTAGTTTAACTCATCTGTCAGGGCGGACCAAGGAAGGGAAGATAGAATTGCCATCCCTTGTTAGTTGCTGTAGGAAATTGTAACCACATACTCTGTAGCTATCGTGATACCTTATATTCCTAGAAATGCTAGATACCTACCTTTTCCACGGGGTCAGGTAAAATGGGAGGGAAGAGTGAGACCTCAGATGGTAGGTCTCATGTTTAAACTTTATACTTGAAGAGGGAAAATGTATTAACGTATATTCAGATCATATTTATGGTGATATTTCTTCAGTGTGAATATTGCCTTACAAAGCAGGATCTAAAAAATAGGAACTGGTTAACCATCTTGTTTGCACTGGTGCTTGCTGACTAGTTTTGTGTGTGAGTTGAAGAAGCTACTGAAATTTCATGTAAATTTTGAGATTGATCTGCTTTTACAATCTCTTTTAGGGGTGAGCCAAAAACCTGGTATGGAGTCCCAGGATACGCCGCCGAGCAGCTGGAGACCGTGATGAAGAGGCTGGCCCCGGAGCTCTTCATCTCCCAGCCTGACCTCCTCCACCAGCTTGTCACCATCATGAACCCCAATACCCTGATGACTCACGAAGTGCCTGTATGTTTTGGGTCAATCCTCCTGCCACCCAGGCTTAACTCCTCACTCTCTTTTTCCCTGTTGTTCACATTTTTATGAAGCTCTGATTTGGTTGTGTAGAAACTGCTATTGGGTGTGATTTGGTACAGTATTGCATTAAGCCAGTGGGACTGGATCCTCAGACACCATAAAAAGCTGATAACTAGATTGCTGAGCAGCCTTCCTTTGCAATAGTAAGGGCAGGTCGTCTCTTCCTTTCCTTTCTGGTGTTCCGTTCAGAGTACATTCACAGGTAGTGCACCATCACCATTCCTGCTTTCTAAACGATAACTTTTTGTTTATAACTTCAGTCCTTTTACAGCAAAACAAAAACCTTAAAAAATAGGGTTTGTTTAAAAAAAATAGGTTTTGTTAGTATAAATGAGTTTACTGTGAAAATGGCTACATTCTCTTATTGATATAATTAGATCTAAACTCTATGTCAGAAACCTTCATAATCCATCCCTACTTTAGAAAATAGCTTATTGAATTTACTTGATCTTGATTTTGACTGGTGAACTGAAACAGTGACATGCTTGATGGATCTTACATTCTCCCCACCACCCCTAATTAAGCTTATTTTAAGAGAAAATTTATTTCAAGGTCTTGAGCTCTGGCCCTGTTCTTTAATAGCTGAGCAAACCCCTTCGGGCTAGACTATGGACCTACAGAGGCAGACGAATGAACTCACAATTGAAGGGAAGAGACAAAATAACGTTTACGCAGATAACAGAAGAATGGTGTGGTTTGACAGTGGTATCAGCTCAGAGGCTGACCCATTAACTCTGGAGAACTAGAGAGGGCCCATAATGGCGTTTGAACCGAGACCTGGGGCTCTGAAGGAGTCTGTGTGGCAGAGAGTTGGGGAGGGAGGAGGCAGTCCTGGTGGAGGGGATTGTGCTCATGTGGTGGGTAGTGGTCTTCAGGCTTGGCCTGTCAGAGCTGGGAAGGGCATGTCCTAGCACAGGGCTGGGCCTCAGCCCGGAGTTTCTTGTCCTTGTGGCCTGGGTGGTGCTTGAGAATTTGCACTTCCAACAAGTTCCCAGTTGGTGTTGATGTTGGTCTGGTGGGAACTATGTTTTGGAGAACCACTGGGGGAGAGAGATGCATTGAAAAGACTTTTTTTTGTTTGTTCGTTGTGTTGGGTCTTCATTGTTGCATGTGGGCTTTCTCTAGTTGTGGAGAGTGGGGGCTGCTCTTCGTTGGCAGTGTGCGGACTTTTCATTGTGGTGGCTTCTCTTGCGGAGCACGGGCTCTAGGCGGGCAGGTTTCAGTAGTTCTGGCTCCTGGGCTGAGTAGTCGTGACTTGCGGGCTCTAGAGCAGAGGCTCAGTAGTTGTGGTGCACAGGCTTAGCTGCTCTGTGGCATGTGGGATCTTCCTGGACCAGGGCTCAAACCTGTGTCCCTGCATTGGCAGGCGGATTCTTTTTTTCTTTTTTTCCTTTAAGAACATTTACTGAGATACAATTGACATACAATAAACTGCATATATTTAAAGTGTACAATTTGATATTTTTTTTGTTACTAGTAATGCATATATGGCAATCCCAATCTCCCAATTCATCCCCCCCCACCCCCCCCGCTTTCCCCACTTGGTGTCCATATGTTTGTTCTCTACATCTGTGTCTCTATTTCTACCTTGCAAACCGGTTGATTTGTACCATTTTTCTATAGTCCACATATATGTGTTAATATACGATATTTGTTTTTCTCTTTCTGACTCACTTCACTCTGTATGACAGTCTCCAGGTCCATCCATGTCTCTACAAATGTCCCAGTTTTGTTCCTTTTTACAGCTGAGTAATATTCCATTGTATATATGTACCACATCTTCTTTATCCATTCATCTGTGGATGGACATTTAGGTTGCTTCCATGTCCTGGCTATTGTAAATAGTGCTGCAATGAACATTGGAGTGCATGTGTCTTTTTGAATTATGGTGGTCTCTGGGTATATGCCCAGTATGGCAGGCAAATTCTTAACGGATTCTTAAGCACTGTGCCACCAGGGAAGCCCTGAAAAGGCATCTAATGTTACTATTATGTAATAATTTGTTCAGTCTGAGGATTTTGTGCCTAGAGCAACACAGGTGTTTTTTGAGTGAAGCGAGTAAGAAAAGGGGAATTGTTGGTGGGAGGTAAGTTTGAGGCCCAAATCGAGAAGAGCTGTATGTGGAATTAGATCCTTGAAATACAGTGAAATTTCTTTAATTGGTGGTAGGAGATCCTGTTTTGGTATGACAGTATTTAGAAAGATGTGTCCTGATCCTGGATGTAGCCAGATTTTTGTGATGTAAGCTGTTTTCTCTTGAGATACATATCAACCTGGAAGTCCGGGGAACTGCTCCATCTTGTGGCAGAAATGAGTATCTCTGGGTAATATTCAGCCATACTTGTTTCCCTACGCTTTCTGGACAGTCATCTGATAGTCCAGATTATCTTTCGTGAGAATGTCACTGAAAATCTCCAATTTCTGTCTCCTTAGGTTTACCGAACTAATCAGTGTGCTGGGGAGTTTGTGATCACGTTTCCAAGAGCCTACCACAGCGGTTTCAATCAAGGTTTTAATTTTGCTGAGGCTGTTAACTTCTGCACTGTCGATTGGGTGTGTAATTATAACCTAGTGAGCCGTTTCACATTTACTGTTTTTCCTGCAGAAATGTTATAGAGTGCTTAGAAGCTGTCACGTGCCTAGTTGCTTAAACCAGTTGCTGCTGAGGTGGGAGGTCCGCCAGCTGTGTACCTTCCCCACAGGAGAAGGCATTGGCCCCACAGTGAGAACTAGGACCTGGTAAAGAGTTTGCTGAGTGACTCTTTTGGCTGAATCTCAGTATCTCATTGCAAACTGATAACAAGTAGTTCCAGTCTTAAGACTGTACTTTATGCAGCACTGACTTAAATTATCAAAACTTAGTAATTTTTTAATGACATTTAATTTCTGGTAGTTGTAAATGGAGTTTTTATATTAATAATTTTCATTTACTTAAAAACTATCTAGTTTAAGTGGGTGCGGTGTTAAATCTAATGAATTATAATCTTGTTTCAGTGCCTTTTTTTTTTTTTTTTTTTTAATTTAAATAATATTGAGTTGGCCAAAAACCTCGTTTGGGTTTTTTTCATAACATCTCATCTCATGGAAAAACCCAAATGAACTTTTTGGCCAACCCCAGTAGTACTACCTGCATCTATAATTGTTTTCTGTTCTATAGTTTTTAGAGCATTATTGTTCCCTGAAGTAGGTTACCACACCAGTTGCACACAGCTGTTTTGGGAAATGTGTAAATTTTGTATTTCTAGTTAGAATTCTTCATTGTTGTAGACATTAATGCATTATTAATATGTTGGGTTTTTAAAGTCACTTTTTAAGTAATGTACCTAATATGCCAGATCTTTTGAGTTGCAAAGATTTTAAAAGGTCCGAGGCTTCTTACAGTCTAGTTTTAGGATTGATATATGATATCAGTATGTGACCCAAGATGTGATATTTCGTAATTTGATAATAAAGGTCAGGATTCTTTGGAAACAGGAAGGAGAGAGATGAATGTCACATGTCCTCCCTGTCTTTTGGCGCAGCTGCCCTTAGGCCGGCAGTGTGTGGAGCATTACCGCCTGCTGCACCGCTATTGTGTATTTTCCCACGACGAGATGATTTGCAAGATGGCTTCCAAGGCAGATGTACTAGACGTTGTAGTGGCGTCAACTGTTCAGAAGGACATGGCCATTATGATTGAGGATGAGAAGGCTCTAAGGGAAACTGTTCGTAAATTGGTAAGTTTTCTGGAATCCCAACTGCATGTCATTGGGTGTTACTTAGTAAAGTTCTTATGTACTTTGATACTATTTTAAGGAAACTTTTCCTTAGTCTAATTTCCTTTAAGACCATTCTGATAGATGTATATTGATGTCTCATTGTGCTTTTAATTTTCATTTCTCTAATGGCTGATGATGTATTAAACATCTTATGTATTTATTTGCCACCTGTGTATGTATCTCTGGTGAAGTGTATGCTCAAGTGTCTTGCTCCACCCCTTTTTTATTGAATTGTCGTGAGACTTCTCTTTATTCTGAACACCAGTCCTTTATCAGATAAGTGTTCTGCAAGTATTTCCTTCCAGTTAGTAGCTTTTCTTTTCATTCTCTTAGCAGAACCTCTTAGGTTCTTTCAAAGAGCAGACGTTTTTCATTTTGATGAATTTCAGTTTATTAGTTTTTTCTTTTATGGATCTTTTAAAAAAATAAAGTTTATTTATTTATTGGCTGCATTGTGTCTCTGTTGCTGCACGTGGGCTTTCTCTAGTTGCGGTGAGCAGGGGCTACTCTTCATTGTGCTGCGTGGGCTTCTCATTGTGGTGGCTTCTCTTGTTGCGGAGCACAAGCTCTAGGCGTGAGGGCTTCAGTAGTTGCAGCACGAGGGCTCAGTAGTTGTGGCTTGCAGGCTCTAGAGCGTAGGCTCAGTAGTCATGGCGCACAGACTTAGTTGCTCCGTGGCATGTGGGATCTTCCCGGCCCAGGGATAGAACCTGTCACCCCTGCATTGGCAGGTGGATTCCCAACCACTGAGCCACCAGGGAAGCCCCTATGGATCTTTTCTCGTGTGTCCTTCTAAAGAAATCTTTGCCTAACCAAAGTCACAATGGTTTTCTCACGTGTAGTCATCTTAGAATTTCTAGTTTTAGCTTTTACAAAGTCTTTAATCCTCTTAAGTAGTTTTTGTTTATGGCAAGGTGTGGGTTGAAGTCATTGTTTTTTTGCATATGACTGTCTAATTGTTCCAGCACCATTTCTTGGAAAGACTCTCCTTTTTCCATTGAATTGCCGTGGCATCTTTGTTGAAAATTAATTCACACATGTATGGAGCTACTTCTAGACTCCGTTCTAGTCTGTCTATGCATTTATCCTCTTGCTAATACCATATGGTCTTGATTATTGTAACTTTCTAGTAAGTCTTGAAATGAGGTAGTGTGAGTCCTTCAACTTTGTTCCTTTTAAAAATTGTTTTACTTATTTTAGTTCCTTTGCTTTTCCATGTAAAGTTTAGAATCAGCTTACTGATTTCTACCAAAAAGGCTACTGGACTATCGATTGGAACTGCATTAAGCCTATGGATAGTTTGGGGGAGAATTGATTTCTTAACAATACTGAGTCTTCCAATCCATGGACAGAATATATCCCCTCATTTATTTAGGTCTTCTTGATTTCTTTCATTCAGTATTTTGTAGATTGCAGCACACAGATTTTACACAGATTTTCTTGGGTTTATAATTAGGTATTTCATATTTTTTGGTATTATTATAAATGGTACTTCAAAAATTTTTTTTATTTCCAATTGTTTATTGCTAGTATTTAAAAATACAATTGACTTTCAAATGTTGACTCTGTATCCTGCCTCCTTGCTAAACTCAGTAGTTTTAGTAGCTTTTTTGCTGATTCTTTTTGGACAGTCTTACCCACAGTCACGTTGATTTTTTTTTGTTAATGTGCCTCTTTAGAACGTTGGCTCCCCTGAGCCCACTGTGATTCAACAACAGTTTACTCACCTTCCCCTGATGTTGTGCAGTTGGGAAAACAGTGCTCAGAGGGTTTAAGTGTCTTATCAAGGTCTTACACCAATAATGGTAGCTCATGAAAGTGGTACAGATTTGATTTTTCTGTAACAAAAAGTGTATCCTAGAAGGGCTAGATGTCAGGTGGTACAAACTACAAGTAGAAGCTTACTGGTTCAAGACCTCATTTTTCTGACACTATCAATTAGGAAATGCCTTATTGTGGCTTCAGTCTCTGTTGCAGAGATTGTCGAACCTTTCCCAAGAACTTCCCATATGAGAGGCTAATAGACCACTCACCGTCTTCCCATCAACAGTTCCTGCGTGGTAGTCTTTTCCACTTGTGCATCCTCTCTCCTTTTATTTATATTTGTTTTTTTTGTGGATTCTCCAGCAACATTACTCAGAAGCCCTATATAGCATTTCCTTTGCAGTAGAAAGTATATGTGTTTCTTTTGCTCTTATCAATACCCAGAATATGGACAGGGCCAATTTGGAGTAGAATAAAGAGCTAATCTCAGTGTTACAGGCCTGTTAATAACTGATTTCATACTCAGATCAAAATGGCCAAACATAAGGGCCTACCTTGTCCAGAAGGGTTCTCCTTGGACAGGTGAAATAGATTAACTTGCCCACGTTTGCTAGGTCCACACATTTTTAATCACACACTCTCTATTTTGGTAATGCTCCCTTTTTAAAAAAAAAAAAAAAAAATTTAAACTCAACTATTGCATGCTTGCCTTGGGGGCTGGTGGATTGTATTACCCATTGGAGATCTCTGAAGCACACCTTATTCTAGGGAGTGATTGATTCGGAAAGAGTGGATTTTGAACTGTTGCCAGATGATGAGCGTCAGTGTGTAAAGTGCAAAACCACGTGCTTCATGTCTGCCATCTCCTGCTCTTGTACACCTGGCCTGCTAGTCTGCCTGCATCACGTGAAGGAGCTATGTTCCTGTCCTCCTTACAAATATAAACTGCGGTGAGTAGCAAGAAAGTCTTCTTCTATGGAAAACACGAAATCCCTTAATCTAGGCCCCGCGACATTGAGTATAAAACATGTAATTTCCTCTGAACCCACATATCCCAAAGCTAAGCCTGCTGTTGTGTTTCAGGTATAGATACACTCTAGATGATCTCTATCCCATGATGAATGCACTGAAGCTTCGCGCAGAATCTTACAACCAGTGGGCCTTGAGTGTGAATGAAGCTTTGGAGGCGAAGATTAATAAGAAGAAAAGTATGTTGTGGTATATAGAAAGTGTGACTTGATGATTGGCAAATCAGGACTGATTGTAATGTAGCCGACATAAAGTTACCAGCAAACGAGTTACGTGAAGCAGTGAGGCTTAGCCCATCTGTCCAGTCAGGTTTAGAGCTTTAGCAGAGGTTTTAAAGCTGAGAGTGAGTGAGGCAGGTGTCTTTACAGCGAAGTGAGGTCTCCATATATGAGCTGTGCGTGCAAGGTCATGTGTTTAACAAAGACCATATTGTTACAAAACATAATTCCACACATCTTTGTCTCAGAAACAAAAGTATTTCACATTTTATGTGGAACCTTAGAAAACGTTTTTGTTTGTTTTGCTTGTTTTTTTGAACTAGATCTTATGCCAGAGACAGCATATCATTAAATTGAGTCTGTGAAATGCTGGTTTATTACTTCTTAGTTCTAGTCAAAGTCTGTCTCTTGTTATTACCTCTGAAGGTCACTGCTTCCCTTCTCATCTCCTCTTTCAGAGTATTTCATTTGCTTTCCTCTCTGTAGCTCAACAGGTGACTCTTGCCCTGTCCTGTTTAGGGGCAGGTGCAGGTCACTGCTTCTGAGCCCACTAGTTCCCTGCCAGCTGCAGAGTACAGTGCAGGAGGAAGAAGTGGTTCTAGCCACAAGAAGATCTACATTTGCTCTATTTTGACAAGTCAGGTGTTCTTTGTTTCTTAAACAGTTCCACATTGAAGGGCAGCTCTAGGCACTTTTTAAAACACTCCACCCTCAGTCAAAAAAAAAAAATCAAATGAACCAATCTATTAAAGAGGTAAAACGTTGCAAATATCCGTCGATAAGAACTGATCAACTCGAACCTCCCCCCTCTGTATTTCCTAACAATATTTCATATATAATGATCACAGAAAAGTGATGTTTTCTTTATTCCTAGGCCTTGTCAGCTTTAAGGCTTTGATTGAAGAATCAGAGATGAAGAAATTCCCAGACAATGATCTTTTACGTCACCTCCGCTTAGTCACTCAGGATGCGGAGAAGTGCGCCTCTGTTGCCCAGCAGCTGCTCAACGGCAAAAGGCAGACAAGGTGGCACTGTGCACACCCTGGGGTGGGCTCCTGGGAACCCTGTTGTGACTGGTTTTTCCCGTGACGTGGGAGTCCAGGGATGGTGGATACCTGTTCTCACGCAGTCTCCTCGGGCCTTTGCTCTCTAGATACCGATCCGGTGGAGGGAAATCCCACAATCAGTTGACAGTGAATGAGCTCCGACAGTTTGTGACCCAGCTGCACGCTCTCCCCTGTGTCCTCAGTCAGACGCCGCTGCTGAAGGTACCTAGATGGGGAGGCAAGGGTGGCCCCCCTCCTGTATTTGGTCATCCTGTATTTTGTAACAACGATTAAGTTGTCTTCTTGTGTGGTTAATGTGTACATTTATTAGCAAATGTTTTTAATAACATGTTGAGTGGTATGTGTGTATAAAGAGATTGTAACAGGCCTGCAAAGGAGAGAAAAGGTTGGACAGTTTTACCTTTCAAAGTGACCACCAGCTCCTCCTCACAGTTGTTGTAAGTCTCTCTTAGTTTTAACTGTCAGTTGGCTTGTGTGTTATCTTGTTTACCCATATTATTGCTAGAGTCAAGTGAGATGGCAGACGGTCACGTTGAACATGCATTGAAGATTCTAAGTTTGCAAGAAGCCAGTTACTGAAATTACTGTTTTGATGCAACGACCTGTGTTTTCTTAGGATCTCTTGAATCGTGTAGAAGATTTCCAACAGCATAGCCAGAGATTGCTCTCAGAGGAGATGCCCAGTGCCGCTGAGCTGCAGGACTTGCTAGACGTCAGCTTTGAATTTGATGTTGAGCTTCCCCAGCTCGCCGAGTTGCGTGTCCGCCTGGAGCAGGCCCACTGGCTGGAGGAGGTGCAGCAGGCATGCCTAGAGCCCAGCTCCCTCACCTTAGATGATATGAGACGCCTCATAGATCTGGGGGTGGGTCTGGCCCCATATTCGGCTGTGGAGAAGGCTATGGCGCGGCTTCAGGAACTGCTCACGGTGTCAGAGCACTGGGATGACAAAGCCAGGAGTCTCCTCAAGGCCAGGTGAACAAGCACACCCATGCCTCCCCCCTGGGGAAGGCTGGCACTGCGTCCATCCGGGAGCACAGGGCACAGGGATTAGGGCATGATGCGGGCACAGTAGCTGAGCTGTGCATATAGAAATAGCGGAGATGTTTGGAGCAGCTGTGGAACTTGGGCCAAAGAATATACTTTTTTTTTCATGTTTTACTGGTTGTGAAGTGAATGGTTCAAATGGAACATACCTTTTCTAGAGTTGCTTTAATGAAATTTCCCTGGACCTTGATGATAACATCTTTGAGGGAAGAAAACATTTACAAATAAGTGGAACTGTTTAAATCCACAGTTAATAAGAAATATCCCAAGCAGTCATAAAAAGAAGCATCTGAGAGTCAGTGTGCACTGTCTTTAAAACAAAGATCGTGCTGTAATTCCCAACATGAGTGCTGTTGCTTTGTGACCTTGCCTGTGCTGGAGAGATGTGTTGGACTCAGACTGACCGTCTGAGGGCAGAAGATGATTCCCTCCCTACTGTTGCTTTCTCTCTGACAGATCTTTACTGTTCCACTTGACAACATAAAATACAAGAAATATCTAGGTTCCAGACATTATTTTATAATCCTGAAATAGTGGTCATTGAGCAGAGAATACAAAAGTTTGGGGTATGTTGGCATCCTGGAGATTTTTAATTTTCTTAATGAAGCAGTATGAGTCTTCATAGCGTGTCTAGTTTAATATAGAGTAAATTATCCCTAAGTTACCTTTTGCAAATGGAAGTTTATGGTTATCCCAGTGTCAAATCAGGAATAAGTAGAACTTAAATGCTTCACTGAGTTATTTGTGTAAGTGTTATGCAACCATTTGAAACTAGATAATTTGGTATCAGGTAGTTATTTGCCATTTGATGAAAATATCTATTTGCTTTAGTAAATTTCCTTTGAAGTGATGTTTCTAATTTCTCTGGTAGGTAGACCACGAGAAAATGAGCCACCGTGTAGAAGCTGAGGGTGTTGTTTTGCTTTTGCAGGCCCCGGCATTCCCTTAACAGCCTTGCTACGGTGGTAAAGGAGATCGAGGAGATCCCCGCTTACCTGCCCAGCGGTGCAGCTCTGAAAGACTCTGTGCAGAGAGCCAGAGACTGGCTTCAGGACGTAGAGGCCCTGCAGGTGGGTTTACAGACTGTCCCGAGTGTGTAAGTGTGTCTGTAAGAGCAGTGACGTAAACTCTTGCAAAGGGGAGTATGTTGGGTCTCACTACATAGGCTCAGTGGTTGGGTTGGTCACGTTACTAATTCTCTTCAACCTTGTGTAGAGGCGCTTACCCACCCCATCTACTGTCCTGCCTAGTTGGCTCAGTATTTAAAGCTGAAATAATTTAACCAACCTTTTCTGGGAGCTTGGAACCGTCCCATAACAGACTTAAGTACTTGGCTGACGTTGAAGAAAAAGAGCTAAAAATGAAGTTGTGGGAGAAATATAGTTTCTAATCTTTGACAAGTATGGCTGTCTCTTGTTGGCTTGCCAACAGTTTGGAGTTTAGGTAATCAACAGGAGCAGATTCAGTGAGTCTTGATACGTGATTACATGGCCAAACTGGGCCCTAAGATCCAGGACTTCTAGCAAGTGGTGACTTACAAGTGCTTTCCCATTGCTACAAGAGAAGTGAAACTTAGCACATTCTAAAGTAACTATCCAAAGCAATTAGCACTGAGTATCTGTGGTCCTATGCTAGATGTTATACTTAGTAAGACTTACCTATAAGTTAAAATAGAAAATTAAATTCACTTGTAGAATCATTAAGGTATAGACAGAATATATTCTATTTTTTTCCCAATTTTCAGCTGGAAAACTTCATTTGGTTGGTTGGGGGTGTCTTTGCCGCTAATGATCATAAACCAGTGGGTCTTATGGGCCTATTGAGAAGAAAGATTTTTGAACTATTTAATGGACTAGGTTTTAAAAATTTTAATTTGTATTGTTCTTGAGTCTCAAGTTCTGTTGTGTTTTTTTTTTTAATTTATTCATTTATTTTATTTATTTATTGGCTGCATTAGGTTTTTGTTGCTGCACACGGGCTTTCTCTAGTTGCTGGGAGTGGGGGCTACTCTTCATTGTGGTGCACAGGGTCCTCATTGTAGTGGCTTCTCTTGTTGCAGAGCACGGGCTCTAGGCACGTGTGCTTCAATAGTTGTGGCACAGGGGCTCGATAGTTGTGGCTCATGGGCTCTAGAGCACAGGCTCAACAGTTGTGGCGCACGGGCTTAGTTGCTCTAAGGCATGTGGAATCTTCCCAAAGCAGGGCTTGATCCTGTGTCTCCTGTATTGGCAGGAGGATTCTTAACCGCTGTGCCATCAGGGAAGTCCCTCAAGTTCTGTTTTGTTGCAGCCATCAGATTTTAGGAATAAAATACCATCTGGTTTTCTGAGTATGTGTGTAATTTTAAGTGGTGCTAATTGACCAGTTGCTAAGTGCCAAACAGGACAGCTTTAGCCAGATGTTTTCAACAAAACATCTGGACATCTATTCTGGTTAATAGGGAAGAGAAGATACACTGTTTGATGAATATTACATATTTAAGGGGTGATTCCAGCCAGCCAGAGAAGAAACCAAGCAAAGTGCTGTGTATGTACACTTGCCCAGTGAGTTTTTTGATGCAGGCTCTGCTCTGTGATTGTTGGGTCTGTAGTGGTTATAGTCATGGCCCCCTTTCACTCACGGTTGCTAGCAGCCAGAAGGTGAGGTCATGGCGATAAGGAGAGGCAAGCGTATGACATCAGAAGCGAGGACACATTTCTGGGTGGGTTTGCTCCCTTCGTGTGTTTTAATGTATGTACTACTTAGTACTGTGTTTGCAACAGTGTCCATAAGGACAAAAAGCAAGTTTTGCTCCATTCCTGAAATCATAAACTGGCCTTTCCTGGCATCCTGTATTTAAGGACTAGTGGAGAGGTGTGATCAACAACAAGGAACCTCTTCGTGTTTCGTGGATTATTTATTTTAAAATGTCATCCAGTATTGTGCTTTTCACTTGGGGACTTACTCCAGGTGTTTCTAAATGCAGTATCATAGGCATAGCATGTAACTCGTGAGTCACCTTTTTTTTTTTTTTGATTTGATTTGTTTTTTTTGTTTTTAAAGATTATTTATTTATTTAATTTTTGGCTGCGTTGGGTCTTCATTGCTGCGCACGGGCTTTCTCCAGTTGTGGTGAGCAGGAGCTACTCTTCATTGTGGTGTGCCGGTTTTTCAATGCGATGGGTTTTCTTGTTGTGGAGCACGGGCTCTAGGCGCTCGGGCTTCAGCATTTTCAGCACGTGGGCTCCGTAGTTGTGGTTTGTGGGCTCTAGAACACAGGCTCAGTAGTTGTGGTGCACGGGCTTAGTTGCCCCGCAGCATGTGGGATTTTCCCAGCCCAGGGAACGAACCTGTGTCCCCTGCACTGGCAGGCGGATTCTTAACCACTGCGCCACCAGGGAAGCTCCTGTGAGTCACCTTTTTACGCATCCAGCAGAATACCTATGCCCTTACAATTTCAATCCTGTAAGAATAAATAGAAGCAGGGAAACATCGATCCACCCAGTCTGTATTCAGTTTTCCCCAGTTTCCCCCAAAATGTCCCTCACTGTTGGTTGTCCGGTGCAGGACCACACGCTCGTCCAATTGAAACATCTTGTGAAGTTGCTTTTACTTCTTGTCGCGCTCTCCTCCCCTCCGCCATGCTGTGTTCCCCGTCCCTGTCCAGAACAGTCATGCTTCGGTATGTTCCACTTTCTGGACTTGCCTGGCTGTTTCTTTGTGGTGTTTTATATCTTTTGTATTTCCTGTAAACTGGAAGTTAAGTTAAATGGTTTTGACTTGGCATACATCCAAATACCATGGGCCGGTGTATCCTCTCTGTTGTGTCACATCAGGAGACACAGATGGCCTGCTTAGTGATGCTGCCATTTCCCGCTGTATTAGAGCCGCACCAGTGCTCCTCTGCCACAGGGTCCGGCCCCAGTGCTTCTATTCTTCTTCTGATTTGGATATCTCATTCTCAGAATGTGGTCCCAGTACCACCAGCAGCAGCAGCACCTGGAAAGTTTTAGAAATGCAAATTCACGGACCCTTCCCTAATGAACTGAGTCAGAGATCTGGGGGTGGGGCCCAGGAAATTTTTTAAACAAACTTCCCAAATGATTCTTTCTTTTTTTTTCCCTTCTGTAAAATATTTATTTAGGCCACACCAGGTCTTACTTGTGGCACTCGGAATCTTTGTTGTGGCATGTGGGCTTCTCATTTGTGGCAAGCAAACTCTTAGTTGTGGCATGCATGTGGGATCTAGTTCCCCGACCAGAGATCGAACCCAGGTCCCCTGCATTGGGAGTGCAGAGTCTTAACCTGCTGGACCACCAGGGAGTTCCCCAGATGATTCTTTTTTTTTTTTTTTTTTTTTTTTTGGCTTCTTTGGCTCTTCATTGCTGCCTACGGGCTTTCTCTAGTTGTGGCGAGTGGGGGCTACTCTTCGTTGTGGTGTGCAGGCTTCTCAGTGCGGTGACTTCTCTTATTGCAGAGCACGGGCTCTAGGCCTGCCTTCAGTAGTTGTGGCATGTGGGCTCAGTAGTTGTGGCGCACAGGCTTAGTTGCTCCATGGCTTGCCAGGATCTTTGCACACCAGGGATTGAATCTGTGTCCCCTGCATTGGCAGGCAGATTCTTAACCACTGCGCCACCAGGGAAGGTCCCCGTCCCGTCGTCCCCCCCTGTGATTCTTAATGAACAATAAAGTTCGAAAACAAGTGGGCTTTTCAACTCATTTTAGTGTCCTGAATAATGTGTACTGAGTTACTATAATTCATCATTGGTGAGTGAATTGGAGTAAAATATAGTTTTGTTGCTTTCATTTCTCCAAGTCAGTATGGAAGTCCTTTTGATTTATTAGAAATTTACATTTCTGCTGAATTTTTTTCAAACCATCCATAGGGACCAAAATGACCAGTGAATTGAGGAGAGCATTAAACAGTCTGAACAGAGGGACTGCTGTGTGTTCCAGGTCCAAAGTTGTATCCATGGGCCCAGCACAGACTAGGTGCTTGCTTGTTGAACGGAAGAACCCGTCACCCTACCTCCACCAGCATTAGCCAGCCGGCAGGTTTTGTCAGCATCCATCTGTGAATTTAATACGTTGAAATCATGGGGTAGGCCTGGTCCAAGTGATACTTTCCCCATTTACATAGAAGCATTCTTTTTCCCTTGATTTATTAGGCTGGAGGACGTGTGCCAGTGTTAGACACGCTGATAGAACTTGTTACACGAGGCCGATCTATCCCGGTGCATCTGAATTCTTTACCGAGACTGGAGTCACTAGTAGCTGAGGTTCACGTTTGGAAAGAATGTGCTGCTAATACATTCCTGACTGAGAATTCATCCTATTCTCTCTTAGAGGTGAGTTTGCAGCCAGCCCACCTGCTAGACTGTAGGCCCCTAGCCCGGTAAACACTAGTCCCTCACACATAGAGGCAGCGTCATTCACTGACCTGTGCTCTAGGAGTTAGTTTTCTCAGCAGAGCCAGTTTCTAGTGAAACTTGGAAGAACCTAGAAATGTTCTCTGCATATACTTAGGGATAGCATTCACTGTCTAAGGAAGGAGCTTTCCTTCTTGAAGTTCCTCAGTCTGTTGAAATTGGACGTTTAAACCATGGCCATGCTTCACCACTTGCATTTAGCAAGCTTGATAAAAGATCTCATCCACCAACTCAGAGTGCTATAGTTGCACTTCTTATATTTTTTGTAAGCTGATGCTGGTCACATTATGACTGGAATTGTTCTGTATCACATGTTTTTACTTACTGTTTGATCGAATCTGTAATCAAAGTCTGTCTTTCTGAGATTTCCTTCTCTCCTTCCTCCCTCTCTTCCTTCCTTCCTTCCATGCTTTGTAGAGGAGAGTTTCTGGCTTCAGGGTGTTGTGTGACACAGAGAATATTAAGAAACTCATCCTCTCACTGCTTAGGCTTATATCTGGGGACTTCCTGACACTTCATCTGAAATCCCGTTTACCAGTGGTTGTGCTTTGTTCCACATTAGGTGCTCTGTCCTCGATGTGATATTGGCCTTCTGGGATTGAAGAGGAAGCAGAGAAAGTTAAAGGAGCCCTTGCCAAGTGGCAAGAAGAAAAGCCCCAGAGTAGAGAGTTTGAGTGACCTGGAGAGAGCTCTTACTGAAAGCAGAGAGACTGCTTCAGCTGTACGTATTGTGATTTTTCTTCCTCTTTTCTCCATGGGGAAGGATAACTTCTAACTCTTTCCTATTTACTGGGAAATATTGGGAAGGCAAGTAGAAGAATAACTTTAAAAGTACTCTGTTTTACCAAAATGACTTTGGGAAAATTGTCACATGTATAAGTTTTGACTGGAAGCTGTGTCGAGGTGCAGAGGATTCAGGGAGGGCCTCCCAGACTCAGAAGCAGTCTTTCCAGTGCCTGCGGATTGGTCCAGGGATGCAGACTCAGGACACCAAGGCTAACAGATATGTGAACTGCAAAGCCAACTTACTAGTTTACAACAAGAAATACACTTAAAAGGGTACTGGATACTTTTGAAGCTGCCCTGCATTTGGTGTAAGCGCTGTTGGTTCAAAGATTGTGTCATCTTCTGGAAGATGAAGCAGTAGTATCTAGCTAATGTTTAGTGAGCACGGTACCAGAACAAAAGAAGAGAGCTATGTGATCTGGATACTTTTTGAAAATTTAAAAAAAAATTTTTCTTAATTGAGCTATAATTGACCTGTAGTATTATATTACTTTTAGATATACACTGTAATGGTCCAGTATATGTATATATAGCAAATGATCACTCACCATGAGTCTAGTTAATATCCATCACCACACATGGTTACAGTTTGTTTTTCTGTTTGTTTTTTTACTTGTGATGAGAACTTTTGAGATCTACTCTCTTAGCAGCTTTCAAATGTATAACATAGTGTTACTGACTGCAGTCACCGTGCTGGACGTCACATCCTCAGGACTTATTTTGACCTTTTGATCCTCTTCACTGTCTCCCCGACCCGGTTGCCTCTGGCAACTACCAGTCTGTTTTTTGTGTCTGTGGGGTTTTTTTTGTTTTGTTTTTTTTAGATTGCACATATAAGTGAGATCGTACAGTGCTTTGTCTTTCTCTGACTTATTTCACTTAGCATAATGCTCTGAGTCCTTCCATGTTCTTGGAAATGGCAGGATTTCCTTTTCTATGGCTGATAATATTCCATTGTGTATACACACCACATTTTCTTTATCCATTCATCCATCAGTGGACACTTAGGTTATTTCCATATCTTGGCTATTGTGGATAATGCTGCATTGGATGCGTACAGATAATCTTTTCTTTCTTTCTTTTTTTTTTTTTTTTTGATGTGGACCATTTTTAAAGTCTTTATTGAATTTGTTACAGTATTGATTCTGTTTTATGTTTTGGTTCTTTGGCCATAAGGCATGTGGGATCTTAGCTCCTCAACCACTGGACAGCCAGGGAAGTTGCCAGATAGTCTTTTCAAGTTAGTGTTTTGTTTCCTTTAGATGTACACCCAGGAGTGCGATTGCTGGGTCCTATGGAAGCTCCTTTTTTAGTTTTTTTGAGGACTCTCCGTATTGTTTTCCACAGTGGCTGCACCAATTTACATTCCCACCACCAGTGTAAGAGGGTTCCCTTTCCTCCACATCTTTTGTAACACTTGTTTCTTCTCTTTTTGATGACAGTCGTTTTAACAGGTGTGAGGAGGTGATTTCTCACTGTTTTGATTGCATCTCCCTGGTGATGAGTGATGTTGAGCATCTTTTCATGTACCTGTTGTCCATCTGTATGTCTTCTTTGGGAAAATGTCTATTAGGTCCCCTGCCAATTTTAATTGGATTTTTGTTTTTGGTAGTGGTGATGATGTTTTGTTTGTGCTGTTGAGTTGTATGAGTTCTTCCATCAATTTGGGGTATTAACCCCCTGTTAAATTATAATTTGCCAATATTTACTTTGTTTTTTTTATTATTATTATTCATTTATTTAATTTGTCTGCGTTGAGTCTTCGTTGCTGCGCGCAAGCTTTCTCCAGTTGCGGTGAGTAGGGTCTACTCTTCGTTGAGGTGCCCAGGCTTCTCATTGCAGTGGCTTCTCTTGTTGCGGAGCATGGGCTCTAGGTGCGCAGGCTTCAGTAGTTGTGGCAAGCGGGCTTAGTTGCTCTGCGGCATGTGGGATCTGCCCGGACCAGGGATCGGACCTGTGTCCCCTGCAGTGGCAGGCAGATTCTTAACCACTGTACCACCAGGGAAGTTCTGCCAGTGTTTTCTCCCATTCTATAAGTTGTCTTTTCATTTTATTGATGATTTCCTTGCCTGTCCAGAAGCTTTTTGGTTTGATGAAGTGAAACTTTTAGGATGGTTTTGAAGGCACGAAGCATTGTCCATTCCAGAGCAGAAACATACCTGCTACTGGGCCTGAACTAAATGGGCTCGTCTTTGGTCCAGGACACCTTCTTTCTGGTCTGATCCTTCGTAGCCGCCTGACCTCTCTTGTGATTGACGTGGGATTGCTCTGATGTGTTTGTGTATTTTGACAAAGACTTTTTTTGACATATTTGTCCCTTACTTCAGGTTCTAATCAGATGCAGCTGCTTGAGCATCATTCTGGTGTTTTCAGGGTGCTGCTTTCCACTGTCATGTGGTTCGTTTTTGTAAAGACACTGTCTTGAGCTCTGCTTGTCTAGTCTTGCTGGTCTAGTCTGTGAGCCCCTGTACGTTACCTGTTGATCACCTTGTTACCACATAACCCACATATACTGCCTGTACATTGTTTTCATCGATAGAAATAAGTAGATTTTTTACATATACTGAAGATTTGCTAGGTGGTTTGCTTCTGGGTCTTTTTGTTTCTTCCCTAATCCGTGATTCATACATTTTCTTCTCTAATCCAGAGACAGTGGACAGTTGATCTGGCCTGAGGACTCAGTTTCCTCATCGGGTAAAATCGGGGCGGATCTATCTGATAGTGGGTGGATATCACTGGGAATGGTTTGACTGTGACAGGTTACATTTTAAGGACTTGGAAATAGAATTGGGAAAGGAGCCTGTAGTTTTTATTTCTAGAGGGGAATGCTCAGTTTAAAAAAATCTATGCTTTCCTCCTATTTCTCTGTATTTCTCCCTCGGTGCAGTATTAGGACTTTGGTGGTCCAGGCTTTTGCTGTGGAAGATGGATGTATTGTGTTCGCGGTGGGGGGGGGGTGACTAACTTGACATAACTAGTGATTTGAATTGGTCACCCTTAGACCGCTTTTACTTCATGGTGTGAGGTGAATAAATCTGTCTACCTGGACTGGTTCATGTAGTGTGCACCTGGTCTGTTCATATGCAAGTGGTCCCACATATGGACAGCTTGTACATACGGGTCAGAAACATGCTCAGTGTCACTTCAGCTTTTTACTGTGAAGCTGGTTATGTTTGTGTTTTCAAGTCCCTTGTACAAATTAACTGAACTCAGAACTTTCCTGAGACATGGCTCTTGTTTTTATAGAGAGGAAAGACTTTATAATGAGTGTACATGCCACTTTCTGTAGGAAAGCAGATTGCTTTTGTCTCTGCCCTCGTGATCTTACAGCATGTGAGTGTGCATGCACGTGTGTGTGCGTGTAAGGGAGGTCTGGTGAAGTGGTTCTGTTTAATTTTTTCATGAGGGACCTGGTTTCATTATGTACAGTTCCTGTGTCCAGCACACGTGTCAGGCCTATGTTAAAGGCAGTAAGAGACATAGGTTCCTACGGTGGCTTAGGAGACTTCTGCATCTAAAGTACCTTTCTAGAAGAGCACAAAAGCTAGTGGAACTGAAAGCAAATAGAAAACCTCAGAAATTAGTGCACATAGACTGTGAAGAGCCTGTATCTTTCAGGAGAGGTACGTTTTCTAAGAGGTAGAGGTGCAGGGAAGTTAAACTTGGAAGAATGGTGTGTGCTGGGTAGTTGCTCACACTGAGGATTTGCGGATGGCTGGTCAGAATGTCTGTCACATGGCCTGTGTTGTTGCCATGGTGGCCCCGTGAGGTGGGCACTGGTACTGACTCTGTCTTATCCGTGTGGAAATTAGCCACAGTGGGATGTTGTTGCCCACACAGTTTAGTGAGCCAGAGCTGGAATTGAACGCAGAGTCTGCTCTGGAGCCCGGTTTTCTCAGCCACCAGGACCCGTGAGTTTTAGGAGAAGGGTGGGTTCTCTGTGATGTTGTCCTTGATTATTACCTCCTTTCTAGATGGCAACACTTGGGGAAGCTCGCTTACGAGAAATGGAAGCCTTGCAGTCTCTCAGACAAGCCAATGAGAGGAAGTTGCTGTCGCCAGTCCAGGATGTGGAGATGAAGGTCTGCCTGTGTCAGAAGCCCCCAGCTGCCCCCATGATCCAGTGTGAACTCTGCAGGGATGCTTTCCACACCAGCTGTGTGGCGGTACCCAGTATTTCGCAGGGCCCCCGGATCTGGCTGTGTCCCCATTGTCGAAGATCCGAGAAGCCTCCGTTAGAGAAAATTCTGCCCCTGCTGGCCTCCCTCCAGCGTATCCGAGTCCGCCTTCCCGAGGGAGACGCGCTGCGGTACATGATTGAAAGAACCGTGAGCTGGCAGCACAGAGCCCAGCAGCTGCTCTCATCAGGGAGCCTCCGGTCCGTGCAGGACCGAGCGGGCTCAGGACTGTCATGTGGCAGATGGCAGGCCGCGGCAGGACGAGGGCCAGAGGCAAGCAAGGTGAGCTGGGACTCCCCTTCCCTGGTTAGCGGACTCTGCTCAGCTCTGTACCTCCTTCCCGAGCCAGTGGCTCTGGTGGTGCCGCCCGTACCAGGACCCGCTTTACCTTCAAGGGTTGTGCGTACCTGCCGTGTTATCTAAGTTTCCTCTGCTCCTGAGAGTCAGGCATTCTTCCTGTAGAGCAGATGTCACCTTTCCATATATACATAGGATTCGTCCATTTATGTGTATGAACCTGGATATATTTTTAATACATATGTATTTTAAATGTTTTTTGCTTGGCTGTTTTTCTTCCTGCTTCCTCTGATGTAAGTCATCGAGTAGAAAGGGAAAGTGCCTCCTTCAGTCTCCTGTTGCCTTTTAAGGAAGAAAAGGTTTTGAAGTGTTTGAGTATTATGTTGCTTCAGAGGAAAGGCAGTGGCTTTCATACTATCTGTGATCTTTCTGCCAAAAACCAGATTCTTCTGACCATCACTGGGATGGGCAGGTTTCTGTCTTCTTCCATAGAAGGTGAGAAAAGTACAGTCAGGAAAGAGTGTTCAGTCTTCTCATAAGGTTAACCTGATGACTTCCAAATCTAGTAGATTCTCTGGCAGAGGTACTACACCTCCCTTGTGCTGTACCAGCAGAGACGTGTGAATTACAGCAGTTGAATGTAAAACAGATTAGAGATAAGGACAGAAAACTGGTCTCTATTGTATTTGTTTCCTTGTTTTTTTAATTTCTTTCCAGGCTTCTGAAATACAGTGCCTGGCACTTAGCAGATGATGTGTTAAATTTCTGTCTCCTAGTTGGGTTGTGGCTATTAGGGCAGCTTGCATTGAAGGCATTTGTATTCCTTACACATGATGCGCTAGGAGTTTAACTCTGTTAATAACAGGGAAAGACACAGCTTTTAGCTACTCAGCAGTGTGTGGTCAAAGGACTGTCTCTCCTGGCTCCTCTAGTAAACTCTGAGGAAGGGGGGCCATGGCTCTCTGGCTGTTCCTCAGTTGGTTTACCCAGAGGGGCACCTGTCTGTGTCGGTCGGTCGGGTTATAATCTTCATGAGGAGGATTACCTAGGGATTAAAAGGTTGTGTGATCTGTTTCCATGCAGAGAAGATGACTTATTTCCCACGGGTGCTCTTCACCTCTGAAGTCAGTCCAGGTACAACCAGGAAGACCAAAGGCTCGGTGGATATGAGTTGGTTTGGCCAGATCTGAGATGCCGGGAGGCTTCTTTCAGTTTGCGAAAATCAAGTCTTCCTCTTTGCTAGTTTTGCTGCCTGATAACCTGAGCTACTTCCGTCGGGCTGGTGGGAGTCGTTCAAATCCTGGGAAGCCTGACTATAAAATGTTTTCTTTCCACCAGGTAGCTCAGCCTCCTGGGCTCACGTCCTTTTCCTTGCCCGCTGACTGGGACAGCAGAACCTCGTATTTACACTCTCCCTTCTCTACTGGCCGGAGCTGCGTCCCCCTCCACGGTCTGTGTTTACTCTTACCACCGAGGCCCTTGGGATTGTAGCTGTTGCTGTTTTGAGGGCTGAATAGTAACAAGTGGTCTGGCAGCAGGGGTCTGCTGTAGATAATCCGGAACCATTGAAAAGGACTTCATCCTCATATGTAGGGTGTGGGTTACTGTGTATTTGTAAGGTAGGAGAAGAATCGTATTTAAAGGCTTATAAATGCAAAAGAGACAGAAAGGAAGGCTTTATATCCACTGCTTTCGGGGACGAAAGGGTTCATCCCATGTCAACTGATAATTAAACACCAAGCATGGCCGTCAGAGGTTAAGTCTTGGGTTTTTTGTCACTTCATTACTTGGGAGACTTGAGGGGGGCTCTTAGAGACCCTGCCTCCTTCCTTGAGGGCGACTCTCCCCCATGAGTTCTGCCTGGAGCCCTGGGCCCACTCAGAGTGCCCAGACCCTGGCTCTTCTGTGCTTCTGTGAAAGCAGAGGTATCAGGAGCTGTTAGTCACTGATAGCTGCGTCTAGACAGTTTAGTTTGGCCTGTCACACTGTGGCTCTGGGCCCGTGAGGTGAACCTCACTTGAAGGGGAAGGTGGTAGTGGGAGGGGTGGTCCTCCGCTCATGTCACAGGTGGGTGTCACTGTGATCTGGTCTGGTTTCCAACAGGTATCAGCCCAGAAGTGAATGAGCTGTTGATGGAGGCCCAGCTGCTCCAGGTGTCCCTTCCTGAAATTCAGGAGCTCTACCAGACCTTACTCGCAAAGCCTAGCCCTGCGCAGCAAGCTGACCGCAGCTCTCCAGGGAGACCCAGCAGTGAGAAGGTGGGCATCAGGGTCCAGGTGGCAGCGTGCTTTGCAGTGTCATCATTCCTCGGTAGCTCGGGGACAAGATGCTGTCTTTGATCCAGGAAAGGATGCAGACTGTCTGCCCCACGGCCCTGTTCCCACAGCCGTCAGGAGTACTTTGGGCTCACAGCCTGGATTTTGATACTGATTTTTAAGCCACTGTGTGAAATGTTTTTTTCTTTTTAGCAAAGTGCTTCTCATTATTTCCATGTGATAATAGCTAGAAGCAGGATTACTTTTCTTCTGTAAGAGAAATACTGTAGAAATGAAAATGTAAGGTCTTAGGGGTAAAGGCCTTTGGGATAAAGGCTTCGTTCTTGGAGCCAACATGTAGCAAACGCTTTAACTCTTCTAAACCGAACGTGGCAGCTGGTGTAAGGACTGGGTGACTGAACCAAGGGTGCTCTTTTGTTTGTTTTTTGCTTTTTTCTTTGCCACACTGCGTGGTGTCTGGGATCTTCGTTCCCCAACTAGGGATTGAACCCGTGTCCCCTGCATTGGAAGCTCAGAGTCATAACCACTGGACCACCAGGGAAGTCCCAAAGGTGCCGTTTTGAGTGCTGCTTCCTGTTAGTGAACTTGCTGACCTGTAACGTTTAAGGCCCTGAGAATGTAGTCAGATAGGGAGGCGTCTCCATTGAAGATAGCTTGAGGGCAGACACTGGCATTTAGGGTTTATTTTTTGTTATACCAAATAGTGTAGCACCGTTATCAACTGTGTTCAGTTAATGGACCTTCCTCTCCTATAAGGGGTGGAGATGTCCTTAAAGAAGGAAGGTATCGCCCTGGTTCTTTAGCCGTCTGTGGGTCAGCACCTAGATAGCAACTCTGTCGCTGTCTGGTACTTCCTCGTAGGCTTGGCAAAACGAATGTGGCACCTCCGTCTCCCAGTGCTGGTTGGCTGATTTGAAGTGAATCGTGTCTGACGTGTCTGTTTCCCCGTGTTGCTCTGGTAGCCCACGTGGTGGAGCTGGGTAGTCCTGCAGGCTGTGACGGGGCGGGGGGGGGGGGGGGCGCAGCGCGTGGGTGCTGATGGGGAGCGCCCGCCCCTCCTGCAGCTGGTCTCAGCCTCACGGGTTTTGGCAAGAGGCGGACGGTGGGCTCAACAAAATTTGCCGTCTTCCACCCAGGGTGACGGCTGCCGCGGGAAGAGAGACGGAGTCGGTGGCCTCGAGAGCACACTGAAGAGACGCCTGGAAAGAGACGTCCTCTCCAGTGAGCGGTGGGATCGGGTTGCCAAAATTCGGACCCCCAAAAAGAAGAGAATCAAACTGAGCCACCCCAAGGACACGAACAGTTTCAAGTTAGAGAGAGAGCGTAGCTGTGAGTTGGGCCCTTCTGCCGACACTCAGTCCCTGCCCTCAGACACGTCCTACTCGGAGCAGGAGGACTCTGAGGATGAGGACGCCATCTGCCCGGCCGTGAGCTGCCTGCAGCCGGAAGGAGACGAGGTCAGTGAGGTTTGGGCCGTGGAGGATGTGAGTTCCCTTAACTCAGAAACCCTGTAAGCTACAGCTCACCTGGCCGGGTCTCTCTGCTGCTCACCTGCCTTGAGCCGCTCTGAGTGGATTGCTCACCCTCCCCCACTGGTGTCTCTGCTCTCACATCGTTCCTGGGTCTCCTCCCTTTTCTTGAAGAAACTCTTCCTCTGCCCTCTTTCCTTTTCCTGCTCCTCCAGCTTTCACCGCCCAGCGCTGAGCAGGTGGGAGGGGTGCTGCTGTCATGCCCTTTGCTTACTTGTCGCAGGGCGACGCTGTCTTAGCCCCAGAGCGGTCACCACTTGAAGAATGGCTTTGACTCGGTCGCTTGGGCTGCTGTGCCAGAGGTCCCAGCGCTGGGGCAGTGGCCTGCCCGGTGTCTGTCGGGCCCGTTCTTCCCCTGAAAACCCCGTCTCCCTGCTCTCTGTAACCAGGTGGACTGGGTCCAGTGTGATGGCAGCTGCAATCGGTGGTTCCATCAGGTCTGTGTTGGTGTCTCTCCCGAGACGGCCGAGGAGGAGGACTACGTGTGCGCGTGCTGCGCGGCGACGGACGCGCCGGGCCGGAGATAAAACAAACAGACCCCTAACTGTAATTCAGGACTCGGCCAGAGGACTCCTCCAGTTTCTCAGCAGAGCTGCAGGACTGGCGTTCAAACCAGCCTGTGAACGGTGCTATTTCTATTCCTTACGGGATCATTTTTCCAGAACTCTTTGAAAAAAAGAAAAAACGACTAAAAAAATTTTTTGACACTTTTTGTATTTTTTTCCTTAAGAGCTGTTTGTGGTTGTTGAGGTTTGAAACGCTGACTGTTTTTTGCAGGGGTTCTCACCAATTTGGAAGGATTGGAGCTTGCACCTTTTCATGTACAGCATTAAAATCTTACCTCTTTCTGGGATTTACCGGTTTAAGAGTCCAACTCAGTTTCAGTGCCCAGAAGGGCACCAGAAATTCCAGTAAATCCTCATTTGAGGAATTTCTCTCATTTACTCTGTTAACCATATTGGGGAGCTTAAGTTTTTCACTCTTGGGGTTTTTGTTGGTTTCGTTTCTTTATTCACTTTTCTTTTTCCTGGTAGACTAGGTTTATTTATCTAAGCAATAACTTCCATGTTGGTTTCAGTGGCTGGAATTAAAACAAAACGAAACAAACTTCCAGTGTGTTGGTGCTTTAGCATCTGGTCGATGTCAGAACGCAAACTTCTAGTTTCTAGTGTCACTGGCGAGTGAGTGGCACACAAGAGAGGCCCCTCTGTAAGCACCTGCCACAGCTGTATTTTGGCTTTCTTCCTGCCCGTTCCCTCCTCACCTGTTTTTTTTTTTTGGTAGCTTGTATCAAATGTTGCGGTTTATATTGTGGAATAAATCCTTGGTCCTAACACGAACACTGGTCATTTAGAGCCATTAGCCCCCAGCTGCTTCTGCGCCTCCACCTGTGGGCTCTGACAAGCCAAGGGGGTTGCTTGCTTTTGCCTCTGCCCGGCCAGGCTACAGTAGCAGTGGACGGTAGCCTGCAGACACTAGGGGGTTCTTTTGTATCCTGCTCTGTTCGGTGGGCCGTATGCCTCCAGTCCCCACTAACAAAGACCTCCTCTTCTTCCTGTCTTCAAGGGATAGAACCTGTCTTTAAAGCCATGCTGTTTTTAAATAAGCTTTGTCAGAATATTGGCAAATCATTCCAGTCCTCAGATCACCCCTCCCTGTGGGAATGATGTCTTTATTACGTTTGAATTGACAGGGAAACTTGGTTTAAGGTTAAGATGTCAGAAGGAGATGTAAGGAGAGTGCATCCTCACAGAGGGCTCGGCGGGTGTGGGTCGAGGAAACACATGTGAACACCCAGGCCCTGCCCTCGCGCTTTCCTTCCAGTCTCTCTCACTCTTGATGTTGTGACTGGTCATGGGTGGCCCACAGCCTTTCTCCACCTTTTCTTTTTAAAGGACTCTTGTTCTGCAGTGGAGAAGACATTCTGGTGAACAGACTCTTGCTTTGTGTTTTCCTATCCTGTTGCTAATAATACCTGTTTTCCCTACATTCTATAGCCATAAACCTGAAGATGGGTAGAAACAGTGGGTCTTTAATAAAACAACAAAAACAGCAGTTTGTGATGTAGCAGAGATTTAAATGTGTACTACTCCCTTTTATGCAATTCAGATAATTAAATCTCTTTAAGAATGACTCTGAATCGTCTACAGTTTTCCCCGAGTTGTCATATTTCTCCTTGTCCGATGGGCTTCTGGGGCCAGTGGAGAAGAAGAATCCTCAGGGTACAATCTGGAGTAACAGTGGTTTTGGCCTTTTTTTTTCCTTTTAATTGAAGTGTAGTTGATTTACAACATTGGGCCAGTCTCTGCTGGGTTTGGCCTTTTAAGCATCCAGATTCTTAGAACCCCTGACTGACGTTGGGGCAGGGTGCTGACTGTCCCAGTTCCATGGAGAAAATAAGCTTGAAGTGGACTCTGCTCCTGGAATAAAGCCTGTGCCTGTAGGGAGCTTATGCCCATCTGGTGTGCACTTTCCCTGCCCCACGAGCTTTTCTTCTTCACCGGGAGGGTTGTACGCAGTCCCGGACAGTAGCATCCTTGGTGCTGAAGATTCTCTACCCCTGGGGGTTGGGGGCCAGGAGTGTGTATGTAAACCACCCCTTCCCCAGGTGAGACCGCTTTTTACATACGATGATAACTGAAGTTAAAGGGCATGTCAGGTGCCAACAATTATCCTGCGGGTTAATTACAAAGCCTGGGCGGTGTCTTCAGCTCTCCTGGAGCCTACCTTCTACGTGCTCTGCAACGCAACAGGAAAACACAGACCTGATGGATGCCTTCTGCTAGAGACGCACCATGACCGCAGAGTGGAGGTGTTACCTATAAACCGTGTTTTTGTGTGTGAGCTGTGAGGCTGGCCTGTATCCTCGTGGAAAGATGGTAGCACACATGCAAACTGACAATTTTCCATCTCGGGAATTGCAGCTGTGTGAGGTGTGAGGAAGGAAGGGCTGAGGGATATTTGAGCCTGAGCCAGGAGGGTCCATGGGGCGAAGAAAGAATCTAGTGCCCCCGCCTCACTGCAGTGACTACTGTTGCTGTTTTTCCTTCCAAATCAGGCTGGGGGGGGGGGGGGGGGCGGATCTCTCACCAAGTGCGAAGGGCTTGCTTGTTTGTAGTCTCTGTCCTGGAATAAGACTGGGAATTTGGACATGCCATAAGGAAAGGCCACGTATTTACTGCTGCATTTCAGCATCCTGGGAGCAGGGACTCGTTTGCCCCTCTCAGGATGACCCTGCCTGTGGTCGTGGCCGTCGGTAGAAGCCTGCTGTGTTCTGCCTGCAGGCTCTCGGGACCGCGGGCAGAGGCGTTGACGAGGTTTGGCATCTCTTGGCAGAAGTACATGCCATGCACTTAGTTTGTCGTCACACCCGCCATGAGAAAGGGACACAGCCTCTGGCTGCCTGGGCAGGGATAGGCCTGTGGACAGAGTGGGTGCCTCCCGGAGAGGGTGAAGCCTGCCTCCTCCACCTCTGGTGGAGCTCTCGTCACAGGCCCTGGCCTCTCCTGTGTCTCACGACACCTGGCATTCCGCTGAGACCCCGTTCCAGCTTGAGTCAGGCCTTGGTTGGTGTTTTTCTGTGGTGGTTTCTCTGGGCTCAGTCCTGCCTAGGTTTCCTGCCATGTGACACAGATAGGAATGGGTTATAGATGCCGTGTGCCTGTAACAGGAGGTATAACGGCACAGCAGGAATTTTAAAAGTCATTGCCTGTTGCTGTTGAGTAACTGACCATGCCAGTCTGTGCTGGGCATCGGCCTGTGTTAGAATGGTCTTTCCTTGGCGTAACGATGCAGAAAACACAGCTTCCTTCTGCTGGACTTTGCCTGTTGGCAAGAAGAGCTGAGGAAAAGGATGAAGAGCTTGGTGCCTTTCCTTGAGCACCAGGTCGATGGCTTCCACCTTCTGCCCTCTCTCCCTCTCTCAAGTCCAGTACGTGGCTCCTTTGAGCGCCTCAGCCTCTCTGGGTGATTCCGTGGGACTGAGAATCTGCCTGGACAAGACCTCGTATGAAGTTGTACTGTCATAAATCCACTTCCAAAGGATAATGAGTCCATCTGTAAAGTGTACTTTCCACTTCTTCCAAATTTATGTGAACATTTTCATGTTTCAAGATTTTTTATGTAGGAATACATCTTTCCCTTCCTCTCAGTTAGGATGGAACCTTTAGATGGTGACCCGGCTCCCTGTTGTGTTCTGGGCTAATCGTACTAGAAGGAAGGGTAGCGACGTGCTCTTATTTGCAGGAGGACCCGCTGCGTTGGATGCAGGAATGGGGTTGCAACGTCATTGGAGCTGGTCCAGGTGAGTGGAGGCCAACGGACTAGTCTTTGTTTCCCTTGAATGGGGGCACAGAGAAATTAAAAATGGCCTTTCTCAGGGAACAAGGCTTATTGGATGTATTGAACATAAATGCCTTTGTTTCCCTTGAATGGGGGCACAGAGAAATTAAAAATGGCCTTTCTCAGGGAACAAGGCTTATTGGATGTATTGAACATAAATGCCCAAGACACCTTCACCCCGTAAGGAAGTGTGTAGCTCCTAAAAGCTCACCTGGCTGGATATTGGGGGGGCAGTGTGGGTTCAGGCGCTGGCTCCCATCTGCCTGTGACCTTGGTAGGAACGTGCGCAGGAGGAGGCCCTTTCTGCAAAGGCTGGGACAGGTCACTGGACAGTTTATCAGCAGGTCAGTTAATGGATGAAAAAGATATCTTACTAAGTTGTATGTACATCCACTTAAACTAAAATTAAGAAAAAGTTTGGAGGCAAGGGCTTTTCTGCACAATAATCGTGACACGCTATTTGTGATTTTCAGCGTGGGCTTCTTTTAAAGTGGACAAAGTTTAGACGTTGTGCAGGAATTTGACTTTAGATTTCAAGATACTTATTTTCTCCAGTCTTTTGTTAGAATTTCACCTGTGCCTAATTTAACAGCAACTTTTATAAGCAATTCAGTCTAGTCTTTAGTAAACTCTTCGCACTCAGGTTTATGGAATAATCAAAACATAGTGACGACAGCAGACTGACTCATGTACGAGGAGCAGGCGAGGCCAGAAGAGGGCTGACTGCAGGCTAGGAAAAGACTCGAATCCAGGGGAACCCGCTGCGGGCGAGTCAGGCGTCCACTGTGTTCGAAGATGCTGCTCCAGCTCTTCCAAGAGTTTGTGCGCCTCCAGGAGATGGTGTCCTCTGCTCTGGGCGGCTTCTGTTCTCAGTGCGGGTGGCCGGCGACCCCATCTAGCGGTGTGAGAGCCGAGCGGCGGCAGTCCTAGGAGCGTGGGCTGGGAAATCGGATGAGCCTGGTCTGGGCCTACGCCTCCTTTAAGAGAGAGAGCCAGCCTCTGGGCTCTCAAAGATCTGAGCATGCTACCCGGGGCTGGGGAGCCTGCTGCACCCCGCTGCCCCCTCCCACCTTCCTGCTGTTCCCAGACTTCAGGGAATAGAGGGGGCAAGTGCGATGACCTAGGTCACTGTCATTGATGGGTCATTTGTGTCTCTGTGGCCCTGACGGTGAGGGGCTTTTACGTTCCAGAGATGCCTTGAAATCTAGCTGCCAACACCTGTAGCCTTGACATAGCCACCCCCACATCCTCCAATTCCTCACTGTTCCTTTTTCCCCATGGATATCAAGGACAGCCGTGTATCTGTGACGGTGCTGGCCTCGCCACACGCCTCTACCCGCCCCCCACCGTGGGCCTCCCAACCTTGTCCTGCTCGGAACATTGTCTACCTTGAGGTCGTGGTGGACGTGGGTGCCCGGCCTGTTTCCTGCTCTCTTCATTTCCACTCCCCCCGCCCCCCCCCCCCGGGGGCGGGTCTCCTAGAAACTCTTCAGGGAACAAGGAGTGAGCAACTTAGAGGGGGCTGCTTCCTGCATCAAGGGCAAGCACTGCCGCCCCGCCCCCTGCCCCAGAGCAAAGTGGAGGCGACTGAGGCGGGAAAGTGGCAGCATGTCTGGGAAGGAGCTCTGCTCAGCAAGGCTCCAGCCCCAGCTGCCCAAGGCACTCCTGGAGCCCTGCCCCTGGGTGCGGTGGTGGTTTTCCTAGTTGGATTGGCCAGGAGAGGAACAAGCGGGGCTTAGGCAGTCTTAGGCGTTCTTAGAAGTTGCCAAGGCTCTAGCCCTGCCTCGCACGCCCCCTTCCCCAACTTGTCTTTGGAAAATGGAGAGGGAGGGAGGGATTGGGGACCAAGGCTCCCGATGCAGGGATCACAGGTTACAGGACAACCACAGGCCTGCAGACGTCTGAGCCCCTTCTAGACAGATCCCCGAGGGAGCAGCGCGGGGGTGGGGGCTCATGAGGCAGACCCCAAAGCCCACGTCCTACAAATAGACAGCCCGGCTTTCCCAGTGTGCCGCGAGCTCTGCACAACAAGAGCGCTTTACAGCCGCCAGCTGCTGTTCGTACGGCTTCACGTCTGTTGTCTCGTCTTAACGCTCCCTGTGGATGTGGGGCTGTGGCTGGAACTCTGATGCCGAATTGCGCCCTTAATCCTTAGCTTTATTGGTAACGGAGCAGGTGGGTATTAGTAGAGAGCGGGACTTCCGGGTTCCTGAAGAGGCTGTGCCCCTGGCCCAGCTTTTCTGTCCTAGTCTGAGCTCATGCCAGTGACCGTTCTGGCTGTGACATCGGTGCCCAAATGCGCTGACACTGTGGGGTGGCCCTGAGGGCAAGCCTGCAGGAGCGTCTCACGGGCGGCAGGGGGCGGCAGGGGGCCGGCCTGGGCTGCTCTCCTGCCGGTCCCAAGCCCGCCCAGCCCCTGTAGCCCCAACTGGCTCCCTGCCTGGGCCTCTGCCCCATCACTGGCACCTGCCTCGTGGAGCCCTTAGAGGTTCCAATCTGTTTAGGGGAGACAGAGTCGTGGACTTAAGATGGGCAGTCAGGCCTTCTACCCAAGTAGCTGGTGGTCCCAGGGCCGTACCAGGTGCGAGGTCTTGTGGATTCAGGGCGTACAGAATGTGGACACTGTCCCCAAGGAGCTCAAGTCCAGTGGGGGAGAGGGGGCCTGTGTAAACATCTTTGGGGTTACCTGCTCTCATGGGCATTACAACTGTGATGGGGCCAGAGAAGAGCTGCCCTTGGGTTATGGCAGCACAAGCTGGCCACGTGGCCATGCTGAGGATGAAGGCCCTTCCCCCACCCCCCCACCCAGTTCCCACTTGAGGCGAATCAGAGACATTCCCTGTGAGTTGTTCTGGGAAAGGGGGCTCTGAGTAGGGGCAGGCCTTGCCTCCGAGGGGGACCCTTGGGTACAAACTCGGCTCGTGTGAGTGGGGAAGACACATTCAGGGACCCCCGGTGTGGCCAGAACGAGATGTATGTGTGGTGTGAGCAACGACAAGAAATAATAAAAGCCAGTGCAACCCTTCATGCATGCCGGGCACTCTCTGAAAGCTTTGCGTAAAGTAAATCTCCACCGCCTCACACTGAGGTCAGTGCTCTCAGACCCATTGCACAGAGGAGCGGCTTGGTTTCGGAGGCTGAGACGGAAGGCCAGCCAGCGGGTGTGGAGGAGCCAGGATTCACACCCAGACAGTCTGGTTCCAGAGTCCGGCCCCACACAAGCCAGGTGGAGGCCTCTGTGTACACTTGAGCCCAACCTCTGGGCTGTGTGCCTCCCCAAAGCAGCAAAGAACTCCTGAAAACTCCCCAGCAGAACTTCTGATGCCCTTAAAGGCTGTGGACTTTCTCCCACCACCAGTAGGGTACAGCTTGTAAACGCCTTATTTTAGAGAACGGAGTTAAGTTTTTTTTTTCCCTAAACTGGTTTGGTTAATTCAGTCAACTTGGAAATGCACTTCAGCTGCCTCATGAAGGCCCGGGTATCCACTGCCTCAGGGTGCAGGCCTGCGGATACAGACCCTGCCCTTTGGGGCTTCTGGGGTGGGGGCAGCGCCACCGTGGCATTCAGTGCTCACTCCACACCCCCCACCACGGGCAAAGGCACGTCGTTTGGGGCTGAGGCCAGGCATATCCATTGAGATCACGGCAGCAAGAGCAAGTCAGCACAAGAAAACAAGACCTTTAGGGATGGGAGGGGCATCGTGTCCAGGCGACTGGCCGAAGCAAGGGCTCTGTGGTAGCAGAGTCTTATCTGGGCAGAAGCCCCATCAGTGCCCACAACCCCGATAGAAGGACCCGTCAGGCCGTGTTGCTTGTGGGCCTTAGCGGCACACACAGAGATTCTTCTTCCGGACGGGAAGCCACACGCAAGGCAGCGTGGCTCTAGGGGGCAGGGTTAGGCGCAGTGATTCTTCCCTTCCTGAATCTCACCCTGGTCAGGCCATAGGCTGATCACGAAGAGGCTTCTAGACTCACTGGGCTTCCTTGGGAAAGTCCCTCAGCCTCCCTGGGGCATACGAGGATGCCATCATCAAATGCGCCGGCCTCCCAGGGCCAGAAACGACAATGACGTGACCCCCGGCTCCGCGGGAGCCCCTCTGTCGATCCCGGGACGTGAACTCACTTGCTAAGTACCCAGGCCTGGAGGAAGCGAGCTGAGATTTGAACCCAGGCAGCTGGGTTCCGGAACCCAAATGGCTGGCACCGCACACACGGCCCGCTTTGAGAAGCCAGTGGGGGAGGGGACCGGTCTGGGTCTCCCACCACTGGACGTGAGTGGTTTATCTAAAACACACCCTTGACCAGGTTCCTCTTATGTGTAGACACCTTCAGTGGTCTGAAGAAAGTCCTAACAGCCTGTCTAGAGCCCGTCCACTGTGGTCTTGCTCTCACGTCTGACCTTGCATGACCCCCCCAATCCCAGCACATGGGGCCCCCTGCAGGGCTATTTTCTTGTCCCTAAAGTGTCAGAACAGTAGCTGCCTGTTGTCAAGGCCCTGCTCCGTAGTGACAACAGTGCCTGGTAGATGCTGAAGTCTCCATCGGACAGACTCTCGGGAGCGGAGCTTCAGAGAGTTAGGAGACGTGCCTCCCGGCCACGCGGCTTCCTGTCCGACCCTCCAGTCCTCCTGTCCACCTTGACCTCCTGCTGCCATCTGGCCTGGAGGCGTAGCCACGGTGGGACTCCTGCCATCCCCCCGGGGGTCTCTCTCGGGTTCCACCTGGTGCATGGGGTTTCCACAGTTTTACCTAAGGAGGCCACGGGCCCGGGATGGGGGCAGGGTGTGTGTGCAAGCGTGGGCCTCCAGGCCGCCACCCCTGGCGGGTGCCTGACACACAGCATCCGTGGTGGTGGGGGAGCTCTGACTGGACAAGATGAGGGCACGCGCGTGAGGCTGAAGTCAAGGAGGTTTTGCTCCAGATTTGCACCCGAGGCCCAGAGAAGGGTGGCAGGTGGCCCTGGCCAGCCACGTGTCCAGGAGGCCTCTTCCCTGATGTCCTCTGCTCTTGCTGCCAGCGCTCACCTCACTGGGCACCCCCAGGCCGCTCTGAGACTCAGCCTCGACGCATGGAGGGTTCGTGGACTCAGGGATAGGAAAGGGCACATGTGAAGTATTCAGAAAGCGTCTCAACTGATTTGCTTCTCACCCCTTGGGTGGTGGGCGTCCTGAGAGCCACAGTTGCCCTGGGGAAAGAGGAGTTGTCCCACCCAGTATGGTTTCCAGCTCAGAGCACACGCCCTGCACACGCCCCTCCACACTCAGCCCCGCCTGCACATTTCTGGATTCACTGGCAGAGGTGGGGGGTGTCTGGGGGAGGGGAAGGAAGCCCAGGAGAACCCTCTCCTCTACTGGGGGAGCGAGAACCCGGGCTCGGAAGGGTTCACGTGGGACACAAGACTCACCGGGGCTTCACCGAGGAAGGAGGAACACAATGATAAAATCCAGTGTTTAAAATTACTCCCTTTGAGAGGGAAGAAAAATCACGTTCACTTTCAGAGTTACGGGATAGAAGGGTGTGAAAAGAGGGAGGCCCCATGAGAGTTGCTAGGTCCTGGGATCTGATAAAAATCTGAGATTGTTATCTTTGTGACTTCATTTCTTCTCTATGCCAGGTATAGTCCTGAAAACCTTAAGATGCCCCCTCTCTAGCAGTGTAAAATGAGAGATAAGAAGTCCTCCTCCACCCTCCCCATTCTGTGGTATTTAAGCGTTTTAATGGAATCAGTTTTTAAGATTGTTTTTATTGTTTTATTCACTGCATGGGGAATAAACAATTATAGTTCACTTAATCAGCTTCCTGGAGGAGCTGGCCTTCACTGGCTGTTTCGAGACCAGGTTTTTGGTTTGTTTTTAGTTAAAACCTAAGATATGTAAATTGTATGATATCTAACTTTATCCATTTTTCACTTTTTGGCCCCATCTCATGAGTTAATATCTCCTGTATTAAAAGCATTTTTATGCAATAGCTAAAATTAAGTGGACTTAACTTATGACGTATAGTAATGTAAGTAAATTCAAAATATATTTCAGCTTGGTGTGGCTACAAACTCAGATTAGATGAAGGTCACCAAGACCTGAGTGGCAGAAATTGCACAGAAGTTTTAAAACCCTTCCCTGTCTCACAAGCAGGAAAGCAGGTGCCTCAGAGGGAAAGCTCCACCAAGGCTGGCAGACTCGTCAGGAAAAAACGCAAACTTCTTCGGAGAGTGACTGGAAGGGGGGAGAGGGGCAGGAGGATGGGAAGGGCAGCTCTGGGGGCACGTTTGTGTTGAGAGGGGTGTGAAGAGAAAGCAGGACCCGGGAACTGCAGGGCCTGCGGTGTTACGGCCGGCTCACCGCTCTGGCCCTGTTCTGTTTGTTCTAACGACAACAGCAGAGCTTTGAAAGTTTTGTGAGGACAAAGACATCACCAGAACAGAGTGGGGAAGCAATCCAAGAGAGAAAATGGGCAAAAATGGGATTCTTTAAGCCGATCAGCTGCCAGCGGGAGAGGGTGCAGGGAGCCTGGGTCCCTGGGGAGGGCCGGGGGGGGAGGTGCTGCTGTCCCTTCTGTGCCCTGTTTCCTGCCTGGGAACGACCAGAAACGAAACAGCTGGAAGCACTGCTCAGTAGAAGGTGGCGAAGCTGCGTAACCAGGGGGTTATAGGCTCTTTCTCCCTGGAAATCTCTCAAAATTAGACAGCCCTCCCACATGCATGGGTTCAAATGATACTGCACGGAGGCAGAGGGATTGCCATGATGGCCTAGTTGAGCAGCAGTTCGGAGATGGTGGTCTAGGACAACCATGGGCTCTTCTTTCAAAAGACAAACAGTTGAAAAGTGAAGTGTCTCAATAACGGGTGGGTGGATGGAGGACGTCCCTCCCAGTCTTTCCTTCTCCAGCCCCTGAGCCTGGGAGAATGGACCCCAGCGGTGCTGAGCTCCGCGTCAGCTTCGTAGCCTCCACTACTGGTCGTGATACATTCAAAGAACAAGGAGGCTGTGGCCAGGGACACCGCATTTTCCACTTAACCAAGTTGACTGCAGCCTTGACTCTCTAAACAGTCTGGGAGGCTAGGTTCCTGGGCTCATTTAAGAGACACGGGGTCAGCAGGTGACACAGGTCTTGATTGGAGTGGTGGGCGGCGAGGTGGCCCAGCTGGCTTGGCGGGGTTCTCCTGACGCTGCAGCCCTCTCTCGGGCCTGCGTCCTGCAGGTCCACCCTCAGCCAGGAGAGCAGGAAGGAGCGACCCGAGCCCTCTAGTGAAGCAGCAGGTCCTGGGGGCTGAGGAGGCCAGCCTGATGCCCTTCAGCAGCTCACCTCCCTCCCTCATGGTCCCGGATTCAGGCTCCAGTCCACGCTTTGTCCTCTGCCCCTTGCCCGGTGAGTGGGGGTGACCTCCAGGCCTCAGGCAGGCACAGCTTCAGTCCCGTTTAGGACCCCTAGGCCTTCCATCCCCTTGAGGCAAGCTGGCTGGTCTGGCCTCCAAGTCGGCCAAGGGATCTGGCAAAGCCCTGCTTTCTCCCCGCCCCCGGAAAAGCTTGCTTTCTCTTTGCTTCCCCCCATTCTGCAGTGTGCCATCTCTCACTCAGGAAGTGTGTACCGAGGACTGGCGCCACGTCAGGTGCCTTCTGGCGGGAATGTCTCTGGGCATCCCTGGAGAGGACGGTGCCGCAGTCCTATGGTGTATATAAAGTTGACTCCAAAAGAGCCCCCTGCACCTCCTGCGGCCCGCCCCGATCCTCCCCCGGACCCCGCCCCGATCCTCCCCGGGCCCCGCCCCATCCTCCCCGGGCCCCGCCCCTGCGCGGGCCCCGCCCCCGCCGCCTCCCCGCACTGCAGCGCGCACCGCGGGCCGCGCGCCTCCCTCCGTCGCCGCGGCGCGGGCTGCAAGCTCAGCAAGTCCTGCGGCAGAGACGCTCGCGCCGAGTCGGGGCCGGGCCGCCGCGGGGCTCCAGGCCGGGAGCGGACGCCCCCTCGGCCGTCGCCGGCAGCCCGCCGCCCCTCGCTTCGGGGGCCCGGGCCTCTCCTGGTCGGCCGCCCCGGTGAGTCGTGCCCCCGCCGTGGGGGGCCCCGACCTCCTCCTCCGAAGTTTCGGCTGCTGCGCCGGGGGGCCTCGGGGGGTCTGCGCCGGGGCTGAGCGGGCGCCGGGAACTTTGAGGCCGCGGGGCCGGGCGCCCGCGCCGTCCTTCGCGGGGAGTTCGCGCGCGTCCAGCTGGAGCTTGGTGCGGGGAGCCGGCCCCGCGCGGCGAGGGGGGGCTGCCCTGCGGGCTTGGGGCGCGAGGCGGGCGCAGACGTGCGCCCTGCGTCCCCCGGGGCTCTGCGCCCGCCTCCCCGCGTCCCCGGGACGCCCCCCGCGCGCGCCTCGGCCGCCCCTGCCGCCTGAGCCGGCTCCGGCAGAGGTTCTCTTGCCCCCGCTTCAAGCGTCCGGGACCCCCAGCCCGGCCGTCGTGGCGGGAGCGCAGGGAGGGTCTGGAGCTCCAGGAGGCAGAGACCCTGGCTGGGGGAGGCGGTGGGAGTCACGCTGCGGGGATGATCCGGAAGTGAGGGTCCGGGGGACCTGGGGCAGGGCACCCCTCACCTCTTCCAAATCTCATGACTCAGCAGACTTAGGACGTCCCGTCCTGCTGCAGCCCAGACCCGCGCGCTTTCTGGGCTCGCTCATGTACCTCTCCCGCTTGGGGTCCTCCGTTCCCCGGCCTCTGTTCCCTCCGCCTCTCAGGACACAGGGTGGTTGTTTTTTAAGTAAAAAGATAGATGATTTATCCTTTTTCCTTCCCCCTTTTCATTCCTGCATTCCACAGGTGCCGCCAGGACACCCCCAGCCCATGGTGTGTGTATTGGAGGGGGGGCCAAAGCCCCATTTCTCCCTCCGCAGCATCCTCCCCCCCGCTGTTAGGGTAGAGGAGTAAGTGCTCGCGCTGCTCTCTCCTGTGGTGGCCGAGATAAAGGAGTGCAAGGACAAGGAGGCGGTGGCCCAGGAGGGGGCACTGCAGTGCGGAGAGAGGGCCGCCCAGATTGGAGTGTGGTGGGCGCAAGGATGAGGAAATCCTTAGGGTCTGGGGGTACCCAGAAAGGAAGGAGGGTGGGCTAGGGTCTGACCTGGAGAGCTGGAGGGCGCCCCCCCTCCCGTCCCCTTGCTGCCGCCCCAAGGGGAGGCTCCCGTGTATAACAGATTATCCTCAACCCATCCATCCCGCTCGGGGTAACCTGGGCACTTCATCAGAGGATGTGGCCATGAAGAACAGGGCAGCCCTTAATCCTCCCAAGTCATGTCCCCCTGCTTAGGTCTGCGACCAGCCCCCAGGCTGCGACAAGCGTCTCTGTTATCACCAGAGAAGCCAAAGAGAAGAGCCGTGCCCAGTGCCCCTAAAGCCCAGCCACAGGGGCCGGCGGGAGGGGCAGGGCAGCTCTGATGCAGTGGGACGTGCTTGGCGTCCTGGTGAGCAGTGGCCTGGCAGGCACTGCAAGCTGCAGCCTGTGTCTGGGCTCTGGGGGTGAGTCAGCGCCAGGGGTCCTGGCCAGGCACACTGCTGCCTGGCCCAGAGAGCCTGGCCCTGGCCCTTCTCCTCTCCGTGCTCCTGGGGAATGACCAGTGCTAGCTGGGTCCTCACCCCAGGCTCCTCTCTGCGGGTGACCTGCCTCTGCCCTGCTGGCTCTCAGGCAGATGACCCTGGGGGGCCTGGCTTTCTCTGGGCACCTCTTGGGTTTGAGGTTCACCCCCTCCGCTCCCTGCCTTGTCCAAGTGGGGGAGCTTCTGCAAAGCTGAAGGAGGGGAAGGCAGAGATAAGTATTCCCCTTGTAGCCTCATGTGGGCCTGGCCCTCTGTCCCCAGGAAGAAGAGCCCACCCTCCTCTGCTGAGATTCCGCTGGGTTCAGCAGTCCAGGACTTTTTCCAGGCAACAGTTTTTAGGTGGGGGCATTATGCAAATACAGTCTTCGCTGTTTGAGCTTAGGGTCAGGGAAAGAGAAAGGTGCTAGTGTTTGTAAACGTTGCCCTTTCCCCACAGAAGAGCTTGCAGCTGGCTTCCTCTCATGACTGCTGTTGGTTTTATCCCTGGGCAAAGCGTGCACCGGGTTGCAGACCTGGCAGGGGCAGGGAGACCCTTTCTGGAGCTGGGCTGGGCTCTCCTGACCTTACCCCGCAGCTGGAGTGCATCCTCCCCTTCAGCCTCAGGTGGCTTCCAGGCAGATGCCACAAGGTTGTCTCTGGCCCAGCAGAGACCTGCAGAAGCCGTGATCCTGCCCTCTCCAAGCCGGTATTCCCCAGCCCCAGGCAAGTCTGACCTCGGGTGGCCCTTCCACCTCTCCCTGGGCTTTGTCCTCTCCCAGCTGTGTGCCCTCAGAGAATAGGCAGAGGGGCAGCAGGGGGGCTGGGGTGTGGGGATGGTGGGGATGGAGGGGGAGGAGGCTGCGGCTCCTGGGCTGGGAGAGTGGCTGTCGCCTCCTCCCTGGGGAACGTCCTCGTGGGTGGTCCAAGGCTGTGGATGAGGAGGAACTGTTTCACCTGGTGTTGCGGTTGGGTCGTTGGACTTTCCTGACATAGGTACTAGCTGAAGCTGGGCTTGCTTTTCTTGAGCCAGGCAACACAGGGCCCAGGGTGATGGGGATACTCTTTCTGAACTAGAATGGCAGCAGGAGGGAACAGCAGTGGGTTCTACTTGGTTTGGGGTGGCAGTTAATGTAGGAAGCAGCGAAGCCTGGAGGCTGAGAGCCCTACAGGCCTGGGTTCGAATCTCCTGGCCACTAATTACAGAACGTGACCTTATTAATTCAACAAGTGCTTATTGGTGAGCCCTACTATGTGCCAGGCTCTGTTCTAGTCACTGTGGACTCTGCTGTGAACACAGCAGACAAAATCCCTGCCATTTCGGATGTTGCGTTCCAAGGGACCGAGGCCAATTCCTTAGCCGCTCTGAGCATCAGTTTCTACGTCGTTCGGCCGTTAGGTTTTGAGAGTCTGCTGTGTGCCGGAGCTAAGCTGGGCGGTGGAGATTCAGTGGGAGCAAAACGGACCTGGTTCCCGCCTTCAGGGCACGTACGCGCTAGTGAGTAACACGACGAAAGACAGGGTTGTGTAGAGAGTGACTCACAGCTGTGACAGGAGTTGGGCAGCACACGGGAGGCTTGGGGAGCCCCTCGTGGGCTCACCCGAGCCCCGCGGGATAGCAAGCGCTCGATAAGGGGTAAGTACTAACGCGGCCTGCTGGACGGGTCACGCTCTAAATTCTCTGCTTGAACAATCCTCTCAGGAGCGACAGTCGCTCAGAGCAGCTGGGGTCCGGTCCTGAGCAGGACGCCCGTGCGGAAGGAGGGGCTTTCCTCAGGGGGTGGGGAGGGGCGGTCACGTCGCAGATGTTTCTCTGAGGCAGTGTGGTGACTGCAGCCAGATCTCCTGGGTTCCCTCGGGCTCTGCCGTGCACCCCGACTGAGGGCAAGGTAATCCAGCTCTATCTCAGCCTCCTCATCTGTTGAATGGAGGTAAAACTCACATCTGTGATGCAGGTTCTTGGAGACTGTTATGAATTCCTGTAACGTGTTTGGAGCGGGGCGCGGCGCCGTGGCTGTGCTGGAAGCATTTCTATCTTTGTTTCGTTGCCTCCTTGCACACAGACTGGACTCTTTCTGGGTCCCCAGCTGGACCCAGAAAGAAGGGCACTTCCCCTCAGCTTTTCTTAAAACCTCGCGGGAAGGAGCAGCCACGACCTCCCCGGGGGCTATTCCAGCGGTTCCTCCCTCCGACTTCCAGGCAGCTCTGTGTGCCTCCTCAGCCACGTCTTACCAAAGCTTAATTTTGGGGAAGGATTTGTCCCAGAATCCTTCATTTTCATCCATGCAACTGATAGTTGAGGGCGGTGGCCAGAGTGCTGGGTGAGTTCGGATCCTTGCCAGCTATTGTGAGTCTGGACTGCACGGAGCCCCTGGCCGCCAGCCCTTCCCCTAAAGACATCTGAACTTCAGTCAGGGGTCCAAAGTCACGCACTAAGAAGGATACCCAAATGCATGGGACGCAGAGGTGTCCTGAAAGCTCCGTTCCGCCCGAGCCCCCACCTGTCTGGCCGGGGATCACCTGACTGAACACCAGGGTCCGCAGGTGGGAAGCTAGGCACCCCCAGACCTGGCTGCTTAGGAACATGGGGTGCGAGCTGCTGGGGCCGTCACGATGCCACGGAACCTCAGAGGGTCTGGTGCCACCAGGGAGCCCCCAGATTCGGGGTCAGGCAAAAGAAGAAGGGGAGCCCAGGTTCTGTTGCAAGGTCAGGACAGCCTCCACTCTGGCGATCTGGCTTTTCGTCTGGGGCCTTGGAGCTCAGCATTCACTGTGGCCGGCGTGGCCTGGGGCATGGAGCTGGGTGCCACCCCGCTGCTGCGTCAAGCCCTCCTCTCCTTCAGTCTGTCCCCCGTGATGCAGCTTTCCCACCTCTCGTCACTGCGGTCCCCAGAACAGCCGTCCCTGTCCAGTTTCACAGGGAAGAGGCGAAGGCCCAGAGGAGGGATGTGACTTGTCCTGGGGCTCCCCTCCCCTCCCCGCCCCCATCTCCGCCTGTGGGTTCCTGGGATGCAGGGTCGTGGGCCCTCAGGGAGGAGGCCGTTCCCACGGTGAGGACGGGCGGGAGGTGCTCACAAGGTGAGGCGGGGACCCTCGGGCGAGGCTGCGTTGGCCTCCTTCCCTGGTGCTGGGTTTTGGTGGGACTCGCCGTGGGGCTCGGGCAGCCTGAGGAGTGCCTGCTCTGAAGGGGGGGGCGCGTGGGTGGCTGCACCGGAGAGAGGGCGGGGCTCCGTCCTCGCGGCCTTGTCAGAGGGGGATGCTGACGTCCTTGGCACCAGAAGCCACTGCAAGGTCCTAATTCAGTGGTTACAGGCTTCCTGCCACGCCCAGCCGCAACAGGACAGAGGCCTGTGTGCACGTGTGTGTGCGCGCGCGCGTGTGTTGAGGGCTGTGGGGACCGCGTGGATGGAGAGGGCTCCTTGAAAAGCGAGGGAAATGGGATCTAGCTGGTGTCTGACTGCTCCTCCTTCACGTCCAGGCTTGAGACGTCAGGACCCTCGTGGGACTCGCAGCCTTGCTCCCAGCGTGGCCGGTGGGGGCGTCTGGAACCCACCCGCAGGCTCCTCCTTTGCTCCCTCCCTTCTACTCCCGGTGCAGGTGGACTAAGACTTGTTCCTAAAAGGCACCAGCGGTGAAGGGAGGCTCAGAATAACCACACCCCCTGGGCAGCCTGGGAGCGCCCCCCCGGGCAGGGTGTGGGGCCTGCTGTCTAGACCGCAGAGTGGCTGGGCCCCAGGTGCTCCCTGTCCAGGACAGCTGCTCACCAGAACCAGGTTTCCCCAGACCCCAGAGCTTTCCTGTCCCCTCCGCAAGGAAGCCGGGAAGCCTGAGGCCCGTCGCCGGGCCCTCTGGTTCCCGGGTAGGACCGTGACCGGGCAGGGGAGGCTCCTCTGAGGCGTTTGTGGGGACCAGGTGCCTCTGAGTGGGATGGGGTGTCCTCCGGCCACAGAGAGCCCTAGCAGGGCTTCCCACAATCAGGCCCGTGGAATTCAGCCCTTAGCGGGCGCTGCACTGGGAGCACCGTCCACCGGGTCCGTGCAGTCAGTGTCCGGTGTGCCGGCTGTGAGCCCGGCACCAGGGGGCTGGGAACACAGAGCTGAGTGCAGGAGTGGGAGCCTCAGGGTGCAGGGCTGGAGGCACGGGCCCCTCCCCACTCCCGCGCGGGCGTGAGACCCAGCAGCCCAGCGGAGGCCAGATCACGGAAGCTCACCCCAGGCCTCCGTGTGCCCTTTAGCTCAGGCTGCCTGGCCGGGGCGGCGGGGCGATCAGCGCTGCCGGGGCTGGGGGAGGCGCGGGCCGATGGCTCTGCAGAGTCACCGCCGAGGGCGGCGCGGTGTGCCTGTGAGCGGGGCGGCCTTGCGCCCCACTGCGTACCCCCTTCCTGCCCGTTCTTTCTCCTGGAGCCCCTCCTCACGCCACCTCTAGGTCCGGGTTCCTTTGCAGCACGGGAGGCTGCACGTGTGGCAGCGCCAGACGGGGGTGACTTCCCCAGGTTGGCGCTGGGCTGCAGGGACCCTCCCCAGAGGCGGGAAGGTGTCTCCTCCCAACCGTGACTCCCGTGTGTCTGGCGTGTCCTTCCTTGGGACGGGGACCGAGGGAGCCGCTCTCCTGCTATTTGCAGAAAGGAAGGCCTTTGTGACCTTGGTGACCTGCTGTGTGTGTGCGGAAAAGCCAACACACGGTCCTGCATCTGTGTTCTTCCAGGGCCGCCCGGCGGCCCTTCGGCATCCGCTGTGGTCACTCGTGCCCCGGGACGTGGGCCCGTCGCAGGCCCAGTGACCCCGTCGGAGGAGGTCGGGGGCCAGGCCCTTGGGTTCCCCGTTCCCCTCCTGGAGGGAGGGGTGGTCTGTTCCCTGCCTGAGGGGTGAGGGAGGGGAGACAAGAACCTGGGGGCTGGGTGCTCGGGACCCAGGAAGGAGGCCTGGGGGCTGACGCGCAGCCCCACCGCCGGGAGCCGAGGGAGGTGGAGGTGTGGCCAGGTCAGGTCGCTGTGAGCAGGGGTCAGGTGTTGGGAGGGACGGCTGCCTCTCGTTTGCTTGTCCCATGGGGAGGAAGAGGCATCCCTTTAACGAGGCTGCCCTGGTTCCGCGTCCTGTCCTGGCTTTGCAAGAGGCGGGGGCGGGGGGGGGCGGGGGCAGAGAAGCACAGCCGAGAAACTGGATGAGCTCTTTGATGCGGGGAACTGGGCGCTGCTGGAGGCAGGGAGGAGGCCGCGCTGCACCCACGGTCGGCAGCCCCCCTGGAGGCCTGAGGCTTCCTGGGGAGACCCGGGCCCCTGGTGGAGGAGCAGCAGGGCGCCCGGGGGTCACAGACAGTGACCGAGGCTGGGAGGGGTCCCCCGGCTTCCCCCGGGGTGCAGACGGTGAGTGTGGGGAGGGGGTGACGTCCTGCGGGTGCCCCGAGACCGCGTGTGTGGCGGGGGTGGACAGCCCACGTGGGGACCAGGACCTCCGCTGCCTGCTGCTGTCTGCACACCAGGCTCTCACTGCAAAGCGGAGATGGTGATACCCGGGGGTGTAGCCTTGGTGCCGAGTCCAGGAGGTCCTGGGGCGGCAGGGGGCCCCGGGAATTTTCCAGGGGGTCGCAGGTCACACCGTGTTGATAGGAATGCTCAGACTCACCCCCGGGCTCGCTGCGGTGCTGGGCAGGCCCTGAGCTCTGCCGCGCTTCCTCCCCGCACGCCTCCCGAGTGAACAAGTGCCAGTGGCACTTCAGGGTTTCCTTGGTGAAGTGGTGAAGGTGGTGAGTGTCCTTCACCCTTGGCCCCTGAGTGCACATCTTTCTCACGTTCCTCATGATGAGACAGGATGCACACACAGGGCCTCCGCTGGCGCGCGTGCGACGCGTCCCCCACTCGCAGGTGAGACCAGCGAGTCTCGGGTGCGGGCCGTGTCGCGAGGCCGCTCTGCGGCGGGGGGCAGAGCCAGGGTCCCGTGCGGCTCCCTGTGGACACGTGCCCAGCACAGGCTGGTGTCCGGGGCTCAGGCTGCACCGCTGCTCCTGTCCGCGCGGCCTGGGGTGCGGGAACCTGTGTGCTGGCCCCTCAGGACTCAGACCTCTCCTGGGGCCCGTCGCTGACAGGACCTGGGCTCCTCGCCACCCCTTTGGCGCATCCTCCTCGTATCCGGGAGATGCAGGTGGGCCCCGGGCTGGCACGAGTGGGCAGAGGACTCAGGAGCGATTGGAGGTGCTCAGAGGATGGTGGGGGGGGCCTCCCTAGGGCAGGTTGGGACACCCAGGACTCTCGGTTCTCGGGCCCCGGGCTCTGGCCCTTAATAAACTAGACAGATCCTAAGTGAACCCCCTCCAGAGGGCATTTCCTTCTTGTCTGGGGTTTGTGAGACCTCCGGGCACGTGGCTCGGAGAAGGGAAGACCCACTGTTTCACACAAACACACACACACGTGCTCCACCACACACACACTGCTGGCAGCCTGCCCGTGGGCACGGGTTCCTCTCTCTCACATACCTTGGAAATTGAGAATGAAATTGACCCTGAGGCCACATCTCCAGGCTGCGGCTCCTCCTGGAGGGGGTTGCTCAGGGCCCGCGGGGCTGAGAAGCAGGGGCTTGGTGGCGGGGGTGGTGAGATGGTGTCTGTGTCTGGACCTGGAGCCCTGCCCTGGTGACAGAGCTGTTTGGAGAAGGACAAGGGGGAAAGGCATGTGCAAAGCGTGTAGACGCGTGAAATCCTTCCAGCAACATGAAGGGCTTTCCTGAAGCAGGAGCCTCTCAAACCAGCCCCCAGTGCCGAGAATCCCTTCTGTGTTTCGCTTCTCCAGGGAGGGGAAGTCATGATGTGGCCTTTTCTCTGTCCTCAGTGTTGGAGCCGACAGAGGAGTAGGCCTCCTGGCCTCGCCACTGCTCACCTGTGTGTCCTGGGCGGGCCCCCGGCCCCCCAGACCCTCCACTTATTCACTGGCTCTGCTGGGACAGAGCTGACTAGTCCCTGCCCTCAAGCCCTTACCGTCTGAGGAAGCAGGGCAGTCAAACAAAGATGGTCGTTTAATTGCGATTAAGATGACTGGTGTGAAGGGAGACGTGTCCCGCGGGTTGATGATGGGAGCACCCCGTGGGTGGGGGTGGGGGGCCCCTCTCCTGGGATGGGCGGTCCCTCAGGCACTCGCGGGGCTGGGTGCCCCTGTGCGCAGGGGCCGTGCGAGCAGCTCTGATTTGGGGGCAGGGTCTGGGTTGTGGGGGGACTTGCCGTGTGGTCTCTGCCTCTGGTTCCCCAGGTGGCCTCCAGCTGGTCCCTTTCCCTCTTTGTAGCTGTTCCTTCCTCTGTAAAATGAAGAGCTTGGACTAGAAAATCCTGCCAGCCCTTCTCAGAGCTCCAGAAAAGCAGTCAAGGTTTTCAGAGGCCAGACTATCGTTCCTCCCCTGGAGACTGAGACAGGAATTCAGGAAGAGGGCTGAGAAGGCTCCTCGTCCCCGCCTCCAGAGAGCAGGGGAGTGGGGAACAGCCCAAGAGCCAGGGGTGTCTCAGGTGGGCAGTGGCCGGGGTCAGGTATGGAGATGGGCCATGAGAAGTGGCTGGCGCTACCCTGAGGGCGGGACTAGAGCAGTGGTTGAGGACGGAAGCGTGCGGGGCTTAGGGTAGATATCAGGCAGCACTTTCCTGCTTGTTGCACTGAGGCCTCTGGCAGGTGGAGAGAGGGTGTTGGATGGAGGTTGCAGAAAAGCAGAGAAAGAGCTCTTCAGAGAGAGTGTTTGTACGGAGGCGGGGGAGGGGGATGACCTTCCAAGGTCTCTCCGGCAGACAAGTCCATGGATCTCTCCTCCTCGCGTGGCCACTGATGTCAGCGCCGTCTGGATGTCTGTGAGAGGGAGATGTCAGGTCCTCTTGGAAATGAGTTTTTGAGCATAAACTGTCCCCAGTTCACGTCTCTTGATGACACATGTGGCTAACTGTGCAGTTGTCACACTCAATCACATCAAGCCCAATTACACCTTTGCTCTCTTGTCCTGCTGTAATAGAAATATGGCTTCTGGGAAGTGTATTAGTTGCTGGTGATGTGATTGCTGGGGAGGCTGGGCTTGGGGGTTAAAGGAGGCCAAGGTATTTCATGTTTCAGACCCAGAGACAAGGGCGGGAGACGGGCTCCTCCAGAGACCCTGGGGCACTGCTGTCCCTGGAAATGGGGGGATCAGATGCCCTCTCAAGGGGCCTTTGTGTCCTTGGACTTTTTTGTTATCCTTGTCTGTGGACACAGGTTCTCCGTGTGTATGTGGGTTGGGGGGGGGGCGATGAAGCCCCATGCCCCACTTGCAATGAGGGAGACTCTCCACATCTTTAAAAATGATTCATGATGTCAGAAAGGCAATAGGATTAACCTAAAGTGTGAAGTATTTCAAGTGGATGCAAGAGGAGTTTCTGAACAGTGAATGTGGTTAGACATTGTGACAGAAGACTGAGCAGGTGGTGAGACCTCCTTCCAAGAGGAGGGTCTGGGCCAGCGTAGGTTTAGGACAGGGTAGACTGACCACATGATTGCCTCCATTCCAGGGTCTGTGCGGGTGTGGGTGTAGAAGTGCAGGGAGAGCTGTGTGCAGGTGTCAGAGTCACTGTGTTCAGTGAGTGCAACTCAGTGTTGGGAGGGGTGAAAGCCCCCCTCATCAGTGCTGTGATGCTATTTCCGGGGTAAGGGATGGTGTGTGTGTGTGGCCTCAGCATCAGGAGACGTCACTGGTGAGAGTCAAGCCTGCAAGGAGGACATGCCTGTGCCCCCCCCCCCCCCCCCCCCCCGCCGACGACCTGTTCTGCTCATTTACATCCAGGAGGCTGTGCATCTCCTGCTGAAACAGCTCTTCTGTGTGCGGTCCATTCGCACATGGGGAGTATCTGCCCTGCACCAAGCCGCCTTCACTCAGCCTCAGTCCTGAAGGGCCGATAGAGAGCCAGGTCCCTGAGGGACACAGCTTCTCGGTTTTCCAGCAGGGACTCCAGGCTGCGGCTCAGGATAGACTCAGCCTTTTCTTTTCAACACAACCCTGAAGTTACTCCAGATGTTCCCAGCGACTCTCAGGGTTTATGCTAGAAACAAGTAAACCTAATCTGAAGTTACTTTGCCAACAAAAGAGGATGGATGGACAGTGCGTTAATGTTTTTTAAATTAATTAATTAGTTAATTGGTTGCATTGGGTCTTCGTTGCTGCACGTGAGCTTTCTCTAGTTGTGGAGAGCAGGGGCTACTCTGTTGCGGTGCGCGGGCATCTCATTTTGGTGGCTTCTCTAGGTGCGGAGCATAAGGTCGAGGCGCACAGGCTTCAGTAGCTGTGGCACTCGGGCTCAATAGTTGTGGCTCACGGGCTCAGTAGCTGTGGCGCACAGGCTTAGTTGCTCTGCGGCATGTCGGATCTTCTTGACCAGGGATCAAACCCATGTCCCCTGCGTTGGCAGGCGGATTCTTAACCACTGCACCACCAGGGAAGTCTGCATTCATGTTCTGACACTCCCCCCACTAGACTCTAAGGACCCCCAGAAGGGTCACAGTCATGATTCTGGACTGTGGAGGTGTGATCTTGAAAGATCCTGACACCTGACTTCCAGCTTCTTGGCAGGACCCTCCAGAATCTTGCCACATCCTCGAAAGTTTCCCCTGCTACCCATGTAGGCTCTACATTTCTCTTGTGAATTCCTTCTTAGAAAGTTTCCCCTTGGGGACTCTGGGACTCACCGGTTCCGTGGTTTTCTCACGTCCAGCTTCTCTGAAAGGACAGTATCCCAGCGTCTCAGACCAGGTGCCCAGGCCCAGTGCAGGTGCTGAGCAGAGGTGGGGTTGGGATGGTGCACTTCCCCGGGACATCTGCCTGTTTGCCCCCTTCGTGCAGAAGGGTGGAGTCCCCGCCGCGCTCCACGCGGGTTCAGCACCACGGACAGAGCCGCGCCCGCGCGGACCCCGGGAGCCGTGGGGGTGGGCCCCTCCCTTTGAGACCGTGGCCGAGCCGCCTCCTCCCTCTGGGCCCCACTTTTTACAATAAAATGGGGGGATGGACTCCAAGCACCTCTACCGTGAGCCCCGGCGTCTGCGGCGCCTTTACCAGGAGGCTTTTAGAAGCACTGTGACACGTGTGGCCGGGACAGTAGGAACACACGACCCCAGGCCCTGGAATCCGGCTGTGGTCTCCCTGCGAGTCAGAGTGCCCACAGTCTGGGGTGGTGGGAGGGGCGGGCTTTTGTGGTGGGTGTTGTCCCGTGAGGCTTACCTGGGGACCCCGCGCAACGTGAGGCTGGCGTAGGCCTCCCTGGAGGGGAGGGGGCTGGAGACCGCTGGGTGGGAGCAGGTGTGCGTGCTGCCGCGGTGGGGGCCGCCTGCCGTGGGGAGGAGGCGTGGCTGGGTAGGATGGTGGGCAGAGCCTGGCAGCTCTCCAGAGCGCCGAGGGCCCCGTGGTCGGCGGCACTGTTCCTGGCCTCTCGATGCATGTGAACAGGGTCACTCCTCTGCTTCCGGAGCTCAGGACCCCTGCAGGGGGAGGAAATCTCTTCTGCCTCTGCCCCTGCCCTTTCCATCCTCCCCCTGCCCTTTCCATCCCCACCCCCACCCCCAACAGCTCCTAGACCACCATGTATCTTCCCACATCAATAATCCTCACCGCTCTGTGTCCCTGTCCAGGGCACATGGCCGAGGCAGAAGGTGTAACGGTCATCCCTTGGGTCAGGATAGGCAGCCCAGGTGCCACGCTGCTCATGGGGTCATAGGCCTTCCAGGACTTATCTAACAAAAGGGAAAATCCAGGCAATAGTCAGGTTACCTGCTTCTCCCCTCAGACTCTGCTTAGAGAGGCCAAGTGGCTACTTGGTGTTCCTGCCACCCAGGCCTCCCCTCCTCCGGCCCCTCCCCCAGGCTGTGTTTCGGGCATTGCTTCCTTGTGCGATTCATAACACCAGGTGGTCCGCTACCTTCCTCACCAGTGGGCAGAACCAGATCTGGAAGTAGAGAGGGGCAGGGGGAGGTGAGGCAGACCTTGGCAGAGAAGACCGCTGTGTGCACATGTGGGTACAGTGTCCTTGTGGGAGGGGAGGAGAAATGGGGCTTAAACCTCTGGCACCAGGAGTGCCTATTGCCCAGGTCCAGTGTGGAAAACCACTGCCAAACAGGGAGGTGGTTCTGGGGTACAGGGCCGGCCTAGGGGAGCAAGCTGGGCCCTCCGGCCTCACTGCCGCGAGCTCCAGGCTCTGCTTCTAAGGAGAACTGATGCCCCATCTCATCTCCTGTTGGGCCCCGTGAACAACACCTGACCCACAAAGACTGACCCTGACCCACTCTTAGGAAGACGGCCAGCAAGCACTTGGGCTGTGTTGGCTGTAAACCAGTGTCTTGTCTGGCCCCCGGCCCTCGGAAGATGCCGAGTAAATGTTTACTGGGCGAATGCTGATGGAGGGGGCCTTGTCTGTGCCTGGGTTCTGCGGTGGTGTTGTGGGAGGGACCTGCAGCAGTGCTGGCTTGGTCCTGAGGGCCTTTCCTCTTTGGCTCTGAGAGTCCGGGATTCTCTGACCTCTCCTGGAGGAAAGGGGACCTTCAGGATGGGGCCAGGGTTGAGCTGGCAGCGGGCGCCTTTATGGGGACACGGAGCCCAGGACCTTTTGCCCAGGCCCCTCTGCCACCAGGCATGCCTGTCGACCTTGATGGAGAGCAGGTCTGTTTTTCAGTTCCTGGGAGTCCTTGTCGTGAGGCTCCTGCGTGCCGGCCCCGGCTCGGCCTGTGACTTGCTGAGCACCTGTGCAGCGGGGTGATAGCCATCTGACTCCCGTGTGCGCTTTCCAGAGGTGGGCGCTCGCGGGAGCCCGGGTGGCTGGGGGGATGGGAGGGATGGCTGGCTGCCTTCGGGGGCGGGGGAGTGGAGGTGGGTGGGTGTGGGTCCCGGCTCCAGCTGCTCCCACGCCGCGTGCCTGGCTCGGGCCCCCGGGATGAATCATTGATGGTGACTAATGGACCGTTGCTCCTGTGTGAGCGGTGCGGCGGGGATGGTGCAGGCTTGTGTGATCAGATGTTCCCCGCTGCCCTCCTGGGAGGTATGGGACTCCTGGCTTTCCCTGAGTCCCAGAGCCCTGGGGGTGGGGACACTTCCCCAGAAAGAAGGGGGTTTTGTGCAAGGGGCCCAGGGTGGGCAGCCTTCTCAGGGTGAACTTCCTGGGGGAGGGGACAGGGCCCACAGTCCTTAATCCTGGGGACTGGACTTGCCTGTTTTGCGGGGTGTCTCTACTGCCCGGCATTTGGCATGTTGGTGAACCATTGGCGGGGTTGGCAGCGGGCACCCCCCTAGGGCGTCTGAGAGGCGGGGGGACACGGATGGTGGACGGGGGTCCGCCCACAGCACCTGCCCCTGGGGACTTAAAGGAGTCCTGGAGAACGGCCTTATCGTACAGATGAGGAAGGACACTCAGAGGAGTTAAGTGGTTTGCCTAAGGTCCTGTGGCTGGTGGGTAGTAAATGGTGTCATTGGGATCCCTTGATAGAATTACAGCCACGCAGCTGAGCAGGCGGGCTGGTCCCCGTGGGGGATGGGAGGGTGGGAGTGTGTGTGGGGGTGTTGGGGAGTGTCTGCTGGACCACCCTTGCTTACGTGAGGCACGGTGCTCTGGCTGTGTGCTTAGGGGTCTGCGCTAGCCTCCTTCCGTCCGTCACCTGCCCCCGCCCCTCCTGATCAGCTCTGCAGGGGGGATAGTAGAGCAGAGCCCGTGTTTAGGAGGAGACTGGGCCAGGATCCGCTCGGGGGCCCGGCTCCACGGAGGGGATGGAGGGGAGCCTCCCCGCACCGAGCACCCGCCGTCCCCAGCTCGTCGGTGTGGGGTTGGCCGCCTTGGAGCTGCTTCCGTGAATGACCAGAGCCTGCACATCCTGACTCCCCGTTTGATCTCCTCTCTGCCACACGGTCCCGGGTATCCCATCACCGCCGCAGGTGGGCGAGGGGCTGCCTGAGGACACTGCCTCAGGCACAGACACCAACTTGGCCCACACGCACCAGTTCTGAAAGACCCCAAGAGATGGGCTGGTTCCTCTGACCGTCCGTTTCCATGTCTTGCAAGCTCCTTCCGTGGTCAGGAAGTTCTTCCTGAGCTGCAGCCTGGGCCCCCTGCTGCAGGTGGGGCGGGGAGGCCGAGCGCGTTGCTTGCTTAGCAGAGGGGAGCACGCGGTTCAGGACGTGGGTGCAGCCAGATGCCTCTGCAGCTCTCTCTCAGCCAACCCGAACCACGCGGGTGCCCGCTCCCTGGGCGCTGTCCGGGAGGTCAGTGGAAGGTCTCCCAGGACTGTCCCCCGCTCAAGCCTTTGTCTTCCACGGGTGGGCAGAGTGTCACAGGGACAGGCTCATCCTCGCTGGTGCCGGGGGTGGAGGACGAGGGTGCGGGCGTGTGTCAGCCCACTTTACAGATGGGGATACTGACTCACAGCAGTGTGGCTGGCGGACACAGGTTGGCGTTCTGCCCCCAAGTCCAACCACTGGGTCTGGGGATCGACGGGGGCCAGAGGCCCTGGTCGCCAGCACTCGCCCACGATGGTGTCTTTGTGGTCCCCGCCTCTGCTGTGGCCAGAGGGGCACCGTCTGCCTCGGGGCACTGTGCGCCCTCCGTGAATGTGCCCTCAGGGTTGTGGTGACTGGAAAGATGGCTGTTCTCCTTATTTCAGCTTCAGTTCAGTATTCAGTGCAAAGGACTTGGCAACCAGGAAGGCACGGGGGAAGAGAGCAAAGCCTTTGTGTCTCGGGTTCCCCAAGGGAGAGGTTAATGGCTCAGAAAGAACGCGCCCCCGAGGCTGTTTGTCTGAGCAGCTGGACGGGGGGCGTCGCCACCTCAGGCTCTCCTCCCGCGTCCGGTGGGGGAACCGCCTCCCAAATCCTGTTCCTGCCCGCCAGTCACTCAGCTCCCAGCCCAGCTGAGGGCCCGCAGCCCGCCCAGCGGGGCCAGGCTCTGGGCTCCTGCCTGCCCCGGGCAGGAGGGGGACGGAGGAGGGGACGGGGCAGCGGCCCACACCTGGCACGTGCGGGGCTGCTGGGGCCGGGGACCTTCTCCAGGACACGCAGCCGGCAGGGGCCTTGCCAGCCTTACGCGTTCCCTTCGCGGAGGCTTCAGCGGGGACTCGGCGGGGCCGGTGCTCTGCCAGGTGCTGGGGGTGTGGGGATGCTCGGGCTCCGCCCTGCCCTCCGCCAGCTCCCGGTCCCCGCACAGCGGCGCGGGAGGGCGTGTGGGGATGAACCCCAGGCGTAGAGCCGGGAAAGAAGGGAGCTGTCCGTTCCGCCAAAGGGAGTCAGGAAGGCGTCCTGAAGGAGCGCCGGTGTTTTCTGGACAGATGGACGGACGGAGGGAGTCACAGAGCGAAGAAGACGCGAGGGGCTGGAGGGACTGCGGAGGAGAGCAGGGCTGGTGGGGGCGCGAGAGGCGGGCGGGCGTGTGCAGGGCGCGGGCGCGGGGGACACGCCACGTGCGGCGCTCCGCCTGGGGGCGTGGGGGCGGAGAGCTGGCTTCTGGCCCCGGAGGTGACGGGGGGCGGGCCTCTGCCTGTCCCCCCACAGCCGAGTGTGGGGGATGGGTTTTGGGGTAACTTGTCCGTGTTGTCTTGGGGGACCTGGGAGTGGGGAGCCCCTGCCCCTCTTTCGTGGGCGGTTGGAGACACAGGTGGCAGGACTCCTCCCTCGAGAAGGAGAGACGTTGTCTGTTTGCCCTGAGACCCTGTCTGTCTGAGGCGAGGGCGGGAGGCGGGGTGACGAGGAGAAGCCAGGCTGAGGCAGGAGGGCGACGGGGAGGACCGGGGAGCACCGTGCTGACGGGGACCGGGGCCGTGTCCCCCCGCTGGTCCTCTCTCCGGCCTCGGGCACCTGCCTCTGACCTCGGACCCCGTGAGACCCCATTCCCTCGCCTGATGTGCCGGGCACACGCCTTCTGCTGAGTGAGCCTGTCTCCCTAGCTGGTGGACCTGGGAAATGTGCGGTCCTTTCCCCCTGAGCTGTGACAGGTGATGGGAGCTTTGCCCTGGAATGGCCTTCAGTGTGGACTGAAATAAAGCAGCCCGTGCACTTTGCAACAGAGCATTAAAAAGGAGAAACGCAGGCACCTCACCCAGACACCTGCTTCCAGGGGTACATTTCCCCGAACTTTCCTCTCTCCCCCACGCTGCACCCTGCCTGTGGACGGGGTGGGGCGATGGGGTGAAGTACGTGGGAAAGACTGTTCATGGTCATGAAAGGCTGATTCCAGCGGGTCCTCTGGGCAGAGACGCTGGGAGACCTGACCTTGTATTTCCAGGATGATGGCGGCATTGGGAGTAGAAGGCAGCGTGGATGTTGAATGCCTGGATCTGGACGGGGGACGCCAGTGAGTCCCTGTGTTGCTGGTGGGTTAATCACGAGTGGGCTTCCGTTGGCGGGAGCAGTGGTGGCGAGGATGGGGGCCTGGGGGGGGCACGGGTGAGACCGGTCTCTTTCAGCACGCACACCCCTGCCAACCCACCGCCCCCGATTTCTCATAACCTTTAGACACGCTTTACCCAGATGCCGCCGGGTGAGCGGGAACGGCTCTGCTCTAGTTCATTTCACTCCTTAGGGGGTAGAATGCTGTGTGTCCTGCAGGCACTTCCTGGGCAGGTGCTTTGCTGGGAGAGGGTGGAATTCCAGGAGCACCACTGCACAAGGGCTGTGTCTCCCTGGCTGCATGGGGGGAGCCCCGCCCCAGGGGCCGCCGGGCCTGGCTCTCCTCCTCCTGTGCTCCCCCCCGACCCCGGGCCAGGCCGGGCTCCGGGCACCCCCTCCAGCGCCTACCTCCAGCCCGCTGCGACGTGAGCACTACTTCAGAGCAGGTCACTCCGCCCCTCAAGTGCGCTGTCCTGGGGGTGGCAGAGCGGGAGGGAGGGGTCCGGCTGAGATGCTGGAGCGGGGAGGGAGGCGGGGCGCGGCCACACGTGTGACGCGCAGGAGCAGGGACGCTGGACACGGGGCGCCGCAGACACGCCTCTGCACGTGCTCTCCGTGGGGGACGTTGGACGGACGTGCAGCGGAACACGCTGTTCCGTTTGTGAGGACTGAGGAGAGAGCGCAGCCCCCGCGCCCCGAGGGGCAGGGGTTCCGGGCGGTGGGGTTCCCTCACCTCCCCAGCCGCAGCTCCGGCACGGCCGACTGGGTCTGCGGGCTTTGACCTGGAATCACGGGCCCCCGTGCCCTCAGCTGTGACGGCCTTCTTTCACGCACGGTTTCGCCCGCCACACGCGCCGTCTTGCTGCCCGTGGTTGCTTCACTTCTTCAGGTGGCCGCGCTCCGTCGTGAGCGTGCACCCTGCTGGCCCGTCCGTCCGTCCCCTGTAGGTGACCGCCAGGTGGTTTCCAGTCGGGGCCGTGAGCCGGCTTCTGCCTGCTTTCGATGGACACATTTCTCTTGCTCGGTCTGGGCTTGTGTGTCCTGTGCTGTCGTTGGAGGTCACGCGTTTTCCAAAACATTCTTGCCAACACTTGGTGTTTTCTCTCTCTATTTTAGCCATTCAGGTGGGTGGGTGTGGTCTTTCCTTTGATTTCTCTGAAGACTGAACAGTGACGTCCCTTTGCACCCACTTGTTGGCCTTCCTTGAAGTGACTCTTTAAGTCTCCTGCTCATTTCGCTGCTTGGTGACCTGTCTTTTCCTTACTGATCTGCGGGCATTGTCCCTACGTCTCTTGAGGGCCGGGACTGTGACCCTCCACGTGGGCTTTTCTTCCTGAAGCGGAAGAGCTGGGGAGTCGGGCAGCCGGCATCTGGGTGCTTAGCTGAGTACTTCCTGGTTCCCGCCCTTGCCGGCTGGATCAGGTTCCTGCCTGTCTGGCGTGGGGGCTGGTCCCTGCTCACTGGCCTCCCTATACCGGGAACCCTGGGGGTCCGCCTAGGCCCCCCCGCCCCCCCACCCTCTCCAGGCTGGTCAACGGGCAGCTGCTGAGCGCGCGTCTGAGGTGTGACCCCGCAGCCAGGCTCACAGCCGTCCTCCAGAAAGCGCGGCGCCAGGGACCCCGCTTCCCACCCCGCGGCAGGCGATGCCGGAGACGGGGGGTAGCTCAGCCCCCACGTCCTGCACCGCTGGACGGAAGTGGTCACCCAAGCGGCGCATGGGGCCTGCCGTCCACACCAGAGGTCAGGGCGGCGTCCCTGCGCCTCCCCTGGGGAGGACCTGCCCTGCGCCGGGGGCCCCGCCCCGGCTTTGCCAAGGCTCTGCGCGCTGGTCTGAAGCCCTGGAGGCTGATGGGCTCTTGGTGGCGCCTGCACTCAGCGTCCTGAGTGGACCCTGCCCTGGGCCCCCCGGCGGGAAGGCACGTCTCTGGCTCCCGTCCCGGGGTCACGGGGCCCGAGGGAGGGTGCGTGGCCTTGGAGTCAGGCCAGCGGGCCGGTGGGCCCGGGGGAGGCTCAGAGGGCTGGGGGTGGCAAGGGCAGTCGGACCCTGATGCTCGGCCGTGGCTGGGGGCCCGTGTGTGCACGTGGGGCTGGGAGTCCGTGGGACGCGTGGTCCTGAGGCGCCGGCTGGATGGCGTGGCCGTGCCCTCGGGCCACAGGAGCACGGTGACATGGCCACCTCTGCGAGGGCTCGCCTCCTGCTCCTCAGAGCACCCTGCGGCTCGGGGCGCCCAGCGGGCACGGAGCCCTGGCCACCACCGCCCTTCCATCCGCCTGCCCCCAAGGCTGCTCTGTCCTCAGGATTCAGTCGGTGGACAGCACCACGCGTGTCTGACGGGGGCAGGGCTGAGTCTGGGGTTCGGGGTCTGGGGACCCTCCCAGCACGCCCGCCCCTCTGTCCCCTCGGTTCCAGCAGTGACACCTCGTCCCCACGGACTCCGCGGGTTCACAGACCCCACAGGCAGGTCCTGAGCGCCACGTCTCCGAGGGGCACAGCCGTGTGTTCTGCGCTCCTGTTTCAGCGACAGTCACAAGTGGCCCATTTTAGGCAGAATCCTCTGAATTTTCAGGTTTGATTTGAGGGAGCTCTGTACGTAGCCGAAATGTATGAAGCCCCTCACGTCTGTGCCACCGCCCTGCTCTCAGGAGCCTGTATCCTGGGCGACGACGTGAGAGGAGGTTCAGGTCGTGCTGAGGCCACTCTGAGAGGAGCTGACCTTGAAGGAGGAGTAGAGGTCACCTGAGGAATGGGGGTGTCCTGGGCGGGAGGAGCCCCACGGGAGAAAGCAGAGGCGCGTGCACCGTGCGCAGGCTTGCGGCGGGGGCGACGTGAGGGCTGGGAGGGGGGTTTTACCCACGGAGGATGTAGACAGGTGAGGTGGGACCCGGTGTGCGTGTTAGAAAGGTCTCTGTGGCAGAGACGTGATTCCCGGTTCAGGGCGCGGGGCAGGGAGACAGGGAGGTCGTGGGATCCAGGAGAGGGCCTGGGCCCCTGGAGGGGCGTCCGTGTCAGGCGGATTAGAACAGTGCCCTCACCTGGTAGCAGGAGGCGGAAGGGCCCGAGAGCGGAGCTGGAAACGGAGGGGAAGGCGGGTGCCAGCGAGGGTGCGCTGGGCTGCGGCGGTTGTGCTCGGAGGTGCCCCCGGGGACCTGGGTGAAAATGGCCGATGAACGGCGGCACGTCTGGCGCTCAGGAGAGGCCGGGAGGGGACGCGGGGTCCTCACCGGGAGTGGGGCAGGGAGGGCAGGAGAAGAGGTGGGGGCGTCAGCGCTGGGAGGACGGGCTGGGGGGGGAGGAGTGGGAGGGCAGGGAACAGGGAACGGCGGTGCGTGCTCGCGCACGTGTGTGCATTCATGGACGGGATGCACGCGCGTGTCCGCACACGGAGGAGACAGGGCGCGGGGCGGGCAAGAGAGAGCCTGGGGAGAGTGGGGCGCGGGGTCTGGGGGCCGGCCCCGCGGGGGGAGGTGGGCCGAGCCTCAGCAGGGACGTCGAGGGGCGAGCGGAGCTGCAGACGCCCTGGGAGCAAAGTCTCTGCCTCCAAACCCCAGGCCCGGAGTCTGGACTCACACGGTCAGAGGGTCACTCTTTACTGGCTGCCACGTTGAAAAAAATTTTTAGAAAATTAAAATACCAGAAAAATATAACAAACATCCGTTTTCACAGAATTAACCGCTTATGATGTTTTGTCAGTTCTTTTCCATAGTTTAAAAACAACACAAATGATACACACTCTCTTCCTTTATACAAACGTGTGTCTGGATGGAACACCTCCAGCAGAAAGCACAGCCCCCCCGGAGTGTCCCCTGCAACCGTCCACAGAGCGTGGCGGGCTGGGCTTCGTTTCCGTTACGGCAGAGTGCCTGCCGGTTCTGGGGGGACACCGGGTGACACACCGCCCCGGTGCTGTGCGCAGACAGCCGTGTCTGCTTCGCTACGACTGACACCTGAGCAGACACAGGACGGCCCGGGGGGGTCCACCGCCCAGGGCTCCCTCACGTGTGGTAGGTTGGCAGTGCCGTCAGCTGGTGGGGGGCGACCTCCGTCCCTCTCTGGGTGGTGGGGGCTGGGTTCCGAGGCCAGGCGTCCCGGGAGGACGAGGTGGGCACGCACCTCGTTACCTAACCTTAGCCACGTAACGTCACTGCTGCGTAATCGGTTGGTCACCAAATCCACCTGGTTTCGAGGGGAGGACAGCGGCCTCTCTCTCAGTGTCAAAGGCACGTTGTAAGAGGAGGTTGACGGGGGGTGGTCTGCCGCCTGTGTGTCTAGAACTTTTACCCAAACAGCGTCTTGTAGCCCGTGGTCTTCTTCCACGTGTCCCGCCCAGCACCGCGTCGTGGGGCTCAGAACCACGCGTGCCCGGTCTGGTTCAGGTCCAGGCAGCCGGGAAGAGCAACTAGCAGCATATCCACGAACCTGGTTTCAGCTCAGCCTTTTATGACTACGGCCAAACGCGAGCCTAGCGAAAATCTTCTGTTTCCATGAGTGCTGGTCCTGGCCGTCTGGTGTGACACGTGACGTTCATGTGTTTAAAGCACGGGTCTCAGCAAGACAAGGCCCCGAGGGGTGTGGCCTGCCGACAGGGACTGGGGGAGGGTCTGTGCGTCAGGACTTGGAAGGTGGGCAAGAAGTGTGAGGCGGGTTCTTGCTCCGGAGAGAGCAGCAGCCCCCCCGGGGGACACGCAGACACCGAGCGGCGGTGAGAGCGCGTCAGCTGAGTGGCGCTCTGGGTGGGTGGGCCACGTGCCCTTTGGAGGGATGTTCTGGGCCCCCTGGGCCACGAGGCTCTCATCAGGCCTCCCATCCCCAGCACCTGGAAGGGTTCCCAGCTCAGAGTGTGCTGGATGCAGGGGGTGGGGCTTGAGTGGCCTCTGAGTGGGCGGGGGAGGGGAGGAAGGTGGGCGGGCCACGGCTGGGCCACGGCGGGAGCAGCGCGGGTCGCCTGTCTGGCTGCAGGGGTGGGAGGGCAGAGGCCCCGAGGGACCGGCCTTTGGGGTGGAACCTGGTCCTGCCCGGACGGCCGGGCAGGTGGTTCGGTTTCCAGCTCCCCGTCTGTGAAGGAGGCTGAGACGAGGTGGGGCCGCCCTGCCCGGACAGGGTGGGCGTGGCCCCTGCTGCAGCCTGGCCAGGCGACAGGCGGCCCGCCTCGGCCCAGGAGCTCTCACCCGGCCCTGCCGGCGCCCTTCAGGTGTGTCAGCGCGGCCGGCTGGACGGGGCGGGGCCCGGGAGGAGTCCTGGGTGTCGGAACGTGTTTCATCCCGAACACGGCCCTCCTGCTCGGTGCTCAGACCCCGCTGACTGCCGCGCGTGGACATGCGCCCTCCAGTGCCTGCCGCGCCCACCCCCCGGGAGCCCCTTGCAGCCTCGCCCCTGGCCCCGCGTCCGCAGTCTCCGTGGTTCCACATCCGGCCGTGCCGCGTCTGGAGCTCGGGGAGCTGGGCCCGTCGGCTAGCGCGTCTGGTGGGAGCTCCGGAGGGTCTGCGGAGGAACGCCTGGGCGCAAGCCTGCGGCGGCGCCGTGCGTGCTGGTTCCCGGGCCCCGCAGGCTCGGCGTCCACTGCCTCTCGCGTTCCCCAGCGCCTGTCGTGTGGTCGCACGTACAGAGTCCCGGGGGGGTCAGGGATAAACAGCCCTCTGCACAGCGTCCGTGGGAGGCAGGACGGTCCGGACAACTTCAGACGGGCTGAAGAAAGCAAGACCGAGGGGGCGGCGGGGGCCAGGACGGGGCTCCAGGCTGAAGGCCATGCCCCCACATCCCTGCGCCGACCTCCGACCTGCAGTGGGCCTCTGGGGCTGGTGAGGACCTGGCGTGGGGCCCTCGTGCTGGGCTCAGTGACTTTATGAGAAGAGACCCCCAGAGGTCCCCCGTCCCGTCCTCAATGAGGACACAGTGAGCAGACACCGTCTGTGAACCAGGAAGCAGGTCCTCACCAGACTCCCAATCTGCCGGCCCCTTGACCTTGGACGTTCAGCCTCCAGCCTGTGAGAAGTCAGTGCTCTTGACGAGCCACCATCTGTGGTGTCCTGTTACAGCAGCCAAGGGCACGGAGGCCCCCAGGCGGTCACGGGGCTGCGAGGGGCCCTGAGAGCGATGGGTGGTGTCGTGGGGCCAGAGCGGCACGTGTGGGGCCGCGCGGGGGCCGAGGTCGGCACGGAGGGCAGGCTGGACCACGCGAGGCCTGCGAGCTGGGATTTGGGAGATGGGGCTTCAGACTGGAGCCCTGGGAGCTCTGGGAGAGGCTTGGATGGAGGCCGGGTGATCCGTTTGCCCGTGGATGGTACGCCCACCATGCACAGATGAGGACGTGCTCAGTGGTGACGGCACATGCACTCAGCGTGCAGGCTTGGCCCTGTATTTCCATGCAGCACAGGTAACACGGTCCACGGAATCCTGCACCCTTCCACACAGGTGTCCCCGAGCTCAGCAGGTCAGCTGACGCCGGGCCCGTGCGTAATGAAATCCACCTGGGCGCCTGCACGGTGGCCCGTCCGCACAGGACAGCACAGCAACGTCGCGGCTGTGTAACGTGTCCCCGGTCGCCCCCCCCAGAGCCGCAGCTCGCCGCCCGGCACCCAAGCTGCCCCACCCGGGCCTCTAACGGCAAACGCACTCAGGACTTGAGGAGGAGCTGTCCTCTCTGTTGAGCGTGAATGTGTTAAATAAATCTCCCCGGCTCAAATAAATCTTGTATGGATGTAGAAAATGCACTGAAGGCTGAGAAACTGGAGGCGCTGGAGACGGTGGTGGGAACAGCAGGACCTCTGCGAGGGGTGGGCCGGCAGCCAGGCTCCCCCTCACCCAAGAGCAGGGCAGGGGCCGGGCGTGTGGAGGGGCTGCTTCCTAGAGGTCACCCGAAGGTGGCCGTGGCCTCCTCCCTGGACAGCTGGAGCCAAAGTGTCCCAGGGTGAGGGTGGGTCTTCCTGACACAGAAACAGCCACATCATTTGATACCAGTTGAGTCAAAACTCACTCCAGACTGCTTTCGGAGTGTGTGGACCAAACAGCCTACGTTTGGTTTGTTTGGGCCTCGTTGAGACACACTGCTGACTCTTTCCTGGAAGGTCGCGAGGCGTCGGGCCCGTGGTTCTGTGGGATCGTGTGGGCCGTCGTCCCCCGCCGTGCGATGCTTGTGCTGCAGCCCCGAAGCTGTCGGGCCGCACAGGCTCGCCCCGGAGGCCGTGCTGTGCTCTCTTCTCTGTCGGTTTCTAAGCCGCACCGTCCCGCCTCCCAGAGGCTGGTTAACCTGTCCAGGGACCCGGGCCCACGCCTGCCCTGGGAGGACCCTCTCTGTGGTGCCCTTGGCTTCTGGCCCCAGGTTTTCTTTTTCCTTTTAACTCTGCCCGCCCCCCCCGCCCACAGGCCTGGGTGTCCAGGCGCAGAGGGTTTTGTCAGCTCCGTCCCAGCAGCACCTGGACGTGAGGAGGCCCCTGCCGCGCTCCGATTCTGTGCCTGGTTGTTTGGTCTCTGTGTTTAGGACTTTCTTCTTTGAGTTCTGCAGTTTCTCCCTCATATGTCTAGAGGCACATTTCTTTTATATTTTTCTGCTTGAGATTTGCAGGGGGTTCTTGAACCTGTGGGTTGATGTCTTTTCTCAGCCCTGAGTATCCTTCTCGGTCTTTCTGCCCTGTCATCCGCTTCTCCTCGCTGTACCTCCAGCTGGGTCTTTGTCTTCTTCATGGTCTTTTACCCTTTCTTGGGCGTTTGCAGGCTTTTGCTGCTGTGCCCGCCCCTTCCTCTGAGCTGTCTCCCAGTTCATGAGTTTCCTCCTCGGCTGCGTCAAGCCTGCTGTGAGCTCTGTCGGCTGGTTTTATCGTGTTTATCAGGTACAGGCTTCGTACTCGTGGTTGACACCTGCGAGTTCTGACCCCTGGCAGCCCTGTGGGTCTCCTGTCACCTGTTCTTCCTGAGAGTTTGCACTCAAGGCGTCTGTCTCCTTCTGCGCCTGATTTTCAGTTTTGTGCTGAGCATCGAGTGTGACAAATTGTTTGCTCTCCTCCCCCAGAGAGGAATTTTGTTTGCTTCAGCAGGTGCTGGGGGCATTCCTTGAGCAGGCACCTTAATTCACGTTCAAGGCTTGGGTTTCCATCACCAAAGGGTGAAAAGTCAGACCACAGGTCCATCCGGTCCATTCTGAAACGCGCGTCTGTGATGAGACCAGAGTTTGGAACAACGGCTGGTTTTTATCAAAGTCCCCGCTGGGTGGGCCCCGCCCCGGGGGGTCTGCTCCGCTGTTTTTCCTGCTGGACGAAAAGCTCCTTTACCTCTGGGCTCCCGCCGCCAGATTTCAGCCCAGCGTCTCCTCCTTGTCCTGTCGGGTCTTGGGTGCTTGTGGGATGATTGCTGTGTTGGGTCAGGCTTTGCCTCGCTGTCTCCAAGGAGGGGTGACCTTCACCTCCTGGTTTCCCTTTCCTGGGAGGCAGTCTCTGTGTTTTGTCCTGCGCACACGGGGCCACCTCGGCCCGAGGCACGGCTGGGCCGCGTCCGGAGCCGGGGTCCTGTCCCAGACGCTCCTCTCCGGCTCCAGCTCTGAGGCTCTGGTCCTCGTTGTTCCGAAAACCTCTTCTGGGTTTTTCCTGCGCGTCAGAGGATGACCGTGCTGCCCTCGCTCTGGTCGGGGGCGGGGAAGCCGTGGGGAAGGGAGCGAGCGGCGCCCCGGGCTCTGCGGCTCTGGCCGCTCCTCTAGACCGGCCAGGGGCCCGTGGACGTGACCGGTCACCAGTCCCGGCTGGACTCGCCTCGGCCAGCCCCGTCCACGTGCGCGGAGGGTGGCCCCCCCCCCCCCCCCCCCCCCCCCCCGGTGCGGCGCAGGTGGGCCCGGCAGCGGGGAAGCGTGTCTGCAGGCGCCTCCCCACCCCAGGCTGCACCTGTCCAGGGCCTGTGACAGGGAGCTGGACACACAAGGACGAGTCTCAGCGCGGAGCCGCCACCCAGGGCCGCCCGCCGGGGCCCCGTCCCTCTGCGTCCCGGACAGCCGCCTCCAGACCAGAGATGCCAGGGCTGAAGGCCGCAGCGCGGGCCGCCCGTGAGAAGGGCTGCCCGGCTCCCGGAGCGCCGCCCCGGGTCCTGGCGGGGACGCCACCGGTCCTGAGGTGGGCCCCCCCCCCCCCCGTACATGACGGGGAGAACGTCCCTCCGGCAGGGGCGGCCGGGGTAGGGGACTCGGCGGCTCTGCGTCCCCCGGGCGGCGTCCCTGGGGGGCGCGGGGGCACGTGGTCCCGTCTCTCTGCTTAACCCCGGGGAGGCGGGCCTGGCGCGCACAGAGCCCCGCCCGGGAGACGCCGGTCCCGCGGGGCGCGCGGGGCGGGCGCCGCTGTCCTTGGACCTCCTCCCCGGGTCGCGGGCGCCCTGTGGCCCTGACGTAGCCGAGCGCAGTGCGCGGGCGCAGCGGGCGGCCTGGGTGGGGGCTCCGTGGCTGCGCGCGCGCTGGGGCGGGGCCCTCGGGCGCTGCCGCTCCTGTCCGGGACCCCAGACCCCGGCCCCTGCGGGGCCCACCCCGAGCTGTCCACCCCTGCTGCTGGGTCAGGGCCCTGAACGCTCGGGGGTGGGCTGGGGGCTCAGGTCATGACCCTGGGGGCTTCTTGGGAAACCAGCGTGAGCTGACGTGTGAGCGCCTCTCTGTCCGGACCCGACACTCCCACACGCACGCACGCACGCGCACGCACTGTGCTGGTACCTGCTGCTCTCAGACCCGCTCCCCACCTGCCCTCTGCTTGGTTCTGAAGGTAGGGAACTACATCTCCCAGGCCCCTTCACCAGCTGGAATCTGGGCAGGTTCAGCTCAAAGGTAGGTGCCAGTAAGACTCGAGGCTGAGACTGGGGGTTGAGATTGGAGGCTGGGGCTGGAGGCTGAGATTGGAGACTGGGGCTGGAGGCTGAGATTGGAGACTGGGGCTGGAGGCCGAGACTGGAGGCTGAGGCTGGAGATTGAGATGAGAGGCTGTGGCCGGAGGCTGAGACTGGAGATTGAGATGAGAGGCTGTGGCCGGAGGCTGAGACGGGAGGTTGGGGCCGGAGGCTGAGACTGGAGGCTGAGGCTGGAGACTGGGGCTGGAGGCCGAGACGGGAGGGCAGCAGGAGGCCCCTCTCCCTTTGCTCAGGAGGCTGCTCCGGCAGCCCAGTGTGTCCTCTGTGGCTCCAGGTCCTAACAGGTGCCCCCCCCGCCCCCGACGCTGTCCCTCTGTCAGCACCTCCCTCTGGGGTCCTTCCCTGCTTGGCTGCTGCCCTCACACTGCCCCTCCTCTTGGTGTTAAGTGTGAGACGTCAAGAAATGCAGACTCCCAGGGAGGCCTGAGCCACTGGGCTGCTCCGCGGGCGCCAGTCTGCCCCAGTTTCCTGGATGGGAAGTTCTCTGGGTGAAGAGGAATTTTACCACTTCCCCCAGCAGATTGGATCCAGGTTCTGCTGAAGCAGCCAGTCAGGCTGGCAGATCACTGGGGAAATTTAAGTTAAATGAGTTGTTTGGCATCATAAGGACAAGGGCCCAGGTGGCCTTCTTTCCTGCTGACAAAACTGACTCATTTTAGTGAGCTCTTCAAAGAAGCAGATTTGTGTCCCATTTATCTGCTTCTTAAATTAGGAATTGTGATCACAAAAGTCTATTGAATAAGCACAACTAATAATAAAATTATAAATGTTGGACCGATGACCAGTTAATGTGGAAAAACAGGACAAGGGATGGGGTGATGGGCATGAAGACAGAAGGGGACGGAGACACAGCAGACGGACGGGGGACGTGCTCGGAGGCCGTGGTGAGCAGAAAGGAGCGAAATGCAGGAAGACCCGGGACCAGTCAGGGTGCCCCATCTGGACACCTTTGGCGAAGGTTAACTCCCCAGCTGTGGGGGCAGCCTCCACCTGAAGGCCCCAACACGGGTGCCCAAACAGTCCCGGGGGCTCGGCGGCAGATGGGCTGCCTTAGCAGCCCCGGGGGGGTGCCTGTCTCCAGTCCACTGAGGGCAGGACGGGCTCTGGGCTGGGCGGCTGCGGTCCAGGAGAGCCTGGCGGTATGGTTGTATCATCCCCGCCCCCCCAGCCTCTCCCTGGTCCACAGGTTCCTCCTGCTGCTGGGTGCCGACCATTTACCCGGCACCGGGCCCAAGAATGTTTCTAAAACCCCATCTCCGCCCTACTGCCCTGTGAGCCAGCGTGGCTGCTGGGTGAGTCGCATCTACTCTGAAAATATGGATTAAATGCCGCTCTGTGCTAGGGGTGGTGCCAGGCCCTGGGGATAGGAAGAGGACCAGTGTCAGCCCTGCGGCTCGGGGCCCCAGCCTCGGTGGGGGCGGGGAGCTGCATGCAAGGATGGAGGTGCGTGAGGAACCCAGAGCTGTGAACTGTGATGGGGGAGAGGGCACAGCAGGGGACGCACTGACACAGACGAGTCTCTCTGAACAGAGTCCTGAAAGTTACATCCCACCTAGGGAAGCAGAAGGAGGGTGTTCCAGGCAAAGGAAATGGTGGGTGCAAAGGCCCAGAGGTGAGAGACGGAGCCTGCATCTGGGATTTATAAGACATTGAAGAAGCTGCAGTGTAGAGGGGCATAGCTGGGGCTGGGCTGCTGGTGCTGGGAAGGAGAGTGGGGGTGAACAGGAGGTGAATGGGTCATGGTGCAAACGGAGGCTGTGTCTAATTAAGCCTTGAGATCCAACCATCAGTTTATAAGAACTAAATGACAGAGCTACAGTAATCAAAACAGTATGGCACAGCCATAAAAACAGACACGCAGATCAATGGAACAGGATAGAGAGAGAGCCCAGATACAAATCCACACGTATTTGGTCAATTAATTTATGACAGAGGAGCCAAGAATATACAAAGGGGAAAGGACAGTCTCTTCAGTAAATGGTGTTGGGAGAACTGAACCCTTATCTTACACCATGTACTAAAGTCAACTCCAAATAGACTTGAAGATAAGACCCGAAACCATAAGAATCTTAGAAGAAAACATAGGAGTTAGAAAAAAAAGGCGAAATTTGAGACAGTCAGGGAAGTTTGAATGTGGATTGGGTGCTGTATATAGTAAAGAATCTTACTGTGCTAGGTACGATAATGGCCAGCTGGTCATAAAAAGATATATACATATATTTTTAAAATTTTTATTTTGTATTGGAGTATAGTTGGTTCACAATGTTGTGTTCGTTTCAGGTGTACAGCACGGTGATTGAGTTATACATATACATGTATCTCTTCTTTTTCAAATTCTTTTCCCATTTAGGTTATTACAGAGTACTGAGCAGAGTTCCCTGTGCTGTACAGTAGGTCCTCGTTGGTTATCTATCTTAAACATAGCAGTGTGTACGTGTCGATCCCAAACTCTCAATCTATCCCTCCCCCCACCCTTCCCCCCAGTAACCATAAGTTAGTTGAGAGGTATATTTTTTTTAAAAGGCCTTTTAGTTAGAGAGTTATGTTGACGTATTTATGGGCAAAATAACATGACAACTGGACTCTAAAACACTCCAGAAAAAAAAAGGAACGCATGAGAGATCTAGGCAGACGAGATTGCAGAATGTTCACGGACGTTGGCACCGGGGGCCCTGCTTCCTGCGGCTGCGTGAGCGTGATAACGTCTGTAGTAAAATGTCTTTGTGAGACGCTGACCCCACGTTCCGAAGCGGAGCAGACAGAAGCCCACGGTGCCGTGAGCAGGCTCCAGGAGTCCCGCAGGAGCAGCCGTGCGGAGGCCGCGCCGGGACGCCCACTGAGGAGAACTGTCCCTCTCGCCGCGGGTGGCGCCCCTCGTCCCGGGGCAGAAGGGCGCCTGGGCTCTGTCTCTCGGCGATGGTGACGGCGGGGGGTCCCCCTCGGCGCTGGGCTGGGACCTGGGCCCCCTCCCTTGCCGCCCGTCCCGTATCCTCAGGCTCATGGTGGAAACCTTAAGGGCGCAGGAGCCCAGGTGCGGCGGCGGAGGGCAGGGCAGGAGCCCGTGTCTGCAGGAGGCAGGGCCGCGCTTCCTGCTCTCTCACCGCAGGCGGGCGCCCCGTGCGCGGCGGGATTTAAGCTTCACACCCACCCTGTGGAGTGGTTCCAGCTCCGCGGCGGAAGATCCCAGGTCAGCCCCCGGTGAGCGGAGGGCGGTGGGGTCCCAAGGGCGGGTCCGCACAGCGACTCCGGGCGGAGGACGGGCTCCCTGGGGACTCAGGGCCCCTGCTGCGCTTCTCCTCCCGGAGAGAACAAGGCACTTGTTCCTCCAGCCCCGTCACGAAGGCTTGCCGACCGTGTGCGCTTATGCTGCCGTCTGTATACATTCTGTTCGCTCCTCCAACGTGGTTCCACGGGTGGTACTGACCCTCTTTCCCAGAGGCTCGGAGAGGTGGCCCTGCCTGCCCGCATCTCCTCAGATGGTCAGCGGCCGAGCCAATGGTCGAACCAAGCTGTGTGTGACGGCCAGTCTGCATCTGTGGATCCCAGCGACCTGGCACCTGCCCAGAGAAGCTGGGGGCACCACGGTCCATGCCGTGGGCAGCCTGGCCGTCCTGTCCCCGAGCTGGTGAAGGGCGGCCCTTGGCCCTGACGCCCCCTGGAAGGGCTGCCCTGAACATCGCTGCTAATTGGAGGGTGAGCTTTCTGTCCCCCCGTGTGCACAGCTGTCTCCTAGGCGGGCCTGGTCCACGCAGGGGAGCAGCGGGTGTGATGCCTGCAGCCCTAGGGAGCAGGGCGCTGCAGAGGCAGGGGGGAGACCCCAGTGCCTGAGGGTCTGGGCCTGGTCCTGGGTCTGCCGCCAGCCTCCTGCCACGCCCTGCACCTGGGGTGCCCTTCCCGTGCCGTGTGCTGGGTGATCCTTATTCTCCCTAAAGCTTCACCCCGGAGCCCCGACCCCTCTCGTGCTCCGTGTGCTCCCACTGCACTGCCCACGTCTCGGTCATCCTCGTGTGCCGGTGGCCAGCACGGCCTCGGTACCTCCTAGACGCTCAAGGTGTTTGATAAATGAATGCATGATGGGTGAGTGGAGTAAATGGACTGGGTTGTGACGGACCCAGAGCCGGTCGTGTGCGCTTGGAGCCTGTTGGCCCGTCTGTAAGGCGAGGGGTCCACGGTGGGCGTTGGGGGGCGGCTGGCGCCTGCGGCCTGTCCTGGGAGCAGAGGCCAGAGCTCAGCCGGGTGACGGATGCGGGGCCCCCAGGAAGAACCGAGGCCACGGCCGAGCTCCCCTGCCAGGCGGCTCCCGGGGGCGTTATCACTGGCCTGACGCCGTGTTGGGGGAGCGGCCTGTCCTCACCCGTAATTACAAGGCATAGGATTATGTGAAGGGATGGGGCTGGATCGGAGGAAAAAGAAGTGCTTTGTGCCTGGCAGTGACGGTGAGTGAGCTGGGGAGGACCCTGCACCGCTCCACACAGCCCCTCCTCCTGGTGAGCTGGGGCAGCCCGGGGGCCCCTTCTTGCCACCTCCTAGGCCGTGGCGGGGGGCGGGGGGCTGGGGGCCGCCGGACTGAGCCTGCCTTTGGGTTTGGAGCTGAGGGTCCCCAAGGGCACGTGGCTTCTAAGGACCGTCCCTTCCTTGGCCTTTTTCTGAGTGGGAGGCCCTGCACGTGTCAGCCTGGGCACCAGTGCTGGGCCTCCTGGCAGGGGGGCTTGCGGAAGGATTGACGAGGGAAAGAGAGAATCAGGGAACGAGGGAGGGAGTGCGTGAGTGGCTGATGAGTCAGTGAGTACGGAGTGACGCGGGCCACGAGGGCGGGGGTTTTGTGTGGCCCGTGGCCTCCTGACCCCCAGCCCTGAAACATGTCTGGAACCAAGTGGGGGCTCGTGAGTCACTGACTGGAGGAACGTGGGTGCGCAGGGAGGAGACGTGGCAGGAAAGCACCGCTCTGGAGAGTCCTTGCGTCCAGAGGGGAGCGAGGCTGCGGCCAGGAGCGCATCAGGGTCAGGGCTTGGACGCTGCAAGCACCTGGCCCCACACCCACATGCTCCCAGACCCATGGGCGTGGGATGTGTCTCTTGTCCTCTGCTTCTCAAAGTGTCACGATCCCCGGTGGCTGAACGGAACCTGCTGAATCAGGATCCCTGGGGCAGGGGCCTGGGGTCTGCACGTTATGGGGCCTCCAGGAGAGTTTATTTTATTTTACTTATTTTATTTTATTTTATTTTATTTACTTGTTTTTGGCTGCATTGGGTCATCGTTGCTGCGCATGGGCTTTCTCTAGTTGCAGCGCGCAGAGACTGCTCTTCGTTGTGGTGCGTGGGCTTCTCTGTGGTGGCTTCTCTTGTTGTGGAGCACAGGCTCTACGCGCACGGGCTTTAGTAGCTGTGGCGCACGGCCTCAACTGTTGTGGCTCAAAGGTTTAGTTGCTCCGTGGCATGTGCGATCTTCCCAGACCACAGATGTCCCCTGCATCGGCAGGCAGATTTTTAACCTCTGCACCCCCAGGAAGTCCCCAGGGGAGTTTTCGTGCCCATTAAGACCTGGGCGGCGTTCGGCCGAGGCTGCTGCGGTGGGGGTCGCTGGGACAGCCGTAGTAAACGCATAGGAGGCTTCGCCCGCTGAGGGCACTCGTGCACTAGGCCGTGTGCCCCTCCCAGCTGCCTGTGACTGTGGCTGATCCCATCCTGTTACAGGCGAAGAAACCGAGGCTCTGGGGTCAGTGCACTTGCCCTGAGACCCACGGCCAGAAGGCAGTGGAGCTGGGACCGCGGTCTGGGCTGGTCAGCATTACTTTGCCGGTGGGGTTCCCTCTGCCTCCTGGTGGGTGTCTCCCTGACGGCTGTCCTGACCCCGTTCCTGCCTTGAGCCCAGGGGGCAGAGGGCTGTTACCTGCGTCCACAGCCTGTGCCCCGGTGGAACGACCATGCGGAGGGCAGTGTCTCCCAGGCAGAGGGCTGGCCTGTTTTCGTTTAAAGACCTATGGCCCCTTGGGGCCCAGAGGCACCTCCTGCCAGGCCGGGGAGGCTGGTGGCAGCGGGGAGGGGGAGAGGCTCTGACCTCCCAGCCCTGAGCGCCTTCTCGCCGGCCGTCACCTGTGCGGCAGATGGCAGACTGGCAGCCCCTCTCCCTGGGCTGTGCCCAGGTTGGCCGCCCCGAGCCAGCGCCATCTGTGCCCAGGAGACCTGCCGTCAGAGGAGAAGGGTGGGTGGGCCCTCACAGCCCCTCCCGGGTCGTGGGGAACAGCTCTGACCGGAGAGCTTCACCTACCCCGGCGGGGGTGGGGGGCGCCACTGCCCCGGCCCACGGCCCCTTCCTGCTGCTTCTGTCCGTGTCCCTGTGGCCGTTCCACCGCCGCAGGGCTGGGCTTGTTTCCTCAGCTGATTGAACCCATCGCCTCTTTAATTGGGAAGGCAGAGCTGGGTCGAAAAGTTCCCTTAAAATGAAAGCCGAGAACAGAAGAGGAACGGGGAGCGGACTGTGTGCAAGGGGAGGGGTCCCGCCCCCCAGAACCCTGCAGCAGATTTGGTATTTGATACATCGAAGAGGGGGCGTTTTCCTCCACCCACCCCCTCCCCGGCAAAAAAAAAAGAGCAGGAGGGCGGGGGGGGGGGGGGTGCAGGGGGGGTGGGTTGAGCCTCTTGGATCTGAAGGTGTCTCCGTCTGTGCTGGAACCTCCGCCAGAGGCCTGGGGTCGGTTTGGAGACGTGCTGCAGCCCACGAACCCTGCGCTTCCCCAGGCTGCGCCCCAGGCCCCTCCTGCTCCTTCCACGGGAGCCCGGGGCGGGGCTGCTCGTGCCTCGGGGACAGGGGCGGCTGCCAGGTCCCGGAATCAGAAGGGCTGACACATCCCCAGGCAACCTGGCCACCCCTTTCTGGAAGCATTTGGCTGCATGTCTGCCTGGGAAATGAGGACTTTTAGGAAAAAAAAGAAAACTAACACAAAACCCCGGCCCTGCATGGCAGAGCCGCTGCAAGGGTGCGGGCTGCTCCAGCCTCAGGCTCACCCTCACGTCCTCGTGCAGCTCCGGCGGCCTTGCCCTGTGGCCCGGGCAGGACCCGGGGACGGAGGTGGAGCGTGGAGAGCGGGAACGGGGTGGCCGGGCAGGGTGCCGGACGGGGCGCCGGCTCCCGGGGCTCTGGCCTCGCCGCCTCCGCAGCCTTTGTCCCAAAGCCTTGGTGTCTCCGTCCTCGGTGGCGCGTTTAGCGGAAACCTGTCCCTTTCGCTGAATCACCATCCTCATCATCTCCTCTTTCTCCCCAAAAAAGGGGCCAGGCAGCCTTGGTCATTCACCCACTGCCAGTCCCCCCAGAACCACCGGAGCTGAAGGGGCCCTTACGGCCATCCAGGCTCTGCTTGTTGGACCAACGGGGACCCAAGGCCCCTGCGGGGCATGACCTGCCCGGGACCCGTCCGCAAGGCGGGCAGGGGCCCAGCTGGTGCGGGATGTGGCTGGAGACCCACAGCTGTCTGTCCCAGGTGGCTGAGGCGGGGGCAGCCAGGCTCCAGTGCCCCATTCGGGGTCCGCGCGATCACCCCCCGAGCCGCCCCGGAGCCTGTGCCCCGCCCCCCTGCAGAGGGGCAGCCTGCCCCAGCTGCTGGTCTGGCCCAGCTTCCAGACCTTGTCAGGGCGGCCCTCAGCTTCTGAGCCGGGGTGACATTGGGGAAGGGGAGCCTGGGGGGCGCTCCTGTGTGGGGCAGAAGGCGCGCGGGGGCCCCGTGTGGGTCCCTGGCTGGCTGCCTGCTCCCTCCCTGACTCCACCCAGCCCTGGAGGGAGGGCAGCCCCGGGACATGGGCTCCAGGCCTGCCTGCAGGGGAGAGACTCGTGGGTGCAGAACCACGCCCTCCGGTCCTGGGCCCCACGCGCGGTCACCCGAAGACCTGGGGACACCCCTCCTGTGCGCGTGCGTCTGGACTGGCTCCGCTCGAGGCTGGGCCTGACGTGCCGCTGCCCGTAAAGACACTGGCCCTGCCTGTCTGACCCCGGAACGGGGGAGACCGGCTCGCGTTCAAGGCGGGTTGTGCCTCTCTGCACGTCCTGTTTCAAGGACACAGACATACTGGGTTTCGTCCAGAAGAGTTTGGCCAGGATGTGAGAGGCGATGGAAGATACTGGAACAGATGCAGACCGGACCGGACACGGGGGTCTAGGGAGGCGCGGCGGCTGTCCCCAGAGAGGGGGATGCACGCCTCCCGGACGGCTGGACTCACCAGCAGAGGAAGCCACAGGGAGACAGATTTTAGGTCAAGATGAGGAATCCACTCGAATAGCTCTTAACCGTGTGTGGACGGTGAGAAGTGGGCCGCTGGCTGCCGGGATGCGAGAGCAGAGGCGGGTCCGTCGGGGTGCGTGTGGGGTCCCCGCGTGGAGGGGCCGCTCTCCAGTCCTGGGGCACTGCCCCGCCCTCCTTCACAGCCCCGACCCAGCGCAGACCCGCCGTGCGCGTGTTTGCGTTGAACGAGCAGTGTCGGTCCCCGCGTGGACTGAACGCCCCGCGAGGACACAGCCCTGTGTGCTTCCACTTAACACGGGTGCCCCCGCCCCGCCCCGCCCGTGCCAAGCTCAGCATGGGGCGCGTGAGTGTGGGTGAGTGAAGGGGCAGGGGCGAGCCTGCAGCCAGCTTCAGGAGGACAGAGGCTGGAGGGAGGCGTGCTGGGCTCCCCGAGACGGAGGGTTGGGCCGAGTGCAGGTCACGCAGGGTGGGGGCGGCTGTCACAGGCTTGGCAGAAACCTGCCCCATCAGGGAGTGTGGCCAGCACGGGGGCCTTCTTGGGAGGGTGTGCCTTCCAGGGTCACGTGACTGAAAATGTCCGTCCTCAGGAGCAATGAGTTAATTAGCTCATCCATTGCAGCCGCAGCTCAGGCAGCGGGGCCTGAAGACTGTGTTGGGAAGGACACTCCGTTACTTGCACCAGCGTCACCCTGATTTCCCCGGTAAGCTCAGCTGTGGCTGGGCCGGGGCAGAGGCTTGGATGCTCAGTTAATTTCCCCTCTCCGGCCTGGGGCGAGAGCTGGCGGAGAGCAGGCTGTCGGGCCCTGAGCCCTGCGGCCACTGAAAGATGTCGCGTGGCTTGCCTCCCCGACCCTTCTGGTAAAGACGTGGATCTGGGGGGCTCTGAGATGTCACCCCAGAGAGAATAACTTGGCCAGAGTCACAGCAAGTTAGCTCCGGGACAACACTTTTTTCTCTTCTCTCGACACCCCTGCCTCTGTCATCCCAGCGCCCAGTCCAGCCATGGTCGCCTCTTTCCTGCGACATGCAGAAGCTTCTCACTCTGCCTAGCTCATTTCTGTGCAGCCTTCAAGCCTCAGTTTGGGCGCCACTTCCTCCAGGAAGCCGCCCTTGATTTCCCTGAGAAGTCCCTCTGTTGGTTCTATGGCACCAGCCCACCCTCCTGCACAGCCTGACCACAGCGTAGATCTGCCGTGTGTGTTTGTGGTCATGTAATCAGTGTCAGGTCCTTAAATGGACTGAACAACCCTATGAGGGCACCCAGAACCCAGCTTCCCAGCCTTGCAGACCAGACCCAGAGGAGGGGCAGATCCCCAGCGGGGCCCGGGGAGGTGTCCCCCGCCTGGAGCACGCCCCCAGCACCAGTCTGTGCTTCCCCACCCGGAGCCTAAGGCCTGAGCTTGTTGGCAGTGGGCTTGGAGACGCCCGTCCCTGTCCCAGTCCCTGCACAGGTCCCAGTCTCTTTGTGACCCCACGTGAGGTCCAGGGTCAAAGCTGATGCAGCACCACCAGGTGCCGGGAACTGTGCTGCCTCACGGGCTTGTGGGCGGGGTGGCTCAGGGAGGTGTGCAGTGCCGGACTCGTGTCCACGGGACTGACGGGGACGGTGGGACTGACGGGGACGGTGTCGGGGCCTCACGGGGAAGCGGGTGGTGAGAGTGAAGGTGGGGAGTGGGCGCCAGGAGGGTGCGTGGCCAGAAGGCTCAGGAGAGTCGGCGCGGGGGGCAGAGGCGGGGGAGTTGGGGGTCAGATGGGCCAGTCTGGGGAGGGCCTTGGTGGCCAGAGAGCAGTGTTTTGGGTGGGTGCAGCCGGGAAGGGTGACACCAAGGTTCTCGGGGTAACAGCATGGAGGTATCAGGTTGTCGGGAGGTGCACACCTTCTGTGGCCGCAGGCTGGGGACTGACCGCAGGGCTGGGTCAGGAGGAAGCCCCAGGCACGTGGAGTTGGGCGGCAGGGTGGGGCACTACTTCAGGCTCTACAGTCAGCTTGTGTGGCTTAGTAAAGATGTGCCTCAACTTTCCAGTTCTGTAAAATGGGTAGAACCATATATGGATGGAAACTCACACCGGAGGCCTTTAGGAAAGAGGAGATAGTTTGGGGGCATTTCACAGCTGCTCAGACCTGAGGTGGAAGCTACTAGAGAGAGGAGTGTGCTGAGGTGGTGAGGACTGACCAGCCTGAGTCTAAGTGTGGGCCCGAGGCCGGTCGCTGCCACGTGTTAGGTTAGTAACACCTTCAGAGCAAGTGTTCCTCCAGCACCTGTGAGTCAGTGTCTCCTGTCCACGCCTCCTTCCTGAGCTCCAGGCCACATTTCCAAGAGCCTCCTGGACGTTTCCTCCTGAACCTGGCCCAGCTCCCCACGTGGACTCCCGGCTCGCATCTCCCCAGGCCCCGACCCCCCGCTCTGCTGCCACTCGTGATGAAGGACCTCATCCCCCTGCCAGGAGCCGTCTGGCCCCCGGGCCCCCTCACCCCGTCCAGTCACCCCGCATGGGGTCCCCCCCTTAGCCCGGCCGGGGTCGTCTCGCCTGACCCGACGGCCCTGCTGCCTGCGTGGGTCAAAGCCGGCCCTTTCAGCCTGGCCGGGCCACCCGAGTGTTCCTGTCTCCGAGTGCACGTAAAGTCATGTTTACACCATCCTGTGGTCTGTTAAGTGTGTGGTGGCGATATGTCTAAGAAAACAATGTGCAAGCCTTAATTTAAAAATCCTTCATTGGTAAAAGTGCTCACCATCACCTGAGCCTCAAGTGAGTCCTCATAGGAACATCAAAGACCACTGCTTACAGCGCATCGTAAGTAGAACACTAATGAAAAAGTTGAAATATTGCAAAAATTACCAGATGTGACACAGAGACATGAAGTGAGCAAAGGCTATTGCACAGAAGGCACCGGCGGACTTGCCCGACACGGGGCCGCAACCCAGCTTCCCGTAGTGAAAACGCCGTGTCCGCAAAGCGCAGTACAGCGAGGGGGCCTGTGTGTGGACGGGGCCTCCGGTCTCACCCCCTTCCCGGGAGTTCTCACAGCCCCGCCCCCTCGACGCTCCCTCCGCTGGTCCAGGGCTCCCAGGGCTCCCGGTGCACAGCCACCCCAAGCCCGCGTCCCTCGCACCATCCTGCTGTGCAGACCCTCACGGGCAGGGGTTGTGCCCCAGGGATGGAAGGACCCCTGCCGGCTTCTCCTCCGCCCAACGCCAGCCTCGCTTGGGGGGGTACACACTTGGCCTGTGCTCCTGCCCAGGTGAGGCGGTCGTGTGGGCCCTCACTGCTGGCCCAGCGTTGGCTCACGCGTAAACACAGGCCCTGGGACTGCTGTTCATACACCCACAGTCACGGGAGTCGGTTGTTTTGGCTTCCTGAATTCTCTGGGAAGATCCTCTGAGCTCAGACCCAATTCCTTTTCCTCTTCGGGGGCCTCTGCCAAACTCGATGGCCTGCACGTCTGACCTGAGTCTGGAGAGACCCTGGAATTGCTCCCGTGCCTGGGAGGAGCCTGCGCGGGGAGATGGGGTGGCCTTTTGTGCAGGGGGAGCTGGGACTGGGTTTATGCAGCCGGTGGTCCTGGGCAGGGGGACCTGAACGCTGGCTCTGGCGCTTCCCCGCTATGTGAACTCAGGCAAATCATTTGCATTTTTGAGCCTCAGTTTTCTTAGCTGTGAGCTGGGGACAAACACCCATTTCATAAGGTAGCTGTAAGGATTAGGTAGGACCCAAGTGTTCACACCCGTCCAGCTTCCGGCTAGGAATGAGGGGCCCAGCATTGATCAGTGGGGCAGGTGGCAGAGGGGCCACGTGCAGCCTCCGAGCAGAACATCACAGCTCAAACCCTGCGTCAAACACTCCCTCGCTGTGTGACCTTGGGCTGGTTCCTTCACCTCTCTCTGCCTCTGTAAAATGGGAATGAGAAGAATCCTCTCTGCCAGGGTTCTGTGTTAGGTGAGTCGTGCCTGGCACGGGGAGGGCACTGCGTGTGCTCCCTGTCCTCCTCGTCATCGTCTCGGAGCCCGAACCGCCTCCCTGCTCCTCCAGGGAACCTCTCTCCCTGCCGGCCTCTCCCGGCCCCCGGCCCAGGAGCCTCTGCAAGCTGCCGGCCACTCGCCCACGTGCAGCGGGGCTGCATCCGTGCCCCGCCCCCCGCGCTCTTTCAAAGAGAGAACGGGGACCCCGGCTCGGCTCTCGTGGAGTGCTCATTTAGGGGGCGGGCCTCCCAGCAGGCGGCCGGGGCCCTGCCCTGCTTTCCAGGTCACCAGGTCAGAAGAGGTCAAGGGTCAGCCACTGTCCCCCACCTGCAGGCCCCTCCCTCTGACCCCAATCCCTGTTGTTAGGGTCAGGGTTAGAGGGTCAGGGTCAGGGTCAGGTCCAGCTCCCTGTCAGCTGCGTTCTTTCTCTTTGACAATCCTTTACCCAAAACCCCGTTTAACAACTGCCAGATACGTGCCTGCAGCCCGGCTGTAGACGAGGTTGGTTTCCCCAGGGGCAAGTAAGTGCTCGGACCAGGGCCGTCCGCAGACTCCTCGGGTGTGACGTGGCCCCTGCCGCGCTCCTCAGGCCTTGACGTACGAACCGCCTGGCACGTGGAAAGGCACTCGGTAAACAGGAGCTGCTTTTCTGCCTCCACATCTGTAGAGTAGAGATGATATCAAAAAGAGCCAACACGTACTGGGCCCCTGTCACGTCCCAGACACCGTTCTGTTTTTCACAAGTTTTTCGTTTATGTGATACACACAGTGATGGTATGAGGTACGAACCATTTTTGTTCTCATTTTGCAGAGGAGGCCTAGAGAGGTTAAGGAACTTGCCCAAGGTCATACAGCTTTTTTTTTTTTTTTTTTTTTTTTTTTTTTTGGGCACACGGGCTTAGTTGCTCCGTGGCATGTGGGATCTTCCTGGAGCAGGGATCGAACCTGTGTCCCCTGCATTGGCAGGCAGATTCTTAACCACTGCGCCACCTAGGAAGCCCGGTCATACAGCTTTTAAGCGGCAGAGCCAGGATTCGCGCCCAGTGTCTGCTTCGGAGCCCATGTTCTTAACTCCCGCAGGGGCCACCGTGCAGCCGGGACGGCTGTGAGGGCCCCATCCTTCAGAGTCTGTGCTCCTCGACCGCTACGTGGGTTATCCAGGGAAGCCCGGGGCGGCGGGGAGGGGAAGGGCCGCCATTAGCACCAGCGATGGTGTCACGGTGGTAACTGCAGGATTTAGAAGCTCTTTGCAGAAAGCCAATTGCTGCATTTCTGGAAGGAAGAGCTGAGAGTCATTACTTTGTCTGGACAGGTCTGAAGTGGGGAGGGAACTCGGTGAAGGTGAGGCCCCGTCTCCTTTCCCCTCCCTACTCCCTCCCCACGCTGAGCAGGAGCTGGGGGTGGGGGGGGCGGAGCCTCTGGCCAGGCTGCCAGTGGCTGCTTCTCTAGGGGACCGGCCGTGGGGGTGTCAGGACGTAGGGCTGGGGAAGGGCTGTCCACCTCCCACTCAATGAAGGCCCAGGTCAGACAGAAAGGAGAACATCAAACAGCAACAGGAAGCCAACCCAGAGAGACCACCAAGCTGGGGCGCCCTCCTGACAGGCCCCCACCTGATCCTGCGGGGTTGGCCTCAGCCCAGGTCTGGGGCCGCTCAGGGGTCTCTGCAGAGGAGGCACCAAGGGACCCCTCCAGAGGCAGGGGATGTGGATTTAACTGGACGTGGCTTTCGGGGGGACGCTGACGCAGGTCGTGACAGAGGCCACCCGACCTCCCGGCTCGGCCACCAGGGCTCCACCCCTGGGCCGTGCTGACCCGGATGCAGGGACAACGCAGAGAACCGCCTGCCACACCAGAGAGGCCAGGCCTGGGCAGGGGGGCGAGGGGCGGCTGTGGCTGCAGCTGCTGTCAGTGCAGCCCTGAAGCCGAGGGCACAAGTTAGGATGCTAGGGGCCGCTAAGTGAGAGGGGCTGGGGGGCAAGGAGAGGTGGCTGGGCGTAGAGAGACGTGTCCATCCTTGTTCCTTCCTTACCAGCAGGAGCTGGCCCCGTGCACCAGGCACGGCACGGCACTGGTCTGCACGTACATCACCCCTTTAATCCCCACGGCAGCTCTGATTGAGAATTAGAATTAGAAACCCCGTGTTGCAGGTGAGAAACCGAGGCATAGGGAGGTTGCCCAAGGTCACACTGCGTCCAAGCAGCAGTGCCAGAATTCGAGGGCGCTGAGCCTCGGAGCCACTAAGATTCATTGAGGTCCTTCCCTCCTGGAGCTGACCGTCTCGGGGGGAGATAAGAGCAAGAAGTGACACAGTGACAGGTGCTGCAGAGAAGCACGGCGCACAGGAGGAGGCATCGGGGAATGAGACTGGTAGGATGGAGAGGGTGGTGGGTGATGGTGTGGGCGGAGGGGACGGCGTGGGCAGACGTCCTGTGTGTGGCAGGAAAGAGCAGAGCCCTTTCAGGACCTGCAAGATGATCAGTGCATCAGGAGCACAGGAGGCGAGAGTGGCAGTGCCGGGTGAGGCTGGAGGCTGGTAACGGCCACATCTAGTGATGCTGGCACCGGAAGCCACTAGGAGAAGACAGGGTGGAGGGGACAACGGGGGCGGGGAGGTAAGGAGCCCCCGGGAGGAAGTTGTGCACCAGCCCGTGTGGACTGGGGGAGGGCCAGCATCTTGGGTCTCGAGACCTGACCCCACGCCTCACTCTCCGCCACCACGAGACCTTGGGAAGACTTTGGGGGCTTCCTGTGCTGTGAAGGAGTGAAAACCTCTTCCTTCCTTGCCTTGCTGCCTCCTGGGGTCGTTCAACAGGCTCGCAAGAAATCAAGGCTGCAAGCTGTTACCACGCCCCGGGGGAGAGGGTCCTCTGGTGCTTGAGAGGCTCTAAGCTGCCTCCTCTCAAGGGGCCACAGTGCCTCCACCTCCCCATCTAGACCCGGGCCCTGCCTGTGCACGTCCCCTGACCCTTCAGAACCCCGCCCCACAGCAGGGGAAGGGTGCACTGGAGGGACCGCAAACATTAAACACAGGTGCCCTCAGGAGGAGCAGACAGTCCTACCTCAGTGCTTTGTTTTCTGTCATTAGACCATTTGATCAATACTCGGACCATTTTACTGGAGGCAGCTTTGAGTGAGGCTCAGGGATCTTTTGATCTGTTTTACTGGAAGGAGCTATGAGGGCTATTTCATCCATCCCCCTGCACCCCAGCAGCATCACTGTCCAGTCATTAAGCCACAAGCTTTCTGCTCAAGCACGACAGTGTCCCGGGACCCTGGATGTCAGGAAATCCCAGCGTCTGACCTGAGTCCGGCCTGTGGGACTCTCAGCCCCTTCCTTCCTCCTCCTGGCAAAAGATGCTTTTGTGGGATCTCAAGAGAGAAACAGAAGAGGGACAGCAGACGACTGGCCCCCCCTCAGTGTGGGAGACCAGCAGCTGGGCTGTGGGGTGTGAGGTGCGGGAGGAACCCCTGGTGTCCTCCTGCTGAACAGCTGACCTTGAGCCCCTGACCCTCGGGAGGCAGTGAACGGCCGGCAGAACTGACTAGAGGGTCTCGGGCATCAGTCCTGCCCCTCTCTTCTCGCCCGCGTGTCCCCCAGCCGGGTATGCGGGTGGCACACTCTCCCTGCCGCGCTGGCAGCCTGGAAACCCGAGTCAGCGTTTTCTGCACACCAGGGTCCGTGCAGGCGGGTTCTGAAGGGAGGCTCCAGCCCAGCGAGCAGCAGTGCCGCCGCCGCACTGCAGTGGCCCGGCTCCCAGAGACGCGGCTGGCGGGCTGGGGATGCAGGGAGGAGGGGAGACGAGAAGGGGTTGCAGGTACCGGGAATGCCCGGGATTGCTGGCTCTGACTCCGCGGAGATGAGGAGCCCCGGGAAGCCTGAGTAAGGCCTCCCCCAACACACAGGATCTGGGGGTGTCACTTCCTGGGTCGAACCCCAAACTTGATCCAGGATTCTGAGTATGCAAACCGGGAGCAAGCAGGGAGGAGCTGGAGAGTGAAGGGGAGGCAGGGGATGAGGCCAGGCATGGGGAAAGGGGCAGGTGGGGATGGCGGCCGCCCCGCACCAGCCTGAGTTCCAGCGGGCTGGACTGGGGTTCTGAGATCGGGGCGGCGGGTCCTGAGGACCGAGGATGGGGTCCAGGGGTGAGACTGAGGCACAGAGGGGACACCTGGGCTGGCGTCCTCTCTGGCCCTCGTGCCTGGTGGGTGTGGGGAGTACCTGCGCCTGTGCTCAGGGGGGCCCAGGCCTTGCCTTGCCTTCCCGAGAGGGAGAAGCACAGTGGTCTCCACGGTGGGTTCCCATCAAGGAGCGGGTGCTCTCCACGAAGGAGCGGGGTCCGGGGTCCTGTGCCCCAGACGCCCCCTCCTCCTCCGCGGGGCCCCTCTCCTCCCCAAGACGCACGCGGGGGGAGAGCCCTGGGTACCAGTCGGGACTCCATCTTCGGACGGGTGCAGGGCGTGCTGGGTCGCGGCTGTGGGGGCTCTCGGGCCGGACGCCCCCGCCTCCCCCGCTCCTCTTATCCCCACCGCTCCTCTTCGCCTCCCTTTTCTTTTCTTTTCTTTTCTCCCCCCGACTCAGGAAAACCCTCATCCGTAGCCCCCGAAGCAAATCAGCTCCTTCCCACCGGTTATCCGGTTCCGATCGCGGGGAGGCCCCCCGCCCGCGGTCCTTCCCAGCCCATCGCCGCGCCCGAGAGGCTCGGGAAGCCCGTGGGTGGCGGGGCGCAGGGAGCGCGCGGGGGGCTCTGGGGGGCGCGCGGCCGGCCCCGCCCCCCGCGACCTTCGCCCGGGCCCGAGAGGGGAGGCGCCGCGGGGCGGGGGTCGCCCTCGGAGGCCGGGCCCGCGCCGCGAGGGGCGTCCGCACTGGCGGGCGGGGCGCGGGGCAGGGGTGACCGCGGCGGCGCGGAGGGGCCTGGACTCCCCGCCGCGAGCTCGGGCCCGCCGCGCGGGGCGCCCCGGGTGAGAGGAGCCGAGGAGCCGGGCGGGCGTACCCTGGGGGTCCCGGGAAGCCCTCGCCCAGAGCAGCGGGGAGCGCGGGCGCGGGATCCCTGCCGCCCAGACGCGGAGGGAGCGGGCCGCGCTTGCTCTCCGCGCCCCTCGCCCAGCCGCGGCCGCCCGGGCCTGGGATGCGCGGTGGCGTCTTCCGCGCCTTCCTGTCCCGGAAACTTTTTCACAGTCCGGCCGGCGCGCGGCCCGGTGCGTGGGGGAAGCAGGGTCCCCGGGATGCAGGCAGGCGGCTTGGAGAGACCAGGGTGGGGGGTGGCGAAGGGGCGGCGGGGCAGGAGGAGCGCAGGCTCTGCTCATTTTGCTGTGTGACCTTGGGCGAGCTGCCGCACATCTCTGAACCCCCGGGTGCATGGGGTGCGCGGTGCCCCAGCAGGAAGCGGGGACGTGTGGGGGCAGGGCGGTGAGCAAGCCCACGGGCACACCTGCCGCAGCCCGGGCGCTGAGAAACGCGCCGCCTTCGTTCACCCTCCTCTCTGCGGGAGCTCGCTGTTCCCTTCCCGGGGAGGCGAGTGGCGGTGTGGAGCTGCGCGCCCAGCGTGCCAGGGGGAATCGGGAAGCTTCCATACCGTCCCGCCTATGACCTTGGACAGCTCACTTACCCCTCTGGGCCTCAGTATCTTCATCTGGAAGATGGGGGTTTGGAGTTCATAGTGTCTGAAGCCTCTCCCAGTCCTGACGCCTGCGGGCCCCGCCTGCAGGTGAGGTGGGCTGAGGGGATGGGGTGCCGCCTCACCAGCGCATCCCTGCTGTGACCTAGCCTCTGGGGAAGCTGTGGCTCCCCCCCAAGGCAGCAGGGCTGTGAGACTCAGAATCTCCCACACCGCACACCGTTTGCAGGGGCAGAGCCTTCCCTGGAGAGAGGTTCCCAGTGCCGGACAGGAGGCCTGTGGGTGCAGGGGTGTCAGGGGCCTCCCAAGGTCCTGCTCCTGTGCAGGGTGAGGAGGGTGGTCCGAAAGGTCTGCCCCGCGATGGCCCGTAGTAGCCGGCCGAGCACCTCGCAAGCCCTCGCCACAGGAGAGTTTGACGGACGCCTCCTTGGGGTGCCTCTGGCTCTCTTCCAGTTGAGATGAATGATAGCTTCTCGCCGGGCCTCAAGGTGCTGTGGGGAGGGTCCTGGTTTAAGGTAGGAGGCCTGGGTCTAATTCTAGGCGCTGCATCCAGTTCCTGTGACCTTGTGTGACCTTGGGGAAGCCCCTTTCTTGCTGTCCTTGCCTGTCCACGGAAGGGGTTGAACTGGATGACTTCCCGGGACGCTCCCAGCACTGCTGTCCTGTGGCCGCGGTTCCGGGCTGCAGGCCGAGCCTAAGGCGGGGGCTTGGCCGGGTGACGGGGCAGGTGGCCCTGGGGTTCCCAGTGCGTGTCCGTCCGCAGGGTGGAGACAGCGCGAGACAGGCGCCCGGTATCAGTGGGCCGTGGTCGGGCCCCGCGCACCCCCACTGCACATCCTGGGGGGACCCTGGCTTACTGGTGAGTGGCTGTGTGACCTTGAGCAAGTGACTCTCCGTCTCTGAGCTGCCGTTAGCTGTCATGACGAGATGATAACAGCTGTGGTGTTCTGGGTGTCGTGAGGAGTAAACGGGAACCCCGTGTACGATGCGTGGTCCAGTGCTGAGCCCTCCGCGTCCCGAGCGCGCGGCTGCTGCCGATGAGAAGGGGCGCCTCTCTGCCCGCAGAGGCCGCAGAGGGGTGGGGGTGGGCTTGCGGTGTGATCTGCCCGCAGCTTCCGAGCGTCCTTGCTGAACGGGGACTGCCTCCCTCTCCCTGTCTCTGTCTCAAGCCATTAGAGTGATTCTGCAGCAGAAACTTCATGGGAAAGAAAGAAACTGCTTGACTTTCCTCTAATCGCACCTCTTTCCTGCCTGTTCCCTCGCCCCACCTCCCATCCCTTCTGCAGTTACAAGACAGGGCTTTACTGCATCCACCCCGCGCCCTCCAGGAAGGAGCCAACTGAGGCCAGAAGGAGAGGAGGCTGGCCCCCTGGAGTGAGCAGCCAGAGCGCATCTGCCCCCGGGCTGTGGCGGAGGATGGCAGAGGCACTGCTCTGCTTGGGGGGGGCTCCCGGACCCCGGGATGTCAGTGCGGGTGCATTGGGGGGCGGGTCGCGGAGTTCCTCTAGACCTGCTGTGCGACCTCAGGCAAGTGGCACCCCCTGGGCCCCTGTTTTCTCAACTGCAGAGTGAGAGGTTGGTTTAGATGCCTTCTCACCACCTTGCCCGTGGCTCTGCCTCTGCTGAGGCTGGGGGCGGGGTGGGTCTCAGAGTCACGCGGGCACTGCCTCTCGCCGTGCCTCCCTTAAGGCCCTGGGACAGCCTGCGGAGAGGGGACGACACCCCCTCCTCAGCAAGAATACTGAGGGCCAAGAGCAAAGACGTTGCAGGCAGACAGGTCCAGAGTCCCATCTTAGCTCTTTCCTTATTAGCTGTGAATCTGGACAAACGACTTCACCTCTCTGAGGCTCAGTTATGTCGTCTGTGAGACGTTACCTGCTTCTTAGGGCCATTCTGAAGATTTCATGGGGATAATTGATGTGAAACTCCTGGGATGTGGGAGTTCTTGATGTGAGTTGCGCGCTGCACGGGGAATGGGCTGTCGAGGTTCTGCGTCATCACAGAAGGGCTCAGGCAAGGGCAGGGGTGGGGACCGAGCCCGCCGCCCTGCAGCCGTTAGCGCGCACGGCTGACGAGGGCCTGCCTGCTTCCTCCTCTTCAGGCCGGGCTCTGCTGTGGCTTCAGGAGCTGGTCCTCGTCTCAGGGCCTCGGGGGCGGGGGCTGCGGGCCGGGGTGAGTCTGCAGGGAGGAGCGTGGAGGCTAACAGAGGCGCCCGGTGACAGGGTGCAGGCAGAGGCCCTCCAGCCTCCATTCAAGGTTAGTCGTGAGGAAAGGGCTGGAGGACAAGGTCTTGGAGAGAAGGCATCACCGCCCGTGGGCCTGGGGTGCTGGGAGGGCCATCATCTCATTCAGTCTCTGATTCTGATGGTGGGGAAGCTGAGCTCAGAGAGGGGAGCAGCTTGCCCAGCGTCACACAGCACGTGCGCGTCGGAGACGGGGCTGCACCTGCCCTGTGGACGCTCAGTCCAGAGCCCTTTCCACTCTCCCCACGGAGCACCGCGCAGTTCTTTTCCGTCTCTTCTAAAATCAGAGCACGAGGTCAAGGGCCTTGATTGCCGTGAAGAGGGCGCAGGATCACCAGACCCCGCGTGCCTAGGCGGCAGGTTAGAACCCTGAGGCCCGAGAGGACGCAGGGGTCGGCCTGAAGTCACCCCGCGGCGGGGACCTGCGCTCTGAGGCCGGAGCTCTGCCCGCGGCGCCAGCTGCTGCCCCGCTTCTCTCGGGCCAGGTGGGCCTGACAGGCCACACGGCCGCAGGGCAGCCGAATGTGGAGACACAGACCCAGTGGGCTTGGGGACGGGAGAGAGGACCGGAGGGCAGGAACGTCGCTTCCGAGACCCAGATTTCCTCTCTTGGCGTTCTCGCGCTCGGCCTGTCTCCGCCGTCCCCTCCCGAGCTGTTCCGTGACAGCCTGCCCTGCCCTGCAGAGAGGAGACACCGCCAGCCCGCTGGCCACCGAGTGAAAGGAAGTCAACGTTTGCCCCGCGGCGAAGGAAGGGAAATAAGTCTGATCTGGGATGAGTGAGGGGAGGGGTCCTGCAGAGGGAGGTCACAGCGTGTGGGGACTGCGGTGTCAGCGCTTGGCTCCTAAGGCGGCCTCTGGATTCACGGCCCGTTCGGTCGCCCTTTGTGTCCCGCAGAGCCTGGGCCCCCGAGACCCCGGTGCATCTCTCTGTTTGGGGCTGGCGCCTGCCCGGCCTCCAGCGCCCTGGACGAACGGGGCTCCTGCGGAAAGGCCTCACAGCAGGCGGCCGGCGGAGCGGGGCCCAGGCTCACTCCCTTATCTGGCGCCTGAGCTCAGGGAAAGACTGGGGAGAAGTCCTGGTCAGGTCAGGAGAGTCTGCGCCTGATGTTTTTCTTCTGCCTTTGTTTTGCTATCTTTTCACTTCCTTTCCTGCTGCCTTGTTTCGTGTCCTAAAGTTGGGGAAGGGCAAGGAGGGGGAGGGCCAGAGCCCCCAGCCTTCCCTCCACTGAGCAGCAGTCCTTGAGCCCATGGCGGCTGCTGGCCGGTTTAGTGGCTTTTGTGGCCGCAGTGCTGCTGGTGGGATGACGTCGTCACAGGTTAGGGAAGGGAGCTTTGGGAAGCGGCGCGCTGTTGGACCAAGGCCCTGGGGCTGACCTGCAGCAGGACGGGCCCTGCGGAGGCACGGGGTGGGGCTGCCTGCCCTGGGAATCCACCGGCGGAGACGGTGGGTGCACCTACCGCCCCTTCCTCCCTTGGGAGGGCACTGGCTGTGCTTCCTGCCCCGGAGGGGCCGTGGTGACGTTCCGGTGGTCAGGGCTGTCACCCAAGATGGACGCGGGTCCCCTGGCCCCAGCTGATCACAGGGCTGGTGGTCCCTGCAGACCAGGGAGCCGGGGCGATCGGTGTCCCGCCGTGGGGCCGGCTGTGCCCCGTGTGGACCTGGGGCGGCGGCAGGGAGACTGAGGGAGGGCCCTGAGTCTGCTGCCCCCCCGCCAAGCCGGCCCTGCGGTCTGATCTGGTCAGCTGTCCAGCAGGGGCGGGGGTCGCGGGGCGGCCTTCAGCCTGCTCCCCGCTGCTCCCCAGGCTGGGGCTCGGGGGCAGCCCGCCGGCAGGAGGCAGCTTGCAGCCTGTCCCCTGGGGCCCCCGGCACGCGGCCCCGAGCGGACGCCCTGCATCGCGTCTTCTGGGGCCCTGGCCGTCTGGGTGGGGTCTGCTCAGCACCCTGCCTGGGTGCCCAGCGCCTGCGGGACGAAGCTGTTCAAACACTTGGCACCTCCGTTTCCTCGTCTTTAAAATGGAAATAGAGTAGGTTGTGTGCCACAGGTCGACACGAGGGTTCCGTGTATTGACATTCGTGACGTTCTGAGAATAGTAAGTGCTGTGAAGATGTCGCTCTCGTTCTTGCGGTGCTTTTTAAAGCCAAAGGGACCCAGCGTGGGAGCCTGGGGTGGGCGAGGCCAGGCTGTGACTGTATTTGCTCAGGACCTGGAATCCAGTGACTCTGTCGCTGTGAAGTTACTGGCACGGCCCCAGGCGAGCTGTTTTTCCCACCCTTGGACCCCAGTGGTCCCCTCTGAAATGTGGAGAAGGGTGACGGCCTCTCTCGTGTCTCCCAAGATGTCCTGGATGAAGTCTGAGATGCGGGCCTCCTCCCGTCTCAACTCTGACGCGGGCGGGCTTCCTGGCTGAGGCCCTGGCCTGTTGAGCGTTCTCCAAACGGCACCAGCCCCGGTGGGGCACCCTCCCCACAAGGACACGCGGATTCTGGGTGGCTCCCGCCTAAATCCGCCCTCTCCCTGCCTCCGCTCCGCCTCAGTTGCCCAAGAGAAGGGATGCAGTTTTGCGTCAGGCAGGAGTGCGGCGGGGAGGGACGTCTCCTTTCAGCTGGTGACCCTGGGGCGGGCGAGGGGCCCCTCCTCCCCCCTGCTGTCTGCAGCGCGAGGGGGTGGGCGTGGGGTGGCCTGAGGCGCATCCAGCACCTTTCCTGACAGGCAGGCCCAGGCCCTGGGTGGCGGCAGCCCGTCCCCTCCTCTGCCTGCCGCCTTCCTTCCTGCTGACAGTCTTTGGCCGATGGTCGGGCCAAGGGCCCCGCCGAGGCCGAGGGGGTGACCGGGCTGCAGACACCCGGGCCACCAACCGAGTGATGCCCGCTGACCGTAGCCCGCAGGCTGGTCATTGGGTGAGTGGCAGGCACGGCGCGGAGCGGCCACTGTGGGTCCTCAGAGCTACTCAGGGCCTTGGGAGTGTCGGCTCCGGAGCCCCGCTCAGAGCCTCCTCCCGGGTCTCACTTTACCAGGAGCCCCAGAGATGAGCTGCTTTGCCAAGGTCACCTCCAGGGTCACCTCGAAAGTGAGCACACGCCCCAGAGCCACTGCGTTTTGTCCGCCCCACCCCCGGCTTCCTAAAGAAGGTGTTGGGCCGTGGCTGGAGGGTAGACCCAGTCAGGTGTGTGTCTCCTGTGGCCTTGGCCTTGACCTCGGATCCACGGGACGTCCTCCCCCAGGAAGCTGGAGGTGCGACGGGAGAGCTGGGAGGACTTCCCGAGGGGCTTCGTGGGAGGGGAGCAGAGGCTTCTGCTGAGACGTCTGGGGGTCAGGCTGGATTCGGGCTCCGGAGAAGCTTCGGGAAAGAGCCCTGGACGCGGATTTCAGAACACGGAGTCCAAAGTCAGACCCGCAGCCGCCCGTCCAGACTGCCAGCTGCTGCTGGCGCTCCCTGGACCCATCGCCCTCCTCAGGTTGTGACCGAGGCTCCTTATGGTACAGGGGTTTGTAGATTTTTTACTTTTAAAAACAGCTTTACTGAGATACAATTTACGCAGGATACAGTTCACTCACCTGAGGTGCGCAAGTCAGTGGGTTTTAGTGCAGTCAGAGCTGTGTGACCGTCACCACATCTGACTTCACAACGTTTTCACCCACAAGAGAAGGTACACGCACTGGCGGCCACTCCTGCCCTCCTCGCCCCCCAGCTCCGACCTGCGGGTCCCTTGCCTTCTGCCTCTGTCTGTCTGCCGCTGGACGTTTCACGTGAATGGAATCGTGCAGCGTGTGGCCTTTGTGACTCACTTTTTTGCGTCGCATCCACGTGTGGCAGCGGCCAGCGCTTCCTTCCTTCCTTCGTTGCGGAGGAGTGCTCCGTGGCGGGGACGGGCCGCCGTGTGTTTGCCGCGCGTCTGTTGCTGGGCAGCTCGCGTGGGTTTTGCCTGTTGCGCGCGCCGGCGCCGTGAACGTGCCCGTGACGGTTTTGACAGGACGAATGTTTCTGTTTCTCTTGGGTACACACCCAGGAGTGGGGCTGCTGGGTCAGGCGGTAGACAGTCAGCTCTCTGTACCCGCGGGTACACATCTGAGGATTCAACCAACCGTAGGTTGATAATATTTGAAAAAAATTCCAGAAAATTCCACAAAGCAAAATTTGAATTTGCCACGTACCGGCAACTATTTAAATAGTATTTACATTGTATCAGGCGTTATCAATAATCTAGAGGGGAGTTAAAGTGTGCGGGAGACTGTGCCGGGTTACCTGCAAACACCTCTCCGGCTCACACCAGGGGCCCGAGCATCCTTGGATTCTGGTGTGTGAGGGGCTCCTGGAACTAGTTCCCATGGAGAGTGAGGACAACAGCACTTTTTTTTTTTTAACTATTAGTCTGTGTATTTTTATTTATTATCTTTTAAAATGTATTTATTATTCATTGGCTGAGTTGGGTCTGTTGCTGCACGCAGGCTTTCTCTGGTTGCGGCCAGCAGGCGCTGCTCTTCCTTGTGGTGCGTGGGCTCCTCATTGCCGTGGCTTCTCTTGTTGCGGAGCTCGGGCTCTAGCACGCAGCCTTCAGGAGTTGTGGCGCACAGGCTTAGGTGCTCCGTGGCATGTGAGATCTTCCCAGAGCAGGGCTCGAACCCGTGTCCCCTGCATTGGCAGGCGGATTCTTAACCACTGCGCCCCCAGGGAAGCCCACAACGGTACTTACTTTAAAGCTGGCGTTTATGCAACCCTGATCTGAGTACTATATGTGGATAACTTCCTTCCATTTTCACCGCTCTCTGTGAAGTAGGTACTATCATCATTCCCATTTTATAGAATAAGGAACCCAGGGTTCAGAGGTTCCAAGGACACGCGCCTGGAGAGCCAGACTTGAACCTGACGCGCTGGCCTGAGGGCGACGCTGTGGGGGGTGTTCCCCGCTGGCCCTCCTGGAGAGATGACCACACCCCCTGCATTCTCTGTCCCTGTGTGCGGCTTCAGGGGCTCCTGTGTCCCCCCAGTATGGAAAGCCTCCCACGTGGCTCTTAAGAGGCAGAGAGGACCTTCCTCCCGGGTCAGGGGTGGGGGGCATCCTGGCTTCCAGCTCTGACTCCCCTCCTGACTTGGAAAGACGTTTCCCTCCTCTGGGCCTTGCTTCTTGCCGTTCAGCAGGGGTTGGGGTACCCGATCCGGGGCTTCCTTTCAGCGCTTGCCCCCCGTGGGGGGTCTACGCCATCTGCCTAGCTGCTGGGTGGACCCCCGGGGCCGCAGCCGTGCTTCGCCCACCCGGGGTGCTGGCTGGCCAGGTGGGGGCTGAGAAGGATGGGCGGGAGGAGGCGTGCCCACCACAGACCAGGGGCTGGGGACCCCGATGGAAGCCGGGAAGGAGCCATGTCACCGGATGCCCCGCTCCCCTGCAGCCTCGGGCCCGTCCGGCACCAGCTGGCTTCTGATGCTCGGCCCTCCTTCCTGGGCCAGGGTCGTGCGTGGGGACGTGCTGAGCACACAGGAGGTGCCCGGTGTGTGTGTGAGCCGGCTCCAAATCTGCCAGCCCAGTCTGGCAACACCGGGCGAGGCGGCGCGGCCAGCGGGCACCTTCCCTCCGTGCATCCGTGTCCTGCGGCCTTTCTCCGGCCCTCCCTCCACTCCACGCTCCCTGCTTCCTGGAACCTGCAGGTCAGGGCTCCTGTGATCCGGGCACTACGTCCTGAGAGGACTGAGCCTTTAACCCGCCGAGGGACCGGTGCGCCTCTGCCGTAGGATGAGGTCCGGGCTGGGGCAGGGCCTTCTGCGAGCTGGCAGGTGGTGGTGGATGAGGTGAGCAATGGCTGTCTCATCCCAAAGCCTCCGTGTCGGAGGGAGAGGACGTGCTTCACGGGGGCCCAGACCAGGGCTGCCACGGGAGTGTCTCTGGGCAGGCGGCAGGCGTGTCCCTGGGCTCTCCTCTTTCCCTGCCTGAGGCCGGGGCGGTCCTGCGGGCGGGGCCCACTTCCTCAGAGCTCCTTCCGCAGGGTGTGCTCGGCCTCTGGGGCGGCTTTTCCAGCCTGTGGTCGCTGGGCTCCCCTCCGCAGGTGCCTGTGCCTCCCACTGTCTTTACGCTGCGTGGACTTTTTCTTTCTTTCCTTTTTTTTCTCTTGGCCACGCCAAGCATCTTGTGGGATCTTAGTTCCCTGACCAGGGCTGGAACCCAGGCCACAGCAGTGAAAGCACCGAGTCCTAACCATTGGGCCGCCTGCCCGCCCCATGCCTCACCCACACTCACCTTTCCTCTCATGTGCTTGGTGGGCTGGGCTGGGCTCCCTTGTCACCTGCCAGCTCCTCCTCACCATCCCTCCATCAGCCAGAGCCGGACTGGTCCCCATCTGGTCCAGACTCCGCCCTGCCCTGAGGACGGCTCATGGCAATACCGGAGCCCAGGCCTCGGGAGCCGCCCCCACCCTACCCCGACCCTGTTCAAAACCCAGAACTAGCACAGGTCAAGCCACCAGACCCGTAAATAGTGTGTCGTCAGGGTTTACTAGGTGTGAGGACCGTCTGTGAACTGGGAGCTTGCGAGTTCAAAGACCAGCGGGCCGCTCGGATGGGATGCCCCAGGATGGGGGCCCGTGCCTGGGGAGTGCTCACCTTTGACCTCGGTTGCTCACTGCGGCGAGGTTTCCGGACACCGGGGGATTGGTCAGAGGCGACAGCAGGCGCCCCGCGGTAGAGACAGGCACACCAAGTTTTCGGTTTGCCCGGGCATCTTAAAGACTGCAGTCCTTTGAGTGTGCAGTAGCATCCTCTCTGTAAAAACAACGTATGTGCCTTAATTACAAAACACTTTATTTCTAAAAAATGCCCAAACAGCTGCAGTAGTAACATCAAAGATCACTGCTCGCAAATCACCACAGCAAATATAATAATAACGAAAGTTGGGAATACTGTGAGAATTCTCTAAACGTGACACAGACACGAAGTGGCAAAGGCTGTTGGGAAGAGGCTGCTGGTGGACCTTCGACTGTGAAACGCACGGTATCTGCGAAGCACAGGAAAGCGAGGTGCGCCTGTGTCTCCCACGGCCTTCAGGGAGGGGGCTTGTTCCTTTCATGATAGAGGCATTTACAGGGAGTAGCCTAAGTGACGTTTTGCTTACGTTCATGAAGTAAGCTAGATTTACTTTTGCTTACGTGGCTTGAATGGTTTTGTCTGCTCAGGGAATTTCTCAAGGCTGGTCTCTATTTTGTATTTAATTTTGACACCACCAGGCTGTCCCTGCAAGAGAAGTGATGTTATAAAGGAAACCGTTGAGCTCCCCAAAAAACTGGGTGGCAGCTTCCTCCTGAGGACAAGCCGGAGCCCGGCTGGGGTGGAGGTGTCAGGGATTTAGAGACGTGCAGGGTTGGAAAGGGGGCCTTGAATTTCATCTAGGCCAACGCTGTGTCCCCCCCAGGTCCTGCCAGTAGGGGTCTATCCTCAGCTTGAATACCCCCAATGACAGGGCACTCATTACTTCACAAAACCACCATCCCGTCAGGATCTCACAGGCGCTGCTGTTCAGAGACCCCCCCGCACTCTGAGCCTGCGTCGGTGCTTCCACACGGTGAACTGGGGAGCCCTGCCCCGGAAGGTCAGGCTTCCAGCCCTCGGTGCCCGTGGAGTCGGGAGAAGCAGAGGAAGCCGCAGGGCAGCGTCTGGGCCGGGAGAGGCGTGGCAGAATCCTTCCCTCCACGGGGACCTTGCTCAGGGGACGGGCTACCACAGAGTGAGATGCTGTTAGGAGAGACCGCGTTAGGTGCCTGGAGTGCGTGGGACAGAAAGTTAGAAATACAGAAACAGACTAGCTCTGTTCGTGGAAACAGCAAATACCGCCCCCAGGTCACCAGTTCCAGGGATGTGGTCTGATGGGGGCCACGCCCGGGGTTCAGCGGTGGCTGCGGTGTCACCCAATCAGGCCTGCCCTGCTGGGCCCACCGTGGACTGGGAGCTGGGCTCCACCACCCTGACCCCGTGGCTTGGGAGGGCAAGTCTCTGCCTCCTGCTGGCTCTCGTGGCCTTGGCTGCGGACGTGTTGTGTGTGGCCCCTTCGAGGTGGTGCGGTGGCCAAGCTCTGCAGGGGGCACTGTCCCCAGCAGTTGCACAGAGGGGCCGGTCCTCCGCCCACCTCCCTTCCTCCCTCCTCTGCCTGGCCAGGGTGCCGCGGCCCCGTGGCCTTCAGCCCCAGCTGGGCTGGGGCTGGCTCTTGTGCGCACTTGGTGGTGCTGGGGTAGAGGATGCTCCCGAGAGCGTGAGCCCGGAGGCCTCGGCGTCCTGGCTCAGGAGGTTCTGAGCAGCGCACCCCAGCCGGTGGGGCAGTTGTGTCCTCCCCTCACGGGTCAGCTGTCACTCCTGCTTCCTGAGTGGTGGCTGTGAGCCATCCCCTCTTGTTTTGTAGTTGTCACCGGCGGTCCCAGCCAGGACTGTCTCTTGCCTGGAGCTGATCAGTCCCTTCCAGGGCTTCCCCTAACACCCTGGCTCAGTGCGCCTCTTCCAGGAAGCTCCCCGGGTGGTGCTGCCGGTCTCCATGCCTTTGCCCCGCAGTCCCTCAGCTGGAGCCCGGCTGCCGGAGGCAGCAGGGCTGGGTAGACCAGGCTGGAGCGCTGGTCACGCCCCAGCTCGCGGCTCTTTCTCTTCCTGCACGTCTGTCCTCTTGATCGAGGTGCAGCGTGCACGGCCGAGGGGTCCGCGTTCCTGTGCAAACACGCAAGATGCCCGAAGGCCCCGCGTCCCTCCGCCTGTCACCGCAGGCAGCTGAGTTCTCATCTCCCCCCCACCCCTGCCTGTCCTCCTCTCCCTCACGTCTCCTCCACGTGCCGTGGTGCCCAGAGCCCATCTCCGGCGTCCTTCTCCCCGTGACTGTGCCCCCAGCCCCCGGGCACCTGTGCCAGCAACTCCCAGAGCTCAGGGGCCCCCACTCCCGAGCAGCACGCCCGCCCGCCGGCCGCTGGGCTCCGCCGCCGGGGGCTCAGCTGGGATGTCCGGGGGCGTCAGGGCCTCACCGCATGCAGTCCTGTCATCTAGGAGGTCGGACCCCCCACCCCAAGACATGAACTTGGAAACTCAAGCAGACGATACAGAGCCCCAGAAGCACAGCCAAGGAGGCTGGCCGACGCTGAGGGGTGGGTGGCGGCGGGGAGAGGGCCTGGGCCAGGGTGGGGCCCCATAGGGCGCGGGGCTGGGGCTGGGGGTTCCCCGGGAGAGGCCCGGACTCCGACAGCACCTCCAGCGAAGGGCGCGAGCTGTCCCCAGGCGGCAGCACGGCGGTGGGGAGAGGCCTCCCCGTCCGGGCCACGGGGCTGAGCCCCGCCCTGGGCGCGCTGCCTCCTAGGTCCGCATCCGCAGAGCCAGTCCTAGTCGGGATTCCCAGCTTGGATTTTCCTGCATCTTTCCCCTCCTGCGGCCTCTGGGAATTCTGAGGCCCGGGTCAGGCGGGAGGAGGCCGGCTTCTTCAGGGAGGGTAGGTGTGTCCCCGGCCGCCCGGGACGGCGAGCTGTCAGGGGTGTGGGCGGGACGTGACGGGCACGTCTTTTCCCCGGGGCCCGCCCGGCGTCTGGGAGGAAGGAGGCCCCCGTGGAAACGCGGGGACAGACGGCCTGCTCCTCACTGACCGCCGCCCCACCCAGGGCGGGCGGGGCTCCCAGCTCGGCCCCCGTGACGTCTGCCCCTGGCGGGGCCCGCGGGGGAGGGAACGCAGTAGCCGTGGCGCGAGTGACTCCCGCTCAGCTGCGGCGCGCGGGCCGGGCGCGGACCTCACGGGGCTGACGTGGGGGGACGCAGTGTGGCCCCCCCGGAGCCTTGCCCGTCCCCGCGCCCACCCCGCGTCTCCCCGCCGTTGGACCAGGTGGCTGGGGGAGGAGGCGGGGGCCGGGAGCTCAGCGTCCACGCTGGCGGGGAGGCCTCCGCGGTGGGGAGCAGCCCGTCTGCTGTGCCCGCGTCAGGACCCGGCCCCACCGCGGTCATCACCCGGCCCCGCCCTCAGCAGGGAACCCGCGGGGACCCGGGGGGCCGAGGGTGAGTGCGGGTCAGGCGGAGGGTGGGTCCTCACGGTCAAACGTGCAGGCGTCCTTCTCCGGGCTGGACGGGGCGGACGCTGCCGCCGGGCCACGAGGGAGGTGGTCCTCACCGCCCCGCCGCCAACCCGGGAGGCTCTGAGCTGCCCTGCCCCTCTCCTGGTCACCTGCTTGTCTCCCTCCTGTTGGGCTGTCCAGGACCACAGGCCTGCCCGCCCTGATGGTGACCGCTGGGCCGCGGGGGGCACGGGTCTGGCCTTCACAGGCCTGCCTCTGCTGCGGGCCTCCCCGCGCCCCAGTGAAGCAGGGGCTGGGTGGGCAGGATGGTGGTCGCCGAGGGAGGGGCGGCTCCCGGTGGACCCCACCTTCTGGGTTACCCTGCCAGGCCCAGCAGCCGGGCTGCGCCACGGCAGGAGCCAGGAGCGCCCCGTCTGAGCAGCGGGCGGAGCCGGGCGGGGAGGCTGGGCCTGGGGCTCCCCCCGCCCGTCCAGCTCCCCGAGGGGACGTCTTCAAAGCCCAGGCCCCGGGGCCGGGGTGGGGAGGCGAGGTCGCCCTGCAGAGGGTGGAGGGGAGGGGCCAGGCCCCCGCGGCACGTGCTGTGTGCCCTTGGACGGGTTACCTCACCTCTCCGGGCCTCTTCCCCACAGGGCTCTTGAGAACGGGTGTTGTGCTCTCACGTCTTTGCTTCCTCGGTTTCTGGTGGAATAGGGGGACCCCCACCCCTTAGGCACCTCTGGAGGGAACGTGAAGCCTCCGCTTTTTGCTGCAGAAACGGCTGGTGCTTCCACGAACACTCCCCTCTGGGGGAGGTCCGAGCCGTCTTCCCTCTTCTGACAGCGAACCCGCTGCCCCTCAGAGGCGCCGCAGGCACCGTGCGCGAGCGGCGGGGCTGCTGCTCTCTCGGTCCGTTTTGAACGTGACTCTGGAGCCGACGCAGAGCCGGCGGGGAGGGGCTGTGAGGAAGGCCTCCCGCGCCGGGGGAGGGCCGGCAGCCCGTCCAGCCCCGCGTCCGCTCGAGGCCGCGGAGGCCCGGCGCCCCCGAGGTGGCCCAGCCCCGCTGCCCCCGGGTGCCCGCCCCTCCCCCACGGCCACAGGCCCCCCGCCCCCCCCCCCCCCAGTCCCGTCCGCCAGCCCAGGCTGGGCCCCGGGGACCGCGGGGCAGCCGGGTCCCGCCGCGCCCTGTGCCCCGAGGGCCTGTCCCGCTGGTTCCTCCTTCCCGTCCCGTCGCGTCTGCCCCCCAGCGTGACCCACCGGGGCGGGGCGCAGAGCTTCCCCGGCACCGGGGAGGGGGCGTCTCCGGCCCTGGCCGCACAGCCCCGGTGTGCGAAGGCCGCCCCGGCCCGGGCCGCGTGCTGCGCTCCAGGGACACGTGTTCCCAGGACGCGGCCGCGCGGCCGGGCCGGGCGAGCAGGCCCAGCCCCTGCTCAGGGGGCCTCGGGCTGTGTCCTGCGTGAGGCGGGTCTGGGGCCGGAGCGAGGGGAGGCCAGGCGGGCGTCCTCGCGGCGGAGCCGTCTGAGCTGCGCGGAGAGAGGCGGGGGCTCCGCTCTGCAGAGGCCCCGAGGGGGGTCTTGGAGGAACGGAAGGGAGGCAGGGGCGGGTGGCAGTGGAGAGCGGGGGTGGGGCCCGAAGGCTGTCCCCAGGGTGGCGTCTGAAGGCGGCAGGATCAGATTTACATTCTGGAAGTTCGCTCTGGGGGCAGGGTGGGTGCGGGGCCGGCTGTGGGGGACGTCGCGGGGCGTCCAGTGTGACAGGCACGCAGGTGCCCACGGGGTAAACCCTCTCTTCACGAAGAGCCGCGTGGTGGGGGACGGGGGGGGGGAACTGGGGGTTGAGCGCGGGAAAGAACAGGGCAGAGGGTCCCCCTCCAACGGGGGAAGGTCCTGGCCGGGCAGGGGCCGCCGTCCGGCCTGGGTGGGCGGGTTCTGCGCGGTCTCTCCTCCAGGAGGAGAGAGGAGGTCAACCTCAGCCGGAGACGGAGGCCGGGGCTCCCGCGGGGGAGGCAGGGGGGGCGGGCGCTGGGGGCCGCGGGCCCCGCGTGCAGGATGCAGGCCGCTCTCCGCGGTGCCAGGGCCTGGGGGCAGCCGAGCGCGCGGGCTGCGGCGCCGTTCCCACGAGGGGTGGCGAGCGGAGGCGGGGGTCTGCAGACGGCCCGGCTGCGGGGCCGGGGCTCTGGCCGGGGCTGCCTTCTCGCCCCAGGCCCTGGGTCCGCGCATCTGCGGCCGCTGCTGCCGCCCAGCAGCCGTCACTGCCCCCGCGAGCCTGCCCCAGCCCTGTCCTATCTTTCGTAAGAGCTTGGGGTTGACAAGACGTTCGTATTGGCTGTTTCTGACGCTTTTCCTTTCCAGCCTTTCTGACTCACGGCGGCCTGAGCGAAACTTCCAGGGCGCCTGCGCGCACGTGACCCACAGCCTCACGCTCCTCGCTGTGGCCTCACCTCCACGCCTGCTCCCTCCGCGCGGCCGCGCCGGCTTCGTCCAGGCTCTGGGCTCCCCACGCGGCTCCCACGCCTGGGCCTTTGCACGTGCTGCCGCCTGTCCTCCTTGCCTAGAGGACCCCCCTCCCCCCATCGCCAGTCCCTCGGGAAAGCCTTCCTGCTCTCCCAGGTCAGGTCAGATACGCCCCAGCACAGACTCACACCAGCAAGCGTCTCTCCTGTGTGCATGTCTCACAATCACAATTTTAGACTCATTTGTGTGCAGTTATTTAACACCCAGCTTGTGCTAAGTTCCACACAGGAAGCAAGATGTGCGTTCCGGGTTTGTTGAATGAACACATGGACGAGGACCTCCCCCACTGGCCTCTCTGCTCTGTCCCCCCGTTCCTGCACTGTCCGGGTCCAGGTCATCTCTGGCTGGACTGTGAACTCACCCCCTCTGCTCCTCACAGCGCTGTCGTCACCCTTCAAACAGATCAGGGCACTGCTCTGCTGGGGCCAGAAGTCCGTCTGAGCCCCTTTTCCTGGACTTCAAGGCCCCTGGGTGGGCTCTGCCCCTGATGCCCTGGTCTGTGGGGCCACCCTGGTCTGTGGGGCCACCCGAGCCTGTGGAACACGCAGCACCGCCCCCGCCCCCCGCCCCCGTCGTTGGTTCTTTTGTTTTATGACGCGTCTCACACATCCCGTGGGTTTGGGGAAAGTCCACGCCCAGCGGGAGTCCCCCTGCTGTGCCGAGGCCACGCAGGCCCTTCGAAGGGGCTCCTGGGTTCAGATCCGACCACAATTATGGAAGGCCATCTCCGTGCCAGGCACAATCAAATTTATTCTTTTAATTTTCACAGTAGTTTTGAGAAGTAGGTATTATTTTCTGCAATTTTTATATGAGGAAATCAAGTTTCAGAAAGAGGTTTGTTTGGAGTCATCTGGCAAGTGGTGGGCATCCCAGGATGGCGGGCTGCCTCCCGCCCACTGTAGCATCCAGCCCCCGCGGCCATGGGGGCGGGGCCCACCCGGAGCCAGCGCTGTCCCCCGTGGAGAAAGATGGGACGTTCTCCCCCAAGACCACTCGCACCACTCTGTTCAGCACCCCGGGGAGGCTCCTGCCACCTCAGGGAAGGAAGAGAGAGAGAGAAAGGCATCTGGGTTGAGAGACAGACATGAAACTATCTTATCTGCATGAATTTATAGATGGAGAGTCCTGGGGAAGACACACACAACACACACCCCACACCCCACACCCCACACCTGACACACTCCCCCCACACCCCCCCCCCCCCCAGCCAGTGAGCCAGTTCAGCACATGACAGGATGTGAAATCAATACACGGACACCTACTGTGTTCATATCTGTTAGCAATGAACAATCTGAAAATGAAATTAAGAAAGCATTTCTGTCTATAACAGCATCAAAGAGAATCACATATCTAGAAGTAAATTTTACAAAAGTATAAGACTTTATGCTGCGAACCGCAAAACAATGTTGCAAGAAATTAAAGATCTTAAAGGGAAAGACATGGTAAGACTGTGTTAAGATGGTGATACTCCCCAAACCGACCCCCAGATTCAAGGCAGTCCCTATCAGAATCCCAGATGGCTTTTTGACAGAAACAAACTGATCTTTTTTCCTTTTAACAAGCTGACTTTAAAATTTATATGGAAATGCAAGAGACCCAGCATACCCAAAATAATCTTCAAAAAGAACAAATTTGGGAGACTCGCGCTGCCTGATTTAAAAACTGAACTACGAAGCTGCAGCGATTAAGACGGTGTGGTATTGGCATAAGGGTAGACATAGATGAAGCAACAGAGTTCAGAAACAGCCCTCACAATTGTGGGCAGGTGGTATTCCACAAGCGTACGAAGACAGTTCGGTGGGGAAAGAATAGTCTTTGCAACAAGTGGAGATTCACACACAAAATACATTCACGAAAATGAACTCAGAGTGGATTGTAACCGGAATGTAGCTTCTACAACTACAAGGCTCCTCTAAGAAAGTATAGGAGTAAATCTTTGTGCCCTGGGTTATGTGATGGTTTCTTAGATGCGACACCAAAGCACAGGCAACAAAAGAAACAGGTAAACTGGACATCATCAAAATTAAAACCTTTTGTGCTTCAAAGCACACCATCAAAAAAGTGAAAAGATAACCACAGAGTGAGAGAAAATATTTGCAAAGCATGTTTGACAAGAAACTGGTATCCAGGATATATAAAGAACTCATATAACCCAATAATAAAAAGACAGATACTCAATTAAAACATGGACAAAGGATTTGAATAGACATTTCTCCAGAGGAGACATACAAATGGCCAATAAACGCATGAAAAGATGCTCGACCTCATTAGCCATCAGAGAAATGCAGATCAAAACCACAGTGAGATGCCACTTCACCTCTACTAGGATGGCTATAAACAAAAAGACTGTAACGACAAGTACTGCCAGGGCTGTGGAGAGCTCGGAACGCTCAACAATGCCGGTGGGGCGGTGAATCGGTGAGGCTGCCTTTTTTTTTTTGAAGTATAGTTGATTTACGTTGTGTTAATTTCTGCTGTACAGCAAAGTCATTCAGTTATACATATATACCTTCTTTTTTATATTCTTTTCCATTATGGTGTATCACGGGATATTGAATGTAGTTCCCTGTGCTCTACAGTAGGACCTTGTTTATCCATCCTGTATATAATAGTTTTCATCTGCTAATCCCAAACTCCCAGTCCTTCCCTCCCGCTTGGCAACCACAAGTCTGTTTTCTAGGTCTGTGAATCTGTTTCTTTTTCATAGATAAGTTTGTTTGTATCATATTCTAGATTCCACATGTGAGTGATATCACACGGTATTTGTCTTTCTCTTTCTGAGTTACTTCACTTAGTGTGATCATCTCTAGGTCCAACCATGTTGCTGCAAATGGCCTCATTTCATTCTTTTTTATGGCTGAGTAATATCCCATTGTGTGTATATACACTGTTTTTGTTTTTTTTTGTTTTTTTTTGGTTGTGTTGGGTCTTTGCTGCTGCACGTGGGCTTTCTCTAGCTACTCTTCCTTGTGGTGCACAGGCTTCTTATTGCAGTGGCTTCTCTTGTTGTGGAGCACAGGCTCTAGGCGTGCAGGCTTCAGTAGCTGAGGCACATGGGCTCAGTAGTTGTGGTGCACGGGCTTAGTTGCTCCGCAGCATGTGGGATCTTCCTGGACCAGGGCTTGAATCTGTGTCCCCTGCATTGGCAGGCGGATTCTTAACCAGTGAGCCACCAGGAAGTCCTACACCAGATCTCTTTTATCCATTCCCCTGTTGATGGACAGTCCATGTCTTGGCTATTGTAAGTAGTGCTACTAGGAACACTGGGGTGCGTGTACCTTTTTGAATTACAGTTTTTCTGGGTAGATGCCCAGGAGTGGGATGGCTGGATCACATGGTGGCTCTGTTTTTGGTTTTTAAGGAACCTCCATACTGTTTTCCTTAGTGGCTCCGTGCAGGCACTTTGGTACAGAGTTTGGTAGTTTCTTAAAATGTCACATGTAGTTGCCCTATGACCCAGCAATTCCCCTCCTGGATATTTACCCAAGAGAAATGAAAACATGTCCACACAAAACCACGCACGGAGTTGTTCACTGCAACGTTACTCATGACAGCCAACACGCGGAGATGACCCGTGCCCATACATTGATGAGGGGATGAACAACGTGGCACCCGTGCAGTGGATATTACCTGGCCGTAGAGAGTGAGGTGCTGACACCTGCTACAACACGGATGCGCCTTGAGGACACTGCGCTCCGTGGGCAGAGCTGAACACCAAGGTCACGTATCGTAGGATTTCATTTCTACGAAAAGTCAGGATAGGGGAATCTGTACAGATAGGTCAGTGGTTGCCTGGGGCTGGGAGGAGGCTGGAAATGAGGGCGTGACTGGTAATAAAGTCAGGCTTCTTTCTGGTGAAAATGGTCTAAAATTAGATCGTGGTGATGGTTGCACAACCCTATGAATATACTAAACCCACCAAACTGAACACATTAAATGAGTGAATTGCGTGGACGTGAACATGCATCTCAATTAAGCCTTTTTAACGTCGGGCCGCAGAATCCTGGACAGTGAGGTGGGGGTGAGGGCCGGCAGGGCGCCACCTTCCCTTTCAAGATGGGTTTTAGGATCAAGGCTAGTTTACCCAGCACGTAACAAGAGCTTACGAAACGCTTGGCGCGTGTGAGTGGGGAGGACGGGTCTGCATCCGTGCAGTCACAGCAGCTATGCTGGCCACGCCGACTCCAGGGCGCGGACTCGGATTATTCACGCGGGGCTGGGGCTTCAGCCCTCAGAAGGGCCCTGAGTGTAGGGGAGGCGCAGTGAGGAAAGCCTCACTTGCCTGTAAGATTCCTGCGCTGGTCGCGTCCTGCTCCACCGGGGAGGCTTCTAGGTGTGCTGTCTGTCTTCTGACCTGGGACACCGCCAGGCGCCTGCTGCGGTGGCAGGAGGAGGCTGACCTCATGGGGCGTCGGAGGAGGCTCTGCCCCCGTTTTGAGAAGCAGAAATAGCTCGGTGGGGAGAGGAGGGTTGGGGGAGCTGAAGACCACCTGACAAGCATCCAGGCGGCACACAGTGGAGAGGCTGCTCGAGCGTGGCACTGCCACGTGGCGGGGCGTTGTTTCGTGTTTGATAACACGGAACGTTTTAATGATAAACACTTGTGACAAAAGTGTATGTGAAAAAAGGCAGCATGCCACATTATATACAGTGTGGTCCCAACGTTAAAACAGACTCCGAAAAAAATACTGCCATAAGATCCTCCAGAGACGCCCCCGAGCTACCCTGGAAGGCAGGGCTGTGGGGCCGGCCCCCTCAGCCTCCTTCCTTCCTTCCCTGTAACCCGGATGACTGTTGTCCACGAGCAGCCCTTGTTGGGGCAGGAAGTTGATGTGCCGCTGTGTGGAGGGGCAGGGCCGGCGGGAGACCCCGACACCCTGGGCGGTGCGGACGGAGCCTGAGGCACGGAGGTGAGGGGCGGGGGGTGCCAGGCGCTTCAGGCAGGTCGGGGAGGCGGGGCCGGGGAGTCCTCGCCGGGACCTCGCTCCCCTGGGCGATGTCTCCGCTGGAGCGAGGTACACGAAAGCCACGTGGTTTGCAAGCTCTGGCCTCAGTGACTGGTTGGAACCTCAGTTCCCGGGCTTGTGAGCGGCCCCGGCCCCCGGCCTCTGTTCCCGCTGGTGTGGAACGGGCTGGCCTGGGACTACGGGGCGGGCTCGCGCAGCCCCGGGCCCGGGTGCCAGCGAGCGGTGGTGTGTGGCTGGTGCCCCACCGGTGTTGCTACTGGTGGAAGGACCCTTGAACGTAAAGGGGTTACGACCTAACACAGTCTTTCTTTAAAACTGATTTTTATCGGGGCGTAGCTGGTTTACAGTCCTGAGTTAGCTCCTGCTGTGCAGCAGAGCAAATCAGGTATGCGTCACGTACCTGCGCCCTCTTTTAGACTCTTCTCCCGTGTAGGTCATCACAGAGCTCCGAGTGGAGCTCCCTGTGCTGCACAGCAGGCTCTCATTCGTCACCTGCTCTACATACAGTCGTGTGTATCTGTCAATCCCTGTCTCCCAGTTCATCCCACCCCTCCCCCTTCCCCCTTGTTAACCGTAAGTTTGTCTTCTAAATAAGTTCATTTGTACCATTTTTTAAGATTCCACATACAAGTGATATCATTTTTCTCTGTCTGACTTCACTCAATATGACAATCTCTAGGTCCATCCATGTTGTTGTAAATGGCAGTATTGTTTTTTATGGCTAATATTCCACTGTATATGTGTACCACATCTTCTCTATCCATTCATCTGTTGATGGGCATTTAGGTTGCTTCCATGTCCTGGCTGTTGTAAACAGTGCCGCAGTGAACATTATGGTACATGTTTCTTTTGGGATTATGGTTTTCTCTGGGTATATGCCCAGGAGTGGGATTACTGGGTCATATGGTAGTTCCATTTTTAGTTTTTTAAGGAACCTCCATACTGTTTTCCATAGTGGCTGCACCAACTTACATTCCCACCAACAGTGCAGGAGGGTTCCTTTTCTCCACACCCTCTCCAGCATTAATTGTTTGTAGATTTTGTGATGATGGCCATTCTGACCGGTGTGAGGTGATATCTCATTGTGGCTTTAACTTGCATTTCTCTAAAGATTAGTGATGTTGAGCCTCTTTTCATGTGTTTGTTGGCCATCTGTGTGTATTCTTTGGAGAAATGTCTATTTAGGTCTTCCCCCCGTTTTTTGATTGGGTTATTATTATTTTGAATATTGAGCTGCATGAGCTGTTTGTATATTTTGGAGATTAATCCCTTGCCACTTGCTTCATTTGCAAATATTTCCTCCCATTCAAACAACAGAGGGTTGTCTGTTTTGTTTATGGGTTCCTTTGCTGTGCAAAAGCTTTAAAGTTTAGTCAGGTCCCATTTGTTTAGTTTTGTTTTTATCTTCGTTACTCTAGGAGGTGGGTCAAAAAAGATACTGCTGCAATTTATGTCAGACTGTTCTGCCGATGTTTTCCTCTAAGAGTGTTATAGTATTCGGTTTTACATTTAGGTCTTTAATCCATTTTGAGTTTATTTTTGTGTATGGTGTCAGAGACTGTTCTAATTTCATTCTTTTACATGCAGCTGTCCAGTTTTCTCAGCACCACTTACTGAAGAGATGGTCTTTCCTCCATTGTGTATTCTTGCCTCGTCATAGATTAATTGACCACAGGTGCATGGATTTGTTTCTGGGCTTTGTCCTATACCATTGACCTATATTTCTGTTTTTGTGCCAGTACCATACTGTCTTGATGACTCTAGCTTTGTAGAGAGCCTGATTCCTCTGGCTCCATTTTTCTTTCTCACGATCGCTTTGGCTATTTGGGCTCTTCTGTGTTTCTATACAAATTGTAAAATTTTTTGTTCCAATTCTGTGAAAAATGCCATTGGTAATTTGATAGGGATTGCATTGAACCTGTAGATTGCTTTGGATAATATAGACATTTTTCACAATGTTAATTCTTCCAACCTAAGAACCTGGTATATCTCTCCATCTGTGTCGTCTTTGATTTCTTTCATCAGTGTCATAGTTTTCTGAGTACAGGTCTTTTACCTCCTTAGTTAGGTTTATTCCTAGGTATTTTATTTATTTTTTATTTTTATTTTTTTCCCTAGGTATTTTATTTTTGTTGTTGTTGCAATGGTAAATGGAAGTGTTTCCTTAATTTCTCTTCCTGATCTTTTATTGTTGGTGTATAGGAATGCAAGAGATTTCTGCGCATTAATTTTGTATCCTGCTACTTTACCAAATTCAATAACTCTAGTAGTTTTCTGGTGGCAGGATTTTCTACGTACAGTATCAAGTCATCTGCACACAGCGACAGTTTTACTTCTCTTCCAATTTGTATTCCTTTTATTTTTCTGCGATTGCCGTGGCTAGAACTTCCGAAACTGTTGAATAAAAGTGGTAAGACTGGACATCCTTGTCTTGTTCCTGATCTTAGAGGAGATGCTTTCAGTTTTTCATCACTGAGAATGATGTTTGCTCTGGGTTTGTCATATATGGCCTTTATTCATAAACGGTCTTTATTTAGCTTTTGGAAGAGGCTCTCCTGGCCCGTGGGCAGAGGCCTCTGGGATGCTCACCCTGCCCCTCTCACCCGCAGACATCCCTCTGCCACCATGAGGAACCAGGAGCCCATGGTGGCTCCTGCCACCACTGCCATGCCTCCTGGGCCTGTGGACAACTCCACCGAGAGCGGAGGCGCCGGGGAGGGCAAGGGGGACTTGTCTGCCACGATGAAGGCCAGATTCTTCAATGAGATCGTCAAGCTCCGCTGTGAGTGTCTCCGGTGTGCGGCTCGGGGGCGGGGGATCACCCTGGGGGGGGGTGGCGGCCGCGACTTCTCCTAACGTCTGGACTCCAGGCTGGCTCATCTGGGGGCCCCCAGGAACGGGGGACAGCGTGGTCTGGCACGGATGAAGGGAACAAGGGGGTTCATGTGCCCTCACCTCTCGAGGGAAAGTATTGTTATACTTAGAACACTGTCAAAGATGAGACCAAAAGAAGGTAAATTATGAAACAGAAGTCATTATTCAAGTTTTCCAGTCACACTTTGAAACTACGTTATTTTGGAAGATAGGAAATAAAACCTCCCACCGCTTCCTGGATTCCTGGTGGAGGTGGTGAGGGGACACCCGATGGCGGGGGCAGCCCCACGGGTGGGAGGCGGCGTCAGGACCCTGGAGAGCAGCGCGGCCGGCCTGCGCGCCCCCACGCCCGCTGGTCCCTAAGGAGTTCAGCCCTCCCAGGGCCGCACACGAGGGCTAGGCCGGGCCTTCCTGCGCCGGGGTCCGATGAGGACCACCCGTCCTCGGTGTGGGCCGCAGTTGCGAGGATCAGAGGGGTCACGTCTCCGCAGAGCCCAGCCGGGGGCCCTGGGGTGCAGCCGGCTGCTGTCTCTCCTACAGGCTGTGCCCGCCGGGGTGGCAGGAAGGGGAGGGCCCCAAAGGTGCAGCTTCCGTGCAACCCACTCCTGGGGTAAAGTGAGGGGCACGGGCGGGGGCGGGGTCCCTACCCCGCGGTTCCACCCCCATGGGGCCGGGGCTGGAGGCGGGCCCCGCTGACCCCGCCCCCCCCCCCCCCCCCCCCGCGCGCAGTGCCACCCTGGGCGCTGGTCGCCGTCGCAGTGGTCCTGGGCCTCCTGCTCCTCACCTGCTGCTTCTGCGTCTGCAAGAAGTGCTGCTGTAAGAAGAAGAAGAACAAGAAGGAGAAGGGCAAGGGCGCCAAGAATGCCATGAACATGAAGGACATGAAGGGCGGCCAGGTAGGCGGGGCCCGGGAGCGGACGCCGCTCGGTGCTTCCCGGGGCGGGGGGGCTCACGCTGCTGGGCTTGCAGGGACGGGTCCCCGACGGACCCCAAAAGAGGCCGTTGGGGCGAAACGCTGGGAAGAGAGACCCCCTGCCCACCAGGAAGTTTCCCACCTGCAGGGCAGCTGGGCCACCTTCTGTCATGGGGCTCGGGGGGGGGGGGGGGGGTGGGGTCCGCCTGGTCCACGAGGACTCAGTTTATCTCCCCCTGTCTCTGGGGGGTGGCGGGAGGTCAGCCTGGGAAGGGCCCTGAGGTGCCCGTGTCCCTTTTCTTTTTTTTTCTTTCTTTTTTTAATGACGCACGGGCTCAGTTGCTCCGTGGCATGTGGAATCTTCCCAGGGCAGGGCTCGAACCCGTGTCCCCTGCATTGGCAGGCAGATTCTTTACCACTGCGCCACCTAGGAAGTCCGCCCGTCTCCCTTTTTAAAGTCTCCCCATGTTTGTCCTGGGAGAAATTTCTTGCTCAAGGAATCATTGTGGAGGATGGAAGGAGGGCTGCTGTCGGGAGGGCAGCCAGGGGCCTCTGAGTGTGCCTGGTGAGTGTGTGTGAGTGTGCGTGAGTGTGCGTGGGGACACACGTGTGCACACATGAGAGCGTGTGGGCCCCGCGCGTGCTCGTGCGGCACCCCCGCTGGTCCGCCACACGGCCTGAGCTGCGGGCTTTTCTCACTATCTTCCTTCTCCTCCCACCTGGATGCACCTGGCCTGGACACCCGGACTGCACGCCTGGTACGTGTTGCCCGGGGCGGTGGCCTGAGCTGGGGGAGGACCGGCGGTCACAGGGGGGCCGAGGGGAGGCGGGGCCCTGACAGAGCCCCCAGCTCTGGGTCGGGGTCTGCACGAGGAGGGACCATGCGAGGCCTCTCCCCTAACCCTCACGCCTCTCCTCAGCCCCCAGGACGATGACGACGCAGAGACGGGCCTGACGGAGGGAGAAGGCGAGGGGGAGGAGGAGAAGGAGCCGGAGAACCTGGGGAAACTACAGTTCTCCCTGGACTACGACTTCCAGGCCAACCAGGTGTGGGGGCCGGACCCCGGACGTGGACCCTGCTCCAGGGAAGGGCCGCGCTCAGGCTGCTTCCGGGTGTTATTCCCAGCCGCCAAGGAGGGAGAGGGAGACCGACTTCCTGTCTGGCACGCCCCCCGCCCGCCGCCCCCCCAGGACTGACCCACACCCACTCTCTCCACAGCTCACCGTGGGCGTCCTGCAGGCCGCAGAGCTGCCCGCCCTGGACATGGGTGGCACCTCGGACCCTTATGTCAAGGTCTTCCTCCTTCCAGACAAGAAGAAGAAATATGAGACCAAAGTCCATCGGAAGACGCTGAACCCCGCCTTCAATGAGACCTTCACCTTCAAGGTGCCAGGCTGGCGCGCGGCAGATCTGCCCCTGGTCCTGGGCTGCCGCTGAAGCCCGGGGCCAGCTCGGCCTGGACCAAAGCCCGGGTGTCTGTGGACTCGGCAGGCGTCCTGCGGCCCCTGGAGGCCCCGAGCTGCCCTGACCCCCGTCTTGCCTGTGCCCTGTAGGTGCCGTACCAGGAGCTGGGAGGCAAGACCCTGGTGATGGCCATCTACGACTTCGACCGCTTCTCCAAGCACGACATCATCGGGGAGGTGAAGGTGCCCATGAACACCGTGGACCTGGGCCAGCCCATCGAGGAGTGGAGGGACCTGCAGGGCGGAGAGAAGGAGGAGGTGAGGGTGGAGGCAGGCAGGGCCCGCCCCAGACCCCCGGCTTTGTCTCTGAAGATGAGGCTCAGCCGCCTGCGGGGCCGCAGGGAGGCCCAGGGGGACGTCTCCCCCGAGGCTCTGCGCCCACTTAGGGCCAGTGACCCACGTGGGGGCCTCACTCGCCCACGCTGTTCTAGAGGACCCTCAGCAAGGGGGCTGGTCTTCCTAGAAACTGCTATAGCACTCACTCACGGAATGTTTATTGAGCGCCTGCTGTATACCAAAGCCTTCATGTAGCCACCACCGCTTCCAGCACCCGCCGTGCGTGCTAGCCGAGCCCCTGCGTATGAGGCACGTCCTTCCTCACCTCGGGCTCAGGCCTCCCCTCGACAGGGATGTGGGTGAGGTGGTCAGCCTTGGCCCCGAGGCCCACCTCTGAGAAGCTTTGATCTATGCCTTGGCCTTGGCCGAGATCTCAGGCCCAAGAGCCCCAGTGCTAAATCGTCCTCCTCTCATTGGTCACAGGGTCCTTGCCCTGTGACACTAACACAGGAAAAAAGATGTCAAGGGCTTCGAAGACCACAGCTCACTCTGCATGTGGGATGGCTGTGATCTAGTGCCCTTGGAAATGGCTCTTGGGTACCACGTCTGTCCAGAGCCTCCTGGGCACCACGCCGCCCACAGCCTGTCTTTGGCTCTGCAGTGCCCGCCCGTCGCGGCCAGGGCTGTGCTGAACCTGGGCCCGAGGCCCTGAGAGGGTCAGCCATGCAGGAGCTGAGGGCTGCTGCACTGACTGTGTCCCCTTCCCCCAACAGCCCGAGAAGCTGGGTGACATCTGCACCTCGCTGCGCTACGTGCCGACGGCTGGGAAGCTCACCGTCTGCATCCTGGAGGCCAAGAACCTCAAGAAGATGGACGTGGGCGGCCTTTCAGGTGCGTGCAGGGCTTCTGGTCGCCACTGGGGGGCACCCGCGAGCCACTTGTGGCCCCGAGCCCTGGGACACGCGTGACGTGGGCGGTCTGAGCAGCTTTGGGTCCTCAGGGCAGGACGGGGTGGGGAGCCCCGCTGGGAGCTGCCTTCCTGCTGCTCTCCCTGTGGGCCCTGGAGGAAGGGGTCAGAGATGTCACCACCCCCAGGTGAGGCAGGGACAGGAACGTGCCGGCGGTGGGAGGGCTCAGCCCCTCCGCCTGGGCCTGGGTCTTCTTCAGGGGGAGGTGGGGGCGGCTCGGCCCTGGAAGGGGCTCTGGGGGCGGTGCTGGGGGGCCACCGCCCTGCCTTCCTGCGGTGCTTGGGTTCCCTGCCCAGGACAGACATCACCAAGCCGTCCCCCTGCTCCTCACCGAGCGCAAGCACAGACGGGCAGAGCTCCAGGCGGCCACGGCCACGGCCGTGGTGGGTCCCGGAGGGGCAGGCTCTGGCCGCCTGGCCCGGAAGCCGGCTCTGCTGTCCGCAGGCTGGCGGGCTCAGGGCCTGTCCGGCTGCTTCCCCGCAGACCCCTACGTGAAGATCCACCTGATGCAGAACGGCAAGAGGCTCAAGAAGAAGAAGACGACGGTGAAGAAGAAGACCCTGAACCCCTACTTCAACGAGTCCTTCAGCTTCGAGATCCCCTTCGAGCAGATCCAGGTGCTGGGCCGGTGGGGTGGGCGCTCACCCCTGCCCCGCGGAGGCACGGCCACTGCCCTGGGCCTCCGTCCCAGCTGCTCCCGAGCTCCCCCTCCCCCGGGGAGCCGAGCAGGAACTGCTCACAGACCCTTCCCTCCGGCCTTGAGGCTGCAGCCGCCACCTCCCTGGGTCCTCTCCCCGCCTCTGGGCCCTTCAGCTCCCAGGGCGTGTCACCTCGCCCGTGACGCTGCGCCACGTCCTCTGAGGTCCCGAGGCGCCTCGTGCTGGTCCCTCTGGTGTGACCGGTGTCACCCTGCGGGGACGTGTCTGCTCCTCTGCGCCCAGCGCTCAGCACGCCGCCTGGAGCGCGTGCTCGGCCGCGGGTAGACACACAGGGTGCAGCCGGGCGGGGCCCTGCCTCTGGGACCGGCCTCCGGGGGCCTGGGGGGGGGGCCCTGCGTCACAGGCGCCTCTCCCGCCCCGCCCCCACCGTGTCCTGCAGAAGGTCCAGGTGGTGGTCACCGTGCTGGACTACGACAAGCTGGGCAAGAACGAGGCCATCGGCAAGATCTTCGTGGGCAGCAACGCCACGGGCACGGAGCTGCGGCACTGGTCCGACATGCTGGCCAACCCGCGCCGGCCCATCGCGCAGTGGCACTCGCTGAAGCCCGAGGAGGAGGTGGACGCGCTGCTGGGCAAGAACAAGTAGGGGGCCGCGCGGACGCCGCCCTCGCGGCCTCCCCGCCCGTCTGTGCGCCGCCGCGCCCCCGTGTCTCCTCCCTCGTCCTCTTCTCACAGACGCCTCTCCCGGGGCGGCGGCGAGGGGGGCCCCCCGGGGGTGAGGAGCCCGGCCCGCCGCCGCTCCCAGGCGCCCCCGCTGCATGCCCACGCCGCCTCCTCCCGAGCCCCCCCCCCCCCCCCCCCCCCCCGGCCTCCCCCTGAGGGAGGCTCTTCCGGCAGAAAGTGCGGTGCGTTGTCTTCTGCGCGTCCCGGGCCGCCTGCTGAGTCCCGACCCGGCGGCCCTCCCGTGCGCGCGTGCACGGCGCGTGCGCGTCTCTGTGCTCCCGGCGGGGCCGTGGGCGGGGATGCCGCGGGGAACAGAGGGCTCAGAGCCCTGCTCGGACGCGGGGCCCGCACTGCACGTCCGTGGCTGTTCGGCAGGCAGCACGTGGAGGCTGGATGTGTGCAGAACTAGGGCCAAACCCTGACGCCGGCGTGGACCTCCTCCTGCCCGTCACGGCCTCCCCGCCGGGGGGTTTCGGGGACACCACAGACCTGAGCTATTGGCTAGACTGGCCAGACTTGGACGCGGACTGTCAGGCCTGCGACCTCGTGTTGTTGATAGTTGATGTCAAACCGCTAAGAAACGGAAGACCCATCTCCCAGAAAGACCAAAGTGAAACTGCTGGACCTTTGCCTTTTCCGGTGGGAGACACGGATGCTGGCTCCCTTTCTAGAACGAGGGCCGAGCGGTCACTGGCGTTTCTTCCCCGTCGTGCCGGCGCCGCTCTCTGAATCAAAGCGGAGCAGCACTGTCTGAAGACACGTTATCTGTTCAGACCCAGAGGGCGTGAAAAGGAAGGTGTACATGTTCTTAGTTCCCCTGCGGGCCAGGTAAGAAGGGGAGGGTGGCGGACAGATGGCCGAGCTTTCCCAGGGGGCCCTGCGGGGAGGCCCCTGCTAGCATTCCCGAGGGGCTTGCTGTGAATTCCAAGGAGCAGGGCGCCCGTTCCAAACGGTGGCGGAGGACACGGGCCGGGCTCTGCCCCGCGGTCTCTTGTGCTCATTCCCCACTCCCCTGGTGTCCCCAGCATCGATAAAAAGCCATATATACGTAAGTCCAGTTTGTACGGAGTCTTCTTGCAGCCCCTGTGGCCGGCCCCCTCCCCCGGCTCCCCTCGGCCTCCCTCGTCTCTGAAGCCCCAGGCCCTGGCCGGCTCCTCACCACGGAGCCCTCGCGGCTTCCCAGGGCCTGGAGCTGTTCCGCTTTCCCAGCAAACGTGGCAGCGTCTCCCGCTCCGTCCGACCACCGGCGTCCGCAGGCACCTGAGACACGTGGACTTTATTTTACTCTCAGGAAGAAGCACGCTTTGTGTTTCTGCTCTGCCGTGCTTCCCAGCGGGACCAGGTGGCGGGGGTCGCCTCCCAGGAGCAGCTGGGAAGCGGGGCTCAGCCTGGCTGTGGCCCTTGGTCCCTGGGAAGTGATTTTTCACTTCATGGTTACAAGGTAGGGCCCTGTCGAGGACGGTGGCTGGTCCTGGGACCTGGGTTGTAGGGCAAGGGGGGTGCCTTCAGGACAAGGGGGACCAGAGTGGGGTGTCCTGGCCTGGCTGCCCCTCCCTCCCCGAGCTGTGAGATTTGGTGCTTCCTTGGGGCCCCCGCCAGGCCCACAAAGCTGACTTCTCACCCTCCCTCCTCTTCCCGACCACCTTCTACCGCCTGGGTTCTCTTCCGCCCTCGCCAAGCCCAGGACGCGCCTCTCTCCTGGTGGGAAGGTGAGGGGCTGGATTACGGCTCTGGACCTGCCTCAAGTGGGAGGCCCTGGGGGCTGAGGGGTGAGTGTGGGCACCACTGTGGAGCCAGAGGGGACCTGGGATGGGGAGCAGTGTCCTCCCGGGTTCCCGCCAGTCCGGGGTGGGCCCCTGGCCCGGAGGAGCCTTCTGAGCAGAAGGCATCTGCTGAGGCTGCGAGTTCGTTTCCTGCACCTGAGGCTCTTACCCCGTCCACAGAGCGTCTTCACTGCCACCAGGCTTGTTTCCGGGGTGCTGGGGTCCTGTCCTAAATGGGGCAGAATTAAGGTTGGCTACGAGGGGTTCCGGAGGCCTCCAGGCTGCATGTTTTCACTCCCAACGTCTATTCCAGAGAGGAAGGGAGAAGAGGTGATTTTTACAAAGGGACTGAAACCATGAAAAGCAAAACCCAGCCCCACCCAGAAACGGGAGGTGCGGCCGGAAAGCTGTTTGCTCCTTCCTCCTTGAATAATCATTCCGGAGTGGAACCAGCTCTGCCAGGGCTCTGGGCAGATGTTTGGACTTTGGCTGCAGAAGCTGAGGGCTGGGGGAAGCCCCCCAGATGAGGCGTGACAGGTGCGGGGCCCCTCGGCGGGGGGAAGGGACAGCAGGGATTCACGCAGCCTCAGGCCTGGCCTTTTTTCTTCCCAGGAGACCGCAGGGAGCTTGTGCTTCTAGAATCAGTTGGGGATGATCTTGCTGACCCAGGGCTTCAAGGTGGGGGTGGAGGCGTGGGTGAGCAGAGCCGGAGGAGCCCCCGCCGCCCTGGGGCAGGGGAGGGAGGGCGTGCCGTCTGGTCCCGTCCGCCGCCGCCGTGGGCTTAGGTCTCCGGGTTAGCTCTCGGCCTCCCCCAGCCCCACCGCGCGGCTGTCCCTCCTCCGCTCCATGCCCCCTTCCTCCTGAGAGCCCCGGGTGGTGGCAGACAGGGGAGGGTCCCCAGGCCTGATCGTGGTGGCCCTCAGCCCCCAGCCATGGCTGGCAGATTTGGCAGATAAAAATGCAGGGCACCACATTACATTTGAATGTCAGATACACAACCCGTAATTTTAAAGTGCAAGTCCATCCTAGGCGCTGTTTGGGACTCACCTGAAACGGACCCGCCGTCCGTGCTCTGTCCGGCAGCCCGGTCCCGCGACCCCTTCTGCCCACCCCTCCGTCCCAGGGGGCCAGGGACGGGTCACCAGGACGTTACCCATTTTTGGAGCTGCAGTATTGGGAAGGGGACACTGTGACTCCAAGACACAAGAATATATTTTTTAAGCGACAACAAAACAAGAACCTCCTGAAGCCATCTGAGCCTCACCTGCCGCCTCGTGCGTCCAGCCGCACGAAGAGGGCGGTGACCTGTGAACACGACCCCAGTCTTGTCCCACCACCAAGCACGTCTCCATTCTGTGTGAACAGCCGCCTGGCCGTGCGGGGAGCCCCGGCCCCGCTCTCCACAACGTGAGCGGCTCCTTCGCTTTTGTGTGTGACGTCCTTGCCCCGCCGCCCCGCCCCGCGCCGGGGCTGCCGGTCTCCGGCCCTGGTCTGACCCGGGGACCACGGGCTCTCCGATGCCGGGCCCCACCGGCTGCACGTCTGCGGGCAGAGCCGAGCTCGGCGCCCCGTCCGGCCGTGTGCTGCGTGTGTGTGCGTGTGCTGTGCCCCTCCTCCCCCTGCCCGCATCGCTGGAAAGCCATACAGGGGCCTCCCAGCACCCCGTGCCGCCGCCCGGCTCCCCTCAGGCCACTAGTGAAGGGCCCGCCCGTCATCACCTCTGCCCGCGGCCCCGCGTCGCAAGGACGGACGGCGTCCAGGCGCCTGGTGGGGCCCCAGCAGGTGTCCCCCCCGGCCCGGCCCCCTCACCTGCGGTCACACGGCGGGGGGTCAGGGTGGCGGCCCCTGTGTGAGCGACCAGGGTTCTAAGGAGCTGTCCGTGGCTGGGTCTGTGGTCAGGGCCTCGACGCCAGCTGTGTGGCCAGCCAGCCCTGCTCACGTGACCGAGGGGGGCGGTGGGGAGGGACCCTGGGCCTGGGGGACACGGTGGGGTACGCTCTCCGACATGTCCCTCCTGCCGCCGGGCAACCAGGGCTCCTCTGAGGGGGGTGTGCGGGTTTGGCTGCCAGGGGCCCTCATCCGTGCCCCGCCCGGCCCTGGCCAGGGGCCCCCGCGGGAGGAGGGGAGGTGGAAGGGGCCGGCGGCCCACGGGTCCTGAGCATCACCTCAAGAGGGACGGGAGCTCCCGGTCAGCAGCCCCCGGCCTGTAGGGCCCCCCCCTCAGGCCGGCCCTGGGGGGATGAGGAAGGAAAGCCGGGAGGCCGGAAGGTCTGGCAGGTTTGCAGGACGCGGCCCAGGGCCTTTGCGCGGGGGAGGGGGGGGGGAAGGGGAGGGCAGAGGGCGCAGAGGCGGAGGCGGAGCCGGGGGCCCCCGGCGCACAGGGCCCTCCTTAGCCACCTGGACCCCAGGACCCCCTTCAGAGAAGCCGGACGTTCTGCCCCGATTCCTCCCCTCCGAAGACTGGACTTGCCGCTTCTGAAATCCTGGGATCTGAGGACTCCGAGACTGGGTGGGCGGCCCCGCCAGGACGCCGGCCTTTGTCTCCGCGGGCGGAGCTGTGTGCCGCCCCCACCCCTGCTTGGCCACGCCCCCCACACCCCCGACCTGGACTCTGTGGTTCCTGTCTGATCTCCTGTCCGTCTGTTCTTTTGTAATGAGCTGCATCTCCTTATTAAAGAAATGAGCTGAAGGCAGGCGGGGGCGGGGGCTGTGGTGGTTCTGCGGGGCCCGGGGGGGGGGGGGGGGGGGGCGGGTGAGGGTGGGGATGTGGTTCTTCCTCCAGGGGCTGAGCGGCCTCCTCCAGGGGCCGGGGAGACCAGACCAGGCCCAGGTGGGCGGTGGGCAGACGGGGCCCTCAGGGCAGCTCCTCGGGGGCGGAGGCCTCTGGGAGGCTGGGGTGGACCAGACCCCCAGCTCCCCGCTGCCGGCAGAGCTGGGCTCGGGCCGTGGCCAAGGCCTGAGCTCACGTGGGGAGGCTGCCCTGGAGGACGGGGCCTGAGGAGCAACAACCCCTGTAAGCCCTCGGTTGGCTCACGGCACCTGACTGCAGCCTCTGTCTGAGGCCGAGGACAGGGCTGCAGGACTTTCAGGAAAGAGACAGTAGGGCAGCAGCACCCCCACACCTGGAAAGGGTGACCCCCTCCCCCCTATCCTCACCTCAACACGTGGGTGGTCTCCTCGGGGAGGTCCCCGCAGACACTGCAGCAGGTGGAGGTGGGCGTCCAGCTCAGGTCCAAACTCCAGGACCAAGAAGGCAGAGAGCACATCAGGCTGGCCTGGTGGGCCGGGCGAGGGGCGGCAGGGCTGGGGAGTCTTCAGGAGGGGGCTGGGCCTCACAGCCACTAGGCGATGCCCAGGCTCCGCTGACTGTCCAGGCCCAGCAGGGCCCCAGAGCAGCCCCCAGTCCAGACCTGCTCCTTTGCCTCCAACTTGGGCCCCAGGACAGCAGCTGGGTAACCGCAGGGGAGAAGCCTCGCTCCCTGCCCTCCACCTAGGTGACAGGGCCTCCGCTGGGCGTGACGGGGGCTGAGCAGACCAGACGGGGGTGCATGGGACTGACGGAGGGCCCAGCTCAGGTCCCTGCCAGCGACCCCCATCACCTGCCTGTATGGTTTGGGGCCTAATGGTGGCACAGCAGAGACCACACTGCAGAGGACAGAGACCCAGGAAGTCAGCTGTTCAGGGCCCCGGGCGCCCGGGTGAGAGCACTGTGCCCATTCCCGGACGCGGGGAGCACCCCCAGGCTTCTCCTTGGCCTTGTGGCCATCCTTGGGACACGGGCCCCCAACGGCAAGGACGGCGACATGAAACTACCACCGGCTGGCCCAGATGTAAGGTTCTATAAACCCCGTTTCCTAAACTGTGGAGACAGCCACGAAGTTAAAACAATTTAATTTACTCATTTATAAATACTGTTGTGTTTACAGGCATCACATAGATGTGAATATTATTCTCAAACGTTCAAACACAGAATACTTAATAATAGTATATAACAACAACCACTAAAACAAAATCATTCATCTCAGGGTTGAAAGGCCACTCAAAATTGCATAAAAATACATTCAGCTCACAAAGCGCACCTGGCCCCCCCCCCCCCCCCCCGGGTGTATTTACAATGGAGCCGAGTTAAAACGGTCCATCTGGTGCTTTCTTGGAGGGGGAGTCGGGTCGGGGTGAGGCGATCGGATCGGAGACGAAACGCTACCCCTGGAAAGGGGGTGTGGAGACCCCAGGGGGGATCTCACAGCTCTTTCTCTCCGTCCGATCAAGGCCAGACGGAGGCAGAGAGAACGGAGAGGGGATGAGGGGGGACCACGGAGCTGCGGCCTGAGTCAGAGCCCCCCACGGCGGGACACAGTCTCGCCCTCCCCCCCCGGGCACCAGCATGGCGACAGCCCCGGCCTTTCAGGGGCACGGGGGGCCCCCCGCCCCGGCCATCCTGGCTCGAGCCCCCGTCCTTCCCTCCAAGCCCCCTCCCCAGGAGACAGAGTGGTGTGGAGAGAAGAGGCGGGTCCGGGTCCCACGTCCCGGACCTGCCCGCACCCCAGCCCTGCTACTGTGAGACCATCAAGGCTTCACGAGGCGCCCCTGGGCCCTGCCTTCCCCGAACCTGCTCCTGCGAGGCAACAGCAGCCCAGCGGCTGCCCCAAACACACCGACGCGGCCCGGTGCCCTCCTGAGGACTCGCGCTGTCTCTAGCTGGAAACAGGGCTGCGCAGACGAGGCCAGCCTGCCCAGGGCCCCCGACCTGGCTCGAGCCAAACCTCACCTCTGAGGGGCAAGTGGCACAGCCCAGGCAGCTTTGCAACCCAAAGAGTTGGAGCTGATTGGTGGAAAATCTCCTCTAGTCTAAAGCACCAACAGCTCCAAGTGAGAAAAGCAAAAAATAAGCGTGGAGGAAGATGAGCGTGGGGGAGGGTGAAAGGTGCGTTTATTTTCAAGGACACAGGAGCATCCCGAGGTCACCTTAAAGGGCCACCCAGGAAAAGCTTACTGGAAGTATTAGGGGAAAGTTTGGAGGAAAAGTAACAGAAAAGATCACTCTGGCAGATTCCCTGTCCAAATGGTAAGCGGATGAATTAGAGAAGCTCAGAGAGAAGCCCTCTGGGGAGCAGAGGGGGAAGCAAAAGGTAAGAGTTAACAGAACAACACACTTGGATGAAACCGGTGATGAGACTGAAATTTCCGCGCACACACGCACACGTGCACACTAGAAGTGAGACTGACCCCCAAAGCGTGAAACCCAAGGTGGCAGCAGAGCGGCCCTCAGCAGCGTCCGCCTCCAGACCTTCTTCCCAAGGAGGGGCTCCCGGGACCCCTCCTCAACCTGACGTCCAACCGCGACCGTCACAGGAAGGGCTGCCGTGCCCACCACGCAGCCGCCAGCCGGTCCAGATTCTCCATCTGGCTCTTCCCGGCCCAGAGCCCACCTCACTCCCAAGGAGCTGTGACAACGACCGTTCCCAGGCCTCAATGAAGCTGATCTATTTCCCAATCTAATCAGAGCACAAGCGATCAACAGCTGTCCTCAGCAGGGTCTGCATACCCGCCAGGGAGCTGAGCAAAGCCTCGGGCGCCAGTGAGGCTGCCCCCTCCCCAGGGCCCTCCGCTCCCAGGGGCTGCCTGTCCCCGCAGCGCAGAGGAGGGCCCTCGGCGGGCGACAGCCCAGGCCCAGATCCGAGGGCTCCACGGAGCTGGAGGCTGAGTTTTCATCGCGGAAGAGCCGAGAGCGAGCGGCCAGCAGGCAGGAAGGCCGCGTGTCTGCCGTCTGGAGGCCAGGAGCCGTGCCCCTCCCGCGAGGCCGCCTTTCCACCTGTTCTCGCCAGCCCATTGGGGGGACGGCCACTACCCTCCATACTGAGTTCGCTTTCCCACCTTGACACAAACAGTTTGATGGAGAAGAAAACGAGAATTTTTGAAGTTAGTGTAAAAACTCTTAGTTTGAGAAATGTTCTGGTCGGCCTAGGAATCAACAAATCACAGACTCTCGAGCCTAGAAGGGACCCGGAGGACCACCAGCCCGGCCCCGCCCCCTTCACAGCCGGCCGCACCCCTGGTCAGGACAGGTGCTGGCCCCAGGCCCCGACCCCTGACCCCTGTCCTGTCTGTGGCCTCGTTCTCCCGCCACAGCTGCTTTCGAACGGGGATCAGGGACTCATACCTTCCAAGGTGCTGAAACCTGCCTTGAAACTCAGAATGGGGACCATGCTCTGTGCTCACGACTGGGGGAGACCTGGCCCTGTCGGGATGGACCACCTATGACCGTGGCCGCGTCCAGAGTCGGGGGCTGTGCCAGAGGCCAGCACGCCAGGGCTCAGCCCGTGGGTGGAACCAGCAGCCCCTTCCCACCAGCTCAGCGGCCGAGTCCTCGCGGCGTTCCCACTGGAGGCGCACCGTGGCCTGGGAGCTGGGACGCCCCTTGTCGCCTCGCGCCCACCCCGTCGGGCCTCTCTGTGTTGGTGGCCTGGCCTGAAACTCTGGCCTCTGTCCACGTCCGTCTGGGTGGGAGAGGCTGCACGGGGGCCCGAAACCCAGAGGCGGACACGAGAGCTGCCCCTCCCCACGCGGGCCGCTCACGCACACCTCGGTGAGGTCCACGGCTTAGACGTGGGGGCCCCGCCTCCCTTCTTCCTGAGCAGTGCCCACACACACACACGATCTGTGCAGGGCGGGGAAGTGGGTGACAGGACCCCAAACAGCCCGTTACCCACCCTCGCCAGAGGCCTCAGGGAGATGTGCGTCTCAGCCATGCAGTGTGGGCGGGGGCGGGGCGGCCCAGGGGAAGCGAGCGCCCTGCCGTGGGCCGAGGAGACAGCCCAAGGCTGGCCTTCCCTCAGACGCTTCCGAGGCTGGGCCTGGGGCCCCGCGGCTGCAGCCAGACTCTCAGAGGTGCGGCCTGTCTGGAAACCCGCAGGCCAGCGACGACGAGGCCCTCCCCCCACGCCGCCCCCCCGGCCACCACCTCGCGGCCGAGCACGGCCTGGAAAGAGACCGGATTCAGCCTGTCTCAGAGTTTGTTGCATAAGAGTGAGTGCCTGAGATCACGGACGGTCCGCACCACAGGCTCGGGCCACAGGGCCCGGCTTCCTGAGCGGAGAGGCCTACCTGACACAGAAAGGCTGCGGGAGGTCTGGGACACAGCCCGACCAGGTTCCAAGGGCAGCCCGCACCCCCGAAAGGCACAGACAGAGCCCGGAGCCCAGGGCCCGTGGCGGCCCCTCTGCCTGGTCCGTGTGATGCCAGAGGTCCAGGTGACATCCTAGTAACTCAATTTCCTTTTCCTGAGGAGGAGGCGGCAGACAGCGCCAGCCCCTCCCAACACGAAAGGTGTACTGGGAGTTGGGGTCGGGGTCAAGGCCTCGTGCCGGGTCCCCTCCCCCAGAATGAAGGACACGCTCAGTGGAAGATACGAAGCTTCACTCTGGCTCAGCATCCCTACCCCCCCAACACAAATGCCCCCCAGGCGTCACTTCCTGTCGGAGCGGCTGGATGTGGAAGCACCAGCACACTCCACGGGAGGGGTTCTGCCCCAGGAGACGCGTCCCTGTCCTAGACCTGGGACCTCGATCAGAGCTCTGGGCTAGGACACGGGTGCTCCCAAGGGCCGCGGAGGGGCTGGAGAGGAAGGAAGGCCAGGCAGCACGTTGGGGACAGACTGCTACACACCCAGCGTCACCGGCAACCCCAGAAGACCGGCACACGCAAACCAGCCGAGGGACAAAACTCCTACGAAGAGCAAACACTTGTGTTAGTATTAGGGCATTCTCAGGAACTCATGACCTAATTCTGCACTGCACCAAGGGAGCCTCTGTCCAGAGGAGGGCGGCCAAGATGGGGCGGGCGTGTGGGGGCCGACTTCCAGGCCCAGGGGACTGTCAGCGCCTCGGGGGTCCCCAAGCACACGTACAGCAGGGCTGTCACGTTACAGGAGGACCCTCGAGAAGACCTTAACTCACGCCAGAGCTGCCCAGCTTTCGAGTCATCAACGCACAGCCGCCAGAGGCTCCCTGGCCACAGGTCGCCGGGCCTCGCCACGCCGAGTCCGGACTCATTTTTCCCGCCGGCTTTCCCAAACGTGTCTCCCCTTCACCCACGCCCGACGCCAGTGAGCCCACCGCCCTCCCCGCGCGAAGCTCTCCCCTCACCCTCCCGTCACCAGGGCGGGACCGCAGAGGCCCCCACACGTGCCGGCCGAGCCCCTCCACCAGCCCGCCCCCCAGGCCCCTCAGGGCACCACTTCCCTGCAGGAGAGGAAACAAGGTCAAAGTGCGGTGAGGCAGGCGGGGTGCCCAGAGCCCAGGTTTTCTGGCGAAGACACTGCTGTGTGGGGAGGACGAGGGGGCGCCGAGAGCCTGGTCCGGCTTCGCGGGGAGCGGCCGGTGGGGCCCCTGCCCAGGCAGGCCGCTGGGCCCGGTGCTCTGTCCCGGCGTCCACACCCCGGGGCACGGGCGGCGGAGCAGACGGAAGGAGGGACGTAAAAGGGCAGGAAGGGAAGGGACGGCCGGCTCACCCGAGCCCTGGGGAGAGGGCCCGGCAGGGGAGCCGGCATCAGGACCAGTCAGGGTGTCACTGGGTTGTGGGTAGAACACATTCCACCACCACCGGCGGGAGCTGGAGAAAAGTCAGTTCCTGAGAAGCAAAGGCTAGTGGGGCCCCCGAGGCGGAGGCGCCGTCACCGTGGGCCTGGTGGCAGCCGCTCCGGAGGCCGCCCGATGCGTGTCCGCGCCAGGGCACGCGCGGCGGGGCTGGGGCCTCGTGCGCCTACGCCAAGTGCCACGTGGACGGGGGGGCCGGGCCGCGGGGGGCCGGGCCCGTGGCTCCACCAGCTGAACCACTGCAGGCGGCTCCGGTGCGGAGTGTCTGAAACCCAGGGGTGGCGGGCGCCGAGGGTGCAGCGGCCGCGATGGGACGGCGGCCAGAGAAGGGTCCTTCCAGCACACCCGCGCCCCTCGGTGGGCAGGGGACAGGGGAGCAGGCGCCGGGCTACTTGGACAGCTTGCTGATGACTCGGATGAGGGCGCCGTTTTCATCCTTCAGCCTCTGGTTGTCGGACTTCAGCTCCGTCAGGACCTGCACGGCGGGAGGGAGAGCGCGTCAGGCCGGCGAGGGTGACCCAGCGCCCCAGCTCCCGCTCTGGGGGCTGCGGCGGCAGCGCCCCTGCACACGCGTCAGGGACACCCCGTCCCCCCCCCCCCCCCCCCCCCCCCGTGCGCCAGCCTCCCCCCGCCGGACGAGCAACCACTTCCAGTGTCTCCCCGCCACGCTGGGGACACAGGGAAGGCTCAGGAGGGCTGACGGGCGAGGGGAGGGCGGCGGGAGCGCAGGGAGGGGCACGGCTCAGCCTTCCCGTCACAGCCACACGGGAACGCGCGGCCTTGCTTCCGCTGCCACGTGACAGAACCCGCGGAAGCCCGCGCTGGCCGCGGCGCATACGCCCACGGCTGACCCCTCATACCCGGGAGCCTGCAGGTGCCTTGAGGGGCCTGGGGCCCCCCGCAGGTCTGGGGGCTGTGCTGTGGGAGGCAGGGGTGGAGATGTCTGTCCCACCGGCCCGGCCTCCCTGGACCGTAGCACCGTGTGGCCCAGCTCGTGAAACGAAGGGAGCTTCCGCCCGAGCTCCGGCTGGCTGCTCCGCGGGCGTGGGCTGCATCCGACGGCCCCGACGGGTTGGGGGAAGAACTTCCTTAACACGAAGGCGACAAAAATCTACCCCCTTGTCTGTATGGGGCGAGTGTCCTCGGGCCAGTCGTTCAAGCCTGCAGGCCGCGGCACGCCACGCCACGCTACGCTCCCAGGGCCCACCGCAGGGCTCAGTCAGATCCCCGCAGAGGACGGAACCGTCCCCTCGGCCGCTCACGGTAGACGCAGGTCATCTCACAGAGGGACGCATGCACGGACCACAGACACACGCAGCGCTGGTATCGGGGGACAAAGCGAGAACGCTCGGGGCATCGGGGCGGCCTCGGGGCCCGAGACACAGCCGTCCTCACGTCCACAAACAGCTCCTCGTGGGAAGGCTGGCCCTGACTCCAGAGCTCGCCACTCCCTGCAGACGCGGCCGCGGGCCCAGGAGCCAGAACTCGCCATCGATGGGCTGGGCCACTTCAGGCAAACCGCCCTCTTCTCTGGGTCTGCACCTCGTATCTAAGGCAGCCATCCCTGCCCTCGTCCCTCACAAGGCAGGGGTCCCGTGGGGCCCACAGACACGACCGCGTGGAGTGCACCAGGGCGCTGATCCCGGAAACGCCGGGGCGGGTCTGTCCTCTGCCCACCCCCGCGCCACGTCCCCCCAGCCCCCATCAGAGCCAGTCGGCCTCCCTCTCCTGCCTCCAGCCCTTGGCCTAACTGCTTAGACACGCCAAGAGGCTTCGCAGAAGCCCACCGGCACGGCCTCCCAGGGCCGGCAGCCTGGGTGCCGGTGAGACTCTCAGGCCTTGTTCCCGTGACGGGAGCGCTGGGCGGGAAGCAGCTCTACGTGGGAACAGATCGCATGTCATCACTGGCAGCCCGTCAGGTCAGATCTGAACCGCCCCATTTAAAAACTTGTACAAAGGGGCTTCCCTGGTGGTGCAGTGGTTAAGAATCTGCCTGCCAATGAAGGGGACATGGGTTCGAGCCCTGGTCCGGGAAAATCCCACATGCTGTGGAGCAACTAAGCCCGTGTGCCACAACTACTGAGCCTGTGCTCTAGAGACCGTGAGCCATAACTACTGAAGCCCGTGCACCTAGAGCCCGTGCTCTAGAGACCGTGAGCCATAACTACTGAAGCCCGTGCACCTAGAGCCCGTGCTCCAAAACAAGAGAAGCCACCACAATGAGAAACCCATGCACCACAATGGAAGAGTAGCCCCCGCTCACTGCAACTAGAGAAAGCCTGCGCGCAGCAACGAAGACCCAATGCAGCCGAAAAATTTAAAAGATAAATAGAAAACAAAAACATGTACAAACATGTCCTCAAGGCTTGGAGATTTATTTCCACATTAAGACTTGATTCTTTGGGAAAAACTTGGCTGAGGCACTTTCCCAGCTGCCCTGAGCTCCGCGTCAGAAAGGACGAGAGGGGCGCAGGAACCGGGGAGAAGCCGGCGCTCAGGAAGCAGAGCAGGAAGCGGATGGGGCTCTCGGGGCCAGCCCTGAAGCCACAGGACGCTCACGCACGGGACGTGGATGCGCCAAGCACCGCGAGCACCAGAAAGCTTTCTCGTTGCCGCGTGTCCCACTGGCCACAGCCTGACATGAAGCACAAGCAAAACGAGGCGCGTTTTCTCCACGACGGCCTCTCCCAACCTCGGGTGAGGAGTGTCGGAGGAGACGTGGCGTCCCGACGCTGACGTGGCCCCGGGAGACACCCAAACCGGGAAGGAAGGCAGTCCCTCCCGAGCGTCCGACGGCGGGCCGGCAGGCTCCTCCTGGGAAAGGCAAGGCCCGGGTCTGCAGACACGTGGTCCCTGAGCCATGCCCGCCTCCCAAAGGGCCCGTGGACACGAGGACGCACAGATGACGGCCCCGCTCCGGGAAGATGGTGCTTTTGGACGCTGGAATCTGACTCCACAGAAGTCCCGCGCGTCATCAGACGCTCTTCCGTTGGTTTCTCCATCGAGCTGGCCTGGGAGCCCCCGGGGGCCGCAGGTGCTCCCAGCCTGGGGGCTTCTTGGCGCGGCCCTCCCTGGGGATTCGGCACTGAGGAGGCAGAGGCTGCCCCCCACGCACCCCAGGGCCACCAGGCGGCGGGGGTGCTGCCGGCCCGGAGCCTGACGTCCTTGGTCTGCCCGCCCCGTGCTCTCCACGTGATCTTGGGCAAGTTACTTCTTCTGTGACTTGATTTTTTCCATACGAGAGAGCGAGAACAGCACTCAGCACAGGCCTTCGTCTCCCGTTCCAGCCCCGCCCAGCCCCACGCACTCCTGCACCAAGAGGGAAACCCAGAAAACTGGGCCATCTTTTGGGGGCCCCCGGTTCACCCCAAGTCAGATCTGGCTCCTCTCCCGGCGTGGAGCGTGGCCTTGACGCGCGCTCACGAGGAGGGCCGGCAGGCTGCTCGGGCTGGGCCGGGCGCACCCCCCCCCCCTCAAGTTTCTCTGTGTGTCGCGGCACCTCCAGCAGGACACTGGCTCTGCCGACGTGCATGCTTCAGATCTAGCGGGTACCAGCTGCCAGCTACTGACCCTGAAGGCACAGCCAGGAGGCAGAAAGAACAGGTCTGGGTCAGGACGAATTACATTGTTGCTGGAAGTTAAAAACTCATTTCAGAGAGAGAAACCGCTCTGCAGCGAGGACCCCTCACGCCGCCACGGAGGGAACGGGCTGTCTGGGAGCCTGTCTTCACACCCACATCCAGGCAGAGGCTTCGACAGACGCGCTTCCTGGTTCTCAGGGGAATGCGGGCCCTGCTCACCTGGCTGGCCGTGGGAGGGCACGTCCCCAGGCCTAGATCTGTGACAGGGAGGAGGGCAACGCCCCCCAAGGAGGGAGAAGGATGCAGAGACCCAGCGGGGGTGGGGGTGGGGGTGGGGGGTGGAGTGGGGCCGCGTCAGCGCCCCACCCCCAGCATTCACGCTCGTCGGGTCCTGGAGGCCACAGGTCTCGGCCGGCGGCACAGAAGCAGGGGGGGGAGTGGCGGACTCTGAACAGACACCCGGCTTCTGCCTTTGAGGGGCGCACGGCACGTGGTCCAGCCCTGCGTCTGCCCTCGGTCACTGGCACCCCAGGCCCAACCCGACGCCTCCAAGGACCAGGCTGCACTTGGGCTGCTGCTGACGGAGAGCCCGACCTCCCCCCAAGGAACGTGTCATGTCCACACGCAGGCAGGCGTGGCTGAGGGACCCGCAGTCCGCCTCTGGGGCAGGGTCTCGTCAGGCCGGGCCCCTGCCCCGCCCGGGCCGCACCTGCAGACCACCAACCTGCACGGGACCCAGGCGTGCAGGCTCTGGGGGGCGACCACAGAGCCCAGGACCAACACCAGGATGGAACCTGCCTGCAGAGGGGAGGAGGGGAGCAGGGCCAGGACTAGAGCCCCTGGGGGTCTGCGCCCTCGATGGCCTCCGAGAGTCTGGCCACAACCCGGGTCAGGGCCCTGTTCTCGGCCTGCAGCTGCTCGTTCATCCGCTTCAGGGTCTGAATCTGTTTTAGCTGGTGGAGGCTCTGTAGACAGTGAGACACGAGGGACAGACAGACAGACGAGAAGGACCAGAGGAGAGAAAAGTGGGACAAAGAAATCACATGACTTTCTGTTTTTAGTTCACAGGGAAGAGAGGAAAGGAGAGAGGCCTGAGGATGGTGGGTGGTGTGGGCGGGGCTGAGGTGTGGCTGGGGGGCAGGGGGAGGGGAGAAGGATGGATGGTTGGCCCGGACGCCTGGGGAGCTCCTCCGACCGAGAGCTCAGGGGTCCTCAGTCCAGCTGTTGCCCTGCTCTCCCTCCTCTCCTCCTCCCCCAACACCTGGCCCCCTACTCCCACCTGTTTTTTTTCTGGGTCCTTCTATTACCTCATTTATTTTTCATTCTAAAAACTGAAACAAGGCAAAGAGAAGGGCCTGTGGCTGACGTGTCTTACAGAAGACCCTCTGCGTTTCCTGGAAGGGCGGTCACCAGCGAGGCCTCCTCTGCCGCCCGGAGGCTTGTTCCAGGAAGCTGCCCACCTGCCCCCACCTGCTCGGGGAGGGTCTGCCCTGCAGAAGCCATGGGGAACCATGCTGTCTCTGCCCCGGGTCCCCAAGAGGCTGGGAGCTGCTCCAAGCTGTCACAGACAGACTCCTCTGTGGAATCACAGCCCTGCACAAAGCTGGAGGGAGGCGTGTCCAATGAAAACGGACCGGTGACCGATACCCGGCTCGTCCAGCGGCTTCCACGTGTCGTTGCCGCCCAGAGCCACTCTTCCCAATCCCTCGGGCCCCATGAAGGACCTAAAGCTAGCAATAAAGGAGATCCTATCTGGGCCCACTTCCTGTCACCAGTCCTTCCTCCGAGGTCTCTGACCCTGAAGCTGAGACTGCCAGCTCTGGGAGGAGAAAAACGCTCTTCAGCGATAGAGACGACCATCTGTGGGCTGTGGTGACTTCAGACAGGTCGCTGGGCCTCGGAGAACAGTCTCCTGGCCACGTGGATGGGAAAGACAGACATGGAAGATGAGAGGAGTGAAAAAAGCAAGAAAATGAAAGGCAGCATGAAGGGGAAACAGTGAAAAGGAAAAACAAGCAGAGAGAAATGGCTGAAGCTTTCCCCGAAGAGGGAGAGCGGCCACACAGCGCCCAGCAGCCCAGACAGGCCGGGGCCAGGCAGTCCTCTGGAGTGGCCGCGGGGAGGACAGAAGGGTCACAGTGCAGCCTGTGGGACCAAACTTAAGAACCCATGGAAAGTCCCCAGCTCTCACCCGTCTCGGGGGCTGACCCTGGACAAAGCTTTCAGCGCGGTCACGGCCCTCCTGAGAAGGGGTCCTTGCCTCCCGGGGAATGACACTACCCTGCGAGAGCCGCTCACGTGGACCTGTGAGCACAGGCGGGTTGAGGGAGGAACTGGCCGTACAGGCAGGAAGGCAGGAGCAGGGCTGAGAACAAGGCGTGGCAAAGAGCAGGGTCGGCCAGGGACGCGTCCGGAGCAGCCTCCGCGAGGCAGCTGCCCGGCCTCCCGTGCAAGGGCCTGGGGCAGGGGGAGGGGGAAGGCGTGGGAAGGAGACCGCAGCTGAGCGAGGCTGCCGTGGGAACACGCTCAGGCCTGCCACACCCGCTGACCGCACGCCCGGCAGAGGCTGGTGCGCCCTCCCGCTGCAGCCCAGCCCGCCTGCGCCTTCTCCCAGGGACAGTCCACAAACACCTACCCTCTCGAGTCAAGGCCAGAAAGGCGCAGCCCGTGTCGCCACCACGGAGCCCCACGACCACGGGCGAGCTCGTCTCCTGGTGCCCAGCGTCAGGGGGCAGGCCTGAGTCTCTTTCTGCACGTGGGCACCCCTGACTCTTCAGGGTTCGCTGGGGGCCACCCCTGTTCCCTGCACACTGCGCCCAGAAGCTCTGAGCCTCTGTATAAACTGCACAGCGTCCACCGGCCCTCAGCTCTACTGGGCCCCGGGTGTGATCAGGTACCTGCGCTGCTGGCCGGCTACCGGGCACGCCACGTGTCCCCAGACTCCTGCCTGCGTGACGCGCGTGAAAGTGGACCCTGACCCCCCGAGCCTCCTCCAGGCCAGCACACCCATCTCACGCTGTCTGAGTCTCTGCCCCCAGAGAGGACCAGGCCCAAACGCCCTGAAGGTGGCCAGTGGGCAGCTGGCGGTGGGCACACGCCCGGCGCCCGGGGAGGGCCGGGCCTCAAGCTGAGCCCGCAGGTGCCTCTCCCCCGGGGTCTGCGATGGAGAGCAAGGGCAGCTGCCTCATGAGCAGGTGCTTAAACTAAGCAGAGATGGCTGTGCAATCACAACACCCACTGGTTTGGGGCCTAGACGGGACGCAGGCTCCGCCTGGACGCGCGCGGCCGGCGCGCCACAGGGCTGAGCGGAGCACGTGCTTCCGCGCAGCCGACCTCCATCCAGGAGCGCACAGCACTCCTGCCCTCGTTCAGGAAATCCCAGCCCGAGAGGATGACACGCAGAGAGAGACACCCCCGACTCAGCCCACGGCCCCGAGGCTGACGGGGCCTCCGCGTCACCGCGGGACGGGGGGCGGGAAGGACCCAGCTGCTCCCCTTCGGCTCACGCCCCGGCCCTCGCGTGGGCTGGCGGGAGGAGACGCACCTCCTGACGGGACGGCACGGGCTGGCCGGCTCCCGAGGACCCCACCAGGCAGCAGCTCCGCCCTCCTCCGCCCTCCTCGATCGGCGTTTGGGCCACTTCGTAATGAGCATCCCGACAGCGGCCAACAGTCGGTAAACCTCCAGGGCTTCAAAGCCAGAGGGGCCCCTGCACAGCCGACAACCGTGAGCCGCCCCCCACCTGCCCAGCCTGCGGCCGCGCCACCCTGTGGGGAGGGGCGCCTCTGGCGGCGGGGGGGCGGGGCTGCAGTTCCTGAGGCACCCGTGGGCACTGCCTGAAACCGCGGCCGAGCGAGGTGGGGCGTGCGCCGGGCTCGCGCCTCCCTCGTGCAGGAGCCACACAGACCAACAGGACTCCAGGCACCGGATCCTGGGTCGATTTTGACCTTGTCAGGCCCTGAGCAAATGTTTTCAGTAAATAACCAACCTTTTCAGGCCATGGGAACAACCAACGTCTCTCCCAGGGGGCTCCCGGCCCAAGGGCTCTGCTCATACTCCCGTGCCTCTAGCTCCCAGGAAGGGAGCCCAGGACTCACGGGCGAGGATTCGAGAAGAGAGAGGAGAAGCCGCGTGGTGCCCAGCCGCCATGGGGCGGCCCCACGCGCTGCAGCCCAGATGCCCAGGTCCGAAGGGCACCGCTCCTCCCGCCCCGCTTCCCCAGGCAGAGTGAGTGCAGCTCCCAGGACACGCTGCCCCAAAGGTGACCGTCCACCGAGGGCTGATGGAGGGGAGTGGCCGCAGGTCATAGGGAGGGAGACGGGGCCGAGTGTGCGGGGGAAGGTCGGGGTGGGAAACCCCAGGAGACCCAGCCCGTACTCCGCTGCGTGGGGCCCACCGGCGCCTTCCCAGCTCAGCTGCCCCGGCGCCTCCCTCAGGGCCAGGGCTGGAAACCTGGCTCTGGCCTTTCACCCACCCCTAGGGGCGAAGCCCCTGCTGAGAAAACCTTACAAGGTCAGGTCGGGTTTACCTCCAGCCCGCTGGACGACGTCCCCTTAAACCAAAGGCCACGTCTGTTCGCAGAGAGGCTGAGGAGCCCAGGGGCGCAGGGAGAGCCGAGCGCCGGGGTGGGGGGCGGCCGAGACCCGTTTCACCCGTCCTCACCACGCCCGTGTCCTCCGCGAGCTGCCCGGACCCCGCCCCGCAGGCACGCGGCAGGCACGCCCCTCCGTACCTTCATCTCCTCCTCCATCTCCGACATCTTCCGCTCCAAGGCGCGCCTCTCCTGTTCAACACAACGGCTGCTGAGCACGCGGCGGACGTGGGTGGGGTCAGAACGTGCCCCCCACCCCCACCCCGGCCTCAGCCAGGAATAAAGCACAACGCTCAGCTGCTTTCCACACGAAACCCAGTAACAGGAGAGACGGGCACATTCCACGCCCAGGGGCAAGTCAAACCTAGGCTTCACCAACACACCTGAGTGCTCCTGACCCGAGAGAGATCCTCCAAGTGTGGCCAGAGGGTCAGCAGCTGGCCCAGAACCCCCCCCTCGGTCAGAGCGCGCAGACCGTCCGTGCTCCAGACCCTAAGAGCTTCCCCCCGGGGCAGAGCGTCCTGCCGAAGCTCCCCTTCTGTCCCAGGGACGGGGAGGGTCCAGAGGCCCGGACCACAGGCACGGGCGGGCGCCTGCGTGGCCCCGCTCTCCCAGGCCCCCGAGGAGCCTTCTGCCCCGAGGCCGGAGGCGGCCACCGGACCAGCCACCAGACGGCTGCCCAGGGTCAGGCGGAGGATGAGGCACCCAGCCGGGGCGGACGCGCAGGCCCCCGCCTCCTTCGATGGTGCCCCCCCTCAACGCACACGCACCCGCTTCTCTGTCTCCAGCACCGATGACCGGTCGGGGGTCTTGTCTTGCTTCTGCTGGTGCAAACAGAAGGAGCACACCGGTTACTGCAGCGTCTCAGGGCCACGGGGCCCATCTCGTCCAGCCCCGCTGCCCAGCACACGGGGCCTCCAGGCGCACAGGAGCCCCGTGGGGCGCGGAGGTGGCAGCAGTGCTGCCAGAAGTGTGCCACGGCCACAAGTGCCAGGGGTCACCACACTCGACATACACCGCCCACTACATACACACACACCACACACACACACAATACACATCCCCTACACACATGTATACACACACACCCCCACACGTATATATATACTCACACCCCCCCCACACACACGTATACACACACGTGTATACACACACACCCTACACACACGTATACACACACGTATATACACACACACACCCTACACACACGTATACACACACATGTATATACACACACACCCTACACACACGTATACACACACATGTATATACACACACACACACAAATACACATCCCCTACACACATGTATACACACACCCCCCCATGTATATACACACACACATCCCCACACGTATATACTCACACCCCCCCTACACACACGTATACACACACGTGTATACACACACACCCACACGTATATACTCACACACACCCCTACACACACACTCCCCCCTGCCCCGCCACACACAGACACACGTGCACACACACTCCAAGGCCGACCCCCTGCTCCCGGCCCCTCCCTTCCCTTTCTGGACTCTCAGGCCCAGAGGAAACGAAAGTGCCTTCTCCCTGCACAAGCCTGAGCCCCAGACGCTCTTCTGAGCAGCCCTTCCCTATCTGCTCCTCTGTTCTGGGCACAGGGGCTGTGATGTTCACGGTGGATGGGATGCCGGAGCCTCTCAGGGGTCCAGTCACGGGACCAGCCCTGCTTTGAACAGAACTTTCACTGTTTTGCACACTGGGCTCCACACGAGACTAGAACTGCCTTCTGCGTCACCGCTGCCTCTGACAGAGACTCTGCAGAGGTGTGTATGTGTGTGTGTGTTTAGCCACCGCTGCAAAAAAGTGGAACAGCTTCAGGGAATGAGTCTTAAACGGGGCACGGAAATGACCCGAGTCCCTCTTGTGCGGAATTTCTTACGATCAATAGATAGAAAATGCCGACGTGACTGCTTCCGCGCCCAGTGCCGGCACAGGAGCGCTCCGCAAATACAGAGATCATGCTGTCGTCTTCAAGAGGGTTCTTTTTTCAAAGAATTAAGGACCAGCGAGAACCGGCAGCAGATCAGGGTTGCTGCCCCGTCCCGGGCTCCCGGCCTGCACCCGCACCACCCATCTCCAGCTGCAGGCTCAACACTGCTTGAACCCAAATCAAACCTCTGCGAGGCCGTCCCGGCTACCCGCCGCCTCACCTGGGCCACCTTCTCAAGCTTCGATTTCACGTCTGCCAGCTCGAGCTGGGCCTCCTGAAGTTTCGTCTTCAGTTTCTGGTTCTCCGTCAGGGCGCTCTCGTAGAGCTGGGCCGGGGAGAAGAGGCGGGTCACCACCATGGGGGCGGGGCAGGACGATGGAAGGGAGGGCACACGCGGGTCTTGCACATGTGGTTCCCACACGTGAGAGGCTTGATTTGGGAACCGCCCCCTCACGTGTGTATCCGTTTTAGCCAAATTCTGCTTAACAAAACAAACATTTTCTGAACAGAAGTTTTCCCTGGCATCCCAAGCACTTGGAAGGGCAGGTTCTGGAGCTGGATTCTCTTCCTCAAGAACCAAAGGAAACGAACCGGAAGCTGCCGTAAAGCTCCCAAACCAGACTACTCTCCCTCACCGTCACCAAGAAGTACCTGGTTGACGGTCACAGGACCTCATTAAAAGCACGTGTCTGTTAAAAATACCAGAGTGCATCCAGTGGTTCTCTGGGCCTGGAAAACAGCGTTACTTTTATTTCCCTTTCCACAGTTCCTAACCTCTCCTTTTTCCTACACCTCTAAGTATCTGATGTAGGCATGTTTTCACTGCACTAACAAGCAGCGCAAGACGGGGTCCTTATTCAGCCGGCCGAGAGTGGGGCAGCGGCACTGGCCGTTAGCATCGTCGCTGGAGCACCCCTCCTCCGGCCTCGTCAGCAGGGAAGAGGCGGGAGGGTCGAGTGGGGGGACCCGCGTGGGGGCCTGGGAGCCCCACCTTTCTGTAGTCCCTGCTGCTGTCCTCCTCCGGGCGGCTGCTCAGGGTGGCCAGGCGGGCCTCGCGGGCCTCCCGGCGGGCTCTGGCCGAGGCCCGCTCACTGCTGACGTCGCCGCCCCCCGACTCCAACCTGCAGGAGACACAGCGAACGTACACATTGGTTCTGAGGACAAAAAGATGGAAGGAGGTGACGCTTAACAAATCTTTTGTAAATGGAAATCTCTTTATTGACTTTCCTGATTACAAAAACAATACACGCTTGTTTCACAACTTAAGTCCTGGCTCCAGAGTGTCTGAAATAGAAAGTGAAAGTCACCCCATGGTCCTGCCCAAGGAACAATCTCCAGTAACAGTTCAGTTCATGTCCTCGTAGGATGTTAAACCCATATGTCAAAGTAAATATTTCTGTAAATAAAATCAGAGAAAACCTTCTGTGGTCTGACTCCTCTTTCCTACACCTACTCACTATGACTGCAGGCATCGCACCATGTAAGTAAAAACAGATTTGCCTCATTAAAAAAAAAAAAAAAAAAAGCCTGCATAGCCTTCCACTCTGTGGCTGGGTGAGAGTTGGGCCCTCTATCCGTAGACACAGATGGTTTTGAATTTTTTAGCTGCTGTAAATAATGCTGCAACGAGAAGACTTGTCTGTAAATCTTAGTGTATTTGTTATTTTCTTAGGATAAAATCTTAGCAGTGTTTGGTCAAGAGATAAATACATTTTAAATGCGGATATGCATGTTACCATACTGCCCTCTAGAGAGGTTTAATCCTTTTCAATCCAACAGGAGAAAAAGCTTATTGTTAATTTTAATGTTTTAAAATCACTATGGAGGTGCAATATCTTTGATCACTTACCTTAGTTTCTGAAGGGTCTGTTCACAGCCTTTGCTAAACTTCTCATTATACTGCATGAGCATGCCACACACCAGGGATTTCAAAACTATCTAACGTAGGTTGCACACGTTTTTTTCCCTACTTCAATTTTTGTCTCTTTTACTAGCAGAGATTTTAAATTTCGTGTAATTGAATGATTCTTTCCCCATCGAGCTGGAGAGCCGCACAGGACTCCTGGGGGCTGTCGAGTGCTCCACGCGTCTCTAGCAGCTCACTGTTTAATCGCTAGTTTTAGCATATTGTAAAGTCTGCAGGGAAGTGTATTCTCATAAATGTCTACGATAATGTAACAGAATTCATAAAAAATTAACTGTAGCAAAATGCCACTTTCCAGCAGTTTTGCAAAGCTGACTTTCTGCCGGGTTAGATGGAAATCTCAGCCGGTGCGTGTGAGAGGAAGGAAGCAAGGAAGAGCACACGCATCTGTAAGCTCTACGATACATGCATGAGGCAGAACCAGCTCGGTTATTAAACAAATGATGAGACTCGTCTGACCTACGCCATCCTTAACGACATCTTCCTGATCTCTTTAATTTCATCACCAGAGGAACAGCGGAAAATGGAGATTCAAACTGTCGCCTCCACAGTCTCTATCATTTTTCAGGAAGATCAATTTTGCGACCTTAGGTACTAGGTGAAAAATTACAGAGGATCATCCCCCAAACTCTGATATGCTTCTTTAACTTTTCAGCAACTGCAAAAACAGGTTTAGTTCCCTGGATGAACTGCTTCTGGGCCCCAAGTGGGTACAGGAGCCGCATCGGGTCCCCTGGACCAGTGGGTTGGGCTGGCCTCTCCTCTCTGCCCTGAGTGCCCGTCTGTGCTTCCATCATGGCCCAATTGCTTTCTACTGAGACCGTCTGTCTGTCCAGCTGTCCATACGCTACTGGAAGGCGAGGACACTCTTGCCGCCCTGGCCCTGGCCGGGGGGAGAGGACACGGTGCTCGGGGGACCAAGGTGGAGGCAGGACGCGGCGTAACTGGATGGAGGGACCTGTGCGGGGGGCCGAGGGGAGCCGCGTGGGACTGTGGGGGTCACGCACACGGGACGGGAGGGCAGAGAGGCTGCTGAATGAGCCGTGGCCGCATGCAACCACACGTGCAGCTACTCACGAGCGTGAAACAGGCAAGGTCTTACCTAGAAAGCCGTTCGTGCTGGAGAGAGGGAGAGACAAACAAAACCCAGCATTAGTGAGGGAAGGATGCTCACTGCTCCCATTTACAAACGCACTTTTCAAATCAGGTGTCTCAGCTCCACCGCTGGAGACAGGGGTGCAGCTTCGCAGCGGAAGAGGCTCCTCCGCTCCACAGCGCAAGGCCCGAGGAGCGCACCTTGTTAAACGGCAGCCCGGCTACGTGTGACGCGATCATCCCCCCACCCGCACCGACTGGACGGCCCGCCTGTGCCGGGGGCTGACCGCCCCTCGGGATCTCAGCGCCCTTCTGCCCACTTCCCTCCGTCCACCGCCCCCAGCCCTGCCCGAGCGGATGCCGTACCCACAGCCGTGAAGGCCAGGACAGTCCCCACTTCCTCCCAGGTCCGTCGTGCAGGGAGAAGAGGGTGGGGGAAAGGCCCGCCCTCATCCCTAGGATGGTGGTAAAAAAGCGAAAAGAGTGAGAAAGCACTGAGATCTCAGAAGAAAGTTTACAGACTTGATCTCTGAGCCCGGGTACCTATGGCCGCTGCAAACAGTGGACGACCACGCCTGCTTTACATTTATCTTTAATCACAGGTGACGTCACCCTCTATCTCCACTTTAAAAAAAAAAAAAGAACTCAGGCCAAAAACAAAAAGCCCCTCAACTGACGTGAACGTACGTATTTTTTCCCCCTGTGAGACATTAAGGAATAACAAACTCCCCAAGTGCAGACGAAAGAAGGAAGACGAGAAAGCAGGCGCGGCTTCTTCGGCAGGAGCAGCGAGTCCCTGCGTTTGTGGGCACCGCCCGGACACCGCTGTGCGGGAGGTCACACGGGGATGCCCTCACATCGCACCTGCAGCCATCCGGGGGGGCAGCGCGCCGGCACCGCCCTCGCTACAAGCTGGCTTTCCCCGTGGAATTCTCTCTCTAACCGGGGGCCTCCATGCCTCCGTCTTCTCGTGTACGTGGTCTCGGGGCGCTGAGCCAGCAAGGGACGTCGTGAGAGGCTGGGGAAGGACCCCGACACCCCCCCATAACGGAGCCTGAGAGCGGCCCCGTGGCCGGAGGGTGAGGAGATGCCCCGGGACACAGGGTCGGGGCCCCAGCCACCCTGTGCCCTTCGGGGGCCTGCGTTCTGGGCACGGCCCACCGCTCCCTGCGAGCTCCGCCGCCCCCCCCCCCCCCCCCCCCCCCCGTGCACGCAGGGCAGCTGTTCTCCCCCCGCTCTCCAGCCGGGTCTGAACAGCCCATCGGTGACACCATTTATTTCAGGAAAGGCCCGAGCCTTCCACCCAGCCTGCAGGTTAAGACACGCGTCCCGTGGCAGTGCTCTAGCCTGGCCGTCCTAGGAAGAACTTCTGGTTAAAGACGGTTGCTTCGCTGTTGCTGAAGACACATGCCTGACGGCCACTGAGACAGGGCTCTCCGGTGTGTCTCAGCTAGAGGAAAACGGCCCCGAGAAGGAATCACGTTCACAGCTTTCGTCGCCCAGATGGGGGCCACAGATATGGAGAACGGGGCCCGCAGCAGCAGAGACTAAGAGCTGCTCAGAAACCAACACCAACACAGAAAATCGAAAGTCAAAAGAAAGATGACTCAGACAGACCACAGTTTAAAAAATGCTGCAAAACCAAGAAGCAGGCTCCTTCCTTTCATACCTCCCGAAATTCTCCCGTAACAATGCCATTGGTTGGGGCCTGTTTCTAATAAAAGAACAGAGCGAAGAGCACCGCGCGCGTAGGTGGAAACCCTGGAAGGGGACAGGCACGGGGCTGGTTTTGATTTGTGAAATGTGGAGAGCTCTCAGGACACCAGAGACTGGCTTACAAAAATCCCACAAAAGCTTTTAACGTGAAGTTATTAGGAGTTCAGGAAGGCAGATAATTAAAACCAAACTCTTCTGACCAAGTTTAAAATAAAATTGTGGCTCTGGAAGCTGGGCCCAAGGGAAAGGAACGAACCGCATCACGTGTCCATGCCGAGACTGAAATGGGCCTGACCCCAGAGCGGTGGGAAGCCCTGCTTCCGTGCTCCCGGGAGAGGCCGGAGCAGGGGCGACGGAGCTGCCCCCGGCGCCCGAGCTCTGAGGACGCGGCTGCGGCTGCAGTGAGGCCCAGGCGGACCTGGCTGCTACCTGAGCCGACGGGAAAATCACTCGACGACGTCTGGAGCTTCCGAAGCCTCCCCGCACCCGTCTCAGACAGAGCCAGCTTCCCAGACCCTGCCTGCAGGGACGGGCACCCTGACAGCGCGAAGGCCGGGCTCTCGGGAGACTTGAAAGAGCAGCCCAGTGGACTCCAGCTCCGCAGGGATCTTTCCGAGCCTGTACTGTGCCAGTTATACACTGAGGGCTCCTGAACAATGGGGAGACACGCGTCGGGGTGGGGGGATAAAAACTTCCACGATTTAAGTACAGATGTGACAGCAGGGGACAGTGATGCCAAGGCCATATTAGGTGCTGTTCCTATATCTAAGAAATGAACATTCCCTTAACATCACCGGGCTTCCGACGGTCCTCGGCCTCTCTTGCTGCTAACCCACCACCGCCCAGCTGCGCCCCTGCCCAGCCTCGGGGCAGAGCAGGGTGTCTGCTGCCTGTGCTCTTATCCCTGGCCGCCGGGGCTGCTCCTGGAGGCTCCCGCGTCCTTCCAGCTCTCCTGCTTGACACAGGGCCTTCTTTCCACACTTCTCCACCTCCTCCCCAGACGTCAGCCAAGAGAGCTCTCTATGCTCAGCGCTGGCGACTGGATCAGGCCACCTCCTGTAAGCTCTGTGGTGCCCGTCACACGGGCCAGGGAGAATCACCGCATCACCCTGATGGCCCTGGAGCCCAGGCCCAGACATCTACATGAGCCCTTTCAGAAAGTCCCGCTTTATTTTTCTTATTTTTTATTTTTTGAAAGTCCTGCTTTAAAAAGACATGGTCTAATTCACCTATAACCTCCTCAGAGCAAGCACGCTCCACAGTACACGGCCGCCGGCTGCAGCCGGGCGACATGTGCATCCTGGACCAGGACAGTGCTGAGAGCACGCGTGTGCAGGGAAAGCATGCACCACCGAGCAGGCGTTGTGCGAGAGGGTACTTCCGAGCAAAATTCAGCTTTCAGAAGTGTTAAGTCACATCTGACTCCATCGTATTTTACTCCTTGATTTGCCTTTACCAAGAACTTAATACATATGGGGAAAAAAACAGGAAAGTCAGGAAATACAGGACTTATATTCAGTTTACACGTACATCTTTCTGGAAAATCTCACTGCCAGACTGTGCTGACCCTTCCAGTTCAACACTGAACGCAGAAACGAGGTGACTGACAGTTACTGCACATGTTCTGGTCCATCTCCTTATGTCTCAAATGGTAGAGAGAGACCCATCTTTTGCTGTATCTGTAGATTCCAAGTATTACTGGGATTCTACAGCTCTTATTTTCTATGCAGGCTGGTACATTCCCAGCTTCTGAAGAACTTCTAGATTTTGGGAGGAACCCACAAAATGTACTTATTGTAGAAGGAAATATATGAATGCACTAAAGTTTCCCTGACATATCCACGGCAAGCCCTCTGTATTGAAAGACCACCTATGATCCATAAACACGCTTGTGGACTGCGGCATCTTCTCCAGACAGACTTCACACGCCAGGTGACAATGACCAAGGATGACAAGCTGCTCTAACGCGCGTGGCTCTAGCCTGGGGTCACGCTGCGCACATTTAACACAGGTTCACTCAGTCTCAGGGCCGCGCTGGTGTGCACGGTGTGCAAAGCGGCAGCAGCCCCTGAAACTGCGCAGGCGGAGGGGCACGCAGGCAGCGGCCCGCGCGCGGCCCCAGGGCCAGGAGGCTCTGCGGGGGGAGGGGGTCCCGCCCTCATCACGCCTCCTCAGCATTAAGCCTTCCAGGCTCACAGCCTGGGAAGACGCGGAGTTCCTACCTGGGAAACATGACTGTCCAGCAGCCTGTTTGGGCAGCAGTTATTTTCATTTTATTTGGACTAGGCTGTGAATTAAAACCCTTGCCAAGGGGTTAGTGAGGCTCTCCAGACCTTACCTCTCAAGAGGAAATAAATACTTGGGGCCTAAGTAGCTTAAAGAAAAATGTTTGTTTCTAAGCAAGTTCCACAAAAGGTTAGGGACTTCCTTTGTTCTTAGCTTTTTCTCTCTCTGTTCCCACAGAAACCAAAATATTAACTCGTATATTTTCGAGTCATCGACACAACCTGAAGAGCCCCGAAAACACCTCTGGCCCTCCCTGCAGCACCGGGATTCTGCAGCACACGGCCGACACCCTCCAGGGGCTGCGCAGGCCAGGAACAGAGACCAGACCCAACTCGGACAGGGCATCCCTTCCCTGCGAGGGAGGGGGCCTCTGGGCTCAGAGCCCTCCTCTCCGGGGGAAAATGAGCACACCCAACGTGTCACCACCTGCGTGCAGTCAGACACTAGGCTGTCTGGTACACACCGCAGACAAAAAGGGTCGCCAGACAAGTGAGACCAACACTGCCTGGAGGTTTCCTGTAAGGCTTCATGGAAGGATGACTCTCTGAAGAGCGCCAGCCTCGAGTGAGAAATGGGGTGGTTGTGAAGAATGACCCTGTCCTGTGAGAAATCGGGCACAAGCTGGGACCTCGTCAGCGCCGTTACCCACGGTGCTACTGGCAGTTTCGAAAGGTAAAGAATTGATGCTTTCTTTGATTCGTCCACTAAATTTAACCTTTTATACCCCCTATGGACCTTGAGTCTTCAGATGCACAAGGTTCGTTGGATTTAGAGGGTTAAACTGTGCTCAGAGCAAAACTGGTGCAGGCCTTTGGGAAAGGAGACACACGTGCAGGCAGTTTGATTTTTGGCAGGTGAAAGATCCCTCAGATAAGAGAATTCTCAGAAATTCAGGCTCTTCTACTTCAGAACTTGTTATACTGTAACAGGTCCTGAGTTGAAGCATACCGTTGTACCATCTGCTTAAAGATTACTTTATAAGTAAACTAACAGCATAAAGAGACAAGTGGCCTCCCTTAAAGGATCTGTTTTTGAGCACTTACGAATGGCTTTAGAGAACTGCTTGTTAATAATTCCCTAAAAACGCCATTAGGTGCCGACCTTCAAGAGCAGAGCAGACCTCCTCTCCTCAGCAGCAGCTCCACCAGAGGTGCTTTCAGGTAACAAAACTATGCCTGTTGTGAAATGTTACGAAATTCTGACTTTATCTAAATTGGTTTCTCTCTTCCTACATTATTCTGCGACGTCTTCCTTTCTTCAAAACAGGTTATGTTGTCGCCACCTCTCTTCTCTAAACAGACTGAAGAGTCAGGGATAGCAGCAATAACTAGTGAACGCGGACGCTGTGGTTTCGCTGGAGCGCTGCACAGCTCCGTGCTGCCGGCGCCGGCGCCTGCGTGGGCTCAGACCACGACTAGCTTCCCTCTGCCTCAGGGTCCTCCTCGGTGCAGCGGGGGGATGGCACCTGGTGTGTGCGTGAGACTCGCGAGCCTGGCCCGGCGCCGGCACCGGGATGCTCTGCAAGCCAGTTTCCACCGCCTGGCCCTCTCGTGCCCCTTCAGTCCTCCGGCTCTGCGGGGCCTGCCGGCTGCCGGAGGAAAAGGCTCACGTCAAGGGTTTTGATTCTTGGTAGATTTTGATTATCCAGGCTAATGCCTACTTACCCTCTCCGACCCACAGGCATTTAAGGTTATTATCTTTCTGTCCGAATGCTTACACTCTCTCCCAGATGACCAACCAGGGGAGGCCCGCTGCGGAAGCCCACAGAGGCTGTGATGCTCTGACACGAACAGGCTGCTTTCACAAGGAAGCAGACGGGGGTCGGAGTCCAGACACACTTCCGTGTCTTCACCCTGTCAGCTCCCCGGGAGGACCCCTGCACCACGACCCAGGAAGGCAGCTGGGCTTGGCTGGGACGAGACGAACCCCAGGTGTGGACAGCCGCCACCTCGGGTGACACACAGTCAAGACCAGAAACGAGAGGAGGCTGGAGGCCAGCTCGAGCTGTTGGCTCCATCTCTGACTGCAGCAGTCAGCTCCCCATACAACCCAAGGCTGGATAATCCGGGAACCTTCTCGAACGGGAAACCTCTCCCGGGGGCCCCGCTGGTTGTACCGAAAACAAAACCAGAACCCCAGCCTCGTAACCCACCCGACCCTCCATTTCTGGTTTCTTTGGGGCCGGAGCTCATCACCATAACATCGAGTCGACCACAAAGTCTGCAGACAGACAGACAGACAGACAGACAGACAGACAGACAGACAGACAAGACGTCTGATCTCCGTCTTCCCGCACGCGGCCCCGCAGTGACTGGAGAGGAACAGGCCCCGGGAAGAGACCTCTGACTGCTTGCTGTTACTACCCAAGGCTTTATTCTCAGCTCGCTCCTTATGTGACATCTGTTCCTTGGTTTTAATCATAAACATTTTCAGCCCATTTTCTTCTTCTGAGCTTCAGACCAACTACTTTCTGCTATCAGTACCCGAATCTTCCAAAGTCCCTCTACCTCAACACATCCCAACGCGAGGCACCTCCCCACGCAGCCCCTCGGCCTCCCGTCCTGCCCGCTGAGCTGCTTCCTGCCAGTTTCCGCCGAGCCGCCCTGGACCCGGCCCTCTCACAGGCTCACCGCGCCCCACTCCACTTCCACACAGCGGAACGCGCCTCTGACCGCCGAGAAGGTCTCGGTCCAGGCCCTCACTTCTCACCGGAGGAGGGGCCTCACCCCCTCAGGCCCCCCGACGGTCCAGCCTGCAGCTGCCGGAGAGACTTCCCTACCAAGTCAGTAGCTCTGATCACAGCAACCTGACTCCAGCGTCTCAATCCTTCACCCACGGGCAGGCCACGCCCAGCTCACACAAGCGGGCCCCGCACGTCTGCAGACGACCGTCCCGCGACGCCCCTCCCCCACACCCCCGAGGGTGCCGCCTGCCCAGCCGCACAGGCGGCGGCTCCCAGGGCCGTGCGCTACCTCCCGGCGTCTGTCCTCCGCTCTGTGACGCCCTGTCCGCTCCCACCGCTCGTTCCACAGGCGAGGGCACCTCCCGCCTGACCGGGGCCCACGTTCCCTTATCAGAAGGTTCCCTTCCTTCTGCTGCCAGCCTGTCGCCTCCGCTTCACCGCCCCAACGAGACTGCGGGCCCCGGTCTTCCACCGCTCAGTCCCGGGTCGAGCACGGGCTGCCGGACGCAGCAGACGCTCAGGGGCGCCACCCGGGGGCGGATGCGGACCTGGCCTCTCTGGTCTACAGGCCTCTCCTCCACGCCGACCCGACCCAGCGTCCGCCTAGGACGCACGGGACTGTTCCCGGCGGGGTGCTGCTTTCACTCCCCCAGGTTCTGCTGCACTGCTTACCAGACTCCTTGCTGAAGAGTTACTGCTTACTGACTTTTCCTGAGTGGAATTTAAAAACCAAACCAAACCCAACACGTTAGTGGTTTTAATCAGAAAAAAATGGGTAACAGCTTGCAGCCTCACTATCTGCACCCAGACAAATGCTCCTCAACCCACGACGATGTTATAAAGCTGAGGAAAAAACCGATTCCAGATTAGAAGTGCCCAGAGCAGGATGAGAGGAACAAAGGATAAAGGAACACCTTTTCTAAAAGCTGCCTGGCGGCATCTGCCACAGGAGAGCATGGAGGAGAGGGAAGCCGGGGAGTCGACGCCAACGCCTGGACGGCGAGGGCACCTGGTGGGCGAGCTCTCCTGAAAGCAGCAGTCCCGTCACCCACTCTCTGCCAAACGTACCTTTGTTAGTTTGTAGAGCTGGTTATGAAACAAAGCAAGTTGGTAAACATTCCCTTTATTTGCATTAATAGCTGGGGTGAAAAACAGGATGCAAAACCTGTGTATTTTCTGCTGAGATGTAAGCCGTGAAGGAGGAACCATCCAGGCCACGTGGGGAAAAGGCCCCTGTGTGTAACCCTGATCTTGGTTTACAGATGCAGCTCAAACCCTATTATCATAAATACCAACTCAGAGAAAACCTGTCCAATCAAAAGACTCCCAGCGTTCAGCTGACATCCCACTCACGCCAGTGCTATCCCGTACAACAAAGAGCAACTAGCACAAGTTGGACAGACCAAGTGTTCTGTTATCTTTGGATATGCCCTGTACCGAAGATTATTTTGTTACATTAGCAAATGATAATTTGACAATATTGACCAGTGATTACCTGGCTCTTGCTTTCAAGGTGATTTTAAGGGACTCCCCTGGTGGTCCAGTGGTAAAGAATCCACCTTCCAATGCAGGTGATATGAGCTCGATCCCTGGTCAGGGAACTAAGATGCCACGTGCCACGCGCCTCAGCTAGAAAGCCTGCATGCCGCAAACTACAGCACCCACGTGGCCTAGAGCCCCTGCGCTACAACTAAAGAGAGAAAACCTGCACGCCACAACTAGAGAAGCCCGCGCGCCACAACAAAGAGCCACATGCTGTAACTAAGACCCGACGCAGCCAAAAAAAAAAAAAAAAAAAGATTTAAAAATGCTAAACCATCTAGATTGACTAGTTTTTAAGTTAATAGAATTTATAAACTTAAGACCCAATAATATTTGCAGTGGTTAAGGGTCAATAAAGAGCTAGAGGTGTCTAATGTATTTATTTGTAGTTCAGAATTATTATTTCTTTATGTTGGGAAACTACATCGAAAGGAAGCTTCTGTACTAAATGTGTGAACCTGGCACCTTGTAGAGCTGCTCGCAGTGTGAGGAGAGGCTGGGCCTTCAGAGCCTCACCAACAGACACCCGGGCAGCTCCCATCAGACACGAGGGTGACTGCAAGCTGCTCTGCTCTCCCCGAGTGAGAAGTCAGAGACGGGCAGGGCTGTCACTCAGGAAGCACCCCCCACCCCTCCCAATTCACAGAGCCAGAGAGACGCTGGACTAGTGCAAACCTAGTGTGAAAGTCAAAGAACTGTTTAAAGACAGTATTTCCTTCTCAGGGTCAGCAGAGACCAGGACAGCTTCAGGGGGCCACGCGGCATGGGTGGCGGATGTCTTCCTTGAGGAGGGAGGGGTGGATTTAAAAACCATGTTTACTAGTATAGTCTTGTGTTCAGAGAATGAAATATATTATTTTTAAACTACAAACGAGAAAGTAAACAAAATCCTTGGCTGGTGAGGACACATACTATCTTTCACATGTAAGCGATTATTTCATTAGGGAGGATATTAGTTGCACAATCTCTGGGCAAACATTAGGTTATTACATTATTTAAAAAAGGCCATAATTTTACCAAGTACAGAAACACTGAATTACATAATATAAAAGTATCAGATGCTACTGGGAGTTTAAAGGCATGACATGATAATTTCAGTTTTCCAACTACTAAAATATTGTCCTACCGTTTGTTTTTGTTTTCTCAAGTTAGAAACGACCTGCGTGAGCTGCAGCTTACAGGCTGCCCGTCCTGCTTCCTGAGCCTCTAAGAGCAGGGCGTCCAAAACACTCTCCCCATGTGAACAGCCGTTATTTTAAAGTTCCCTTCGAGGGCATTTTCCTTACATGGAAGCATTTACCATGTAGCCTTTGACAGCACTAAGAACAAGCCTCAGCTGTGTGTGCGTCACGCCTCTGCCCTGCAGAGCCGGGCTCCGGCGGCCCCAGCTCCTCGGCCGTGCGCGACCTCTTGCAGGACCGGCGCCAGCAGGAGTGCCCCCACGTCCGAGGGGACAGAGAGAGCTGTTCCCAGCAGATGTGTCCCAGCACCTCTGCCATGAGAGGCCCAGGCTTTCTGCTCCTAAGGGGGGCTCCATGGCCCCTGAGGTCGTGGCTCCCTGTACTGGGATCTGAGAGTCAGGCATGCGGGCTTCAGGGAGGCCTGTCGGTAGACACAGCTTCACCCCACACCCTCGATTTCAGTTTCTTGTGTCCCCACCACATCCCAGAGCTGCCCAAGCTCTTAACTGTCAAAGCTCTTCTTTGACCCTGGAGCGTCCTTAACCCTCAGACACACGTGATGTGTCCTCCCGTGCCGCTGAGAGCAGGGATGGACCGGATTCCGCTCTCGCCAGTGAGGATGCTGGGGAAGCACTTCTCTGCGTCCCTCCGCGTCCTCGCCTGTGACACGGGGATGGCAGCGCCCGCCCTGCAGGTGCCTGAGGATTACGCGAGGCGGTGAACGTGTCAGGCCTGGAACGTGTTTGGTGTTTTGGATACAATGCTCGTGTTTTTACTGGCAGTAGATGCTCAGAACTCGGCCCAGCCCGTCCTGCAGTGACCCCGCATCACACCGTGCAGGTGAGACCCCACATCTGTCCTGAAGCAGCACCAGGAGGCAGGTAAGACACCACCACCCCCCGACGCCCAACCCCGCTCTCAGAGAGCACGCGGACCCGCCGGCACACGAGGCGAGACGAGACTGGCCTCCCAGGAGGTGCATCTTGGGAGCCTGTTCCGAGTGTCAACAGCCCCAGAACGAACCTGCGTGTCTGCCACTCTCTCTGACACTAACGTGCAGCGTGAGTGGTCTGTGCAGCACAGGCCCAGGCCGCCTGGACTCTGGGAGCTGCGGGCGGAGCTGAGGTGGCAGCAGGAACCCGTGGCCACGGCCACTGAGGCTGGGAAGCAGCCCCTCACGCAGACCGTCCACGTCTTGGTTCCTGGAACGCGAATCCTCAGGTTCTCTCCCGCTGTGGGGGTGGGGGGAGGACGGCAGCATGAGGACTGAGACAAGAAGAAAGCAGCAGCCCCTCTAAAGAGGACACGGGTTCACCCAGGAAGGGAGAAGGGCCCGTCTCTGGAGATGCACGCGGGGGTGTCGCCCGAGAGGCCCTGCTCTGGGAGCCGGGGCTCAGGGCTCGGCGGGGCCGACAGGGCTCCCCCCACCACAAGGCACTCCCGCGGCCGTCGAGAGGGAAGGGAACCAGAGGGAAGGGAACCAGGACCCGCTCCGTCCTGGGGACCCGGCCTGGCAGCTGTGTGGGGGGGCTCCCCGGTTCCTCGCAAAAGAGAGAGCAGCCCAGGCCACATGCGAAGAGGTTCCCGCACCCCTGATGGCGACAGGCACACGGGAGACGCCCTGTGGTCATTTACACCGGGACGCAGACACTGAAAATGGTATCAGAGCACTCAGCAGACACACAGGACTTCTTCAGGCTTCCTCTCCAAATAAGGAAGCCAGGACCATCCCCCTCCGCGCAGAGGCTCCCGCCCCCTAGGGCGGGGCTGCCACGCCCCTCCTGCCCAGCGGGGCCCCGGCGGCACAGCTGGCTTCTGCCGGCCTCCCACGGGGGCACGTGCATCCACAGAAACGCGCCCTGGAGGGACTGGATCTGCCTGGGACGTTGCAAACACCCCCACGGCTGGCTGTCCACAGGCGGGGGTGCTCCTCTGGCTTTTCAAGCACAAAATTTCCTGCCGGTCACGGAGCAGCAGGGCCCGCCCCGTCCTCTCTGTATGACTCACAGACACACAGAATCGCAGAGGCGCCCCCGCAGGTACACGCCGGCACAAATGCACACACAGAGCCTGCACACGCCTGAAGTCACCGCACAGGGCTCCACAGCCCAGGCCCATAAGACACAGGAAAGGGAGCGACTAAACGGCCGCGGAAATCAGGGAGCCCGTGAGGCACGGCGCGGGGCCTCCACACTCCTCCCGTCCAGCAGGTCGCAGCCGGTGGCGAAGAAGCGCACGCGGGTCCGCTTTCAGCTGAGGCGCCGCCGCCCTCCCCCGCCCAGCGCCCCCGCCGCCCGCAGCCCGCCCCCCACAGACCGCGGGAGGAGGGCCGCTTACTCGGAGCGTCTTGGTCTTGGCCGTCGGGGAGGGCGAGGCCGGGGGCGAGTCTGACGGCGCCGTCCTGCCCCGAGCGAGGTCCTTGCCTCGGCCGTGCAGGGAGGACATGGCCCCTCGGGTCGCGCCTCTGAGCTGAACTGAGTCAGGGCGTCCACGGTCACACGGGGTCTGAGGCGCGCGTGGGTCCGGCTCCGGCGCGGGCCCAGCCCGGCCCCGGAGCTCCTGAAGGGCGCCGCTCGCCGAGGCCCACGCCCCACAGAGCCGGGGTCCAGGCCTCGGACAGCAGGTCACGCCCCGGAGGAGACGGCCTTGGGGGCCCCCGAGGTCGCGCCTGCGGACAGCTCCCGTCTCTTCATCGGGAGGGAAGACGCGCCCATCCCCTGGACACCATGCTGCCTCCCCAGAGCCGGGCTCAGGGCTGGACGGGGTCTGGAAGGGCCCCCGCGACCAACCACCGTGATAAATGCAGCTCAAACAACTTGAAAAAAAAAAACACAAACAAAAAAACAAAACACAAATAAGGCAGCAAGCGTTTAGCAGAAGGAAGTGGTCTGAGGAAGTCAGAGGAGGCTGCTTTCACATATAAACACGCAGCCCCACACGCTCCCGCCCTCCGACTCTGACATTCCAAATCCTATTCGCTCAGCGAGGAATGCTGGACGCAGGCCAAGGGCGAAGATGCACTTTCCACTCAGAATTCGGGCTGCCACTTGCCGGAGGAGAAGCAAGCTGGCCGGCTTCTGGGAACTCCGCGGGGCCCCTGGGGCGTGGGCATAAGCCGGCGCCCTGGGCACCCCCCCCCCTCCCCGGCCCGGCTTCTCGGACACGTCTCCACGTGGGAGCGTGGGGACTCTTCCGTGGCTGGGTCCCTGAAGCAGCAACGCCCAGACAGACACATCAGTCAAAGCACCTTCAGGCCTTTTATGTCCAAGTTTAACAACACGTCATTCCTGCCGCCCCGTGAGGAGGCTGCAAGCTGAAACTCCAGCCACGACAGAGGAAGCTCTGCGCACACGCGAGACCGTCACGGCAGAGCCTCTGAGTGCGCGGCTTAGCAACGTTCCACGAGACGCCACAACCGGGAGGATCAGGATGGGGCGGGGGGACGGTGAACGCAGAGAGGAGGGTCAGAAATAAGGAGAGAGCAGAGGCAGCGGGGAACTGACCGCACGCCCGCAGGGAAGGTCAAGAGTTGAAAGGAAAGGAATTCATCTGCTTGATGTGGAAGGGTTTTGGATTCGGCCTCGAAGCGTCTCGCGTCTAACCTCCCGCACCCGGTGTCATCACCACCCTGCCCAGCGCTTCTCGGCCAAATGCTTTCTGAGCAGATGGTTTACCCCCAAAGTAACCACTCACTTCTCGCTGGGACCCTGGAAACTATTCTGCCCTCCCCTCCCCACACGAAATTGATACTTATTCCTTTGAATCTTCCCAGGAAGACACTCTTTTCCCTCCAACTGTCTGGATAATTTCTTTATTTTTATGACCAACTTGTGAAACTGAATCAAGGGAAATGGGGTTGGTCTGAAGAACACAGGTCAGGAAGTTTATAAAGGGGTCCTGGTCAATTCCACCACAAACCACAGCTGCACTGTGTCTAAAAGGCATGTTTTCCTGGAGTTCAGATCTATGACTCTTACGTCCTAAATCCTACTTACGGGGAGTTCCCTGGCGGCCCAGTGGTTAGGGCCCTGTGCTCTCACTCCCGAGGCCTGGATTCGATCCCTGGTGGGGGAACTAAGATGCCACATGCCGTGCAGTCAGCCAAATTTTAAAAAAAAATTGTAATTTGTAGCTACTCCCATCTGCAAGAGTGAGTTTTCTCTTAAAAAAGAAATACTGGTGTAACATTCCCACAGCAAGACTGGCCCGGGGAGGTTGCGGGTGAGAATCCTGTTGAACACCTGGACTCCTCAACAAGACACAAGAACAGTTCTGATCAGCGCAGCTTCTGGGCCGTTCCTGTGAGGCGTGTGCAGTGATTTCAACAGCCGTGGTGTAACCGCCTGTTCAGTACCCCTCTTCACCTCTCTTCATGTCTTACGTCTACTTCTCGGCAGTCCCGACAACGGGAAAAGTCCTTTACGTTTTACAGACTTTTTAACACACATGATCTCGCGTGGTCCTCTCACTCATGCTGAAAAGTACTATCTTACAGACGAGGAAACAAGTTCCACGGGCTGTGTGACTTGGCAGAAGACGCACAGCCAGTGAGAGCGGAGCAAAACACAATGGCCCAAGGAATAAGCTTTCCAGACCTTCAAAGGGTCTCAAAAGACCAACCAGTTCAAATCCTTCAGGAAGATGCTATCTGAGACACTCACAGGACCAGGTCAGAAATGCAGGAACAGAGATAAATTCTCCAAAAAGTTACATCTAAGCTCTTTCTTTTGTTCACTTGTTCTTTTATATATTTAACTTTTTCCTTCAACCTAGCCAACAAGCACTTATTGCTTCCTTTGTTACTCAAAAGACATTACCTCCCCGAGATCCTTCACGCCCAGGGGGACATCACGGTCTCGTGTCTTTTGGCTACATCATATCCTAGTTTTCAGGTAGAGCCCTCCTCCAGGGCCCAGAGACAACAACACCTGGATCCTCCCGCACGCTGGCCGGGCACACACGCTGCAGCTGTGGGGGCTGCTCAATCAGACAAGCAGCGGGGACGAACATCGGGGGTGAGGAAGGATCACCCTCTTCTCTTCTCCCCCAGGTGAGGGTCCGGTCTATTCTTTCTCAAGTTAAGGTCTAGTAACCAAAGAGCCTGGTAAACGAACTCTCCAGAGTGAGAGCTACGCAAACACCACCTGTTTGGAAAATACTTTATTTCAGACAGGTAGGAGAGAGTGTTGGGTTCACGTTCTAATTCTTTCAGGTCAGACAGAGAAAAAGAGTTTCTAAACTTTAGGAGGTTCTTTGTTATAGCTGAACAAAGAGTCCTAGGCAGACAGCTCAACAGAATCTCCCACAAGTACAAGACCCAGCAGACACGGGACGTCCGCACGTGAGCGCCTCTGAGATGGTGAGGTGGCACACAGCAGACGTGCGGGAGCCCGTCCCCCGGTGTGACTCCTGCCCACGCCCTCCGAGGGGCTCTCCCAAAGTCCCGCCAGTGGGGTCTCTGAGTACAGAAATTAATGACCCAGTTGAGTAATATCTAACTTCTCCACTTACATTTTAAATCAAGAAAGTTAAATGTTATGGTTTAAGAGTGACGATGTTTGGTAAAATGTCCCCGAGTGAGAATTCCCGAAGCATCAGGACACCATCACACTCCCTAGGGTCCAGGAGGGGTGGGCTCTGAGGTCAGGTAGCCTGCGCCGACATCTGAACTGTCTGACGTCATCAAACGCTTCACCCTCACTGAATCTTACTTGGCTCACTTCAACAACGGTAAAACAATGCCTGTCTTGCAGAGGTTTTCCACAATTTAGGCCTAATATCTATGTGGTGCTGAGCACACGGATGTGCTCGATGCAGGGGAGCGACCACCACAGCGCTGACCAGCACACACACGCATCTCGAACGCACGTGGGGATCTAAGTGAAAACCTGAAGCAAAGAGCTTGCATTACAGCTAGTAAACAGCTGCTGAGTGAAGACAGAATCTCCCTGCTAAATGCTTTAGGGAAGAACCTATCTTCTTCCCTCCTTCCCAGTCCTCTTTCTCGGAAGGCAGTGCCCTCGCGTACGGGAAGGTGCAGCCACAGGGCAGGAGCCGGTCCAGTCGGGGGCCTGGCTTCACACAGGGGCCTGAAGCCAGTGGGGATTAGGGTTGGGGTTAGGTCAGAGGTGAGGGGCTGGGGTTAGGGTTGGGTGTTAGGGGTTAGGGTTAGGTTAGGGGTTAGGGTTAGGGGTTAGTGTTATGTTAGGGTTAGGTCGGGGCTTAGACTCAGGTTAGGGTAGGGGTTTTGTGTTAGGTTATGGTTATGGTCATGGTTAGGGTTAGGGTTATGGAACCTCCCGGCTCCGCTCTGGTGGAGGAGCCTTTGTGGCAATGGAGGTCCCTGGAGAGGTGGCTGTTGAGTCCAGAGTCCTGCAGGATAGCAAATGTGCTTGGCCTCTTGTGTCAGACGGAAGAAAGTACTAGTTGAGCTGGGCCGCGACAGATGGACACACAGACCTGCTTAAATACCAAACCTGGGATGGTGCAATCATGAAAATAAATAAGAGTTGCTAGTAATACCCACTGAGGCTAATAATTCATAAGCACACCCTAACCCAGACAAAGGGAAGACAAAACAGGCGGGCGAGAAAGCCCCTCCCTACAGTAGAGTGTCTGCCCGTGCACGGAAAAGGAGTGAGCCAATTAGAAAACAATCGCCATTTGGGAAATGTCTCTGGAAAATCAAGAAAGAAACATGAACGGATGTCAAAACTAGTGGGTGAAGCTGGGGTTCACGTACTCTCAAACTATCACCTCATAAGACGCTAATCCCTAAGGAGGAAGCTGGGCTTCCCTGTGCAGAGCCCAGAAGACACCTCATCCGAGGGAGCCAGGGTCCGGGCCGCAGAGTGGCGAGCCCGTCAGGGCACAGAGCGCGGCATCACTTCCGGGGCGCTGTCAGAAACATGCACACGCAGACCTGCCTCCAGGAAACACGGCCCACGCCCAGGCCTCTCGCCTATACATGCCAAGGTCGTGAGAACCGAGGAGAGAGGAAGGTCAGACTGGATCCTTCCGCCATGAAGGGTGTTACTGGGACAGCTGGGGATGTTTGAATGTGGTCTCTGGGTGAAGGATTTACAATCCTTTGTACAATTTCAAATATTGCTGTAGATGTGAATTTGTTTCAAAGTAAAAATTAAAAAAAAAAAAAACCCAGTTCTCTCATCAAACTAGGGTGTGAGGGGGTGTAAACGAGCTAACTGCTTTTACCTCCAGAGACCTTTGGAAAGGCAGGTCTCGTCACAGGTGGATTCAGGCCCGTGAGTGGACGCCGGCGACGGCTCACAAGCAGACCAGCGCTGCGTGCAGCAGCCCTGCACACGCCGCCTGCACCCTGGAGCGGAAGGGCACTCCTGTCACACGACTGCTTTCCATGCATCCTGGGTTGCGGTCAAACAGCTCGAAAGCCAAGAACGCAGAGTCAGTGCGAGTCCTTTCCCAGCGAGAAGGGCGGGAGTCGCTCCTGCTCACCCCAGTTGGCCAACTGGCCGAGGACGTGAGCTCTGAACCGGACTCCACCCAGCGTCACGCTGCTGGGTCAGGAGGACCTGCAAACACCACAAAAAGTCTCTACTCTTTAGACAAATTTGGGATTTGGCAGACAAATCCCATCACAAGTCAGGAAAGAAAGCTCTTTTGCTGTGGCGGCTACAATTTCCAGAATCACCCTGTGTCAGACGGTCAGCGTTTCACCAAACATTCAGGCCACCCACACGGACCCTGCACGTGCCCTGCAGCCGAGGGCATGAATGGAGACCCCGCGCGTGTCCCTGAAGGCCTTCGCCCAGAAGAACCAGTACAGCCCTTCCCACCTTCTCAAGAAAGGAACATCTGGAATTCCAACTCACTTTTTCCTAAACGAAGAACACGGCTTCCCACCTTCCCCAGTGAGCTGACAATTCCAGATCGACTGTGTCCACCACCAGAGGAAGAGCAGACAGCAGCTGCCCCCGTCTTCAGAATCAGTGAGCAGATTTCATCTGGGGCCTCACACGCGGCGTGATTATGACACTCACAGAAAGCACGTCAGCCGTCCCGCTTGTGTCTGCCACTCAACAGAGACCACTCGCCTGCAGAAGGGGTCCTGATATTTGCTAAGAATAGATCAAAATGCTTAAAAATATATATATTTAAAAACCTTCATCTAGTAAAGATTCTGAGCAGGACACAGACTGAGTATTTAAGGGAGGAGAGACGCTGAAGATACAGGTGAAACGAAACAATATCACTGACTGTCTGGGTCACGGTCAAACTAATCTTTTTAATTCCTGAGGGCAGAATACACAAATACAAACGTGTGCGCACTGGAAGAGGGTGGGTATACCGGGAAAGTTCCTTCTGGAAGGTGAGCGTGGCTTCCACCGAGGTCTTCAAGGCCCCAAGGAAGTCTGTCCACAGCCTGGCAGACATCACCTGGTGTTTCAAACACTGGGGCACTGCTCCCTGCAGACAGTTTTTGGGGGGTAGCGAGGTGACACACTCTGAGAAGCCACAGTACACGAAGTTTTCGTTCAGATTCAGGGAAGAAGGTGCTGAGTCAAGTGTTAACAGTTAAGAACTATAAATAATTCAAGGTCCCTGTTCCTCCTTTTGGAGCTAAGAGTTTGCAACACAACAATAATTTCCAGGCCTATTTCCGAATACAAGGGCCAAACAAAGTATTTTTATTTTTAACCTTCAACAGACCCTTTCCTTTCCTCACTCCGTCAGACGCTGCTGCGTGCTTACTCAACAGACATACTCAACAGCGAGCTCTGTTCCCTAAAGGAGGCCGTCGGCAGCACGTGGGGTCCCGCCGTCTTCACTGCGGGGCACCTAGAGGGCCACGGGCACCGTGGGAGGAGGGCGAGGGCGGAGTCTCTGCCACGTGCCCCCTTCTCTCCCCATTCTCCCATCGCAACCCTCAGCCTTAACCTGCGCGAGGTGGCCGTCCCCCTCCTTGGGGGCGGGGAGGACGGTGTGACACTCACTCCAGTGACTCCTGTGCAGATGCTCCTGAGGCAGGAGGCCGCACCAGGGGTTTCACCACAAAACGCACCTCCTACCCTCAACCTCCCCTTTGAAGTAAACCCTCCCCAAGAGAAGAGTTGGTCTTCACGCCACACGTGCGGGCACGCAGGGCAGAGAAGCCACGCAATTCTTTCCACTAAATAAAGGGCTCCGGACACGTGTTCTTTACGAAAAAGCAACAAAAGCTAAAACCAGACCGACAACGCGCACCCACGACAAGGACGCGCGGGCGGTGAGGCCGAGGCGGGAGCGGGGAGGACCCGCGATGCCGGGCAGGAGCCGGCCTTCGTCGGCCCGAGAGATGCTCCCGCTCCTGCTCGCAGACACTTAAGCAACCACGTCCCAGTGTCATCATCGTTTAAATCTCAGAAACTCACGTCAGGGTAAGGGATGACACGGGCCCCTGAAGAAAATCTTTCTCCAAGCCTGTCCGAGAACTGGTTTATGGGTTTAGTTTTGTGATTAAATGTAAATTTAGCAACAGCTAAAAAAGGCAAGGCAGAAGTGGAAAGCTACCTCCTTTTCATGCGAGTAACTCAGGCCAGCTTTTCCCCACTCACACTTTTTTTTAGGCCACATGGGACAGAACCAGCAGGTGAGAAGGGGCCACACAGAACTTGAGCAGAGGCTCCAAGGGTGGAGGTCGCGGCGGGGCAAGCCCTCCTCAGGGGCACCTGCAGTGTGGGGACACGCGTTCCCACGATGACCAGAGCGTGCGGCCAGCACCAGCGGGGCCGGGTCGGGAACCCGATGTCACACTACGCTGCAGACAGCCCAGCACAGCGAGGAATTACTCTGCAGAACGCTCGCAGCGCCTTGATGAGAAAAAACCCCTGAACTGATCCAAAGCACTAACAGGGCAGATGAAATCTTTCTGGTGAGCTTAAAAAGCAGCCAAAGGGCTCTCAATAGGTTACACCGCTGCTTAAATGGTGGACAGGTAATTAAACAGTATGACTTACCCGAAACTTCTGTTACAGTTGTAACTATTCAGTAAAGTTGAGTTACTCTAAAAAGTTGTTTATCTCAATAAGTTGTTTTAAAAAGTCAAGGAGATAGATGCTGAATGACACCACATTTTTATAGTACCATCTAACATCTAATTACGCCTTAGAGTCATGTTTAAAAGAGACCTGTCTAACGCATGCAGATACCTGTGACACTCCGGCCGTGCTTATAATCAGCACGTCACGGAAATCATACCACCATCAGGTGGCGACGGCCTAAGGCTTCGGCCCAAGAGCCTGGATGAAGACGCTGCCTACAAGTTACAGGCCGCGAGAGCAGGGAGCCCCACGAGCTGCGAGGAGCAGCAGCCCACAGAAACGAATGCTACACAGGAAGATCCAGAAATTCTACTTCAAGTTTTCTGTAATCAGCTGGATTTATTTTTAAAAATATTTTGGTCATTTTCTTTAAAGCCTGTAAGCTTGGCCTAACGCTCTACCGGGGGTAGGGAAAAACAGTTATCTCCCATTATTAGTAATGGCAGAGTTTTAAGGGAAAAGGTCCTTTAAGAAAAGCGATCTACGCACGTGGCCCGTGGAGAAACACGAATGCTTCAACTGGTCCTCACAGTCGTGGCCTTTCAGTTGGTCCAGAGCCAAGCCTGCGCCACCCACCCGGGGCTACTGAGAAGACTCCCTCCGCAGCATTAAAAATGTACTTAGAGAGACTCCCCTGGTGGCGCAGTGGTTAAGAATCCGCCTGCCAGTGCAGGGGACACGGGTTTGACCCCTGGGCCAGGAAGATCTCACATGCCGCGGAGCAACGAAGCCCGTGCACCACAACTACTAAGCCTGTGCTCTAGAGGCCGTGAGCCACAACTACTGAGCCCACGTGCTACAACTACTGAAGCCTGTGCACCTAGAGCCCATGCTCCATAACAAGAGAAGCCACTGCACTGAGAAGCCCGCGTACCGTAACAAAGAGTAGCCCCCCTCACTGCAACTAGAGAAAGCCTGTGCACAGTAATGAAGGCCCAATGCAGCCAATAAATAAATTAATTAATTAATTTAAAAAAATGTAGTTAGAAACTCAACAGCTGCTTTTCCTGACAGTGCACATCCTGCAGGAGCAGGACCTTCCCGGTCCAGCAAACTACACACACGCTTCCTACCTCAGACACCGCTGACGTCCACAGTGTGAATGTCTGTCCAAATGTTCTGTCAGTCATCCGGGGCATCTATAAGCTGCGTGCTCACAGTTAAAAATGCTTTAAAATAGCTGAAGATGAAACATGCCACTGCACCATTAGGTTTAGTTTCTAATCCTCTCATTTCTCTTACACGTGAATTATTTTCTTCTGTGCCAAACGAACCTTCCAAATATCCCATTTTTCCTTTCTCTGTCTTTCTTATTTCTGTTGGACATCGGTTTGCTCCTTCACTAGGGTTCTGCCGGGGAGGTTTAAGCTTTGGTTCTGGCTAAGACACAGGAAACACCCCCCAAAAGTGAATCGTTCGAGAGAAAGAGTTGAAAGAAAAAGCCTTCCACAGAGCACCACTTCTGTGCGGGTCACACCTGCCCGTGGCGGGCAGGGAACAGTCCACACCCCATGCAGGAAGCGCATCTCGTCCCCCAGCGGGATGTCACACTGCGGGGGGGGGGGGGGGGGCACGGGAACAGCTCCCGGGGCACCTACGGTGACGGCCCTGCCAGCTCTGTCCCCCCGCGGAGGCAGCCAGCGCTGCAGGGCGTGGAGCGGCACACGGGTCTCCCCGAGAAACACAGCCGCGTGTGCGGCAAACAGGACTGACATGGGGCCCAGACGGACGCGGCTCCCGGCACCCGCTGGTCAGCCCCGGACACAGGAACGAGCACGCGCTGAGCCGACGGAGCGCACGCGGCCTCCAGGAGCAGGGGCACAGCGGAGGCCCCCGGCACGTGCCGCGGCGCCTGTGACGGGCCCCGGGGCTGGTCAAGCTGGCTGCTGGGGACTGTGGTCCTGGAGCTGACCTCCGTGCATTTCCGTAGCACATGTTCTCACCCACGGAAAACACGGCGCCCCTTCCACGCCACAGACCCCCGGCAACCCTGCAGTCTCACAGACGCGCGCTGGTCCCAACACAGACCGAGAGACGGCGTCCACAGCCGTCACCAGCCCTGGGATCACAGCTCCGACAGCAAAGCGAGTCTGCCCAGCTGCGCAGAGAGGTCACGAGGCCGACACGCACGGCGGGACCCTCGGGCCACCAGGCGTGCCTGGCCAGGTGCCTTCACGGTCCGCTGCCGCCGGCCTCGCGCAGACGCGGTGCTCCCGCCCCAGGCCTCAGCGGCCCTCGTTGTCCCCAAACAACTTGCGGGCAAGACAACCTCGTGTGGGTTCTGGTTTCCTTCTTATTCTTGGAAACAGCTGGAAAAGGACGAATCTCTTCTCACGCGCCCCCTGAAGGTTCAGTAAAACCTCTCCTCAGATGACTCTGGGCCTGGTGCCTCGGGCCCAAGGTTGGGGGGGGTGGTTAAAGTACTATTCAACTTCCTTTACTGATGATTGGGCTTTTCTGTTCTCCTATTGCTTCTTGAGTCATTTTGATATTTTATATTTTCCCAGAAAAGTATCTCCTTAAACTAAGTTTTCATGCTTATTGCCACGCTGCTGCTTGAAAGCATGTCTTGTGATGAACCCGTTTTTATCTAATTCTCTCCCCCTTTCTTTCCCTTCCTGACGGTTCATACCTGCTGTCCCCCCACCGCCCCAATATCTTGTCAAAGGTTTTCTGTATTTTACAAGTCTCCTCAAAGAACCAGCTTCTGGTTTTCCCAATCATCTCTACTGCTATTCTGTTTTCAGCTCACTAACTTCCGACTTACCGTTTTATTTCATTCTTTCTGCTTTGTTTGGGCGTACTCTGTTCTCTTTCCAGCATCTCGAGTTTGAAAGCTTGGCTCATTTGTTTTCATTCTTTCTTATTTTCAAATATTTTCAACCATACCTCTGCATTTAAGGGTATAGCTTTCTCTCTTTAGCTGCTCCTACAAGATCTAATGTGAAGTAATCTCATTCTAAATATTTTCTAATTTTCGTTATAATTACCTCCTTAACCTGTGCAGTATTTAGAAGCAGTTTTTGCTTCCTAAACACTCTTTTCTTTTCTTGCCCCACTCTCTCTTCACTGTTGTTAGAGAAACCTGTCACTCCTCTACCATCGCGACTTTGTGCACCACGCCTGTCTCTGCTGCTTCAGGACGGCCCTGAGCGGTCCCTCACTCTGAGGGACTGCCCACTCTCTCAGGCCCTCGATGCCCCCCACTCCTTCCTCACCTTGTGTGAGTGCAAAGGTCCATGTTACTCCTTCCCCTCTCTCCCTGCACTGCACGCAGCAAAACCACGACCTACTCTGCCGCTGTAGCTACGTCACTGCCCGTGGCTCGGAGAAAAACACACCACCGCGCTCACTGGTCTCAATTTAAATTCACTCCCGTGAACCTGGGTGGACCCCAGGCTGCGGGGTGCACAGACACCCCCAGGCCATGTGCCTTCCCGGGCAGCGATCTCACCCCCTTCCACATATTCTTCCCTGGCTCGATCAGACAAGAACCCCAGTGGGCCACATTTACCCCCCCGGCCGGGCGCTGCCCCCGCCGACCATCGGGGCGCCGCTCTGTTCGGTGCTGGTTTTGCTCTCTCCTCACTCACACCCGTCGGCCAATGTGCAGCTACTTCTCCCATCGCAAAAGCACCCTTTTCTTGACCCCACCTCTCCTGTGAGCTGTCACTCCATGTCTCTGCCCCTCTTTGCCAAAAAACTTGTTTTTAAAAAATGTCCCCAGTGCTTCTAACCCTCCCGGCTCCCCGTGTCTCACAACCACTGCAATCTGCTTCCCAAGACCCCCGCTGACGCCACGTCAACAGAACCACTGTCAGTCCTTTGGCTTCACCGCCCCGACCCACCAGCGGCATTTAGTGCCGTGGCAACTGTTTCCTCTTTGGAATGTTCTTTGCATTCACCCTGGAAAGGACACCGCCCCTTCCTGGGTCTCCTGCCCACTGGCTGGGACCTGGCTCCCCGCCGCGTGGGGAGCGGCCTGGGCTCAGTCCTTGGCCCTCTCCTGTCTCAACTGCCTTCCCATCACCTCACAGAGTCTCGTGGCTTTAAATATCCAAACGCTCCACGGATGCCGCAGACCTGATGGCCCAGCCTCCCGGCCGGACAGCTGCAGAGACCTCACAGTCAACAGGCCCACCTGCATCCCTGCTTCTCCTCCCCAACAGCTTCAGGTGCACACGTCCCACGTCAGCTGATGGCAACTCCATCCTTCCAGCTGCTCAGGCCAAAGACCTTGGGGTCGGCCAAGACGCCTCGTTCCCTCATATCCCACACGTCCAGAATACTATTTTCTCCATTGAGGTATAGTTCATGTACAACTATATGAGTTTCAAGTGTACGGCACAGTGATCTACAGGTTTTAAACGTTATATTCCGTTTATAGTTATAATATTGGCTGTACTCCCTGTGCTGTTCAATATATCCTTGTAGCTTATTTATTTTACACTTAGTAGTTGGTACCTTTTAATCGCCTGCTCCAATACTCCCCTCCCCCTGCTAACCACTAGTTTGTCCTCTATATCCGTGAGTCTGTTTTTTTTGTTATATTCACTAGTTTTATTTTTTAGATTCCACATATAAGTGATACCATGTTACCTTTCTTTGTCTGATTTATTTCACTTGGCATAATGCCTTCCAAGTCCATTCATGCTGTTGTAAATACCAAAATTTCACTCTTTTCTGTGGCTGAGTGATATTCCATTGTATGTATGCACCACATCTTCTCTATCCCTTCATCTGTGGACGGACACCCAGAGTGCTTCCACATCTCGGCAATTGTAAACAGTGCTGTCATGAACACTGGGGTGCATTATCTTCTCAAGTTAGTGTTTCTGTTTTCTTTGGATGTATGCCCAGGAGCAAAACTTCTGGGTCATATGCTATTTCTCCTTTTAGCATTTTGAGGAATCTGCACACTATTCTCCACAGTGGCTGCACCAATTTACCCTCCCATGAACAACGGAGAGGGCTCCCTTTTCTCCATGCCCTCTCCAGCGTTCGTTCTCTGTGTTCTTTTCAATGACAGCCCTTCTCGCAGCTGTGAGCTGATGTCTCATTGTGGCTTCAGCTTACATTTTCCTGATGATTAATGATGTTGAGCATCTTTTCACGTTCCTGTTGGCCACCTGTGTGTCTTCTTTGGAAAAATGTCTATTCAGGTCTTCTGCCCATTTTTAAGTTGGGTTTTGGATTTTTGATATTGAGTTGTATGAGCTGTTTATATATTTTGGATTTTAACCCCTTATCAGTCATATCACCTGCAACTATTTTTTCCCATTCAGTAGCTTGTCTTTTGTTTTGCTGATGGTTTTGTTTGCTGTGCAAAAACTTTTAAGTTTAATTAGGTCCCATTTGTTCATGTTTTTGTTTCCTTTTGCCTTAGGAGACAGATCCTTAGAAATATTGCAAAAATTGTTCTGCCTATGTTTCCTCCTGAAAATTTTATGGTTTCCAGTCTTACATTTAGATCTTTGATTCATTTTGAGTTTTTCTTTGACATATGGTATGAAAAAACATTCTAATTTCATTGTTTTACATGTAGCTGTCCAGTTTTCCCCACACCACTCACTGAAGAGACGGTCTTTTCTCTGTTGTATGTCCTTGCCTCCTCTGTCATAGATTAACTGACCGTACGTGTGTGGGTTTATTTCTGGGCTCTCTATCCTGTTGCACTGACCTGTGTGTCTGGGTTTGTGCCAGCACTACACTGTTCTGATGACTGCAGCTCTGTAGTGTAGTCTGAAGTCAGGGAGCCTGGGTCCTCCAGCTCTGTTCTTCTTTCTCAAGGTTATTATGGCTATCTGGGGTCTCTTGTGTTTCCATACAACTTTAAAAATCAGTCCTCTAGTTCTGTGAAAAATGCCATTGATATTTTGATAGGGATTATATTCAATCTGTAGACTGCCTTGGGTAGTACGTTCATTTTAACAATATTAACTCTTCCAATTCATGAACATGGTATATCTTTCCATCTGTTTGCATCACCTTCAGTTTCTTTCATAAGCATCTTATAGTTTTCAGAGTTCAGGTCTTCTGCCTCCTTAGGTAGGTTTGTTCCTACATGTTTTATTCTTTTTGATGTGATGTGAAAATGGGAGTGTTTCCTTAATTTTGCTTTCTGGTATTTCATTGTTAGTGTATAGAAATGCAACAGATTTCTGTATATTAACTTTGTGGCTGGTAACTTTATTAAAATCATTAATGATTTCTAATAGTTTTTCATGGCATCTTTAGGGTTTTCTGTGTAGAGTAAATATCACCTGCAAACAGTGAGTTTTGCTTCTTCCTTTCAAGTTTGGATTCCTTTTCTTTTTCTTCTCTGACTGCTGTGGCGAGGATTTCCAATACTGTGTTGAATGAAAGTGGCAAGAGGAGACATCCTTGTCTTGTTTCTGATCTTAGAGGAAAAGCTTTCAGCTTTTCACCAGAGTATGATGTTAGCTGTGGGCCTCTCATATATGGCTTTTATTATATTGAGCTATGTTTCCTTTATCCTCACTTTCTGGAGAGGGTTTTTTTTTTAAATTTTTTATCATAAATGGATGTTGAATTTTGTCAAAAGCTTGTGCACCTACTGAGATGATCATATGGTTTTTATTCTACAATTTGTTAATGTGGAATATCACACTGATTGATTTGTGGATACTGAACCACCCTTTCACGCCTGGGATAAATCCCACTTGATCACAGTGTGTGATCCTTTTAATGTGCTGTTGGATTTGGTTTGCTAGTATTTAATTGAGAGTTTTTGCAACTATGCTCATCAGTGATACTGGCCTGTAAATTTGTGTGTGTGTGTGTGTGTGAGAGAGAGAGAGAGAGACAGAGAGAGAGAGAGAGAGAGAGAGAGAGAGAGGGAGAGAGAGAGGGAGAGAGAGAGAGAGATCTTTGTCTGGTTTTAGTCTCAGGGGATGCTGGCCTCACAGAATGAGCTTGGAAGTGCTCCTTCCTCTGCAACTTTCAGAAGGACAGGGGTTAACTTTTCTCTAAGTGTTTGGTAGAATTCACCTGTGAAGCCATCTGGTCCTGGACTGCTCTTTGTTGGGAGTTTTTAAAATAACTGATTCAATTTCACTACTGGTCATTGGTCTGTTCATATTTTCTACTACTTCTTAGTTCAGCCTTAGGAGAGTGAACATTTCTAGGAATTTATCCATTTCCTCTAGGTTGCCTCTTTTATTGGAATATAGTCACTCGTGGCAGTCTCTTCTGACCCTTTGTATTTCTGTGCTGTGAGTTGTAACTTCTCTGTTTTCATTTCTCATGTGTTGATTTGGGCCCTCTCTCTTTTTTCTTGATGAGTCTGGCTAAAGGTTTATCAATCTTGTTTATCTTTTCAAAGAATCAGTTCTTAATTTCATTGATCTTTGACTTATTTATTTTTGGTCTCTATTTCATTTTAATTCTGCTCTGATCTTTATGATTTCTTTCCTTCTACTAACCCTGGGTCTTACTTGTTCTTTTTCTAGCTCCTTTAGGTTAGGGTTGTTTACTGGAGACTTTGTTTCCTGAGGCAGGCTTGTATTGCTATCAACTTTCCTTAGAACTGTTTTTGCTGCATCCCATAGGTTTTGGGTTGTCTTGTTTTCCTCACGTCCAGAATCTTATCAACTTTCAACTCCTATCCCACTACCATGTGGTCCAAGCCCCCATTATCTCCTGCCTGAATTCCTTTAATGGTCCTGCAGCTTCCGCTCCTGTCTCAAGTCTAATCTCAATACAGCAGCTAGAGGGATTATCTTAAGTCAGACCCTGCCAGTCCTCCACTCGAATTCCTGCAATGCTCCTCATTTTGTGCAGAGTAAATGACAAAGGCCTACAACACTCTATACCCACGGGGCCTGATCCTCTTTCCTATCACTGCTCCACAGCTTCATCCATGGCCTTTGCTCCTGCTGGTACCTCTGCCTGGAGTACTCTTCCTCCAGGTATCTTCGTGGCTAACTCACTCAGCTTCTTCAGTTCTGTGCTCTGATCTCAGTCTGTCAACAAGATTTACTCAGACACCCTATCTGATAATACAACCTGTCCTCTCTCCACCCAATCCTCTTTATCCAACTCTTTTTTTTTTCTCCAACCTGTGTCTAACGTATCATATATGTGCTACATACCCCGCTGTGGTTACTGCCCACTACCTGCCTCCGCCCTCTGCTCGAAGGCGAGCTTCACGAGGCCAGGCTCCCTGTCTGTTTTGTTGACTCATGCAATCCAAGTGCCTAACAATGCATGGCAAATATCAGGCCCTCACCAAGTATCTGATGAATGAATGAGTGGACGCTGACCTTTAAATTTAGTGTGGGCCTCCTGACACACGTTCCATGTGTGCTTCGCACCCACCGGATCAAGCTGGTGAATTACAAATCCTCTATGTCCTTTAAGTATTTCTGTCTGTTGGCCGCCTTAGTGTCTGAGAGGTGTGTTACAATCTGCAGCTCTGACTGTGGATGTACTTCTTCATTTCATGAACCTGGAGACTGTTTTCACTGTGTCTACAGTCCATTATTTTATAACCGCTTCATGGTTTGTTCCTTTTTCACAATTAGGAAATAGCGTCCTATCATTTGATGCCTTTTGCTTAAAATTATCTCTGATGGGTATTAATGTTGCCACCTCAGCTTCCTCTTGGTGAGTGTTTACATACATCTCCCCCCACCCCGTACTTTTACTTGTATTTTTTAAAATTAATTAATTTATTTATTTATTTATTGGCTGTGTTGGGTCTTCGCCGCTGCACACAGGCTTTCTCTAGCTGTGGCAAGCGGGGGCTACTCTTCATTGTGGTGCACAGGCTCCTCATTGTAGTGGCTTCTCTTGTTGCAGAGCACGGGCTCTAGGTGTGTGGGCTTCAGTAGTTGCGGCACATGGGCTCAACAGTTGTGGCTCACGGGCTCTAGAGCGCAGGCTCAATAGTTGTAGCGCACGGGCTTCATTGCTCCACGGCATGTGGGATCTTCCTGGGGCAGGGATTGAACCCATTCATGTCCCCTGCATTAGCAGGCGGATTCTTAACCCCTGTGCCACCTAGAAAGCCCCGTACTTTTATTTTTTCACCCTTCGGCACCATTTTGAAGACAGCATGTAGTAGAGAATAATCCACCCTGACGTTCTCTGGCTTTATAGGTGAATTCATGTGCATCACGACTCCTCACACACTTTATTTTGTATTTCTACTTTTGAAATAATAGCAGTTCAGTTCCCCTTATCTCACCAGTCTGTAAACATTAGCAAATGTATCCAAAGTTCAAACTCAAATTCAACTGTAGTGGAGGAATATTTCTACTATTTGGAACTTATGCGGATTGAAATAAATAACAGATGTACTGGAAAGTGAGATACAGAGGGAAGATGACTTTAAGAAGGTACTGAGCTTGGGGCAGCAGCAGACCTACTGTAAACCTTGTGCATAAACTCTACCTACTTCCCATCCTCGAATCAGACAGGCAAAAGAGGTGGGAGCTCTCCCCACCCGGACGCCAGGGCAGCCAGCACCCCTGGAGACGCCCCTGGCCCCGCGGGAGGACAGCTGGTCTGGGAGCTCAGAGTTGGGCTAGAGCAGTTTCTCAAGTACCTTCCAGAAATAATTTTCTATGACCTCCACAGATTGGTGCCTTCTAATTATGCTGAGTCCTCCACGCGTGTTTGCTGAGTCAACAGGGTGCCAGTGTGAGGAAGGCCCAGCACTCCTGGAATCAGCCTCGCGAGACGCAGGCATCTTTCCCTCTGATCACCACTCTGCAAGGCACACCTGCTAGGCCTGTGCTGGGTGCAGACGCAATCTAAGCTCCAGGGAGAAAACAGTAAACCATCCCAGACAAAATCACACCCAACACACCAGTGACGTTTGTCACTGAGAGTTGAGAAGACAGCAAAAGCCCATCTCACGCTGAGCAGCCCAAGTGCAGAAGGAGCAGAGCCAAGCGGCCTGCGGCCCAGGCCCAGGACAAGAGCGCGTGGCGTCGGCTCTGGGAGGAACCGCCTGTGCACAGACACGGAGAGAAGCAGCAGGCGAGAGGAGGAAGAGGGGAGTGAGAACCCATTTCAGAGTGTTTCAGAGCTTTGACTCTGGGTGAAAATGTGAATTTACACGACCTGTTTAGTTTCCGCACATGGCACCAAACGCCACGCTGATCGCAGCCTTACCGGGGGGCCTCAGCCCGCCAGTCCCAGGCAGTGTTGCGGTAACACCCCAGAGGCCTTCCTAAGCACAGCGGCGCTGAGAGGCCCCGGGGTGTGTGACCTTCCCCCACGTGGTACTCCACGCACTCCATGCAGCAGAAGCAGGTGACAGTCGGAGGGAGGGATACAGCTCATGACGAAGCCTTCACTTCACTTTCAAGCCTCCACTTTCTGAAAGTTTGTGCCGCCAAAGCATTTAGGAAAAAAAAAAAAAAAAAAAAGGAATAGGGACTCATTAAGAAAACAGAGAAAATAAAGATGAGCAGAAAAACGCCGGCCATCCTTAGTCCCACCACAGGAACACAGCCACCGCCAACACACGGTGACCGTCCTCAGGCTCTGGCCCTCACGCGGGTGCTCACGTTACAGGCATACCTGTGGGTTGAGCTCGTTCGATGAACTCCATCAAAAGCCTTTAACCAGGGCACGACACTGTCCCAGCACGGCATTTTCACACGGCCGCCTCATACGCCAGTCTATTCCAAGGAAACACCCCTAAAGGGCTGGCTGTCATGGGACGACGGAAAGGAGCTGTGACTCACGGCATCCATGTGTGTGGGTGAATCATCGTTTGCTCAACTGCTGCCAGGATACTGGACATTTAGGTTGTTTCCATTTTTTCCACTGTTATAAATCGCTAAGTGGACTCTGTTTCGTTCGACAGCACCAAACAAATGCCTCCTGTATGAGAGGCGCTCACTCGCGCATTTACTGAATGAACAACCGTTTACACATATACACAATGTTCCCTGTGCTGAAAACCTCCACACACGAGGCTTTCCCCCCCTTTTTCATATTTAGGACTGTTTCCTTGAGATAGATTTCCAAAAGTGAAAAGTCTGGATCAACTTGGGGCCTCGGGTAGCTTGGCAATTTGCTTTCCAAAAAGGAAGTATCAATTCGCATTCCCAACATGAAACATGAGGAGACCGTCTCCCTCTCCTGTCACCTAAGCTGGCCACTATCTTTTCAAAATCTTTTCCTACTTTGGTTAGTGGGGAAAAAAAAGTCCTGCTTCATTAAGCTCACTTACAGTTTTGAATACTAGAGAGGCTATATACTTCCTCTTATATCTGTTAACTAGTCTGTTCTGAAACAGTTTTCTAACAATCATTACTATCTAAGTCAAATTTATTCCTTCCAGCTCAGTTGTAGGTTGCCGTAAAAAAAAAACATTTTGAGGAAGTAAATTCCAGAAGACACTTTCTTTAAAGGACTAACCTAAACACAGAGCCGGGAGCAGCTTGCTCGCGGCAACGTGCTATGACTGACGGCAGAGCTGGGGTCGGGTCTCAGCTCCTGACCTTCCCCGAAGGCGTGCCTGTTAGGAAGCTCTGTTTCGTCTGTGGCATTTTTCTGGGGTGATGGTGTCACCGAGGAGGGGGACGGGGGCAGAGCTGGGAGGAAGCGTTCTTCTTCGAGGAAACCATCCTAGGTGAACTCAGAGCCTCTCGGGCCGTTCTCCACAGCGGCACTCCACGAGAGCGGCTTGAGCAGAGCTTTGTCAGCCCTGGCTTAGGCTCTCTATGAAGGCGTCCTGTAAATGAGCGAGCGCAACACAAGCAAGGCAGAACCACGTCAGAGAAGACAAGCCGAGAGTCTGAGCAAGACAGACAGCCACCGCTCGCTGACGGCCGACAGCAGAGCCCTTTCCCGACAGCCGGTGCAAAGGGTGGACGGAGCTGCTCGAGGCAGAGACACTGCTCCTCGTTCCCTCGGAACGTCCTAGCAGGAGCAAGTGGCCAGGAGGGCGCAGACGCAGGGTGAGGACGTCAGAGCGAAGCGTAAACTCGGGCCGTCACCACGGGCCAGGTGGCAGCAGGATTAGACCAGTCTGAACTCTCCCAGCCTTTATGAAGATCCTTTCAACTGAAGTAGAACTGGCCTCCAGTGCTGTGTTAGCCTCAGGCACACGAGAGTGACTCAGCTACACGCATGCGTGTGCACGCGCTCCTTTTCATACGCTCGTCCCGCTTTATCCCAGGATGCGGCACACACAGCAGGACCTGGCTGCTCGTCCACGTGACACAACACGGCCACGTCTGCGGACCCCCGACCCCCATCCTCCGCTCCCAGCTCCCTCCCCCTTGGCAGCCGCAGGTGTGTCTCTGCATCCGCGAGTGTGTCTGTTTCGTAGACGAGCTCATTTGTGTCCTGTTTCAGAGTCCACGTGTAAGTGACGTCATACGATGTCTGCCTCACTTCACTGAGTATGATCATCTCTAGGTCCACCCATGTTCCTGCACACGGTATCACTGCGCTCTTTGTCATGGCTGGGTCGTGTCCCACGTCTCCTTAATCCAGTCGTCTGTCGACGGGCTTTCAGGTGGCCTCCCCGTCTTGGCTGTCGCGAACAGTGCTGCTGTGAACGTACGGTGCAGGTAGATTTTTTTCTAAATTAGCAAACTATTCTGGAGCTTTGCCCACAGGGCACGTGACTACGAACCAGACGCTATGAATCCCAGAAAGCGCATCACCTCCCCACGTGCAGTCAGTCACAGAGGACATGCCACTGCTCCAGGGCCTGGTACCCTGCCACCAAGCGGTCCTCTTCAGCCAGTGCTGCCTGCCAATCGCCAAGCCCAGGGGCCTCAGAGCGCACACCCTCCGTGGGCAGCAGAGTCCTGTGACGTGGCCAACGCGGGCGTGGTGGCACTGTCTCCCCTTCCCTCCTTTCTGTGATGGAGCTCCCATCGCCCGTGGGGACGCTGTTCCGCCCAGCAGACCCTCCCCTGACCTGCACCCCCACCCCCGCCACCAGCACAGCTGCACGGCCCCGCGCTGGCCGCGATCACTCAGCAGTCATGGTTGGCTGCTCAGCCATCAGCTCATCTGAAGAGACGGCCTGTGACAGGCGCCCCTGCGTCCCCCACCAGAGTCAAGGGGACGGAGGCACAGGAGGGGGACGTCGTCCCTGAGGTCAGGCAGTCAGGAGCGGCGTGGGGACGGGAGCGCGGGCGCGTGGTTCCAGAGAGCGGAGTCTTCACCCCCAGGCGCCACGGCCCTGCTGACTCAGCATCCTCTGCTCTCCAGCGACGGACGACAGTCCGGCGATATTTGCGTGACCCAAGCAAGGTCCACCAGGTACATGGACCCCGGGACCCAGCAGGAGTCCCCCCTTGTGTCCACATGGAGGAGAAGGCAGGGCTCCGGTGACAGCTCCAGCCTCCAGGACTGAGCTCTGCCTGAGGCCAGACCAGGGGCCACATGCGGACTCCCGGCCACACGAGCCCCGCTGCCGGAGCTGCGTGAAGCTGCTTCTCTCGCAGGGAGCCCCCGAGACTCCGGCCGCCGGGTCTGGGGGAGCATCGTCCCTCCTGGCCCCTTCCCTCTTCTCTGAGCATCTCCTTGTGGTCTCTCCCGGTGCCTCCCCTCTGCCCCTCCTGACACGCGCACCTCCTGTGCCTCCGACCCGCGGTCACCCGTGTGTGCGCTGTGTCCCTGTCAACGCTGGGCAAGGACACCAAGAACCGCCAGCTACAGGCGACCCCTCCCCAGCTCACGCTCACCGGCCCCGCACCCCCCACACTCAGCCCGCGGCGCCCGGCGCCTGTAGGACCCGTCCCTCCAAACGTGGGCGCCTCCAGCTCAGCACAAACAAAGCACATCGTTACCTCCCCCCAAACACGCTCTTCCTCCTGAGTCCCCAACCTCGCTCCTGTGGGACACACACGGTCACCAAATCAGAAACGTGAGTGACACCAACTTAACTGTTTTACAAATTTTCATAGAAAACACACCCAAATACTAGGCACCCTGCTAGATCCTGAGGGTAAAGTAACGAACGAGAAACAGACCTTGCCTTCAAAGACTTCCATGTAATCGGCAAATACAAACTAACAGTGATGATCACTGCATGTTAAAGGTAAATTCAAGACACTGAGACGAATCTAGTCTGGTCTGAGGAGGGCTCAGAGGAAGGCTTCTTGGAGGAAGCGGGGCTTAACCCAAAACATGAATGTGCGTTAAAAAGGGAGGAGGGGGAGGAACGGGAAGTAAAGCGAGAAGAACACTCCAAGGAACAGGAATAAAAAAGCTCAAAGATGGGGGAAGAGAGAGACGGGTGTAGTACCACTGCACGAGCAACGTCCATTTGTTAAAACCTTCCCGAAGCCGGGCACCACCTACGGTAAAACCTTTACTCCTGCTGTTCATTATATCAGGCCTACAAAATAGGAGCACTAATCTTATGTTGCAGGTTAAAGCACTGTCAGAGTTCCAAGAGGTTAGATGACTTTTGCAAAGACTGTATAGCTAATAAGAGGCGGAACGGGCTCTGAACATAGGTCTCCATCTCCAGCGACCCTGCATCTTCCCAACCACCCCAGGGCCCCGTACGCTCCCGCTCCACAGCCAGGAAAACTGCAGGCCCTGCTGAGCTCTCCACCGCCCTCCACTGCTCCCGCCCAGTCCGCATGTACGCCTAGAGACCCAGCCCACTATCTGTCATCTGGACTCTTAGAGGCTCTGATTACTGTGCATGGATAAAGTGTGTGTATGACACAAAGGCAGATCAGAGCTACTTCGTTTTCCCATCGTGAGATCCGCCAACTCATCTGTACGTGTTCTTCTGTTACCACTGCGGGAATACTCTGGTTTGCGTCCAGGGCCAGCCCTGGAACCGTCCAGGACGCAGCCACAGGCCCTCCTATGCTGACGGCGCTCTCTTCCTGAGAAATCTCACCCAGTCCTCGGGCACCAAATCGCAGCCCTAAGGCCGCCACTCCTGGATCTGTCTCACATCTCCCACGACCACCAGATTCCTAGGTCCAGCGGCCTATTAGGGGCCTCGATGGGGCGTGTAACAGGACTGCCTCCTGCCCCTTGGGACGTGCGCAGCCTGCCGTCACAGCCCACCGCCCTAACGCACAACGCCCGACACGCAACAAGCAACCTGGCAGCACGTGCTCCCGGAACACGGGCGCGCTGCTCTGTGAGCCCAAGACTCTGAGCGTGAGCGGACCGGGCTGTCCCAGAGAACCCTGGAGAGCGCGGCCTCCGTGGGCTACACGTGCTTCTGGAGGGGGGAAGGCGCGGAGGCTGGCTCCGAGCCGTGTGCCGGGGAGCCCCAGGCGTCAGTGACAGCCTCCCCGGGACATGAGCAATGCCTCAACGTCCACTCACCTCTAGGACAGTGTCTGTAAAACCTGGAGACTTGTATAACGCAGACTCCCAGACTTTCCACCCGCCACCAGTGCAGGACTGCATGGGGAGCGGCTCGAACATCTCTATTCTAAACAAATGGCCACAGTGATTCTTACCGATCAGCTTGAGGAAGATGGCGGCAGAAGCCTTGCCCTTCACCACCGAGAACGGCCCTGCTCGCTGGGCGCCAGCATCCAAGCCTGCCCTGAGCTCTCAGTCAGCACACCAGAAATGATCTCGAAGTTGTCCAAACGGTAACTCCCTGTTTTATTCCTGAGCAGAGGTCACTGGTGACCCGAGAGACTTCTCGGACAACAGGCACACGTCAGGTGGACCTGTACTCTCAAGAGAGGCCTGGTTTGCTTCCCTGGCACGAAGTTAACTGTGCTAACCCATCACCAATCCCCACACCCAATCTGTGTCTTTACTGTGATGGGTCACTGTCAGCTGTCATCACTTTTTCCCTTAAAACTGTTGAAGAATCAAAATTTTATTAGCTTCGCTTTCTAAAGTCCACTCCTTTCAATTATCATTTCAAGTAAAGCCAGGGTCAAAGCTTTGAAGATTTATGTCATCCCCTCTACAAATCCGCTCCCCCCCACCCCCGCCATTCTCCCTGCGTATGTTCCGCAGACTGAAAGTTAACAAGGCAGAGAGACAGTAAATTCCGTAATCCGCTCCTGAGGAGTTCAGGTGATACCCAGCCATTAGAGTGAAGGACAGCTCTCGACACGCTTCCGACAAGCGCCCTCCTAAGGACCGGCGGGCCTCAGAGGCCAGCTCGGCTGCGGGCAGAGTCTACAAAGAGCGGAACTTCTCACGTGGCGAGCGACTGCCTGTGTGCAGCTGGGACTGCAGGTCTCTGAGAGGCAGGAAGGGACGGCTCAGATGGGAAAAGCCGATAAGGGCCAGATCGGGGAACCAGCCATCTCAGAATTTCTCCTCAGAAGGTAATGAACTGAAACAGAATAGAGAAACTCCATGTGAACGACATGGAAGAAACCCTTCCTTCAGGAAGTGTTGCCACATTTCCTGCAGCAGGACCAAAATGCACCAGTGCCTTTCCAGGTGAGGAAAGACAACACGGACGCCTCCAAACAGGTGACTCCCCTGCCCACACGGTGTCAGTGATGGTCAAGAATGGGGAAGATGCGGCATTACCAAAGAAGTGCCTGGATGGGGGAAGAACGGGCACTTGGAGTCACTGACATCGGCGAACTCCTGACCCGGTAACCTGGAGCAGAGGCTGCCGCACGGCGGCCGGGCCCACAGCCCAGGTCTGGCCCACCAGCCTGCTTTGTAAATAAAGTTTTACTGGGACACAGCCACAGCCATTCGTGACACAGGGTCCGTGGCTGCTTTCCCACTGGGACAGCAGAGCTGAGCAGCCACGAAAGACCACGTGGCTGGCAAAGCAGAAAAGACTGACCATCGGGCCCTTCACATACGACGTCTGCTGAGCCCCGACCCACGGCGTGAGGCGCCGAGACAAAGACTACGCTGCCCCCACCCCCCGCCCCCGCCGCGGGAGAACAGGTCCAAACACCTGCCCCACCCCCCCAACCAAGGACTCAGAGTGCAGACCCTCCACGGCAGCCAGACACTTGCAGAAAGGGAGACCTCAGCACTCGGTGAGGACGGCCCCACGACCAGTCCACCAACGTGGTGAAGAAGCACTTTGGAAAGACCCCCAGAGCCAGGCAAAACCCCACCTTAGAGCGTGAACTGTTTCACTTGGTTAAATAATATCCAAACACGTTCTTTTCCTCTTCAAATGCCTCTATAATTTGAAAAGAAATTCAGGAATATCACCTGAGCTATAAGCTCCAAGACCACCCTAAGGATTTTAGTTTGAGCAATTAATTTGCTAAAGGCTTTTCATCAAAAGTCCCTTCTTCTCAGCAGCCAACACGCTGGCGTAATTCACAGTGTAAGAGTTCAGACTGTCAGAAAACAAGACGTTTTCAAGCCCAGGAAGACATGCACTGCTTAGGCTCACCTGTGGGAACACGGTGTACCTTACAGGATACACGCGACAGAATGTGATGGTTTTTTATGAAAGAAATGCATGTCCCTAAATGCCTGCTCTATGACTCCTAAGCTTGCTTGATTGAAAAGCTGGAGAAAATGAAGACTGATAAATTGTGACCATCCACCCCACCACCCTACCCCTCCAGTCCTCCCACAACAACACTGTGAAAGGCAACATCTGCCAGTGCCTCAAGCTCAACATCCCTGCTGGGGCAAATCTATAAACACTTCATTTGCTGAGAAAGAGCTGCAAATCCCACACGAAGCTTTTTACCTCAATCATGGGGCGAGAACGCTGACATTAGCTAAGCCTAAGCCATAGTTAAAGCTCTCCAGCCACGCCATCCACAGCAGAAATGAAGACTCCTGTAACTAAGGTAACCCCCAGACTGCACTGAAAGGGGAGCAATTATCCCTGGAGGCTCTCCACGATCAGAGCCAGCCCAGACGGAACACTTCCATAAGAGAACTGAACCCAAGCACTCTGAAGTCAACCCCACACGAAACTGCCATCGTGGTAATGACGGGGTCCAGGGAATGCTCAGGCTGAACATGCTCCTCCTCCTGAGGATGTCACTAGCTGGTCTTGGGAGAAAGAAACTCTCAGGAGAAACACTGGCAGGAAATTCACCAGCACGTCAACCAGCAATCTCCTTTGAAGGAATGACTTAGACGACTTTTTCTTCTTCTTCACAGTGGTATGAATCTCCTTTCACAACAAATATTTTCTACCCCCCTCCCCATCATTTCGACTATCCTGAAATGAAATTCTTAGATGTAAAACTCTGGTTTTGAACTCAGATAACAGAAAGGCTTTTCTCTCTGACTGCCCAGGGAGACGGTCAGAAGCCCAGCTGCAGGACAACCATCTGTATGTTGGGACACACAATGGTGTCTGGCTTCCCTGGCCCTGCCCACAGAACACATGCACAACATCCCCCATCGTGGTGACCCTAAACGTACAACGTCCTCTAGAAACGTTCTCTACACGTTCCTGTACGTGATATATTTTCTACAATGAAATGCATTGCTCTGTAATCGTAAGAAGCAAGTTCCAGCAGAGTCTGAAGCTCACTGGTGGTCCTCCAGCAAGAGACACAAGGTCACAGGTCGCTAACAAAAATGGACACCTGGAAGGCAGTCGGGGCAGGAGGAGGAGAAGGGAATAAAAGGAAAGGTCAAGAGGTTAACTGACCCTCAGGAGCTGATCAACCCACCACATCTTCGGAGAAGACGTCTGAGCAAAGCCCAGACACCCTGGAGGCCAATGTATTCTATCTTGAAAAAGATTTCTGACTGAAGCAGAATTCACTGATGTGATGGGACAGCGGGTCCAAAAATTACAGGGTCTCAAAGGAACACATGTGCATTTTGATTACTGAGATTGGCCTGGCAACAGCACAACCTAAAATTAGTAGAGTCCTTAAAAGGAAGATGCCAAAAGAAACTGTTCTTGAGATGGTTTATACAGCCTGGCTGGAGGGAGGCACGAGCGTGGCCCAAACACAGCAAATCCCAGCCGCTGCAGCACTGCAAGAACTGCAGCCGCAGAGCAAGTGTGCAGCGACAGGCAGGCCGTCCCAGTGAGCGTGGAGTCACGGCTGCAAAAGCTTCCCCACGCGCCCGGACAGAAGGTGCTTCCCAGTCTCTCCACAGTCCCCCGTCATCACTGCTGGGACCCCAACAGCCTGAGTGGAGAGCCTGCCGACACCCGGGGGCTGTTCATAATGGCCCTGCTCACTAAACCTACCCCTGTGAGCATTCATCAAGTTTCTCGGGCTTCTCATGCCCTCTCATTCTGGGGACAAGCTAACTACCCTTTCCTTTTCTTCTTCTTCTTGTCTGGCTAAAGATAAAGAAGCTGAGGGAGGAAAATCTATATTTTACTATCTTTTCACTCAATTAAAAAGGAACAGCAGCTTGCTTAAAAAAAGAGATTATGGTGGTTTTACGGCACACTGTGAAAAATACTACTTTACTACAGAAATAAGCAACTCCATCCAAGAGCTCACCTACCATGTCTTTAAATGTAGACTCTTGTTCTATCTCCACAGCACAGGCTTGTCTGGGACATACTTTACCATATTAGGCAATGAGGCCCCAGAGAGAAGGGAAAGCAAAACAGTCCTAGGCTTTTACCTAAAAGAGAATGGCAAAGGCACTGCCCAGTGGTGGAGAGCAGACGGAAAATCACTGGATGCCCTCCAGCAGATAAAGGGGCTTCACAAGGTTAAGCAACGAGATTCAAAACACTGCCCGACAGAGGGGAGAAGATCCGGCCCAGAGCCAGGAGCAAAGGGGTGGGAAATCAGAGCAAGCGGGAGAAGGCGCTATTATTTACTCATAGACAGAGAGCGGGGGGGGGGGGGGGGGGGGGGGGCACAGAGACCTGTGGGAACACAAGCAGCAACGCAGAGACGGGAGTGGGAGGGGTACTTCAGGCCGAAGGACGAAGGCCCGCCTGAGGACACAGAAATGCGCAGGGACTCGGTCTGAGCAGGTCCTCAAAGGGCTCTGAGCAAAGCAGGGAACACCGAGCTCTGGTCCCTCCCTTCTCTCCCCGCCTCAGCATCCCTTTCAAGATTTATTTCTCGAAACGCATCAGGTTCATTTTCAGAGCACAAGCACACGCTGGAGCCTGAGCTACTTCTCTGACTCTCCAAAAAAGTCCATTCTTCACAGATAAATTAGTAACTAACTTCCAAATCACATGATTCTAAGCTCAGTGAGAGTATTCCAAAAGGCTTTTTCTCATCCAGGTTTAGGAACCTACAGATTTGGAAAGTAATTTGAAAGGCTCTTACTCATCTGCGACTACGTAAATGCCATTTTATAACTGCAAGAGGTAGACACTTATTATCCCCACTTTACAGATGAGGAAACCGGCGCATCCCATGCAGTGTGGCTCAGTGGCTGAGCTGGGGTTGCCGGGGAGCCCGGCTCCTGGGTCTGCACCCCAAGCCTGTCATCACAGTGCATCACCCAACGTACAACAGACACCGAGACTCAGGGGAACGTGGTGCAAAGGCCTGGACGCAGCTGTGCTCCCTCTCTCTGGGCCTCAGCTGTGATCTCTAAAGTGAGAAGTTTAGGGAGTTCTCTGGAGGTCCAGTGGTTAGGACTTGGCGCTCTGCTGTGGCCCGGGTTCTACCCCTGGTCAGGAAACTGAGGTCCCCTAAGTCACGCGGTGCGGCCAATAAATACATAAAATGAGGAGTTTAAAGCATCTTTCGGTTCTAAAATTCCAAGTCTAGGACTGTCATTCTACCCACCACAGGCCTAAATCAAGGTTTGGTATAGAAGAGCACCTAGAAATAAGTTTTTCAAAGAAAGCCTCTCCTTAAGTGAAATGGAGTGCTAGTTATTCAAAGATGTAATAAAACTGAGGAAAGTCAGGCAAGGCAAAGGGAACCAAAAGCTCCGTTAGCTTAAAAGATCACCTGCAGGTACGGTTAATCAACAGAATTCCTCTCACGTAACAGAAAGTGTTACGGTGTTCCCAGCCCGCAGAGAGGCAGTGACGTCTACGTCGGCAGCTGTCAGGGGCTCCGGGAACCGGCTCTCCCCCCACACTCCTCCACCAGCAGGCCGGCAGCTTCCACGGGGAAAAGCCGGTGAAGTGATGAGCCAACTCCCTACCGCGCTGCGGGCATGCGCTCTGCCGGCGGACTCTGGGAGAGGGGGAAGCTGCAGGCACGTCCTCAGAGCCAGGTGCCCCGGCGCCCGCTTGCTGGTGGCCTCCACCGGCTCCACCCCTGGGCGGTGTCTTCTGTGGCTACGCGCGCACTATTGCTCAGCTGCTCCAAAGCCATGGTTTCCGATTCAACCTGCACGTTTGCTGACATCCAGGGCACACCTCCAACCCCGCCCTCGACAGGTCCCCGTGGACGACGGTCAGACTCATCGGACCTAGCACTTCTGGAGCCAAACCCAAAGGCCCGCGCGTCCAGACGCTTCTCCATCTCAGAGCACGAAAACTCCATCCTTTCTGGCACTTGAGCTGAAAGCTTTGGTGTCAACCTTGACCCCCTGTTTTTCTCAAATTACACCCAATCCAACAGAAACCCTGTTGGTTCTAACTTTCAAACACGTGCATGTGAAACTTCTCAGCCCCCTCACCGCCCGCATCTGCGCCCCGGGTGAAGGCGACAGCTGCCTGACGTGCCCCTGCTCCTGCCACCCTCACCCCTAGAGCGGGTCTGCTCCAAACGGCAGGCGCAGTCACCCCTAGAACGTAACTCCTGCCCCTGCTACACACAGCTCTACACTGGCTCCCGCGCCCTCGCGCCGACCAACCGCCGGGCTCTGCCGCGGGCTCTCACGGCCGCGCTGCCCTCCTCGTGGGTCCTTCCTGTCCTCCTGCCTCACGGCCCCTGAGCTCTGTCTCCTCCGCCTGCGCACGCCCACGGGGCTCCCACTCACCCTCTTCGCAGCAAGGCCGACACTGACCTCCCCCCCAGACGCTAGTGCCCCTGCCCCAGAGACCCCCGTCCCGCGCCTGGCGCCGTGGCACACGACCCCCCACCTTCCACACGCTCCTCACTGGTTCGTTCTATTCACTGTCCGCCCCTTCACTAGGCAGTGGACTCGGCAAGAGCAGGGCTCCATGGCCACGCTGCATCCCCAGCATCTAGACAGGGGGCTGCCCACAATGGGCACCTAAAAGTTCAGCGAACACACGAGAAGGTTACAAAGGAGAAGGAGGGTCAAGATGGGAAACACATTTAGTGGAGACATTTCTGGGGCCAAAGCAACTTTCATCTTCATTAAAGCTTAGTTCAAAACCAAGCTCTGCTGGTGAATTTCAGTTTGGGTCTCTCTTTGATTTAGTTTGAAAGTCTTACATTTAATCGCATATATCTTCTGGACATTGGACCAAGGTCTCTCTCGACAGCTGCTACCCGTCACCTACGGCGGGTAACGGAACAGCTGCTGGCCGGTGCTTCCTTAGCAGTGGCTCCTGCACCAGCGCCTCTTGAGGGAGAAGCAGCTGTCAGACCGCTGGCTCCACTCTGGACTGGGCGCTACACCGCTGACTTTGAAGGTGAAGTGTCACGATTTTGCTCAGATGCCACCTGATTTGCCAAAAAGCAACAGGGATTCTAGGGGAAGAAGCATCTTCCTAAGTGAAGGATGGACAGACACAAGCTCCCACCTGCTCGTGAAGGCTCCCACCAGCAGGAGAAGGCTGACTCTCCAGCCCTGACCCTGATACTCTCGGGAGGCTCTCGAGTTGTCCTTCAAGACCTTCCTTTACTCAAGGAGGCGCGATGCCACCAGCAACTCAATTCACACATGTAACCTGCTCTGTAAAAACCAAACGAAGGATGCAGGGGTGGGGTGGGGGAATAAGAGGTACGATCTACTAGGTACAAAGCAAGCTGCAAGGACACACTGCACACCACGGAGAGTACAGCCAATGTCCTACAGTAACTATAAATGGAGTGTTGCCTTTAAACAGTGTGAGCCACTGTACTGTACACCTGCAACTCACACAATACTGTGCATTAGCTGTGCTTTAATAACAAAACAAAACAAGAGGCCTGGGACTCTCAGCCTCACTCCCTCCTCTGGGGGAAGGGGCGGGGTGGAGACTGAGGGATGACGGGCCACACCCACGATGGAGCCTCCACAGAAACCCCTGAACCATGAGGTGTGGAGGACTTCTGGGCTGCGTGACGTCCACGTGCCGGGCAGGTGGCACAGCCCCTCCATGGGGACGCAGCTTCTGGGCACGGGGCCCACCCACACCTCACCTGAGGCACCTCTTCACCGGGCTGCTCATCTGTATCCCTTAAAAAAAAAAGGATCAGGAACGGAGGGGGAGGTGAGGTGGGTCCCACCACATCCCATAAGGGCCCCTGTCACGGGGGCGCAGGGCACTCACCTAGAGCGCTCACGTCCCCAGATGCTGCCTAACGGGCCTGGGCCTCCGTCCTCTGGATTGAAAAACGAGGTTCCTAACCCCAGTCTTCTCTACATTCCTCCCAACTCTAAGATACCCAAATTTGGGAGGCAGGTGACGTCACTGCGCTGAGCCGGGTGTCCTGTAAGCCATCCTCTCCTGCTCAGCTTCCTCGGGCGGCACTCTGCTCCGTCACCACCTTGTCTCCTGACCACTTGTGCCCTCTAGTGACAAATTCAATTAGATGTCAGGACGGGCCTGGGAACAGTCCGCTCCCGAGCAGCACACGGGGAAATGACACGAATCGCAGGTAAGACTCAGCACGAAGCAAAACAAAGGCAGGCCAAAGACACAGGTGGAAAAAGACGAAAAGAGCCCAAACGGCCACCAGGGAGCCCAGGGCCGCCCCAGAGTGGACGGCCGCTCACTCACAACTCGCACAGGACAGCAGCGCCCCCGACGGCAGCAGCCTCCTTCCTCACGCTCAGTCCAGGCTCACTTTCTTTTTCACTTAGCGAGATAACGGACATATTAGGGCATCTGGAGACGGTCACCCACCTGATGTGGACAGCCAAGCACGTCTGTTCTCAGCACATCTGCAAAGACGTAAAACCTTGTGCTCCTGTCAGCCTCACGGGTCCAAGGATTTTCCAGCGGGGATCGTTTAGACTAACACCTGCGCTGTGTGGGGCCTCGGCAAAGTCCCCAGCCTTCTCAGCACCCCTGGTGTCACCGCCTCAGACACGCATGGCTGGTCTCTCCTCCATCCCAGACGGGATAGCAAACACCAGCGCCACCCCTGGCCACGAAGCTGACCTGTGTACAAATGTCGCTCACGTTTCTCTAGCTCAGGTACACGGAAAGAAACAGATTTCCCTGGTATCAGCAGAGATTAAGGCTGAACAACAGAAACGTCTTCCTAACCATGCTCTGGTTACTGACACATGGGCGAGAGGCAGAAGAAGCTGTGAGAGGAGGAAACATCTGTACACACCGGGAATCGTTCTCGTTCCAACCCTGACTGGAGACGGAGGACAGAGGTAACAAGCGCTGAGGTCTCCTCTCCGCCCGTGGAGTGCAGCACCACCCCGAGGGCCCCACGCACGCGGAGCTCCAGAGCAGGCACCGCCACTCTGTGGTGGCAGCATCAGAAAGGTGGCGGCCCCTCAGGACAGAGGCGGGATGAGGGGACTTTTCAAGGTGATGGGAAAGTTCTACGTCTTGTCTCGAGTGGTGGTTACACCACTGATTACAATGTCAAACCTCATCCGACGGTACACTTCAGGTCTGTGCAGTTCACTGACTGTAGATTATATCCCAATTAAAAAAAAACAGAGGTCAGAGTCTTGGGAAGAGTTAACTTAGAAAACAGCAGACTCCACCAGAATGTAAACTGATACAGCCACTATGGAGAACAGTATGGAGGTTCTTTGCAAAACTAAAAACAGAGTTACCATATGACCCAGCAATCGCACTGCTGGGCATATACCCAGAGAACACCATCATTCAAAAAGACACATGCACTCCAGTGTTCATTGCAGCACTATTTACACTAGCCAGGACATGGAAGCAACCTAAATGCCCATCAGCAGATGAAAGGATAGAGAAGATGTGGTACATACATACAATGGAATATTACTCAGCTGTAGAAAGCAATGAAACTGGGACATCTGTAGAGACATGGATGGACCTAGACACTGTCATACAGAGTGAAGTGAGTCAGAAAGAGAAAAACAAACATTGTATATTAACACAAATATGCGAACTATAGAAAAATGGTACAAACCAACCAGTTTGCAAGGCAGAAATAGAGACACAGATGTAGAGAACAAACATATGGACACCAAGTGGGGAAAGCAGGGAGGGTTGGGGGGGAATGAACAGGGAGATTGGGATACCAAATTGTATGCTCTAAATATATGCAGTTTATTGTATGTTAACTGTATCTCAATAAAAGTTCTTAAAAAAAAAAAAAGAAAATAGTAGACTCCACCACACTTAAGGAGCAGGCTAAGACAGAGAAGGGAGCTGTCATGACCTCAAATCCAGGTATAGTTTTATTGCCCCAAAACCAAGAAAAGAAAACCTCCGTGGCTTCTGCAGTGTCCATGCTGATAAGCTAAGGGGGCGGCCCTGCTGCGTGTGCAGCGTGTGCAGTGGAGGAGAAAGAGTGGTCCTGACATTCCTGACCATCTTGAGGTTGAATTTCCACAATTTACGGTGTCTGGGCCTGTTGTTCTGTGGCCCGCGTGGATGCCGGCACCATGCCTTCCAGGGCTGGGCGAGCACTCGGGAGAGAACCGGTCAGAGCTGTGCTGAGGCCGGAGGGGGTCAGGATGCGGCCACCCCCGGGCGCCACGGAGGCGGGAGGCGCTGTGAGACCTGGCGCACCTGCACACACTCAGTCGCCAGTGGAGAGAGGACTGGCTCTCTATCTCGCTCTGAAGACGCACACCAGCATCTGCCGGGCGCACGGTGAACACTGGCAGCTGCCTTGAGCAACGGTACGAGTGAACTATTTTTCAGTCTGACAAATGACTCTATTTCAAGCCTCACCCATCAGGAAATCTTCCCTGTAACTTTAAGTCGTGGTCCTTCAGCGAAATTCCCTGGTGCCCCAGGCAAAGACACCAGCAGCTCAGAAACACGCAGACAGAGGTCTTCCCTGACAGAGACGCTGGCCAGCACCACGCCCTCCATCTCCGCTGCAGGCGATGGGCCATCTCAGCTCTCCGGGGTCAGCACTCGGGATCTCGCATTAGGTATTTTAGAATAGAAATGGCAGCTCTCCTGCACTCACTCATTCTGTCTCCTGAAGCCTCGCCAAGCCCCTGAGGAAGGACGTCACTGTCACGTGCACACACCCCCTGGCCCTGGGGACCCTCCATGTGGCATCTGCAGCCTACACAGCTCCCCCCCGTGAAGCAGCCCCAACTGCCCAAAGACAACCCTCACCATGTCACCCCCGGTGAACACGGGCACTGCTTTCTGGAGGCCACTACTGACCGTTTTACATCTTGACCAAAATATAGGCAGGTCAATGACATAATACAGCATTTCTACTTCCTCTGCTAAAAATGCATTAGTTGTTCATTTTCAGTATGAGTTATTAAATATATTCTGAGAACATACTGTCACATAACTGTAGGGTAGAAAAAAGGCCACCTTCTTACATAATTTCCAATAGAAATGTACGTGGCGTCTCAATTCATTTGGTCAAAATCAAATCCCTTCCTGCTCAAACAATGGTACTAGGAACTTCCCTGGTGGTCCAGTGCTAGGACTCCATGCTTTCCCTGCTGCGGCCAGGGTTCAATCCCTGGTCAGGGAGCTAAGATCCTGCAAACCATATAGAGCGGCCAAAAAAACAGTCAAAAACACACACACACAAAAATGGTACTAATCAGAAGAGCACTAACCTTCTATCACATGTGAGTGGCTTAAAAGAACCTGGAGTTTCAGGCGAGCTGGCCTCAGCTGCCCGCTGCAGAGAAGAGCCGGTGCCCAGCCTCAGGGGTCTCAGCTGCATGAGGGCCGAGGAGCTAACCCTTATTTCAAAGTCGAATGTAAGGGGCTTCCCCGGTGGCGCAGTGGTTAAGAATCCGCCTCGAATGCAGGGGACACGGTTTTGATCCCTGCTCCGGGAAGATCTCACATGCCGCGGAGCAACTAAGCCCGTGCACCGCAGCTACTGAGCCCTCAAGCCACAACTACTAAAGCTCATGCACCTAGAGCCCGTGCTTCGCGACAAGAGAAGCCACTGCAGCGAGAAGCCCTCGCACCACAATGAAGAGTAGCCCCCGCTCGCCACACCTAGAGAAAGCCCGTGCACAGCAACAAAGACCCAACGCAGCCAAAAAAAGAAAAAAGAAAAAAAAAAAAGTCGACTGTAAGTGACCTCTGGATGGTTTACACTCCTCACGCTCCTGTGCCTCTCCATCCGCGTGGAGAGGACGCAGGTCCTTAAGAAACAACCACTCTCCACTCTTCTTCCCAGGATTTCAAAGTACTTTATACAATCGAATAGCACAAGAGAGAAAGAAGACAGAGCCCACAACTGTGCTAGAGCCTGGCCGGAGGCACCGGAAACTGCAGGAAACTCATTCAAGGACAAGGGCATCGTTACACCGTCTAGGAAAACGGTATAGCAGTGAGAAACTGTCACGCCTCGCAGAGGAGCGTCTACCTCCAAACTCTCCTGGACCCAAGTCTGTCCAGAGCCTGCTCCTCCTTCAGCTGACCGTGTGCACGCGAGCAGGGCTGAGCCCACAGGGACAGCCTCGCCGTGGGTGCTTACCCATGCCGCTTTCACCTCTTCCGAGACGTCAGTTTCATCTTCCTGGAAAGGGAGGAGGAAGAAAAACAAGAGGACCACGGTCACAGGCATCCCTGGAGGCAACAAAGTCAGCCCCATCCGTCATGCACCTGGGAAGTGTGCATGGGAAGTGGGGGCTGACGGCCAAGGGCGCTGTCACTGCTATTTTAGCAGCACCTCAGGAGCGTCCCCTGTAGTCAAAGAGTCAAATGAACCTGGCGGGAAAAGGAGAATCTTTAAGACAGACGACCTCATTCAGGCTCTGTCAGCGGTTGTCTGTCAGTTTGGTCCCGTAACAATCAAACACTTTTGTCCAGTAGTTTCTAACAGGCAACCATCACTGTCTCGTTTCTTGTCTCGCTGAACTGTCCATCTAATTCCAAATGAGTCACAGGTGATCAGGGACCTGACACTGGCTACTTGATGTTTAAATGCCGGTGACGAGGCTGAGTGCACAGGGTGGGGACCAGAGGGGACGGAAGAGCTGAGTCTGTGCGGTCAGTAGGAAGCACAGGAGCCCCGGCTTCAGTTAAAAGCCAAAGTCAAGCTGTTTTATACCACTTGTTCCTTTTTTTTCTCCAAAAGAGTAAACCTGAGTCAGATGACATTCTGAAATTCTCGAGGTTCTGGCAGTACCCCTGAAATCCTTGGTTGGCACCTGAGTGGCTACCACACCTGTTATGTTTGTTTGCACGGCTGCTGTAAATTCGCTGCTTACTGGCAGCCTGCCTACCGTGTGCTCGGCTCTGTCCTAGGCCCTGGGCGTCCAGCCAGAACACTCCAAATGACTCCACACGAGAGGAGCCTTTCTTCTTCTGCTCTTTCTCTCAGTGATGTTTCCTGACAGCCTGCACGACTCACGGCGCCATGTGGGAGGCTTTCTGCTCAGCCCACACGCAGGACGGCCGGAGGGCAGGGTGACGCGCAATGTCCCAGCACAGACAGCCACTTACGTCCTTCGTCCAGAAGTTGATGCCCGTGCCTCTTCTTCGCTCCTTGGGCCGCCTCCTCTCACGGACCGACAGCCTGTTAGAGGACTGATCACCCGGATCCGCTTCCTCGCCCTCTGGTCAGAGAAAAGACAAAGCATGGATCTTAAGACCCTGGGGCCTGTGCATTGGAGGCGGTGCGTTTTCTGAAGCCAGACCTACCATTTCTGTCCATTTCCTTTGCCCCTGCAGCACTTGTGGGAGGCTCTGAACTCTCCAAATCAGAGGCTGCAGACCTACCCGTCCGGAGCAGGTAGGAACTGGTGTAGAGGGAGGGTCTTGGGGCAGGAGGTGACACGGGTGTCGTGGGTTTGTCTGGCTGAGCTGGACACCTCAGGCGACGATACACAGGCTGGAATAAACCCACAGGATGAATGTTAGAGGTCAAGTCCAACCAAAGGGTGAGGAAGGCACATTTATTAAAAATAGGCTTTTCTATGTCAAGAGGCTGACATGTAGTTAATTAGCCAGAAAGGAAACAGTTCTGGACTCCTACCCTGATTATGCTACCAGCTGACAGCAGTCCAGGAAAGTTCTTTCTATACTGATCAAAGGGCACTAGAAAGCACCAACCTTGGTAATAAAAATTCCTTTGATTTTGCAACGCAAACAGGAAGGATGATGGCCTTTTTAAGATGGGGCACTGAAAGGCAAGGTTTACGCAGGAAAAGAAAAGGCTCAGGAATATGAAGAAACAGAATGTGGAGTTATCAGAAAACAGACTAAATCTGAGCCTTGTACCAACCTGCCATAACTAGGCTTATGGACACTTTAAAAAATTCCCACTTTCTGGGATGTCCCTGGCGGCCTAGCAGTTAAGACCCTATGCAGGGGGGCATGGGTTCAATCCCCTGTTGGGGAACTAAGATCCCACAGGCTGCACCCCCATCCCCCAAATAAATAAAAATTAAAAAAAAAAAATCCCACTTTCCCTTTTGAACTAGTTTTTCCCCTGAGAGTTAGGACAGACAGAGGTTGACAATAAAGCTTAACATGGTTTGTTGAAGATGCAGAGTTAAAAAAAATTCTTACTACATGCGAGATTGTTTTTGTTTATAAATTACAGAGACAAAAGCAATAAAATGTAGTCCGCTTGGGAGTCTGACAGAACATGGCTCAGATTCTAGCTGCGGCACGAGTGAGCTGTGTGGCCTGCCGTAAGGGCTCTGAGTTTTGAGTCTCCACTTCCTCCTACATAAAACAGGGGAGATAATGTCTTCCTCACAGAGGGCTGTGAGGACTAAAGGAGATAACGTATGCCATGTGCTCAGGATGGTACTTAGTGTGTAATAAGTACTCAAAACACAGTAGCTGATAAAACAAATGAAATAAACAACAAAATCTCCATTAGTTTATGCAGCCAAGCCATTTAAAGTTAGAGCAAGAAGACTTCTTTCTCCTGTAACTAGGGTGACCGTAAAATTTATCATCCCAACTGGGACATTTCTGAGAGTGAAAAGGACTGGCAGTGATGATCACCCAGAGATAAAAGGTGTCACTGGAACAATCTTAGGGAAACCAGGACTCACGCTCACCTTAAATATAACCTTTGACTGTCAACTGCACTTGAGAAATGAAACGGAAGTCAAAACGTCTACCCCAAAGTGACAGCCTGCGCTCAGGACTAGGGTGCTCTGTGAGAACGGTACCCTGGTGGTGAGGAGGGCAAACTGCACAGTCAACACCTCGCTCCATCTCTGCTGTTTTCTTTATAAATTCTTCTCTGCCTCCATCCCCTCCCCCTCCCCCTCCTTCTGTCCACGTGCAGCTTCTGGGATCTTAGTTCCCTGACCAGAGACTGAACCCGGGCCCCCCGCAGTGAAAGCTGCCCACCACTGGACCGCCAGGGAAGTCCCTGACCTCTTCTTAGCCGTGCAGAACGCTGGGCAAGTTACGTAACCTCTCTGTGACTCCACTGCCTCATATTTTAAAAAGGAATCATAATATCTACCTCAGAGAGTTGTTTTGAGGATTAAGAAATTTAATACACATATGAAATAGTTAAAATAGTGCCTGGCATAAACTAAATAATAAATGTTTATATTTCTACTTGCATTTTATCATACCAAGACCTCTCTTTTCAGAATAGCATGACACACTCAGTCAACCAAACACGGTGGCAATCATCTCACAACATACATACACATCAAGCCATGTTGCAACACTACCTGTCCATGACAACTCAGTAAAACTGGAAAAAAGCGCATTAGTTAACTCCCAGAGGGAAAAAAGGAGCACTTAAGGACGAATATCCTCTGAATTCTTTCACTTACACAGGTCTGCCAACTAAAGACGGACATAAACAGCGTTTTCTGTGCGGAGTCCACTGCACTGTGGGGCAGCGAGGAACAGAGACGCCCCCCGTCACCCTGCTGTCGGCGCCGAGGGCTCACCTCTTCCTCCAGGCTCCGGGTCCAGGGCGGACGGCTCTCCCCAGCGTCCTCTGCGGGGGCCGCTAAGGGCTCACGCTTCTGGGCGCCGTCGTTGAGCCCTCCGGGGCCGCTGGGCTTCGGGCTGGGCTGCTCCTGAGCCTGACGCTCTGCCCTGGACCGGCTGAACGTCCTTTCTGCTTCCTGAAGATCGGTCAGGGCCACACCCTGGGAAAACACCGCGAGGTCAGAGAGGTTTCGCCCTATGCAATAATGCCCCGTGAGTGAGCAGGGCAACTCCTTAAAGATCTAAAGGCACCAAACTCCAAATGAAGCTCCCAGAACCCGTGAGGCTGTTTCAAGCAACATACGCTGAAAACAAACACCTCCACGTGCGGGGACCCAGGCCTCAGTCCAAGTTCACTTCAGACACACACCTGAGCGCTTCCTGCCTGAGCTTCAGACCAGCAGTGACCCGCCCATGGCTTCCACACCCCTGGTTCTCACATCTCCATCTGGACACCCCCGACCCCCAAGAGCACGCAGTCACCAACACAGACTATCCAGCAGATGCCAGGAAAACTGAAGTTTACACACAAAAAGAAGAACCAGGCTCAAAACAGTGAACATTCAGAGCCAGGCTAGGGCAACCACCAAAACAAAAAACCAAACCCACACAAACAAAGAAAAAACCAACCCTGAGGGAGCTGCCAAGACGGCAGAGCAGGAAGAGCTCCCCCTGCCAGGGCACACCAGGGGCACAACCACACACAGGACAACTACTCCCCAGGGGCAACCAGAAAAGGTCTTCCGCTGCCACAGACGTGAAGAACCCCCACAAGACGGGTGGGAGGGGCGCCCCGCCCGTGGGAGAATAATTACAACTGCAGAGGTTCTCCCCAAGGAGCGAGGGGTCTGAGCCCCAGGTCGGGCTCCCCAGCGGGGGGTCCTGCGCTGGGGAAGATGAGCCCCCAGAACGTCTGGCTCTGGAGGCCAGCGGGGCTTCCCTCTGGGAGTCTCCGAAGGCTGTGGGGAGCGGAGACCCCACGCGTGCGGGCGCACACCCCGTCTCACATGCTGCACAACCAGGGCTGAGGCAGTCATTTCAAAGCAGCCTGGGTCAGACCCACCTGCTGGTCTTGGGCGGGCTCCCAGAGAGGCGGGCCTGCGGTGCGGGGGACACAGACACTGGCAGCAGCTGCTCTGGGGAGCTGGCTCCACCAACAAGGACACGGGCGCAGGCAGGCGCCACTGTGGAGTCCTCCCTCCAGCTCATCACCCCCGAACCCTGCCCTGCCCACAGCCCACAGAACACAGGCACCAGGGCTGGGACGCGCGGGCCAGACAACTAACTAGACAGGGACACGGCCCCGTGCAAAGAGGGTGCACGATGACCCCCAGAGCCCACAGCTGCCCCTGCCTGGACACAGCCCTGTCCACAAGAGGGCCCAGGACCCAGGCTCACACACCAGTGCACAGGCGCTAGACCTGGGACCACGAGGGACCTGCAACCAGAGACGCTGGGACCCGGCTCCACCAACCGGGGGGCAGACACCAGCCCCAGGAACCCCTGGGCCCTGGCCCTGCCCACCAGTGAGCCTGCTCCAGCCTTGAGACCAGCCTCACACACCAATGAGTGGACACCACACCAATGGGTGGACACCAGGCCCAGGACAATCACAGCCCACCGCCTGCCGTGGGAGGACCCAGCCCATCCACCAGAAGGTCAGCAACAGCCCAGCAGGCCAACACAAGCTTCGGAACACCCTGGACCCCACAGCTAGCTGTATCACAAACCAGGCCCAACCATCAGCTGTCTGACACCAGCTTTGGGACCCCAGGGCCCTGCAGCCAGACCCCCAGGACCCGGCCCTGCCCACCAGCAGGCCAGTGCTAGCCCCAGGACCTAGTTTTACTCCCCAGTGAAGCGGGCGAGCAGCAGCCCCGGATCTCCTGGACAACTGACTCTACTCCCAGTGAGCAGCACCAGCCAGGGGCCCACAGTCAGCCGCCGTGGGACCCGGCCACGCCACCTGGCAGCCAGCGGCCTCCACACGAGGCAGGGCAAGACTACTCCACAGCTCACCACAACAGAGTGACCCACGCAGCCCTAAGGGGGCACCCCTGGGGCATACGGCTCTGGTGACCAGAGGGCAGTGCACTGCTGGGATATATAGGACACCTTTCACAAAAGGCCACTTCTCCAAGGCTGGGAAATGTAACCAACCTATCAGATATATGGAAATGAAAACAGCAACTTAGGCAAAATGAGGCGACAGAAGAACATGTTCCAAACGAAGGCACAAGATAAAACCCTAGAAGAACAACTAAGTGAAGCAGAGACAGGCCATCCACCTGAGAAAAAGCTCAAGGTAAAGATTGTAAAGATGATCAATGAACTTAAGAAAGAATGAACAGAGTGAGAAGTTGTAAGTTTTTAACAAGTTAGAAAAATACCAAGAACAACCAAATACAGATGAAGGACACAGTAACTGAAATGGAAAACGCACGAGATGGAGTCAGCCGTGCCCTAAACGGTACAGAGGGGTGGGCCAGGGAGGAGGGCAGAGCAGTGGAAATCACCGCCACTGAACAGAACACACACATGCACACACGCGCACACACATTGTATATACAAACCTCATGGTAAGTACAAACCAAAAGTCTATAACAGATACATACACAAAAGAGGGAAAGAAATCCAAACATAACACTGAAGAGAGTCCTCAAATCACAAGGGAAGAGAACAAAAGAAGAAAGGAACAAAAAAGAACTACAAAAACAACAGCAAAACATTAACAAAATGTCAATAAGTACTGATATGTAACTACTTTACATGGAAATAGATTGAATGCTCCAATCAAAAGACAGAAAGGCTGAATGGATAGAAAAACAAGACCCATATATTGGATTGGCCAAAAGTACGGAAAAACCCAAATGAACTTTTGGGCCAACTCAATATATGCTGCCTACAAGAGACACACTTCAGATCTAAAGACACACACAAAGTGAGGGAGTGGAAAAAGGTGTTCTGTACAAATGGAAATCAAAAGAAAGCTAGGTAGCAATACTTATACCAGAAAAACAGACTTTAAAATAAAGACTGTTACAAGAGACAAAGAAGGACAGTACATAATGATCAAGGGATCAGTCCAAGAAGATATACAAATTTTAAATATATATGTACCCAACACAGGAGCGCCTAAATGAATAAAGCAAATATTAATAGACATAAAGGGAGAAATCAACAATAACACAACAACAGTGGGGACTTTAACACCCCACTTACATCAATGGACAGATCATCCAGACAGAAAATCAGTAAGGAAACACTGGCCTTAAGTGACATGTCAGACCAGATGGACTTAACAGATATATAGAGAGAATATTCCATCCAAAAGAAGCAGAATACACATTCTTTTCAAGGGCATATCCTCCACAATAGATTTGTGCTATATCATAAAACAAGTCACAGTAAATTTAAGAAGGCTGAAATCATATCAAGCACCTTTTCCAACCACAAGGCTATGGGACCAGAAATCAACTACAAGAAAAAAACCTGCAAAAAAACCCACAAAAACACATGGGGGCTAAACACTATGCTACTAAACAACCAATGGATCCTGGAAGGAATCAAAGAAGAATTCAAAATATACCTGGAGACAAATGAAATGAAAATACAATGTTCCAAGATCTTGGGGTACTGCAAAGCAGTTCTAAGAGGGAGGTTTCTAGCAATACAAGCCTACCTCAGGAAACAAGAAAAATCTCAAACAACCTAACCTTAACCTAAAGGAATTAGGAAAAGAATAAACAAAACCCAAAGCCAGTAGAAGAAAGAATCATAAAGATCAGAAGTAAACAAGGAATTCCTAGGTGGTGCAGTGGCTGAGAATCCTCCTGCCAATGCAGGGGACATGCATTCAAGCCCTCGTCCTGGAAGACCCCACATGCCACAAAAGCAACTAAGCCTGTGTGCCACAACTATTGAGCCCATGTGCTGCAACTAGTGAAGCCCATGTGCCTAGAGCCCATGCTCCGCAACAAGAGAAGCCACTGCAATGAGGAGCCCACGCACCACAATGAAGAGCAGTCCCTGCTTGCTGCAACTAGAGAAAGCCTGTGTGTGTCAATGAATATCCAATGCAGCCAATAAATAAATAAATAAATATTAAGAAAAAATTTTAAAAACGTTAGGCTTTGGTTACACTGTCCTTGAGTCCCTTTATAAAAAAAAAAGTAAATGAAATAGGGATTAAAAAAATAATAGAAAAGATCAATGAAATTAAGAGCTGGTTCTTTGAAAAGATAAACAAAATTGATAAACCCTTTGCTAGAATCAAAAAAAAAAGAGAGGGCCCAAAAAAATAAAATCAGAAATGTAAAAGAACTTACAACTGACACCACAGAAATACAAAGGATCATAAAAGACTGCTATGAACAACTATATGTCAACTAAGATGAACAACCTAGAAAAATGGACAAATTCCTAGAATGTATAATCTCTTAAGACCAAATGAGGAAGATAGAAAATGCGGACAGATCAATTAACAGTAATAAAATTGAATTGGAAATTAAAAAAAAAAAAGAAGCAAAAAACTCCCCACAAACAAAAGTCCAGGACCAGATGGCTTCACAGGTGAATTCTACTACACATTTAGAGAAGAGTTAACACCTATCCTTTTGAAACTATTCCAAAAATCTGAAGAGAAAGGAATGTTTAAGAACTCATTCTATGAGGCCAGCATCTCCCTGATACTAAAACCAAACAAAGATCTCACAAAAAAAGAAAATTACAGGCCAATATCACTGATGAACATAGATGCAGAAACTCTCAATTAAATATTAGCAAACCAAATCCAACATACATTGAAAGGATTATACACTATGATTAACTGGGACTTATTCCAGGCGTGCAAGGATGGTTTTTTTCTTTTTAAGAACTTTTATTGAGATACAGTTAACAGACAATAAACTGCACATATTTAGAGTGTACAATTTGGTATCCCAATCTCCCAATTCATTCAAGGATGGTTTAATATATGCAAATCAATCAATGTGATACATCACATTAACTGATTGAAGAATAAAACCATATGATCATCTCAGTAGAGACACAAAAAGCTTCTGACAAAATTCAACATCCATTTATGATTAAAAAAAAAAATTCTCCAGCAAAGTGGAAATAGAGGAAACATGCCTCAACATAATAAAGGCCATATATGACAAACCTATAGCTATCATCATTCTCAATGGTAAAAATCTGAAAGCATTTCCTCTATGATCAGAAACAACACAAGGATGCCCACTCCTGTCACTTTTATTCAACATAATATTGGAAATCCTAGATACAGCAATAAGACAAGAAAAAGAAATAAAAGAAATCCAAATTGGAAAAGAAGAAGTAAAACTGTCACTGTCTGCAGATAACATGATCCTATACATGGAAAATCCTAGCCACCAAAAAAATACTAGAATCATCAATGAACTCGGCAAAGGTGCAAGATACAAAATTAATATATAGCAATCAATTGCATTTTATACACTAACAATGAACTATCAGAAAGTGAAATTAAGAAAACAATCCCATTTACCATCATATCAAAAAGAATAAAATACCTAGGAATAAACCTAACTAAAGCAGGTAAAAGATCTGCACTCGGAAAACTCTGACACTGATGGAAGAAACTGAAGATGACACAAACAGATGTAAAGCTATACCATGTTCATTAACTGGAAGACGTAATACTGTTAAAATGACCATACTACCCAAGGGCAATCTACACATTCAATAATAATCCCTATCAAAATACCAATGGCTTTTTCACAGAACTAGAACAAATAATTTAAACATTTGTTTGGCAATATAAAAGACTCTGAATAGCCAAAACAATCTTGAGAAAGAAGAACAGAACTGCAGGAATCATTCTCCCTGAGTTTAGACTATACTACAAAGCTACCATAATCAAAATGGTACCATACTGACACAAAAACAGATGCACAGACCAACAGAGCAGAATTGAGAGCCCAGAAATAAACCCATGCACCTACAGTTAATTAATCTACAACAAAGGAGGCAAGAATACGCAATGGAGAAAAAACAGTCTCTTCAATAAGTGGTGCTGAGAAAACTGGACAGCTACATGTAAAAGAATGAAATTAAAACATTCTCTAATACTATACACAAAAAATAACTCGGAATGGATTAAAGACCTAAATGCAAGACCAGAAACCATAAAAATCCTAGAGGAAAACACAGGCAGAACACTTTTTGACATAAATCATAGCAATATTTTTTTGAATCTGTCTCCTAAGGCAAGGAAACAAAAACAAAAAGAAACAAATGGAACCTAATTAAACTTAAAAACTTTCACACAGCAAATGAAACCACCAACAAAATGAAAAGACAACCTACTGAATGGGAGAAAATATTTGCAAATGATATAACTGATAAGGGGTTAATATCCAAAATATATAAACAGCTTATACAACTCAATATCAAAATAACAAACAACTCAATTTAAAAATGGGCAGAAGGCCTGAACAGACATTTCTCTAAAGAAGACGTACAGATGGCTAGATAGATGCTCGATATCACTCATCACCAGGGAAATGCAAATCAAAGCCACAATGAGAAACAACAAATGCTGGAGAGGATGTGGAGAAAAGTGAACCCTCTTGCACTGTTGCTGGGAATGTAAATTGATACAGCCACTATGGAGAACAGTATGGAGGTTCCTTAAAAAACTAAAAATGCAATTACCATATGACCCAGCAATCCCACTACTGGGCATATACCCAGAGAAAACCATAATTCAAAAAGACACATGCACCCCAATGTTCACTGCTGCACTATTTACAATAGCCAGGTCATGGAAGCAACCTAACCGTCCATCAAGAGATGAATGGGGGCGTCCTAGGTGGTGCAGTGGTTAAGAATCCACCTGCCAATGCAGGGGACACAAGTTTGATCCCTGCACCGGGAAGATCTCACATGCCGCGGAGCAACGAAGCCCATGTGCCACAACTGTTGGGCCTGTGCTTTAGAGCCTGTGAGCCACAACTATTGAGCCCATGTGCCACAACTACTGAAGCCCACATGCCTAGAGCCCATGCTCCACAACAAAAGAAGCCACAGCAATGAGGAGCCAGCACACCACAACAAAGAGTAGCCCCCGCTCATCACAACTAGAGAACGCCCACGTGCAGCAAGGAAGACCCAACACAGCCAATAAATAAATAAATAAATAAATTTATTAAAACAATTGTCTAAAACAAAAGGAGAGAGATGAACAGATAAAGAAAATGTGGCACATATATACAATGGAATATTACTCAGCCATAAAAAGGAACGAAATTGGGACATTTGTAGAGGCATGGATGGACCTAGAGACTGTCATACAGAGTGAAGTCAGTCAGAAAGAGAAAAACAAATATCACATATTAATGCATATATGTGGAATCTAGAACAATAGCACAGATCAACCAGTTTGCAAGGCAGAAACAGAGACACAGATGTAGAGGACAAACATATGGACACCAAGGGGGGAAGCAGGGGGTGGGGTTGGGGTGGGATGAACTGGGTGATTAGGATCGCCATATATACATTACTAATAAAAAAAATCAAGTTGTACACTTTGAATATATACAGTTTATTGTATGTCAATTATATCTCAATAAAAGTCCTTAAAAAAAACCCCACAATGAGATGTCACCTCACACCTGTCAGAATGGCTGTCATCAAAAAGACCACAAGTGACAAATGTTGGTGAAGATGCAGAGAAAAGGGAACCCCCTACACTGCTGGTGGGAATATAAATTGGTACAGCCACTGTGGAAAACAGTATGGAGGTTTCTCAATAAACTAAAAAACAGAACTCCCATATGATCCAGCAATTCCACTTCTGGGTATACATCTGAAAAAACCAAAAACACTAATTTGAAAAGATACATACACCCCAATATTTACAGCAGCATTACTTACAACTGCCAAGATACGGAAGCAACCTAGGTCTCTTATCAACAGATGGATGGATGAAGAAGTGAGATACACACATACACACACGCACAAAATGGAGTATTACTCAGCCACTGACATGAAATTTTGCCATTTGCAACAACGTGGATGGACCCAGAGTGTATCATGCTGAGTGAAAAAAGTCAGATAATAAATGCTGTATGATGTCACTTATATGTGGAATCTAAAAAATAAAATAAACTCGTGAATAACAGAAAGGACACAGACTCACAGATATAGAGAAAAAACTAGTGGTTACTGGGGGAGAGAGAAGAAATATTGGGGCAGGGGATTAAGAGGTACAACTTATTATGCATAAAATAAGTTAACAAGGACATATTTACAACACAGGGAACACAGCCAATATTTTATAACTACAAATGGCATATAATCTTTTTTTTTTTCAAGAACCAAGTTTTTAATAGTATACAAACCCCCTGATAGAAAGAATATAGTCAATAAACACTTTTAAGGCATTTTTTTGTTTTACTCACAGTGAGATCTTCCTATAAAAGTTTTCAAAATATATTCAAAACATTATAAACACATATTCTAAACATAATAAATTTAACAAGATAAACATTATAAATAGAATAAGTTATGATTTTAAGTCACAAAACATGTCTTAGCATTTATTCATTCATCCTTGTTAGTATTTACCACTTTATTAACATGATAATTGATTAGGTTGGTGAATTTTCCTTTGCCTATAGAAAGTCAAGATTAAGAATATTCTTCATAATTTTTATTCTAGTAAAAAATCGACAAGAAGGCAGACAGCAGTATCAAGCAGTATCAGCAGTATTTTGTCTTGTGGAACTGAAAACCACAGCCACAGAAAGATAGAGAAAATGAAAAAGCAGAGGACTCTGTACCAGATGACGGGACAGGATAAAACCCCAGAAAAACAACTAAATGAAGAAGAGATAGGCACCCTTCCAGAAAAAGCATTCAGAATAATGATGGTGAAGATGATCCAGGACTTTGAAAAAAGACTGGATGCAAAGATCGAAAAGTTTACCAAAGACCTAGAAGAATTAAAGAGCAAACAAACAGAGATATGCAACACAATAACTGAAATGAAAAATACCCTAGAAGGAACCAACAGCAGATTAATGGAGGCAGAAGGGCGAATAAGTGACCTGGAGACAGAATGGTGATAATCACTGATGCGGAAAAGAATAAGGAAAAAAGAATGAAAAGAACTGAAGACAGCCTAAGAGACCTCTGGGACAATGTTAAACGTGCCAACATTCACATTATAGGGGTCCCAGAAGGAGAAGAGAGAGAGAAAGGGCCTGAGAAAATATTGGAAGAGATTATAGTTAAAAACTTCCCTAACATGGGAAAGGAAACAGCTACCCAAGTCCAGGAAGCACAGAGAGTCCCAGGCAGGATAAACCCAAGGAGAAACACGCCAAGACATATAGTAGTCAAATTGACAAAAATTAAAGACAGAGAAATGTTATTAAAAGCAACAAGGGAAAAATGACAAATAACACACAAGGGAACTCCCATAAGGGTAACAGCTGATTTCTCAGCAGAAACTCTGCAAGCCAGAAAGGAGTGGCACGATATATTTCAAGTGATGAAAGGGTAGAACCTACAACCAAGAATACTCTACCCAGCAAAGATCTCTTTCAGATTCAATGGAGAAATCAAAAGCTTTACAGACAAGCAACAGCTAAGAGAATTCAGCACCACCAAACCAGCCCTGCAACAAATGCTAAAGAACTTCTCTAAGCGGGAAACATAAGAGAAGAAAAGGAAACAACAACAAACCAATTAAGAAAATGGTAAGAGGAACATACATATTGATAATTACATTGAATGTAAATGGACTAAATGCACCAACCAAAAGACACAGACTGGCTGAATGGATACAAAAACAAGACCCATATATATGCTGTCTACAAGAGACCCACTTCAGACCTAGGGACACATACAGACGGAAAGTGAGGGGATGGAAAAAGATGTTCCATGCAAATGGAAATCAAAAGAAGGCTGGAGTAGCGATACTCATATCAGATAAAATAGACTTTAAAATAAAAAATGTTACAAGAGACAAGAAAAGACATTACATAAAGATCAAGGGATCCATCCAAGAAGAAGAGATAACAATTATAAATATATATGCACCCAATATAGGAGCACCTCAATACATAAGGCAAATGCTAACAACGATGAAAGAGGAAATGCAAGGCAGAAATAGAGACACAGATGTAGAGAAAAAACACATGGACACCAAGTGGGGAAAGCGGGGAGGGTTGGGGGGGATGCATTGGGAGATTGGGATACCAAATTGTACACTCTAAGTATATGCAGTTTATTGTCTGTTAACTGTATCTCAATAAAAGTTCTTTAAAAAAATCAATATTGCTAGATATTTAATGAATAACAACATTGGCAGCTTACAGTAATCAAAGCCATTCCTTTCTGAATACACTAAGAAATATACTGCCAATAAATCATTAATGGAGTTGTCAGTTATGTTGAATATTTCTTAATATTTTGAAAACTAATCTAGTAGCAATCAGCGTAAAATTCGTGATTATGTTAGTATACAAATGGCATATAATCTTAAAAATTTTTAATCACTATGATATACACCTGAAACTAACAATATTGTAAACCAGCTATAACTCCATTTTAAAAAATTGAAAAAAAAAAACACAAAAACCCAACCCCTGAACTAGCTTTTCCCTAACATAATTTTGTAACTAAATGTAGGAACCACACAGAGACATTCCACCAATCAAAATTTCCCCCAGGCTCACAGGAGCAGGAGCAGCAGCACAGAAGGAAAGGAAACAACGAGGAGACACCTGCAGGAGAAGAGGAGGGTTAGGTATAGGCTGCTTCTGACTCAAGCAGTTATGTGCTCACGCCCTCAGGAGAGGGAAGGTCCAAAGCCAGAAGGTACTACTCACTCATTTGCTCACTCATTCTCTTACAAAAAGTTACTGCGTCTTTGAGCACTGGAACTACAAAACACAAGTCAAGTGATTCCTGTACTCAAGAACCATAATCAAATGGAAAGGACATAAGAAAACAGATGAGTATAATGGAAAGTAAGTATTAAGACAGAAACATCTGACCGAACCTATTCTACTTCTGGGTCTACACCCAAAAGAACCAAAAGCAGGGTCTCCAGAGGTATCTGCACACCCTCGTTCACAGCCACTCTGTCCACAGCGACCAAAAGGTGGAAGCAACCCACGTGTCCATCGGCAGAGGACGGATGGACACAGTGTGGCGCAGACACACAAAGACGTGTGGTTCAGCCTTAGAGAGGCAGGAGATTCTGACACGTGCTGCCAAACGGATGAACCTTGACGACAGTACGCTGAGTGAAACAAGCCAGTCACAAAAGGACAAAACCTGTGTAATTCCACTCACGTGAGTTACCTAGAGTCAAGGTCATAGAGATAAAAAGTAGAATGGTGGCTGCCAGAAGCTGTGGGGAGAGAGGGCTTGTTTGATGGGTGGAGAGTCTCGGTTTGGGAAGAAGAAAGCCGTTCTGGAGACGGATGGTGGTGGCGACTGCAAAATAATGTGAATGTGTTTAACAGCGATCAACGATGCGCTTAAAGATGGCTAAAATATTAAGTTGTGTGTTATGTATATTTCGCCACAATAGCCCAAACCAAACCAATAATGGTCAGTCTGGTCCTCGTGGGGGTTATGTCCTGTGGGGAAACAAAGCACCACCGAGCTCCAGCAGCAACGGCACAGGAAGGTACCCGACCTCCCTGGAGGCGTGGGGACGACAGGCCACACACTCGGCCCCCTCAGTCCACTGCTCTGCTGCTTGGCGTCTGTAGCAGCTGAAACTGCGGGGCTTCCCCTCTTCACCGGAAACTGCCTTCCACTCCCTCCTGCACCATCTCCTGGTTGACTCCTCCGTTCTGCTGCCCTGGCCCATCCTCCTGTGCCTCCTTGACGCCCAATCACAGCCTTGCTCCACGGTCGCTGCCACACACCTGTCCCCTCCAGCTCAGCTGAGGGGCCTCCAGGCTTCACAGACCACTCCCATCAATTCTCCACATGCACGGCGACTTTGGCAAAATATAACATAGATCATATCGGACTCTTTCTTACTTCAAAGCCTCCCTTAGGGACTCTTTTCTTTTTATAACATCATTATTGAAATATAATCCACATATCATAAAATCCACCCTTTTAAAGAGTATAATTTCCTGTTTTTTAGTATATTCACAGAGCTGTTCAAAATCCCCATCTAACTTCAGGTCATTTCATCACCCTAGAAAGAAGAAACCCGTTTCTGGGGATTTGCCTAGCCTGGACATCTTCATACAAAGGGAATCACGCCAGGTTTCTTTCACTCAGCGTAACTTTTTCTTATGGTTCATCCACACTGTGGCATCATCATGCAGCAGGACTTCATTTCTTTTTATTGACAAATAATATTCCATTGAATATGCAACATTTTGTTTATGCATTCATTAATCAGTGGAAATTTGTGTGGTTTTTTCCCCAGTTTTGTTAACTGCTTAATTTATTTGGGCCCCCACTTGGGCCCACTGTTCCCACACCGGCCGGGGACCGCGGGGGCAGCGCCAGCCCCACCACGCTGACCTTGCTGCTGCCGGGAGCCAGGACGCGGCTTTCCAGCGAGCCTGCACACTCCACACGTAGGCTTGGTCTATACAGCAAGTTAGTGCTGGCCAGAGGTGGTAGGATTTGGGTTTGGCTCCTGTGAACAATGCTGTTATAAACATCTGTGTAGGAGCTTTTGTGTAGATGCCTGTTTTATTTCTCTTGAGCACACACCCAGGAGCAGTGCGGCGGGTCCCATGGTAACTCTCTCCTGCAGGAATTAAGGTGTGGACCTTCAGCATGAGTGGAATGATTAGTCTCAGGGAGGAACGGAGAGAAATCTGCTCTGTGCCTGGAAGAATAGAAGCGAGAGCCGCTCTATGGCGCTATGAATTCATTTGATCCTATGCAGTGTAAAATTTAACACGAAAGCTCTCACTGCAATGGCTGGAATAAGGCACTCATCATTTTTCAAGTGTACTTTCAATGGAAAGGCAGACAGACAAAAGGACTCAAACACGGAGGTCACTCACTTGGGTAGACCTTCGAGTCTGCCGAGCTTGTCTGGAGCGTGCTTTCCGTAACGACTCAGCTTCCTCATCCCGTACAGGAGTCAGATACGACCTGCAGGGAAGAAGAGTCACACCAGAGGTGAGGCCCCAGGGACAGTCTGCACACCGAGGGGATTTCTGTGCTCTAAGATGAAGTCAGGGCGACTCAACCCCACAGAAGGCTATCGGTGAACGTTACTTAAGCCAAGACATCATCTGTAAACGTATCGCTGTTTCCATATCACTGATGCACAACCACATCACCCGTGACTGTAAAATGAGAACTGTCTCTCACTGTTTATTTCTTTTCTTGCCTTAGTGCTCTGGCGAGAACCTCCAGAACATGCTGAAAAGCAGTGACGACAGCCGTTTGCCTGCTTGGCTCCTGCCTCCAGAGAGACAACTTCCGGCTGAGACACTGCAGAACGCTGCCCCTCCAGGGAGGCAGTCCCTCCCCACCCCATGGCAGAGGGCTGGGAGGGGCTTGTTGTTATTGGTTTTGTTTTTTAATCATTAGTGTGTGAACTTTATCATAAGCCTTTCTTCCCCATATACTGAGGTAATCATTTCCTTCTTTTTTCTGTTAATACGGTGACTTAGGCCGAACAATTCTGACTGATAAAACAACAGTGAATTGCTGGGATGAGCTCAGCTTGGTCAGGAGGTAGCGTCATTCATACAGACTTACATTTTACACCGATTCAGTATGATTTACTTCAAGGTTTCTCCATCCGTGTTCATGCAAGAAATCAGCCTGTAATTCTCCCTTCTTATAATAACCTGGCCAGTCTGGGAATTAACGTTATGAAAGTTGGCACGTGTTTTCTCCTTATCTATTTTCTTTGAGAATCTGTGTAAGATTGGGGTCATTTCCTCCTTAAATAATTGGAAGAGTTCACCAACAGGGCCATCTGGGTTTAGAGTGTTCTCTATGGGAAGGTTCTAGATAAGGGTTTCAATTTCTTTAATAGAATTAGGCCTATTCAGATTTTCTGTTTTGGTAATATTTGTTTTTCAAGGAATCTTACCTATATTTTCATACTTAGTGCCACAAAATTGTTCATAATATCCTAATAATACATTTTAATTGTCACTGTAACACAAGCACACCTCAGAGATATAATAAGGTCAGTTCCAGACCATCGCAATAAAGTACGTCACATGAAATTTTTGGCTTTCCAGCACATATAAAACTTACGTCTATACTATACTGTAGTCTAGCAAGTGTGCAACAGCATCATGTCTTAAAAAACCAATGTACACACTTCAAAAAACATCGTGAACGGTGCTGACCATCACCTGAGGCGTCAGCAAGCTGCGACCTTTCTGCTGGGAGGGTCCTGCCCGGGTGCTGGTGGCTGCCGATGGTCAGGGTGGGGCTGCTGGGGGCTGGGGTGGCTGTGGCCATCCCTTCAAGTAAGACAGCAGTGAAGCGCGCCTCACGGATTGGCTCTTCCTTCCACGGAAGATTTCTCTGTAGCCTGCAATGCTATTTGATAGCATTTTACCCACTGTAGAACTTCTTTCAATACTGGAGTCAATTCTCTCAAATCCTGCCATGGCTTTATCAACTATGCGATGTAATATTCTAAACCCTTTGTTGTCATCTCAGTAACCTTCACAGCATCTTCACCAGGAGCAGATTCCATTGCAAAAAAACACTTTCTTTTTTTAATTTTATTTTTTTAAATTGAATTACAGTTGATTTACAATATTGTGTTAGTTTCAGGTGTACAGCAAAGTGATTCAGTTGTACGTATACATATATCTATTCTCGTTCAGATTCTTTTCCCTTATAGGTTATTAGAAGATATAGTTCCATGTGCTATACAGTAGTTCCTTATTGTTCATCTATTTCATGTGTAGTAGTGTGTATATGTTAACCCCAAACTCCTAATTCACCTCCACCATTCCCCTTCGGTAACCATGTTTGTTTTCTATGTCTGTGAGTCTATTTCTGTTTTGTACGTAAGTTCATTTGTATCTTCTTTTTAAGATTCCACATATAAGTGATATCATGTGCTATCTGTCTTTCTCCATCTGGCTTACTTCACTTAGTGTGATCATCTCTAGGTCCAACCATGTTGTCGCAAACGGCATTATTTCATTCTTTCTCATGGCTGCATAACATTCCACTGTATGTGTGTACCACTTCTTCTTCATCCACTCACCTGTCCACAGACATTCAGGCTGCTTCCGTGTCTTTGCTGCTGTAACCAGTGCCGCAGTGAACAAGAAGCCACTTTTTCTGCTCGTCCATAAGAAGCAACTCTTCGTCCTTTAAGTTTTATCCTGAGATTGTAGCAATTCAGTCACATCTTCAGGCTTCCACTTCTAATTCTAGTTCTCTTGCTTTTTCCACCAAATTTGCCATTACTTCCTCGACTGAAGTCTTGAACCCTCGAAGTTATCCATGACGGTTGGCATCTACTTCTTCCAAACTCCTGTTAAGGTTGATATTTTGATCTCTTCCCATGAGTCATGAATGTTCTTAATGGCATCCAGAATGGTGATTTCTTTCCAGAGGGTTTTCAGTTGACTTTGCCCAGACCCATCAGAGGAATCACCATCTATGGCAGCTACAGCCTTACAAAATGTATTTCGTTAACAATAGGGCTTGACAGTGACTCCTACATCCACAGGCTGCAGGACGGATGTGTTTACATGCATGAAAACGACATGCATCTCACCGTCCATCTCCATCAGAGCTCTTGGGTGACACCAGGTGTACTGTCAGTAAGCATAATATTTTGAATCTTTTTTTTTTCTGAGCAGTAGGTCTCAACCGTTGGCTTAAAATATTCAGTAAATCATGCTGTAAACAGATGTGCTGTCATCTAGGCTTTGTTGTTCCATTTACAGAGCACAGGCAGAGTAGATCTAGCATAATTCTTAAGCACCCCAGGATTTTCAGATGGTAAATGAGCACTGACTTCAACTTAAAGTCACCAGCTGCATTAGCTCCTAACAAGAGAGTCAGCCTGTCCTTTGAGGCGCTGAAGCCAAGCACTGACTTCTCCTCTCTGGCTATGAAAGTCCTGGATGGCATCTTCTTCCAATAGAGGCTGTTTAACCTACACTGAAAACCTGTTGTTCAGTGCAGCACCTTCATGAACTGTCTTAACTGGATCTTCTGGGTAACCTGCTGAAGCTTCTACATCATCACCTGTGGCCTCACCTTATGTTACTGAGAATGGCATCTTCCTTAAACCTCATGAGACCACCACTGCTAAGTTTCAAACTATTCTTCTGCAGCTTCCCCACCTGATCTTTCAGCCTTCATAGAATTGAAGAGAGTTAGGGCCTTTCTCTGTATTAGGCTTTGGTTTAAGGAATGTTGTTTCTGGTTTGATCTTCTGTCCAGACCACTTAGACTTTCTCCATGTCCGCAATAAGGCTGTTTCGCTTTCTTACCATTTGTGTGTCCACTGAAGTAGCAGCTTTAATTTCCTTCAAGAACTTCCCTTTGCATTCCTGGCTTGGCTAACTGTTTGGTGCAAGAGCCCCAGCTTTAGGCCTATCTAGGCTTTACCTGTGCCTTCCTCACTAACTGTAATCATTCCTAGTGTCTGATTTAAAGTGAGAGACGTGTGACTCTTCCTTTCACTTGAATACTTAGAGGCCCTTGTAGGGTTATTAATGGGCCTGATTTCAGTATTGTTGTGTCTCAGGAAACAGGGAGGCCCGAGGAGAGGGGGAGGGACAGGGGAACTGCTGGTCGGTGGAGCATTAAAAATACAGCATTTGTTGATTAAGTTTGTGGTTTCACACGGGTGTGGCATGTGGCATCCCAAACAATTACAGTAACATCAGATATCACTGATCACAGATTTCATAACAGATACAGTAACGAGGAAGTCTGAAATATTGTGAGAGTAACCAAACGTGACCCAGAGACATGAAGTGACCAAACGCTGGGAAAATGGCTCCGACAGACTGATCTGACGTGGGCAGCCACTGACCTTCAATCTGTGAACAACGCAGTATCTGGAAGTGATGATGCGAAGCACAAGAAAATTAGGTCTGCTTGTATCTACAGCAACAGTTCTCAAATCGTTTGGTCTGAGGACCCTTTCACATTTTAAAAAATTACTGAGGATCCCCAAACAGCTTTTGTTTATGTGGGGTGTATCTATTAATATTTACCTTATTAGGCATCAAAATTGAGAAATTAAACATGTACTCATTAATTCATTTGAAAATGATAGCCCTACTACATGTTAATATAAATAACTTATCTTTTATGGAAAATAACTAAATTTTCTAAAACAAAAAAATTCAGTATGAGTGGCATTATTTTACATTTTTGTAAATTTCTTTAATGTTGGCTTAATAGAAGCCAGCCAGATTTCTATATACATTTCTGCATTCAATACGCTGCAATATGTTGTTTTCATTAAAATATATTAAAAAATCCAGTCCTGCACAGATACGTAGTTGGAAAAGCAAGAAGTATTAGAACAGCTTTTTCAGATAATTGTGGACAATCTTCTTCGATTCTATAGTTAAACACAAGTGGTAGTTTCTGAAAGGTTAGTCGCAGGTGTGGAATCTGAAACAATGTTACTGGAATTTTCGTGTTCTGTTATGCTGGAATCCACTGCTCTGCCTTGTACTTTGGATGGAATGTCTGGCCCAGGCATGACTCTGGGAAAATATTGGTGATCTGCCAAATGGTGACATATATTGTATTATACAACAGTAATTTTAAAAGTCACATTCTTTAACATAGGGTTTAAGAGCCTTAACATCAGTCTTGGCAATGATTTTTTGGATTTGACACCAAAAGCAAAGGCAACAAAAGCAAAAATGAACAAGTGGGACTTCATCAAACCTTTTGCTTCTGCACAGAATCAGCAACAAAACAAAAAGGCAACCTACTGAATGGGAGAAAATACTTCCAAGTCATCTATCTGATAAGGGGTTAATAGCCAAACTAGATAAAGAACCCATACAACTCAACAGAAAACAAACCACCTGATTAAAAAACAGGCAGAGGATATGAACAGACTTTTCCCAAAGAAGACATACAGTGGCCAACAGACACATGAAAAGGTGCTCAACATCACTCATCACCAGGGAGATGCAAATCAAAACCACGAGATGTCACCTCATACCTGGCACCTGTCAGGATGGCTATTAGACAAGAAATGACAGGTGTTGGCAAGGATGCGGAGAAAAGGCAGCCCTCATGCACTGCTGAGGGGAGTGTAAGTTGGGGCAGCCGCTACGGAAAACAGTAGAGAGATTCTTCAAAACATTAAAAACAGAAATACTATATGATCCAACAATTCCACTTCTGGGTATTTATCTGAACGAAACCAAATCACAATCTTGATGTGTACTAAATCTGTGTCCCCACGTGCACAGCAGCACTACTCACAACGGCCAAGATACAGAAACAAGCTAAGTGTCTACAGACAGATGAATGGATAAAGAAAATGTGGCCTATATACGTGTGTGTGTATATACACACATAATAGAATATCATTCAGTCATAAAGAAAAGGGAACCTCGCCATTTGCAACACCATGGACGGGCCTTGAGGGTGTCACGCTAAGCGAAATAAGTCAGAGAAAGACAAACACGGCACGGCCTCACCTGCGTGTGGAACCCGAGACGCTGACTCACAGGCACAGGGAACAGGCGGGTGGCTGCCAGAGGCGGGGGTGGGCGAAGTGGGAGCAGGTGGTCAGAGGGACAAGCGTCCAGCTGTGAGGTCAGTCAGTCCTGGGGACGCAGGCACAATGAGGCGGCCATGGGCCCACCACTGCCACGTGTATCTGAGCTCAGAGAGCAGATCCTAACAGTGCTCCTCACGAGGAAAACGACCACAGCTACGTGCAGTGACATGTTAACTACACGTGTTGCGGTAATCCTGCTACAATATGCTTACCAGATCAGTGGGTGGTACACCAAAAAAGATCATGTTTATCTCAATTATGTCAATAAAAAATAATAAAAGTTTAAGAAACCCACATTCTCTAACATCATCTCTGGTCTCAGAACAGTCTTTCCACATTGGGAAGCAGTCAATAGTATCACCCACAGTTACAAGGACAAGGTTCCCAAAGTTCTAATTTCTGCTTTAAATGTTACAACTCGCAACCAACACTCAAACTGACAGCTTCCCTTTGCTCAATTTCAAGAAAACGTCAGCCACAGGCCAACATCTGAATACCCAGTCCGAGCAGCCACTTCTCAGGAAGAAGCAGTGCCCAGGAGAAGCAATCAGCCCCTCCGCCCTCCTCCTCAAACTCCAGGGACCCTTCTATTAGAACCCGCTGGCCACCCTCCAGTTACCAACGACGCTTGCCCTGTGTTTTCCATTCTCCTCTCTCTCTTCATTCACAAATCCTCTCTTCAGCTGCTCTACGGCAACTGAATTTCTTCATCTGTTATTTTATTTTTCAGTTCTAGAATTTCCCTTTTTCTAAATAGAGAGCAGTTCTCTATTGAAATTCTCTTATCTTGTCTTCTATTCTCTTGAACATGTTAACCATAATTTACTATGATTATTTTAAAGTTCACTTCTGATAACATCAATATCTGGGTCTGTTCCTAGTGTCTATAGTTTCTCTTAGTCTTTGGTAAATCAGTCTTATTACTCAGTATGTCAGGTAATTTCTGAGTTAATGCCAGAATTTTTAATGAAAAATGTAGTGATAACTTGCAGCTCTGGAAGACGCTGTCATCCTCCTGAGAGGATATTCTTTTCTCCGGCTTAGTTAGGCTAAGGAAGTGTTTTCCAAGCTTCCACTGCATCAAGCGACTTGGAAAGCTTATGAAACAGAAATCTCATGAGGCTCTCCCCTCAGCAGTCCTGGTTTAGCAGGTCTGGAGGGGTCTGCGCATGTGCATTTCTGATTCGTTCTCAGTGGTGCTGCTACCCTGGGGACCACACTGTGAGAACCAGAGGGTAAGGCAGACCCCCTTACTCCACTTTGAGACAAAGCTGGGCTTCCGTCTTTGCAGAGCTGGCTGTGTGGTAAGCCACTTCTGCTGGAAGGCAGCCCTTAGGTGGTCCCAGGGAAAGTCTGGGGTGCCCGCTGTTTCTGAACTCTAATTTCTGTTCCCTCAGCGCTGAGAGACGCCTGGAAACCTCGCCCGGCGTCTCAGCCTTGCGGCCCCTGCCTCACTGATCGGCCAGCGCCTGGGGGACGAGCACAGCCGGGTGCTGGGCTCACCGCCTCACGATTTCCTCCTCTCCGGAATCCGGGTCCCTCAAGTCCTCACTTCCTCACCACCTCTCCAATACCTTCAAAGACTTTTTCTCTTATGTTTATCCAGCTTTTCTGGTTATTCTCCGTGGGAGAGTTTGTCTATTACAAGACCTGTCATAGCCCGGAACACAAGTCCCTCACCAGGCCGCACGTCAGGAGGTGTTTGTCCTCCACGTGGACCAGCAAACTGGAATCGCCACACACGTCTCAGCCCACTGTGAGCTGGGTATATGTGCCTCCTTCCTTAGCACATCCCTCTCCTCTGGGTGAACCGGGACAACCGAAGTCCCCAAACTCGCAAGGCTGTGGACCAGGCGTGGAGGCGGTGACCTCACCCGGACAAACCCCCAGGAAATGCAGCCTCCTCCTCACCCATCACCTCTACCCGTGAACACACAGAGCACCCCGGTTACACCTGCTTCCTGACCGTCGTCTCTCCTCTGCACCAGACAGAGGCTCAGTGGAGACGCAGCTCCACCCCAGCCCCATCCCACTGCCTGCTCCAGTGAGTTCTACCACGTGAGAGAAACGGAGCTGTAGAAGCAGGGCTGGGGTGAAACTGAGGGCCTTTTACCTCACTTGGAGTCTTAAATATTGGAAATCATACATGCTTTTCACGGAAAAAATTAGAAAACAGATCAGCATGTGAAAACAACAGTAAACTGAATTCCATCACGTGACGATAAGCCCATGTTTATTCTACAACACATAAGTCTAGGTTTTTAATCTATGTATGTATATTCTATATTATAGTACACTGTAGTTTATTTTTAATGAATATTATGCGTATTACTTTGTAACCTGTGTCAATATATGAGATTTTTACTAAGTTGTAAGGAAAAAAGTCTATAAAAACAAAACGGAGAAAACCCCAGTACTTCAATTTTAAATGTTACTGAGGAGGGAAGGAACATTTTCGTTCACTTTCATTTACCCAGGCGTGGATTCCAGAGTCACAGAAGTGATGCACCTTAACGTACGGTTTCCTGGGGGTCACACTGCGTCTTCAGCAGAGCCTGAGCCCTTGTACCTTCTAAACCCAGATGGGGAGCAAACTGCAGTTCTAGAGCCAAACCTGGCTGCCACATTCTGTCAATCAAGCTTTACCCCAACGACAGCAGCAGGGTTTAATATCCGTGATGGAGACAAAGGGCCTGCAGAGCCCAAACTATCCATCATCTGGCCCTTTACAGAGAAAGCTTGGCAGCGCCCACGCCAGACCACACCCCGGCCCCCAGCACACCCTCAGAGCCACCGGTGAACCTGTGTGCCGCACGCCTCTTCACTGCCCTGGAAGACGACAGGTCTCGGCCCACAAAATACTGCAGTGGAAAGCGCAGTGGCAGCCGTGGCTTCACACCTACCCCTGCTCTGGCCTCCAGGCTAACACTGCAATGCAGTGACAGAGGAAGGAGTTCCCACGTCGAGGCTTCTAATTACCACACCTGTCTACTCTGCTTCCTAGAGGGCAGGAAGCATTTTTCTTTGCATTTGCTATGATTCTGAGGTTACATGATCAGTGGAATTCATATACTTAGAAGAGAATGAAGCATGACTACACAAAAATAACCTGTTCTCCGCCTCTAAAGTTCACAGTGCCCCTTTACATACTACACATCGACTAATTTTATCTTAAGAAGCTGTGCAAAATGCTTAGCTAGTCATCAATGAACATCAAGAAAATCATAATTACTAACAATAAAAGGCCTAAAATATCTTCCCACAAGTATGGTGTAGTGATAAAGTACCCTGACATGGAGTCAGACTGCCTGGGTTTGAACCCTGGCTCCTCCACTTTCTTGCCAGATGATCGTGGATAAAATGTTTCCGCACTCTAAGCCCAAGTCTCTTACATAATGGAGGTATTCACAGCGCGACAGAGATCAGCAGAAATCAGGGGGGTTGCCATGGGGACGGCCTGGCTGCTCCCCTGTCACCCCCACGTCAACAGCTCAGCGGTGGTGACTCGGAAAAGAAAGGTGCTATGATAGCCATCCCACCTAGTCTAATAAAGAGTTCCCCTTATTAGTTTTCCCAGAAATGGTTAATTCATTTGGAAGCAGTCTTAATGCCCTTGAAAATATTCTCCATGCAGGTTCAAAGGGCTCTCTAAGTGAAATAAAGCCACTTTACGTAGAAGAATGAAAGAGAAATAACCAAGGGGATTTCCAAGGAGAGCAGAAAGCTGTTTTCCCTAGAATGATGAGAGAATAATCTCTCATCTAGAACTCACCAACAGGAAACTGGTGTTCGGAATAGCTTTACGGAGTCCTACATCTAAAATCTGTGCTGAAGAGAGAAGGGTACTTAATGGCTAACTTCAAATGGGGAAGGAGCTAAGCTGAGCATCTGTCTTTATGGCACTTGGGATGCTGCAGTCATTAACTACAGAACGTCCACGGGTCCCCTACGAGGGCCTGTCATTCCTCAGGCTACGTCCCGGGTATGAGGATGCACAGGGGGGTAAAGACGTCTTATGCTAAACTTCTCTTAGAGTCCCCTGGTGTTCTCCAGAAGTCTGCCACAGCCAACATTCCATCTTGGGAAAGGATGCTTTCACATCTCGAGAGGCTGCCATCCACAGGCAGTACGGCCACTGTGGACAAGCTGGAAGGGACACGTGACAAGAGGGACCGCATTCTCCCACAGAGGATGCAGTCCCACAGCAGTCAGGTGTTAGTGCAGGTTTTCCTCACTGTTTCTAAACAGGAACGGGTGCTCCTGGGTTCTTGCGTCAGCTTTGCCATTAACTACTCTTTTGACAAGACAATCATGTAATCTCCTGAGACCTTAGTTTCTTCACTTATAAAATAAAGGGGTAAGTCTACAATTTTTAAGATCCCATATAACTGTAAACGACAGTAAATCCTTATTCATGCAGATTCTGGATAAATGGCCTCCAAGTCTTCTCATTAAGATGCCTATTCACCAGTTCTAGTCAAATACTCAATTTCCTGTGCTCATAGGTCACGTTCTTGAACACAGAGCAGCAGAGCCATGACGACAGTGGGAAGGCTGTGCACCTGGCCCCACAGGGCCCCCGAGCACTCAGGATGTGACCAGAGTGGTGGGGGAACCAAACCTGTAACTGCGTGTAACTTGTAGCTAACGCAAGCCTGGCAGCCACACGTGGCCAGCGGCCACCACGCCGGCCAGCACAGCAGTCCAGGGAAGAGGCACCGCCACGGGTACACGCCAACCTGGGAGCCACACCCAGCGCACATAATGGGAACGCCGCTCGCAGTCTGCCGGCCAGCTAAGTTTAAAGGCAATAGGGTTTTTTTCCTCCTCGAAGGTGAAGTTCTCATTTTCTTTCTATGATCCTCAGGCATCATTACAGTAATCCTGCATTTTTATATGCGACACTTCTGAGCTGCAGGAGTAGGGCTGGGATCCCACCTTCACAATGTCTCCAGATGCAGCCCACAGGAACCGCGCACTTCAGAGCTGTCCCCACACGCCTGTCCTGCCCCGCCCGCCCGCCCATGGCCAGAAGTGCTCCAGGAAACAGGCGGGTACCTCCTGCGCAGGTCTGCGTGGCCGAAGGCAGGGCAGGCGTGTGGGCACGTGGCAGGCAGGGAAGCGGTGACGGGAGAGACCGCAGGCTCAGCGCCCGGTCTCCTGGAAACTGCCCAGCGAGCATCGCTTGTAATTTGCTAAGAAGCTGCTACTGAGGAGGAAGAGGAGGAAGGCAGAGCCAGTGCTGCCGGCAGTCCCCAACCCCACCCCACTCGCTGCACGCTTCACACCCTGAGCCAGACTGATCGATACCCCTTCCCACCTCACAGAGGGGAGGGGTCTCCCTCCTGCGACAGAGGACAGAGCAGGAGAGACGCAGCCCTCCCCGGCGGACACTGCTTCCCCTGCCCTTGGGCTGTCCCCGCTGCCTCCCTCCCAGAAAGGACAGACCCAGCTGTCCGGCAAATGTCAGTTGTGAAGAGACAGATATAGAAACACATCACAGACAACCTCAGGGACAGATGTCAGTGCCAGCACAGATACGGTGACGCCCAACAGAGGCAGACGGTAAGGACTGCTGGGTTTGACAAGCAACCTCAGGCCAGACAGCCCTCCGATCTACAGCGGTCACACGCCAGCACACGGTCCGATTTCAGCCCAGCACAGCTGCAGCCAGGCCTCCCAGGCACACCGTTGTCTCTGGCTCCACACAGCGCTCGGGGCTGAAGTTTACGCGGGGGACCAAAGCCACAGCTCCACTCTCCAGAGCTTAAAGCACTAGGGCAGGGGTGGGGGAGGGTGCGGGTTTCCCTCAGCTGCACGAAGCAGTCCCCGAATCCTCCAGACCAGCCGTTCTCAACGGGGGACAAAGAGTCATCGGGCGGAGATGGCAGCAGTGCCGAGCCGGCGCTGCTGGGAAAGGGGCCAGACAGGGGGCCTCTCAGGCTTTGCAGAGGGAGTCGGCTGTGGCAGCGCTGCCGCCGGCCTGCGGGCGGGCAGGCCGGGCCGGGCAGCCCTTGGCCCACAGCGCCTGGAGACGGACCCTCCGGCCCTTCCCTGAAAAGGCCGCTGCCCCTCTCCAGACTCTAAGGTATACGGCTCCAGACCGCAGCTCAGAGGACAGACAATGGGAGGCTGGTGTTTCCGTGACCTCCCTCCGCTAAGTCCGCTACCATCTTGAATTCGTGCACTTCCGAACACTTGTTCCATTAAGAACACTCCAGCCCTGAATGCCAGAGCCACTTCCACACACGACAACGTTTTACTTACAGAGGTCCCTCTGCAGTGAGTTCATGGTCAGAGCAGAGGTTACGGATGCCACAAAGGGCAGACTCAAGCACCAAGAAGGGCTGTGAGTGCTGCTTTATCGTGTACCCGCAGGCTGTGCAAACCGGCCCAGCCAACTATCTCAAATATTTACCACTGACTACAAAACAGACCAGGTCAAACGCAGCATCACCACTGATTTTAATTTTTTTTTGTTTATTTAATTTTTTTTTAAATCAGAAAGAAAGAAAATCCAAGAACGTCAACACACAAAATAGTCATGGAAATAATCCAGATATCCAACAACAGGGAGAATGCTTAAATAAATTACAGAATATTTGTACAAGAGAACCCTACATATACACTATAAGACAAACTGAGAACTACTATAGATACATAACTCATAAGATATTAATATCTAGATTATGTAAAGACCTTATACCAATTCTTTTTAAAAACGGCCAAAATCCAACAGGAAAAAATCAGCCAAGCATATAATAAGTGAACTTACAAAAAAAGGAAACCCCCAAAGCCTATAAGCATAAAAGAAAACATTCATTTTCACTAGTAATCATGAAATACAAATTAAGACAAGGAGAAACCACTTTATCTTCCTTAGATCTGTAAAAACAAAAACCACTGACTTTACCAAGTATAACAAGGGTTGTGAAGAGCTAGAAACACGTCCACTGCTGGTGACAGCAAAGAGGGAGAAGGGTGACATCCTCCAGGAGAGGCACCCTCACACCTGACAGCCAGGACTTCCGTGGCAAGTAAACACCCTTGAGGAAGTTCTGCACACTGTACAGGAAATCAGAGAATGCACACGGCACACCGTACAGGAAATCAGAGAATGCACACGGCACACTCTACAGGAAATCAGAGAATGCACACAGCAGCAGCAGCAGCACTGGGGGGTGAGGGTGGGTGGGAAATAAGCTAAATGTCCATTAGCAGAAAAACAAAACCAAACTGTGCTATATTCACACAATGGCCTAAAATGAGCATTTGAAATGAACAGACAGGGACTTCCCTGGTGGCGCAGTGGTTAAGAATCCGCCTGCCAATGCAGGGGATACGCGTTCGAGCCCTGGTCTGGGAAGATCCCACATGCCACAGAGCCAATAAGCCCGTGCGCCACAACTACTGAAGCCCCTGTGCCTAGAGCCTGTGCTCCGCAACAAAAGAAGCCACTGCAATGAGAAGCCAGCGCACCGCAATGAAGAGTAGCCCCTGATCTCCACAATTAGAGAAAGTCCGCGCACAGCAACAAAGACCCAATGCAGCCAATAAATAAATAAAATAAAATAAAATAAACAGACGGACTTGCTAAGTGAAAACAGCAGGTTTTGGAATGTTGTACAGAGAATGATACAATTTATATACATAATAAAGACACATAAAAGAATGATATATGGGTACATATATGAAGTAACAATAACTGGCAAAATTTGAAAATGGTAAATATCAAATTCGGAACAGCACTTACCTCTAGGAGGGGTCAAGGAGATGAGACTGAGGGGACACACTGGGATATAAATGACACTTTTAATATTTTATGAAAAAAAAATCAAAGCCAATATGGCAAAACACCAGGATTTGATAGAGTCAAAAAATTGATACATTGTATGTTTGTAATGTTTAATAAGAATATTCTTAAAAGGGTCTTAAAGTAAATAAAACATAAAGATGCTAGCAGGGATATTGCTGAATGGTGAGATTATGAATAACTTATTTTCTACTTAAAATATGCATATTGCAGAAAATTTTGTAAACTTTAAAAACTTTAAAACTTTAAAAACATTTAACTTGGGACTTCTGTGGTGGTGCAGTGGGTAAGACTCCACACTCCCAATGCAGGGGGCCCAGGTTAGATCCCTGGTCAGGGAACTAGATCCCACATGCCTGCTGTGACTAAGAGTTCGCATGCCACAACTAAGGAGCTGACAACCTGCAGCTAAGGAGCCAGCGACCTGCAACTAAGGAGCCTGCCTGCCTCAATGAAGACCCAGCACAACCAAATAAATAAGTAAATAAAAAATAATAAAAGTATTTAACTTAAAAAATGATCATTAACATTCAAAGAACTATTTCAAACAGTAAGATACACATGAAAGAGATGTATTTGTATCTACACTTAAAAAAGCTTTATTGGATACAAATTAATGTTGCATTCCTATACAATGACAACAAAATACCAGAAACAGCAATTAAGGAAACAATCCCATTTATCTCACATCAAAAAGAATAAAATACATAGCAATAAAGCTACCTAAGGAGGCAACAGACCTGCACTGGGAAAACTCTAAAATGCTGATGAAAGAAACTGAAGATGACATAAACAGGTGGAAAGATATACTGTGTTCTTGGTTTGGAAGAATCAATATTGTTAAAATGACCATACTAACCAAGGCAATCTATAGATTCAATGCAACCTCTATCAAATTACCAATGGCATATTTCACAGAACTAGAACAAAAAATTATTAAATTTGTATGAAACTACAAAAGACCACAAATAGCCAAAACAATCGAGAAAAAAGAATGGAGCTGGAGAGATCACACTCCCTGACTTCAGAATACACTACAAAGCTACAGTAATCAAAACAGTATAGTACTGGCACAAAAAAAGACACACAGATCAATGGAACAGGATAGAAAGCCCAGAAATAAACCCACAAACTTATGGTCAATTAATTTATGATAAAGGAGGCAAGAATATACAATTGAGAAATGACAGTCTCTTCAATAAGTGGCACTGGGAAAACTGGGCAGCTACATGTAGAAGAATGAAATTAGAACTTTCTCTAGCACCTATACAAAAATAAACTCAAAATGGATTAAAGACCTAAATGTTAAGACCAGATACTATAAAACTCCTAGAGAAAAACAGAGGCAGAACACTCTTTAAATTGCAACAATATTTTTTTTGAATCCATCTCCTAAAGTAATGGAAATAAAAACAAAAATAAACAAATTGGACCTAACTAAACTTAAAAGCTTTTGCACAGCAAAGGAAACCATAAACAAAACAAAAAGACAATCTACAGACTGGAAGAAAATATTTGCAAATGATGCTACTGCCAAAAGATTAATTTCTCAAATATACAAACTGCACATACTGCTTAATATAAAAAAAAAAAAAAAAAGAAAATCAAAAAATGGGCAGAAGACCTAAACAGACAGTTCTCCAGAGCACACATACAGATGGCCAACAGGCACATGAAAAGATGCTCAACATTGCTAATTATTAGATAAATGCAAATTAAAACTACGAGGTACCACCTCACACCAGTCAGAATGGTCACTGTCAAAAAGTCTACAAATAATACATGCTGGAGAGGGTGTGGAGAAAAGGGAGCCCTCCTGCACTGAGAATGTAAACTGGTGCAGCCACTACGGAAAACAGTATGGAGGGTGCTTAAAAAACTAAAATATGAGCTACCATATAATCCTGCAACTCCACTCCTGGGCATATATCTGAACAAAACTCTAATTCAAAAAGACACATGCACCCCAGTGTTCACAGCAGCACTATTCACAACAGCCAGGATATGGAAGCAACATAAACGTCCACTGACAGATGAACAGATAAAAAGATGTGGTGCATATATACACAATGGAATATTACTCAGTCATAAAAAAAAATGAAATAATGCTGTTTGCAGCAACATGGATGGACCTAGGGATCATCACATTAAGTGAAGTCAGACAAATATTATACATCACTTATATGTGGCATCTAAAAAATAATATAAGTGAGCTTATTTACAAAACAATTAGACTCACAGACATAGAAAACAAACTTATGGCTACCAAAGGGGACAGTGGGGGTGGAGGAGATAAATTAGGAGTTTGGGAGTAATAAATACACAGTACTGTATACAAAACAGACAAACAACAAGGACCTACTGTAGAGCACAGGGAGCTCTACTCAATCGTAAGATAATCTATAACAGAAAAGAATATGAAAAATATGTATAACTGAATCACTTTGCTGTACACCTGAAATGATCACAACACTGTAAATCAACTATAGTTCAATTAAAAAAAAAAGAAAAAAAGGTTTAAAAAACCACTTTATTACCATAGTTAGTAGTGATATAGCACGCTGACATGCTCTCTAGACACGCGCAACACTAAAGGAAGGTACGTATGCTGAGATGAAGGCAATGCCTTCTGGTGGCCTCAGGACAGAGAGGAAGTGAGCACGTGGACTGAGGCTTGGAGGCAGAGGAATCCGGAGCAGACCGGGCACCACCAGGACTCTCAGTCCACGAGGAAGTGGACTCACAGACTCTCCCCCTCCACCCCTGCCAGGAACTGGGCTCCCTCAGGGAAAAGGGGCAGCTGGGACGTCGGGGGAGCTCCCTGACCTGGGGTTCTTAACCCCACTGAACACTAACCTACTTTTAACAATCAGAGGAAAACTGTCATGTCTTCCCACAAAAAAACTACTTGCGCTCACTTTCAGGAATTTCTGGACATTCCTGAGGCTCAGGTTAAGAAGGGAAGAACTCGTTGGACCCAAATCACTTACCTTCAGAGAAACATAAACGTAAAACAGGTCAACCGTCTCCCTGAATAATCAGCCTGCGTCTCAGGCGACTCCAGCTCTTTCAAGACTCGGGCACTTCTTAAAAGTCAGGCTTTCTGAGGTATAATTCACATAGGGTAAAATGTGCCCTAGAAAGCTTACAGGACTGAGTTTCGACAAGCGTGCCCCAATCAAGAGACAGAGCGGTCCCATCGCAGCCCAAACCCTCCCCTGCCCCGCGCAGTCGACCCCACAGCCCCCGCCTAAGGGGGGGTCTTCTTGGTAACAGAAAAAGCTTTAAAACTCACTGCTGGAGGAATGCAGACCTCCATTCACACGAACAGGCGACGTGTAAGCCAACGGCCGCCCCGGACACCACCTGCAGCCCACACAGAGGGAGCCAGGCTCCAGCGGGGCCCCAGGCCTCTGCGCCACCTGCCGCCCCCGCCGCCTCATGTCAGCAGCGCTCAGCTCTGCGCCCGGCCTGGACCAGGGGCCCTGAGATGACCCCTGGACTGAACGAAGGTGGTGACATTCAGGACCGCCGTCACGGCAGTTTCTCTTAGCGCCAGCCCCAGTCGCTGGCTCACCCAGCCGACCCCGAGTCCTGTCACAGAGGCTGCACGTCCGCGCGAATGCCTGGTCTCCTGCAGGCTCCTGTGGGGAAGGGAGGACAAGCCTCGTGAACAGACAGCACTCCGCACAGGGACCCGGACCCTGCCCGAGGGGGTCACGGGGGAGGTGATCCGCACAGAATCTCAGGAGGCTTCCTAGCAAACAAGGGGGGACCACACTGCAGGGGATGTTGTCTTGGGGGGTGAAGCAGGAGAGGGAGCTGATCAGCCGTGCAGGCTGGAAGGTCCTAAGCTGACCCCGCATGGGGCGGACGGGGGGCCAGCGGCGCAGGTGGAGAGGGAGGACGTTCCGACGGACTCAAGGGGAACGGCAGGCAGGACTCGTGGAGGACGCGTCACTTCTTGGGGAGAAGAAAAGTAGTCGTCTAGTTTGATTTCCAAGTTCCCCAGCTGGGTGACACTTACGCAGGACCACTGACAAGGACAAAAAAAAATATAAGAACAAACAGACCTTTCCTGCTCTTTCTTGCCTTTTAGGGTTAGAGGGAAGGGCATGGTTTGCTTTGTTCATACCCTTGTTCTAAAGACTACTTGAGAACTCAAGGAAATGCATACCAGCAGCAATACTTTCAACAGGTGAAGAAACACAGGGGAAGGAAAAGAATGGCCAGACACGGCTAGACATTTAGGTGGCTGCCAGAAGTCAGGCACCGCTCTGCACGTGGTGGCGGGAAGCTCCTCAGAGAGATCCGGCCAGAAACAGACACCCAAGGGATGCAGAGGCAACGCAGCAGCAAGAGCGCCCAGGAGGGCCCTGGGAGGGAAAGAGGAGGAAGCCCAGGAAGCTCCAGGTGCCTGCAGAGGCGGAAGGGCTGGCAGAGCACGGAGAGGGGCAGTGGGAAAGGACAGAGGGGCAGAGGAGACTGGAACCAGAGGTCGTGGAAGACACAGGTTCCCGAAGGCAGCGGCCCCACGGCCAAGGGCGTGGGCCCTCCGGGGTAGGAGAGCCCGCAGTAGGGGCATCGGGCCGTCAGGGATGGGGACGCGGTGCAGCTCTGATTCAGCAGCCTGGAGAGGGAACAGGAGGCGGGGACGGAGTCGGATCAGAGTCCTCCCTCGAGAGCAGCAGGAAAAGCGGGGTGAAGCGGCAGCCCGGAGGGGGCATGGGGGGGCTCTAGTCCAGAAGGTGGAAGGACAAGCACCTGGGCAGGTGTGCCCGTCCCTGTCCCCAGTGCGTCCTGGGTGCTCCCTCTGGGAAACACTGTGCTGCATCAGGAAGGCCTCCAGCTCCTAAAGGGTGCTCGGGCCGTCACTGCATTTACCGCAGGTCAGCAAGAGTGCCACGAGCTGCCAATCACACTCCATTTCCCTTTTTTAAGGTTAGAAGACTAGGGTTTCTTCAGAGGAAACAAACCACCCAGGGTGAGCTGAGTCTGAGGAAGAGGGAAAAACTGAAGAGGAACCAGGAACACTGAGTGTTCAGGTAACGGCTGTCAGCCGACCCCAGTTCTAATCCTCGTTACAAGAGAAACACGTGCGCCCGCTCTGGACGCGTCCCCGGGGACACCCCCCCACACAGCACAGAGCGCTGGGCCAGCCCCACGGCCAACAAGATGCCTCGGCTGCTCCCCAAAGCCCTCGCTCCCCGTTTCAGAGAGGAGAGCAGGCTTTCAGTCTACCGTTTTCAGAAGTGGCTTCTCCCAAGACAGATACTCATTTCCTTCAAAAAACAAAACCTCAAGAGAGCCTGACCACGGTGCCCATGCTGCCAGCTGGCGGTACTGCACGGCCCAGGGGAGACCAGCCCCTGGGACACGGCCCAGTGGGGTCAGAGCACAGGGCTGCGACGTCCCGGAGACCTGGTCTGAACCCTGGCTTTGCCCCTTCCTGGCTCTGTGACTACAGGCAGGGCCCAGGATCTATCTGGGTCCTAATCTTCTTACATGTGTTAAGAAGGCGGTGTTATTCATCTCGCAAAGTCACGAGGATTAAACGTGTCTAGGGGTACCGGCATACAATACGCATTCAAAACCACTAATCCTCTAGCCCCGTCTAAGCCTTTCATGCATCTGAAGCCACTTAAGAGGAAACCTCCTCCCCAATCCTACATGACTCCATCTTCTTCTCCGAGCACCTGACACGCCCACCTGGACACTCTGCGCTCCGGGGCTTACGGGTGCTCACGTGGCCCCTGGGCTCCAAGGTGTGTTTGATGCCCTTGGTCTTGGGGGCACACGGTGGGCAGGCCTCTCTTGTATTGTGCCCGCAGTGCTTGGCGCAGCGCGGAGCACGCAAACGGCAGGACAGCCACCTTCCAACTCCACACGGACCGACTCAGACGTTAAAAGGCAACCTCGAGGCATAGTTCAGCGGAAGAGCAAACCAGGACTCCTGCCTTGCAGCCCAGGGGGCTTCCACCTGTGCCTGCTGCTCTTGCATGAAGGTCCTCCATCTGCCAGAACCCACCTGCTCTGCCCACATGAAAACACCTGAAGTGGGATGGGGCTGGTATGCTCACCTGCACAGGGACCCAAGCACAGAACAGGGTCTTGGGGAGCCAGCCCCCCGCGAAGTGGCTCAGCACGTGTGCCTCTGCTTCCCCCTCTGGACAAGGGGATCCCTGCACAGCAGCCTGTTTACTCCCATGCATTTACACCACACCTGCTGAGGCGTGGGCTCTGCGGTGAGAAGAAAACCCAGCAGAAAAAGCACCTCCAGGAGCTCCCGATGCAGCGGTGTCAGTGGGCCAGCCCTAAGGACTGGGCCACAGAAGAACACCGGGGAGAGAACCCTGGCTCAGCCTGGAGCTGGGGGAAAGGAGAGCCGGCCGTGGGTGACTCTCAGCAGCTCTTACAGCATGAACAGAATTTTCTTCAGCAGAGAAGGTGACAGAAGGCTGTCCCAGAAAGAAGGGTCAGCGTGGACATCAAACACATTCAGGAAGTGTCTAAGTTTGCCACCTGGGAACATAAAGTGGCACAATCACCAAAGACACCCAATACAGGAAGAGGAGGAGCAGGGAGAGAAAGTCCAGCTCTGGGGGGCTGAGCAGAGGGTCCAACGAGCAATCTCTGCACGGCTGAGATGACGCCCCAGCAGCAGGAAAGTCCACACTGCCTGACTTAGCCCGACCTTGAACTCTGTCTACAATCTGGTCCTCTGAGCATCCACGATCAATGAGGAAACCTCTTACACGTATGGGAAAACATTCACTTCCACTAAGATTCAATATGACTGTACAGCTTGTAGTAAGCAGAGTGCTTTTAACCAGACCTCAATAAATTAGTCCCTTCTTTTCATAATTTCCTGTTCAAAGGCCAACTCAGGGAGCAACGTGTGCCTTCACATCCCCAAACCAGCTTCTCTCTGTAACTGCCCTAAATATCTGTCATTTTTTCTTTATTTTATTTACTTAAAATATGTACTATGTAACAGGTAAGATATAAAGGATGTAACCTGCACCACCACTGTGTACTGCTGTGCAGCTGAAGTACAGCACTGCTGACACCAGTTTCCTCTTAAAAAGAGATGCATGTTTCTACTTCCAGAAATTCTTAACTGCGCTCTGCCACCCTAACCTCTTGGACGGAATCCTTAAGTCAGTGCTCATGTTTAAATTCATTAGGAATAGGGGAAAAAAAAAAGTCCCCAACTGGTTACTCCACACACTGCACCTTATCCTGACCACCCGCCCACCCCCAACCACAGCCCCCCAACGGTGTGCGCCACCAGCCAGCTTCCCACAGAGCCACCAGGAGGAGACAGGGACAAGGACGGAGAGCAGACACTCACCGGCGGCTCCCGCCCCTCCGGGCCCGGCGCTCACGGGGCCCGCGCAGCCCGGCCGTCGGCCCGCAGACCCAGGACACGGAGACCAAGGCCCAGCGCCTCCCCCTTCCACAAAGCCAGGAGCGGCAAGGACCCAGGCCAGACCAAACCACCGCGGGTGAGGGGTCGGCCCTCAGACACACCTGCGCCGCAGCTCTCCCAAAGCCCACTTTGTTGACAAGGCGGCCACTGCCCTGGCCGTCCTTCCTCAGCAAACACCAGAGCTCGTTGTGTGAGACTGTCACATGCAACCATCTTTTTCTAACATGGGAAAATCACCTGGTATGGGGGGTGGCTTGAATGAGGGCACAAAATCTTGGCCCCTCCCACACAACACCAATACAGCTCCGGAAAAAGAACTACTTTATCAGAAGGAGATTAACTGTAAACACGTGGCTGATAAGGGCTTTGTGCAGCAGGTGTTGGGTGACTGCTGGCTTTACTCTGCAGTGGCCGGGAGCTGGGGCAGAGCTCTGTGGCTTCAGGCAGCAGTGTCCTGGCCTCCTTTGGAATGTGTGTGTCCTGCAGGGAGGGGACACTTTAAGCTGAGTGGTGTGCTGAGGCGCTGTGTGACACACGCCACTGTCTCTGGAAGTGAAGTGAGTTCACGCCTCAGCAGCCGTGTTTCACAAGAGAAATACAGAAGAAAGATAAACAGACCTTTAAGTTCCAGGCCCCTCAATCTTACTGCAGTAACTCTGAACAGGCACCAACCAGGTCTCCTTTCCCAGAACTGCTGAGTGGGGCTCAAAGGTACCAGTGTTATTTTTAAAGAGCTCTACTGAGATATAATTCACATCCCCATGTAAGCGTACCACCCAGTGGCTTTCAGAATACTCACAGCTATGTGATTATCACCACACTCAATTTTAAAACATTTTGATCAGCCCCCAAAAGAAACCCCACGGACATTAGCAGTTACTTCCCACTTGGTGTTTTTAAATAGAGACCAACAGCATCCCCCTCAGTGGCTACCCGGCGCCGTGTCACAGCACCAGCACGTCCCACTGCGGACGGGAGCAGTACCAGTCACACGCGCTCTCTTATCACCACTTAAAACTGCTGAATTTAATAGTTATTGAAAGGGATCTTTCAGACTTATTTAGGCGTATTTAGTACCAGCAATGCACATAACCCAGTGGAAGTAATGTGGGCACTGGTGACCAAATGCACACACGCGCGGAGATGACAACCAGTCACGAGGAAACGTCCGGATGCTGGAGCTCGTGAGACATGAAAAACGCCCCCCACCCCTGCCCCGAATCAACAACACACGACACTGCACGACACGGCATGTGCCTGGTGACAAAACAGCAGGAACGGACTTCCTAACTATGGCAAGAAGGGAGTCAAGCGAAGATAATATTTAACAGCTAATAAGCGAGCACGGTAGCCGATCATCCGAGCAACCCAGAGCCCTCCAGCAGGGCAACGCGGAGGGGGACACACTGACGGCTGCATACGCCTCCCCCTCCCCCTCCCCCGCAGCGCTCCCGGTGAGGAAGGGAGAGCACCATTTACACCAGCAGAGAAAAGCCGCCAAGTTCAGACTGCTGCGCTCTCTCAGGGAAAGAGAACACGCGTCTCAGAACAAGAACTGCGAGAGACGGGAGGAGCCTGGGCACCTCTTCTCTAGAGCACCTCCTTGACTCGACAGCTAGCTTGTCTTTTGCTTGGAGACAGAGATGACACAAACAACTTTAGAAAACCATGACTCACAGTTTAATTACTCGGTTTGAATTTCTAACATTCCAAAGACGATGCCAAATTAATCTGCTGACAGCCTCGCTTAGCGGAATAACTACCCAGCTTATAAAGACCCCAACGGACTCAAGAAGGTCGACATGTGGTATCTATGACCCAGCCGTAAACAGACCAAGCAAAGCAAGTCGCAGGTGAGCTATTTGGGAAAGACAATCTTAGCTTCCTGTAGAGAGAAACTATTTTGGACATTTCTATAAGAAAAGAAAGGGCACCAATAAAAAAGAGAATGTAACATTCAGGGGGAGAGCGAGAGGAGAAACAGAGCAGGAAGATCAAAGGCGGGAGCTCTCAGACTCTCTTACGAGCCCAGGACTGTTGACACTGTTGCTAAGGAAACCCTGGGGCTCTGGGAAGCAGGGCTGCCACCACGCCTTGCGACAGCTGCTCCTGCCCCGACACCCCGCCGCCTCTGTCAGCTGGTGCCACGTGCCCGCTCCACCCTGCTGTCTGCCGGTCCCGTCAATGCCTTCAGTCAGAGGCCCTGGTGGCTTCTGCCGTCCTCAGGTGGGATGCAGTGATCAGAGTGCCATGAAGGGGGACACTGCTGCCTTCTGGGCTGCAGAGGGAGATGCACTGGCCCCTAGACCAAACCTTTTTTTATTCAAAAGAAGAAATGGTTAGTGAGTTCAATGGGGAGGCAAAAGAGGCTTGGGTTACGGTGTCCACTGCACCTGACTTGAGATGTGATCTCAGGCCAATCACTCCCTGCTCTCAGGCCCTGCACGACAGGGGTGTAACTCCTCTTCCTTTCCTTCAGGTACAAGGAACACACCAGGCACAGGGGATCTTTTCAGAAAAAAAAAAGAAAAAGAGGGACTTCCCTGGTGGCTCAGTGGTTAAGAATCTGCCTGCGGGAGGAAAAGATGGCGGCGACGTAGAGAGCCGTGGAGTGCATCCCTCCCCACAGATGCATTGGGAATGCACGGAAGGACGCAGTCATTCTCACAGAGAACCCGCTGAACACCAGCAGACGGCCTCGGACACCGGATGGGACTGCGGGGAGCCCGACATAGCCGATCACTGTGACTGTTATTCATCTCTGCTGGTCTCACATAGCAGTTGCTGAAGGCAGAAGCCCATCAGGCAGAGCTCTGAGTCTGGGGGCTGGGAGCCACTGCCCCCACACGAACATCTGCTGCTGCTTCACCCTGGGCTTCCTGCCACCGGTTCCCTGGGCAGTGGGCATGTCACCGCTGAGAAGAAGATGCAGGACAGAAAACAGTGCCTGTGTTTGGAAGCTTCAGCCCCTCCACGTGAATTGGTTGTTCTCCAAGATTTGGGCCAGTTCTTTCTGAGTACAGGACTTGCTGGGGAAGGAGACGATGCTTTGTATTCATATTGATAGGCTGAGGGAGATATCCCTCCTAGCTGGGAAATTTTTACTCCTCAGAAGCTTGGCAACATGGATTATTAACATTTGTGACTTTCCCCCTACATTCTCTCTCTAAAATAATAAAAAAGAATCTCACTGTTGAAAAAAAAAAAAAAAAAAGAATCTGCCTGCGGGTGCGGGGGACTCGGGTTCGATCCCTGGTCCAGGAAGATCCCACATGCTGCGGAGCAACTAAGCCAGTGCACCACAACTACTGAGCCTGCATGCCACAACTACTGAGCCTGTGTGCCACAGCTACTGAAGCCTGTGTGCCTAGAACCCGTGCTCCGCAACAAGAGAAGCCAGCACACTGAGAAGCCCGTGCACGGCAACCAAGAGTAGCCACGAGAAGCTCACCACAACTAGAGAAAGTCCGCACACAGCAACAAAGAACCAACACAGCCAGAAATAAATATTTTTAAAAAATAAAAAAAAAAAAAAAAGAAAAGAAAAAAAGAAAAGGAACTGCATAAATCCAAGATTCTGCCCTTCTCAAAAGTAATAAACATTCAGAGGTCCTGCCCTGAGCTTATGTAGCAAAATTGCAAATTCTCTAGAATCCTGCATGAACTATTTTGAATCACTTGACTACTGTGTCTACTCTTCAGTGACTGCGGCCATCTTCACAGACTTACATCATAACAGAGACTGTCGTCCACAGAGTTCATTTTTTTTTTCAAGCTCACCTGCCCCTTACCCCCATTACAACGGTAATGCTTCAACACTCCAGAACTTTGGAAAATACAGGAAAAAATAAAAATAAAATAAAAATTACCCATCATCTCTTAGAAAAATTTAGTGTTAGCCTTTCCACGTTCATTACGATCTGGCATCGTAACGAACACTGGTATCCAGCCCTGGCTACAGACGTACCTGTGTCCACAGGCCGAGGGCACGGCCGCCCCCAGGGGAGAGTGCCCGTGGCTCCCTGGCAGTGTTGTGCACGCGCCCACCTCCCCGCCTAGAACAAAACCGGCTCCGAAAGGGGAAGCCAGCTGTGCTGGCTCCATGGCAGGCAAGACCCGCGCGCCAGCGCACACACGGCGGTTGCGCGGCGAGTGGAGACGTTTTCTGAGAGGGCTGTTCCACGGGCCAGGTCCTGCAATGCCAGTTTGAAGACGCATTTACCCGATGCTAACTGCTTCCAACGGGACCTGTCAACACAGGCTCCAGGCCTGCCTTCCCCAGCAGGAGCCAAAACGCTTCCACAAGGCGCTGCTTACGGAGGAAGCTGCAGCTGCGCGAGCGGAATCAGCACCCAGCATGCTCCTTCAGGAGAATCTGGTTGTTTTCAAAACATGCACTTTTTTTCTTTCAGTGTGTGTTTGTCTGAAGGAGAAGCTGAATGGCTTTAATTCTGTAAAGGCTAAAATGACACGTTTCATTTGATCAAGTCATTCCCCAGCTGAAAGCACCCCAGTCCACAGCTCTGAGAGCATAAGTTCAAGTTTCTCAGCACAGCACAGACAGAAACTGCACGATTTGGTTCCTGCCTACCTCTCTAGCACCACGATTTCCAAAGTATTCTCTGTGGAGTACCAGTTGGGTTTTGGCGAAAAAACAAAACTCTTCAATGGATACAGAAATTTGGGAAATGCTGCAAATTCTACACACCCTCAGCAGAGGAGCGATCGCAAGGTTTCGGAGGAACCCTGTTTACCTTTAACCCATTGTTTTCCAAATTCACTGGGCCGCAGGACACTTCTGTTTTCTTCACCTACATCTACTTCACACAGGACACGTGTGGAAACACTGCTCTGGCTTTACCTCCCGGTGTCAGGCAGTGAACTTGTTCCTCGAATCTCTCGTGTTTCCCCCAAAATACGGCCTTCCTGTTACGACCAACCTTTCCAAACGCAAGCCCAGGCGCCTCCTCTGGGGCTCCTTCCCTGCCCGCTTCTCCCACACCTGACCCCGTACTGCAGCATCTGCGGCCTCCCCACAACAGGCGCGGGGAGCTCGTCCTCCACCTTGTGAGCTGAGGCCCCGGCGCCTGGCACGCTCAGCCACTCACCAAGTGGCTGTTCGAGGCCTTACACTCCGGGTTCCCGTAAGCGGCTCTATCAGATGCACAACAGTGCATCTGCAACTTCTTCTGTCTCAAGAACTACTCCTGATGCACTTACTCACTGCTCCTTTAGTACAACTGGTCACTTCTAATCACTGTCACTGTGAAATAAACTTCATATTTTATGGCAAGATGAACAATTTAAACAAAAAATGTTCCTCTGCCCTCTCACCCCTCTCTCCCCCTTACTGGGCAGTGTGTATCTGCATTTTACATCGACCAGACCTCCATGGGCAGAAACACCCGCTCAACCATGAAGAGCAGCTCCCTCCCAGCACCAACAAGACAGCCCCTCCTTCTTGACGGGGCCACGATGACGCCCAGACGTCGTGTGAACCGGCACTAAGGCGTCATTTAGTGTGCAGCCTTGTGGCTCAAAAACTTACACTACTGTGCTGTCACCTCTCGCGGGCAGAACAGTTCTCAGAGCTTTCTGAGATGTTCTTCCAGATTATTATCCTCAAATTTGGCGCGAATAAAATTTTCCACTTCTTTCTTAGATCAATGGACTAGTTTTTGCCGACATCACCCACCTAAGTCCCAGTCTGCGGTCCGTCTGTGCCCTGAGCATCTGGACCTGCACTGGGAGCTCTCCCCCACGGTGCCCCATCCTCTCCAGCGTTCCCTGAGTGAGCTGGTCTCTGGTGGGGACTGCTGTACAGAAATCCCTCAGACCCCAGGCTGAAGATGTGTTTATCTTTCAAGGTGGTTTTGAATTTGTCTGTGCCATCATGGCCCCAAGATTTCAAAAGTACAGACCTAGTTTCTGTTAAATTCTTGGCTTGCAATTTTCAATCTATATGGGTAGTAAAAATATCCTATGAAAGATTTTTCTGACAGCAAAGATTACTGTATAGCACAGGGAACTATATTCAGTATCTTGTAATAACCCACAATGGAAAAGAATCTGAAAAGAATATATATATACACACATATCTTTAAAATACATATATATATTCTTGAGAAAAAAATGTTTTTAAAGATGTTTCCGTCCCTGCCCAGACCCCTGCCGCTTCTTTGGACCATGGGCAGAGAGCTGGGCAGCCTCTGTGAACTCCAGCTCCACACAGGCTCCTGGTGACCGACCGCAGCCTAGCCAGGCCCACAGCCACGTATCCGACATCCACACACGGCACTCAGCCCCGGCCTCCAGGTCTCACGCCACCCTGGGCCACTCAGACCACTCTGGCTTTTTGGGTCTTTTCAGTTTTATCACCTGGGAGTTCCCTTTCATTTTTCTGAACTCAGCCACCCCTTCCTCTGTGTATAATGGGAACAGGGCCCTTGCAGGGCCGTCCACCATGGCGCTGGAACCACGCCCTAAATAAACGCTGCGCCCACTCACTCTTCTTCGTCTCTTCCAACGACTACCTCGGTGCCAGCCACCGCTCCTCCTCACGCACGCTTCTGCAATGGTCTCCTAACTGGTCATCGCACATCCATTCCTGTCCATTCTTCCCCTGTCCACGTCACACGCAATACTGCAACCAGAGTTTAAAAGGCAGAATTTTAAAAAATGGAAGTTACGTCAAGTTGTTTTCTTGCCTAAAATCTTCTTCTGACAGACGACCCAGAAATTCTACTCCTAGGTACACACCCAGGAGAAATGAAAACATATATTCACACAAAAACTTGTACATGAATGTTTATAATAACATTCATCAAAGAGCCGAAAGGTGGAAACAATGTAAATGTCCACCGACCTATGAATGGAAACAAAATGCAGTGTATCCACGCAACGCAACGGCACCCGGCCGCAAAAGGAATAAGCTGTCATGCACGTGCAGGCGGGAGAATCTGGAGAACGTGCCGCTGCAACAAAGCAGCCAGTCACAGAAGCCCACGCACCGGCTCCACGTGTACGACCGCTCCGGAGCCGGCGACCTGACAGCAGCACGAAGTACACGAGCGGTTCACAGGCCTCGGGGGATGGGGAGACAGGGCGGTGCCCACTAAAGGGCACAGGACCTCTCTTCGAGGGGATGAACACGTTCTACAGCTGACTGTGGTGAGGACGGCACAACTCGCGGGCTGCACTGCATGGGTGAGTGACGTGCTTGTGAAGCACATCTCTGCAAAGGGGTCCCAAAACCCTCCCGGTGGCTCGTCACGTTTCCCCGCACAGAAACCCACCACCCTCCTCGCTGGCTGTGAGGCTGCGTCACAGAGCCCTGGCCTGCACCGCAGGCCTCACCCTCTGCACTCCAGCCACCCCGTATCCTTCCCGCTTCTCCGAGCACCGAGCACCGCCCCCGGTGTCTCTGCAGCGGCGGTCCGCTACGCCTGGAAGGCGCACCCCTCCTCCGCACCGGGCTGCTCCTTGCCCTGTGCATTTCACTTGGGCTCACACCCCTTCGGTGGCTTCCTCTGCTCCCCCAGGAGAAGGCCAGCCGTCAGCAGGCGGATCCTCCGCTAACACGCTCCTGCGTCTCACAGGATGTTCCGCGAGTGCGGCTGTGGGTCTGATGCTGCTCTTCCCCACACGGCCCGGGGCTGAGGCCACCGCCGTCAGCTCACGCAGCTGTGTCGTCCGGGTTTATCACAGCACTTGGCAACGGCAGGTGCTCAGCAAATTTTGAAAAAAATAAATGCTGGTACGTATCAAGTGACTGCGCCCGACAGCTCTGCACCTAACCCCTTCCTGTTCACCTCGTGCCAGCGCTCTACTTTACTATCCAACAATCAGTTTATTATCTAACAAACGCCTAATATCTATTTATCTTGTGCCATCCCTAAAGTGCACTCATCGTCACATACAACATTCATATTACAATTCATTAATATCTTGACTTAATTCTTTTATATCTGTTGCTCTTTGAGGAAATACACCCTCGTCTATGTAACATGTGGGGCACGGCTGGTACTCAGTATTTGCGGACTGAATAAAACTAAGACAAAATCACAATCTGTAGCAGGTTATTGATCGCAGGTTATATAAAACTCCCAGAAGACAGTAACCGTCTCTCTAGATTTCACTAAATAATGGTTCACGCAACTGAATATTTAATTATACAGCACGATAAAGAACCGAGTTCACACACCCTTCCAGGCACCACGATCTCAACGATGAATCTAACTCATTTCACTTGTCTCAGCTCACGAGGAGTTTTTAAAGGGAGTTTTTTTCCAGCTAATGAAAGATTACTTTTACATTTAGTTTCTAGATGAAAGTAACTGAGCTACAAAATACATAAACATTAAACACTGAAGATTGATTGATTAAAATTTTCCTGGTTGGAAGCCTATTAAAAGATGACAACTGTTGGCTCTGCAATCTGTTAGCCCAGAAAATGGAATTTCTTCAAGTTTTATGCAAAGGAATGAAAAAACAAAGGAAGGAAAGGAAGAAAAAGGAAGAAGAAAAACACTGTTTTTCAATTTACTTAAGATCTTCCTTCCATTTCTTCTCAAAATGAATCTTAGAGCTGTCTTTATAAAAAACAAATATCTAAAAAGTTTAACTCGTATCTTGTAGATGAAAAGACACTATGACTTGCTACACATATAGACACACACAAATATAACACCTCCTTCCTTTGGATATTCAAAATAAAATGAAGCCAAACTGAAATCTGAACTTTGGTAAGATTTCACCTCTTTTTCTATTCTTGAAAAAGAGGTAACTACGGCTTCAGTCTTTAAGAAGATCTGAAACGCCCAAATGAAATGCATTCTATTTCTACCACTTCTCCAAGTGGGAGAAAGTGGCCTGTTCTCCTCGGTCACATCTTCCAAGGTCTCTCTTTTTTTTTTTGGAAGAAAGATTAAGTCTTATTTATTTTTAAACGAAACCACTAGGAAACTATATCACAGTCTTGAAACAGCAGACAGGCTATACTATCATTTCAAGTAACAAGCTGGTAAACAGACCACAAGGTCCTTATCAAGACGATAAGGTGCCAGAAGTGGGGCAAGAACAATGCATGTGGCAAAGGCCCTTCCAAGGTCTCTTACTCCGGACGCTCAAAAGGTTTTTTTAGCTTCCACCTTAGACCTCTCCGAGGTCAGCTCACAGCTGCTCCCACCGTCCCGCCAAGGAGCCCGTGGCACAGCCGGCCACTGTCCCTCTACCATACCATCATGTACTACCCACTTCCTTTTCTGGTATTCTTCTCAACTTAATCAAAACTGTACATCCTAGCTCTGTTTCTCTGAGCCTTTTATCATACCATTTGCTTTGCTTTGCTGCCAGAGGTCATCATGGACCACCCAGAGCAAAACCAAAGACGCTTCTCTGTGCTCAGGTGCTCCATCACAAATGGGGGAAACAGTGCCTAACAGCGATCTCTCCTGTAAGACACACAGAAAGAAGAGAAGCCTACATCCTTACAGGAGAAGTACGATGTCAAATAATCAGAGGTAATTAAGATCTCCACCAAAAATCTCCCAGAGGCAAAACACAAGCCGTAATACAAAGACTTGTTTTCATAGAAGTACGTGAGATCGGGGAGAACAGCCCACGCCCACCCCTTTACCTCCTACCTCAAAGCAGAACCCCACCAGTGACATCCGTGGTAACACACCTCCTCCTGTCCCTGGCTTCCACGGAGGAGTCCGTCCCAGCAGTGGAGAGCAGAGTGGCAGCTGTAACCCCGTTGGCAGTGCCAGGCGGGGGGCGATTCGTGATCACACAGAGCGGGGTGCTGCAGGAGGCACTGTCGGCTGTCCTCTCCGCTGTGGAGTCGGCCTGGGACCTGTAAGGAGTCCTGCAGCAAAAAAGGACACAAGCAGAAAGAGAGCAAACGGTCAGGCACACACACAGCGACGCGCTGGCGAGACAGAGCTTCGAGACGGGTTTACCCAGAGAATCTTCTTGCTCAGAATTTGCCTGTGGTTGGTTTGTTTTCTTAATTCTGAGCTCTTACATCTTAGAACAGTGATTACACTTTTGGTCTGATATCTTCTGCCCGAGGAGTTATGTTTTATGAACATTTCTTTTACTTGAGATTAAAAAAAATTGTCTTAATTAGCCACGGCACACGGCAAGACAGTGCCACACGAGAGAGCTCCGATGACTCCCAAGCACCCGCTGGTCCACACACGAGATGACAGAGATGTCACTTACGATCCCGCCACCGCCCCTCAGTCCCGGGCAGTGAGTCCCCGTGGCGGCCTCAGCCGACACTGGACGGCCGTCTCCCTGGCTCACCCAGGCTCACTCGAGAAACGCTATGCGGCCTCACCTAGCTCAGCACCCGCCTTTCCACAGAACCAAACGCCTGACGGTCTGTGTGCACAACTGCAGACGGGAGAGACAGAAACAAAAGCTAACAGGATCCCACGTGCAACCTTAACTACACACTCTCCAACAGCAAGCTGCACAATTACACCCATGACAGGAAAACAAGATCTTTGTTTCTTAACAAAGAGTTGAGAGCAACCATTGGCTCTCCACCCAAAAAGCTATCATTTGTGATGTCACAGCTTGTTGCTGGGGTAACAGAGATCCAAAACTGATACCGAGATGGGAAAAGCAATGAAAATAATGAATGCTAACAATCTGGTGTTCTCACCTACTTACAATTACCAGAAATGCTTATAAGTAGCTACAAGCTCATTTTCAAATGATCACATTATAATAAGCTTGAAATAATTAATCAGATTATAAAAATCTAAATATGGTACCTAGATGCAAGTATAAAAATTGGACAGTTTTGAAGTGGTAACTAAAAAATACAAGCCACTTCTCCAGAAGCATTTAATAGTTCAGAAAAAAGGTGAAATTTTACATTCATTTTTTTAATTTAAAAAATGAAAGCAAATAATTCCTCAGACTTACAAGATTTACGAGTCTATAAGCACTAATAAAATTAGCCAGAAGCAAAGCTACAAAATAACTACACTTAGAAAAACCTTACAAGAAATCCTTTTTAGCTTAATAACATGCTTTGGTCTCTGCAATTTCTTATGCTGGAGAAACGCTAAAGACTGTATTTTGTTAGGTTACAGAATAAAGTTCTCACTACTACTGTTGAAATATATAATCTTACAAGCAGGCTGTTAGGAGCAGGGGTCAGGGTCTTTGGAACCACCTGCGGGGAAGTGTAACTTCTCCGATCTCTTCCCTGTAAAATGGGGACAGTGCTGCCTCCAAGTGCAGGGGCCATGCGGCAATGAAATAAAATAACGTCTGTGGAGCACTTAGTACAGGGCCCAGAATACAAAATAAGTGGAAAGAAAAGAGTGAAAAGAAGAGAGCCCCGAAACGCACAAATCTAGGCTCCAATCCTGCCTCGCGTGGCTACCGGCCCGTGGCCTCGGGCGACCGTGACTTCCTCCCCTGCAGAGTGAGGACAATGCCCCGTGCGCTGGAGGGCTCTTGCGGGCTGCGCGCGACACAGCCGGCTGCCTCCCCCACACCCGCGCTCTGCTCCCCCTGCCTCACAGGACCTGTTACTCAGGGCATCAATGTGCTAGTTAAAAACCACACTTTGCAGTGTCTCCCTGACTGCTAAAGGTAGCCCGTGAGACAGAAGCAGAAAAGCAGTGCTTCTGGGGAAATCCTCAGTCCAGAGGCATTCCCGCTCTGCATACTTCCCCTTTTTGCCCTCCTCCCTGCCTAGAATGCAGCCACGATGGAGAGAACTCAAGCAGCTATTCTGGACAATGAGGCAACCCACGGAAACACTGAGAGGCCGAGGAGCACAGACCCCCTGGTGGCCCTGCAGCCACACACAGCCTGTCTGCACCTCGACTGTCTCAACTGGAAGAAGATGACCCTTCACATACTGCAGTCACTGCCACCTGGATGCACTGTCGTGTGCGCTGAGGTAAGCGTGCAGTGCGAGCCCCACACCCAGCACACGCTGGGGCGCGGCGCCGTGGCCGCTCCTCCCCAGGCCTCGTGCTGAGTCAGGGGGTAGCCTCTGCGCGTTGGTGTCTCCACCTGTGGGGATCACGTCTCCTGGGCCTGCGCAGATGGATGGCTACAGGGCCTGGCAGATGTCACTAAGAAGTAACCCATCACGAGCCAGCCCACCCGGCCACACAGACAAGCGCCACGGCGGCCAGGAGCAGGAGCACAGCCACCTGACCAGCACCTGCGGGCACAGGGCCAGCTGTCCCTGCTGCAGCTCTGTCCTTGCTAACGCATCTCATCTTCTTTGTGTCGGCTGTAGAAACCAGCTCCAGAAGAGGAGCCCCTTCGCCGCACCCAGAGAAAAAGGTCTCTGACCACAGTCACACCACAGTTCCGACCACAGCTGGAGCTCTGCTCCACGTCCATACGACACGCTGCCCGTACCACCCCGCGGATGAGCTAGAAACTGAGAAGACGTTGCCCAGGAACGGCGTGGAGACAAATGCAGACCTCCTCCTTCCCACAATGGGTCCCGCGAGACACTCACTGCTGGCAACTCTCGGGAGGCCAGAGGAGGCTTCTGGAACAAGAATAAGCATGCCTTCTGATCCGGCTTTGAATGCCATCTTCCAGAAACAGTAAACAGCAGAGACTCCTACTAATACCTACTGGAGAATTAACATACGTGAAGCGCGAGGACGTCTGCAGTATGTGATTCACCACAGCAGTCTGACCCTTACACTGTAATTGCGCTGGGAGGGGTATGGAAAGGCGAGGCCCACTCGTGCCCCGCGGTTACCGGGTTACTTGACAAGCGACTGCTGACTGGCGGGTACAAGTCAGGGCAAAAGCAACCTCGCTGACTCAGGGACTCTCTCCCAGGAAGCCAGAGTCTCTGCGTCAACCTCCAGACGCGACTCCGGCGCTTCCAGCAGCCTTACCTGCGTGGCGCACAGATGCAGCAGTGTCTGCACTGAGTGGAGCGGGGGAGGAGGAGGCGGGCTGAGAGCTGGAGGAACCAATGGTAATGAGTGAGGCAGCAGGAGGTGGGCTGCGATTGGCTGAAAGGTAGGGACTTGAGGGGCCACTACGTCCACCACAGGACGCACTGCAAAACAGCACACGGTCACTTCCTTCAGGACATGCTACTCACCACCCGCCAGCACCACCTCCCCACCCAGACGACGCGCTGAAAGGAGGGTAGGCGAGAGAGGACAGGGCAGCGGGGAAGTGGGGGGCCAGCCCGCTCGAGCTGGACGCCGGCAGCAAGCAGGCCTGTGTCCCTCACCCCACAGAGGGGGCGCAGGGAGGAGGAGAGATGAGAGTGACAGGAGGGAGCGGAGCGCACGGTGGGAGTGGGGCTAGGAAAGGGGGAAGACAGGAAACAGAGCTCCAACAACCCCCAGACAGAAGTCATGCAACCCCAGCTGCCTCCTGGAGACAGAAGCAACACGGCCAAAGCTAACGTGAGCCCGAGAATCTGCAGAGGTTTTGGAGCAGAGATTCAGGAGTAAAGAGCAGAGAAGAGGACAGAGGCCAAAACGCCTTGGGAGGATGTGAAGGTTTACGTCTAGCACATAACACTGTATGGGCAACAGAGGACAGCTTTCCTCTGTTTCAACTGAAGACAGCTAGGAACCATCTCAGCTGCAGCCAAAAATTATCCGGGTTAGAGTTTTTTAAAAAACTTCTTGACTATAATGGTCATAAAACACTTGGTGGGGGGAGTGTCGTGACCAAAGAAAGCCAGGAAGACTTCTTCGGCAAAAGATGCATTTTACTGTGCTGTATGAAAGGAATTTCTGCCTAAAAAATAAGAAGAGAACCGAAAATGGAAAGTTTCTGAGGTCTGGCATAGTCCAAGAATGACAGATGTCTTCTCACACTTTGTTTGAAACAGTGATTGTATATGATTCTTTCCATTTGAAAGATCGTAAAATAAGATTTGTAAAATAAAAAAGTGCTTTAGGATTACAGAAGAAAAGCTTTGGAAATCCCAGGTATGAAGCAAGTTGTGGACATCTTCTCCAACACGCTCGTGTAATTAAGCATGCTCCCTGCCCTGCAGAGAAACATCCCTGCTCCTCTGCTCACAGTCATTATGCCAAATGACACCTGTCAAACCAAACGCAACCCCCTCCAGTGCTGACGGCTTAGGTCAGGAGAGCCACCAGCCCAACCACAGAACAGCACCAGGCCTGAACGATGAATGACGAAGGCAGCTTCCGTCATGCCTAAGGTCCAGAACATTACTTTCTTAGAGGAGTTTTCCTGGTCTTGGATCCGACTCTAAGGAGTAACACGGTATCTATTCAGACTAAGGCCTCGGCGCTGAAGACAAACAGGCAGCAGCCTCGTTAGAGCCACCAGCACCGAGGCTGCAGGACAAAGCTGCAAGGGCATCACTGAACTGCGCTGCACACCTTCAAGGTCACGCCCGCTCTCACAGGACGTGTCTGCGGAGCTCAAGGGCGTTCAAAGGCAACAGCGGCTGTGACGCGTGGCACAGGCGCACATTCCAACATTAACTGGTTGATGAGATTCTCCCAATCAAGTGAAAATAGGTTTTGATCCCAAACAGTCTATGCCCAAAGCCTGTTTCTAGGGTAGCCAGGAGTCATCTGAAAACCTACTGAGGAAGGCTGTGGCATGAAAAGGCAGAGGGGTTTGGTTACGGAAGGGGAAGTGAAGAAAGGAGCTCAGAGGAAGCACTGAGAGTCAGGTTCCTCCACAGCAGCAGAGCTGAAATTGAAACATTAAGTGTGTCTCATAGCTCAACGGCTCCGGCAAAGGTGCCGCACGTGCTGGCTGGTACACGGCAGAGAAGGTAACTGCAGAGAGGGGCAGGCAGGTGAGGGGCGGGGAGGAAAGCCAGGTACCTTCTCTCACCACACTCGCGAGTTTCACGTCAGGATGGACCTGAGGGCCATTAAAGTCATAAAAACAACAGCTCAAGTCCCTAAATGAAGAGGCTTCAACAGGAAACCTTCCTAATGCAGTTAAAACTGCCTCCATCCCCCCTCTCCCTGCCTCCCCTCAAAGTGTGACTTGAGATGAGGTGGGAGAGCTGCTCAGAGACTGCTCCAAGTCACACCTGGCTGAGGATTTTACAGGACTGAAAGGATGGAGTATGTATTCAGATCTGTCTGTGGGGAGAACTTGGAATTAGCTTACTCTAATTCAGTTAGGAAAAGAAATTAATTTTAATTTAAAATTACTTAAGATGCTACTCCCAAGAAATCTAAAAGCAATTCATTTTTTGATTTGTTTCTGCGGTGCTAACTGGGTATAAAAAGGCATGCAATTAGCACCCATCTGCCCACGGCCAGAGTGAAGGAAACCACCCCCCAAGCCTTGGAACCGGGTACCTTTTCAGGTAGGTGGACACGTAGGTGGAAGCAGCGGCCGTCTGCGGGGGTTCGCTCCCTGCGGCTCCATCCCGCCACGGCTGCCGGGCGTGGGGGCCGCTCCGCACCAGGTTAGCGGCCGACTCTCTGTGGAGGCAGGACAGACACAGGACAGACGCTGACTCCCACCACCTCTGCCCAGGACACAGTGTGTGCGGGGAGGGAAGGGCCGGGCGGGCCGACTGTGCCACGGCTAAAGGAACGGAAACAGAACGCCTCCCAAGGGATCAGCTGCTGATAGACCTGTGTCCTGGCGCAGACAGAGGGCTGGTGCCGTGTCTCCGTCCGCTTTCCTTCAGCGGCCTCAGAGCCAACCCATTTCAGTGGTGCCGGGTCCTCTCCTCTGTAAGGAGGGGTCTCTTCGCTTCCCGTTTAGAAAGGCTGGCAGGTCAGCCCCGTGGCGGGTCACCCAAAGCAGGCAGAGGAGGGGCCGGGGGCAGAGAAGACGTCTGTCACCGTGGAAGGGGCTGCCTCAGCTTCGTACACAGAGCAACCTCCAGGAGCGGCTACGGTGGTGCCGCTCCTCACCCACAGCTGGTAACTCGGGGGTCTCTGCGCCCCCAGGGCCCCCAGGGCGGTCCTCCCCAAGCTCTCCTGTGTGTTTCAATCACCGAGGCAATTTTGTGAAGATCCAGATCTACTTCCGCAGGCCTGGGGGGACTGAGACTCTGCTGGGGAACCGCACCCTGAGCAGCACAGGCTCTCGCCCAGGTCCTGCTCCGAGGCGCCGCCATACCGCAAAATCCCCAGACTCTTCGTAACTCACGAGGAAGACTTTACTTAACAAATTAAACATTCATCAATTCAATTAAATAACCACATTTCGTGTTCACCACGGGGCGGGTCCTGTGCTGGGCACACGGGCTGCCTGAGTCTCCAGTGACACAGAGCCAGCTGTGGCCTAAAGCACACCCACGCTGGAGGGGCAGGGAACACTCCCTAAGCTGCCTGAGGACCTGAAGGGCAAAGAACCAGCAAAGCGCGGGGTGAGGGCTGCAGGGCCCGGCCCGGGGCCGCCGTGCGCAGAGTACCTGTTCTCCTTCTCCTCCAGGTCGCTGGCACTGCTGAGCCTCCGTGACCCCAGGGAACTGAAATAGCTTCTGTTTTCTCTCTCCTGTAAAATCAAAACAAGTAATACACAGGCAAGGCACAGCGTAAAACACGTGAGGTGAGACAGCAGAGCTGAACGCACCGGTATAATCTTATTTCCAGAGTCAGCACTGACTCCAGTGTGAGTGGTACCAAAAAAGGTGAGCACTCAAAGGCTGATTCCCAGCTCCCCTCCATTAAAAACCAGTAAGTAGGGAAATAATTCTCATGGGAAAAGCCAGGACGGTCAAATAAGGAAAGAGCAGCACAAAATACACCAAGCAGCAGCCCTAATGAGAGAGGGAGCTTTTGAAAAGCCACAGACAGAAACTGCACTCTCAAGTTCTTTTCCTCGAAAGGCAGCCTCAGGTACAACAAACGGAGCAGAGCGAATCCAGCCGACGCAGCTCCGGCCCCAGCGTCTCCAGAAACACAGGAGCAAGCGAGGGAGCTGTGGTTACGGGAGACCTGGCCCCAGAGAGGGGCCCCAAGCGTGCCCTGCGAAAGCCGGAACCAGTGAAGACACGGAAACACGCTCCCGGCTGAACAGCAGACGAGAAGTCAGCCCGACCACACGGCTGTGAGTGAAAATGCCAGACGGCACATTTGTTTTCTAGGTGCTAGTCTGCCTGCACTTGCCAGGACGGACAGCCTGGCTGAGCAACGCCGCCTCCAGGCAGGAGAAGAATAAATACTGGGACTGGCTCAGAGAAGCCCGTTAGGCCGAATCCAAATCTTCCTGCTCCGACGCGCGTGCCTGCCCTGGGTGAGGAGGGCAGGAAGAGAGAGCAGAAGGGACGCCCAAAGGAGAAGGGCTTTTTCTTTCTCGGCCACAAGCAAACAGCTACCTGACTCACCAACACACCCATCTCCTTTAAAAGCCCCTGAACTTCCAGAATCAAATAAGGGACTGAAAACATTTTCCTTTGCTCTAGAGGCCGCACTGTCACGGAAGGAAACGGCACCTTTTCTTTGCCATCCAGCAGAGCAGAGATGCGGGGGCTGGAGGCCGAGCGGTGGAGGGACGCGGCCCGGTCCCGCAGGGCCTCCCTGGACCCGGCTGCCTCGCTCAGCACGGTCTGGCTGCCGGTCTTCCTGAGGCCCAGCCTCCACGAAGATGGACACTCATCTCTGGGCTCGTCCGGCTTGTTGAAGAGGCTGGAGAACTATGCAGGAAGCAGCAAAGGAAAGAAAGGCCCCGATGGCTCCTCCACCCCCGGCTGAGCTCCGAGGGCGCCGTGAGGCGCACGGGACCAACACGCAGCAGGCCAGGCGCCGCGGCCCCTCCCCACCTGGTGGCCGCCAGCCCCAGCCCCTCGCAGGGCTCCCTTTCTCCCGGGCCAGCGACAGCCTCAGAGGCGCCCGCCTGGCAAAGCTGCTCTGAGGACTCAAACAGCAGGGTGAGCGCTGACCTGGGCCTGGTGACACGCCCTCCCTGGCCGCGGTGTCCCGCGGACAGGACCCCTCACCCTCCCCAGGCCTCGACATGCCCGTCTGTAAACGTGTGGACACTGGAAGACACACAGGGGGCCCGCGGGTCGCTGTGCCTCGAGGTGCTGTGGCGAGCGTGTGCGGAGCTGATTTAAGGCGACACCAACACAAACGCTAAGGGCCGCCCCACTCAAATTCTAACGGCTGATTTCTAGAAAATGCTTTATTTGATCAAGGGCAGCCGTTCTAAGTATTTTAGAGAGCAGCAAAATTAAAAAAGAAAAAAATGGTATAAATCATAGAATTGCCAGTTTTAAAATTTTGCCAAGAGAACAGCTTTCAGAAATGGATTACCATTTCCATTACCACCATTTCATTAAAAAAAAAAAAGTAATTTTAACTTTAGAAAAGAAGGCTGCATGGAGCACTGACACTGTCCTCAATCATCCCATTTCCTATAAACCACAGACTCCACCACAGACCAGCGTCGGCCTGCAGGCCAGCGGCGGGCGGCCTCCTCCCGGGCCGCGGGGGCCTCTGTGAGAAGCGTCGTCCTTCTCCAGGCCCAGGCCCAGGCCCCTCTACCGCCAGGCACAGCGAACACGCACCAGAAACCATGCTGAGACGTGCTCCTTCGCCCGCTCACCTGAATGGATGTATCTGCGTATTCCCTCCAGCGCTAGAGAATCAATCCTGTCGGCTCTTTATAAGCCACCCTGATTCTGAGGGGAAAAATGTCTTTCCCAGCATTCTTTTAGCACAGTGGAATAAGTATGGGTGTGTGCTTGTATTTTTTTACTTTATTTATTTTTATTTTTTTATTTTTTATTTATTTATTGGCTGCGTTGGGTCTTCGTTGCTGCACACGGGCTTTCTCTAGTTGCTGCGAGCGGGGGCTACTCTTCATTGTGGTGCATGGGCTCCTCATTGTAGTGGCTTCTCTTGTTGCAGAGCACAGGCCCTAGGCGCGTGGGCTTCGACAGTTGCGGCACATGGGCTCAGTAGTTGTGGCTCACGGGCTCTAGAGCACAGGCTCAATAGTTGTGGCGCACGGGCTTAGTTGCTCCGCAGCATGTGGAATCTTCCCAGGGCAGGGCTCGAACCCGTGTCCCCTGCACTGGCAGGCGGATTCTTTACCACTGCGCCACCTAGGAAGTCCTATTTTTTTTAATTTAGTACTTTTTCTCTTAAAAAGTGGGCGATCTAGTCACAGGCAGAAGCAGTGGGCATGTGTGAGGCAGGACAAAGAGGCTGGCGCTCCCGGAGCCCACACAGCCGAGCCTCTGCTTCCTGTCCCCACAGGGACACCAGGACCCACCTCCACATTCACGAGGCTCCAGGAAGGTCAGGAAGTTAACATTTGCAGAAGCGCAGAGCTTTCCGAAAGCTTCCTTCCCGAGAGCTCAGGCCACTTCTCGCAAAATCAACCCTACATGCTATGGAGCAGCAGCGCCACGGGTGAGGAGCCCACAGCTTCCCAGCGGCCGGGGAGCTGCAGGAGGAGGTGCCGAGTCCTTCGCCAAGTGCTTCCAACCTCTGCTCTCTACCCATCATCCACTATAAAGACTTTACTCAGGAAAGTGAAATTTAATACAAGAAGTGAAAAAAAGAAGAGCAGTCCTCAGAACGATCAAGGCTGGACGCTGGCTACCTTCCCAGCCCAGTCCCAGCTCCACAGACACTCGCCTCAACTTCAGATGCGAAGAAAAGAGGCAACTAACATTTCCTGTGTCATCCAAGCACACTGCACCCAAATTTGTTTGGTGATGGCTTTACAGTTTTCTTAAATGTATTGTGGGCAATGTCACGGACACAAGCATTGTGTCCACTCCCCCAGATCCAGATACGGAAGCCCTAAGCCAGTGTGATCATACCTGGAGACCAGGTGGTTCTCTGAGAGCCAAGAAGAGAGCCCTCACCATGAACTGAACCTGCCAGCACCTTGATCTTGGACTTCCAGCCTCTAGACTGCGAGACAGACATTTCTACTGTTTAAGCCGCCCTGTGTGTGGCATTTGGTTACGGCAGCTGAGCTAAGGCAGGAATGTAAAGAAGATGTGGTACATACACACGATGGAGTACTACTCAGCCACAAAAAGGAATGAAATGATGCCATTTGCAGCAACACAGATGGACCTAGAGATTATTATACTAAGTGAAGTCAGGGAAAGACGAATATCATATGTTATTACTCATATGTGGAGTCTAAAAAAAAAAGATACAAATGAGCTTATTTAACAATAAGAAAAGAGACTCACAGACAGAAAACAAACTTATGGTTATCAAAGGGGGGGGGATATATTAGGACTGTGAGAGTAACACACACACTGCTGTATACAAAGTAGGTAAACAGCAAGGACCCACTGGACAGCACAGGGAACTCTACTCAGTATTTTTTAATAACCTATAAAGGAGAAAAATCTGGAAAAAAAATAAAAAGAGATATATATGTACGTGTAACTGAATCACTTTGCTGTACACCTGAAACTAACACAACATTGTAAATTCACTATACTCAAAAAAATAAAGGGGGGGCATGAATGTATTTTTAAGGCCTTTCTAATTGTATGTTACTGCAATAGTGGGAAACACCCAAATTAATTCCAAAATACTCACTCTCCTGGCAGAAGAGGTGGAGAAGGTGTTCTGTGCTGGTGCTGGTGTCTGCTCCGTGACACGACTCCTGCTTTCAGAGTTGGAATGGTGGACAACGGCTCCCGGCTTTTCATCTGTTATTTAAGATGAGAAGCAACAAGTACGAGTATGAAAACCTTATCTGTGTGTGTGTGCTTTTCCGCTAACAGAAAGGTTTATCCATTATCAAAACAGATCACTAAGGCCATGAAATGCTTGGGTTCAAACTACAATGAAACCTCTGGCAACCACTGTCTCTTATAAGAAAACAGACTCGAGTGGAACTCCTATCCTGACAGCTGACAACTGCAATTCCCACATGTATGGCTGACAACCTTCTCCACACTACACACCACATATAAAATTCATCCGTAAGCACACAGTAAGAATCTACTCTGAGGTGCTGGGCCAGAAAAGCCAGAGAAGGTGTAAGACAGACCTTGCTTTCTAGGCAGTTACGAAAAGGAGAGAGAGAAGATGCAAAATAAGCATGGTAACAATACAAGGTAAAAGATGTCTGGTGCTAAACTAGCTGATTTAGACCAGCAAGCGCTTCAGGGGCTCCGAGGAGGGGCGCCCCCCTTCCCCGTCCCCTGGGGGGGGGGTAGGGACCACGGGGAAGATGCCCTGGAGGAAGCTGGAGGACACACAGCAGCAGGAGGCGGGGCCCGGAAATCACAACACCCACGGCCACTGGTCAGGAAAGAGGCAGCCTGAGACATCAGGAGGACGCGGGGGTCACGACATGAGATAAACCCAGAGGGCTGTGGAGGGAACAGTGGTGACACAGGCGGCAGGGGCCCTCACGGGCATTGACAGAAGCCCCGCCTGCCTGCGCCCAGTGGCCGCTGGGCCTCTGGCCCCTGGGCTCCAGAAACAGAGCCCCAGGGTTACCCACGGACGAATTACGGGGCAGTTTTATGGCACATTCTAGATGTGGGACGAGAGGCAAGTTACTTAGCACATCTGAGCTTCTATTTCCTGACTGATAAATCAGGGACTCAAACTCTTGTCTTATGAGTTGCTAACAGGTTAGATACAATGTTTTAAAACTGCATAACTCAATATTAAGTCCCTAGAAAACAGTTTATTATTATTAATGTTACTGTTTTTGCGGCTACTGTGAACACTCAAGGTGAACACTCAGTCTTTAAACACGATCTGAACACCCCTACCCCCAGGGAATCCACCACACTGCCAGATGCAACCCGGTCACAGTGCCGACTCCCAGTGAAGCCACACCTGTACGGGGCCCCTCCCACCGACCCCGGGCTGGCCCGCGGGATGACAAGAGACACATGTCCCACTGGCCCCAGACGCCACCAGGAAGGGGAAAGCCACCCCTCAGCCACACACCCCAGCACTGCCGCACGGATGACAGGAAGCCACCCCGGCAGAGCCCTTCCCAAATCTCCAACCCGTAGCACTGGGTGCCTACAAAGAGTTGTTTTCCCTGCCACTAAGTTGGGGATAGCTTGTTATGCAGCAGCAGATAAACTACGACACCAAATAATGCGCAAGTCAAATATGCGAAAGAAAGGGAAAAACAGAAATCCAAAGCAAACTGCCTACACTTACCTCAAAAAATAACCGTTATTCCTTACAGCTACACTGGTATGTGACACACACGGACACTCATTTTATGAGGCCGCATCTGTGGGTCATTAAAAAGAGGAGACATGCACTCAAGACGTGCTGGCTCCGCGTGCACACGGGCGCCGGGGATACCTGGCAGGTTCAGGCACGGCTGCCACCCTGCCCGCCACAGCAGGTGTGTGCTGAGCACCTGCCCTGCACGAGGCCCAGTGCCGGGCACCAGGAAGGACGTGAGGTCAGCAGGCCACACGTGCTCCCAGGGCGGAAGCGCAGAGCAGAGCTGACACCAGCGCCACGCAGTCCACACGCAAGGGCTCTGACCACAGCCACAGGAGCCAGAGCAGGGGAAACCTCGCAGCCGCAATGACAGGGCTGCACGAAGGACGCTGCTTTGAGCTGGGCTCTGCGTCAGGAGTAAAATGTCCACAGACAGAAGGGCACAGGGAAGCCCGCTGGAGTTGCCAGCGTCTGAGCCTGACTGCTGGAGCCCCCGCGCCCCTCCTCACTCCTGCCCGGCCTTCCTGATGCAGAGACACACATCCTGTAGGACCACCCCTCCTCTACCTCACCTCCCAGACACAGCTCTTCCCTCCTCAACACCCCTCCCCCACACCGGCTTCAGTTCTCTGCTCCCCTCACCCGCCCCTGCTCCTCCCAGGACCCAGATCAAAGGCAGGGGCTCCAGCACACCAGCCACAGCCACGAGGCCGCACTCCCCTCACCTACGGCATCACTTTCCCCTTCTGAAAAGTGGAGGCAATAACACACCACCTCAGAGGGCAGGTGGAAGGGTGAAAGAAAAACGTGTGTGTTGGAAATTGAAAAGCACGGTATAAACCTGAAGTGTGACTCTGTTCTGTGAGGACTGTCCCGCATGCAGCCATATCCTGATGTACTGGTGGGAGGGGGCGAGCTCCTCCTCCTCCTATTCTGCCACCTTGATCTTGACCCTAAAGTGTTCCAATAAACCCCCAAAAGTACACTCAAATTCTCCTTTACATCCGTATTCAATACAGGCTTTCATACTGAGTACCTCTGGCTGTACCTCTCAAGTGATGTGGGCTCTATTCACATACACGCCTTCCTGGCCCCGTGTCCCTGAGACACATTCAACCAAACGTTCCGCAGATGCGGCTGCCTGGACCCCACCAGCTGCAGAGCTAAGAGCTGGGAGCCCCCAGCCTGAAGGTGCTGCAGTGGAGAGGAGCAAGCGTGCTGGGGCCACACGGGGGTGAGAGCACAGTGAGGCCCGCCCCCCCGCAGCTTCCTGTACAGAAAAAACCTAAAGCAGGACTCTTCAACCTGGTAAACCCTACAGCTTCTGACAGAAATCATGCGATAAACATCCGATGGCCAGAAACGAATTCTGCGGCATGAGGAACTGTTCAGGGTTAGACACGCAGCCCTTGTCCGGGAGCTCGGCCGTCCAGCTTGGCCAGCACAGGTCTGCACTCACAGGCTGCACTGGAAAGGCCAGCTGCAGCCAGATTACAAAAGCTCTTGAAGGCCAGCCACGGGGCTTGGGAGTGAGGAAGGTGGTCACGGAGGGTTTCCGAACAGGGGTGCAGGCTGTTTCACCCCAACAGGACGTGGGGCCGGGCTGCAGGGAACAGGAGACCTGAGGCCTGGGGACACCCCGTGGCCAACTACGGTAGCCCAGGTGGCTCCTTCCCCCTCCGCCAGCACCTCGGTACGAAGGCAGTGATCCGGCACCGGGCAAGTCTCGATGCTCATTCCAGACCATACCCGAAGCCTGAGGCACGTCGGCAGCCAGTAAACAATACAAATACTGAGAAGATGAACGTGTGCATTTTGGCAAGCACTACACTGGCATTTCCAGAGCAAGCTGTGCCTGCTTAAGGAGAGCCAGCCGCTCCAGTCTCAGTGAGTAAAAGGCCGTCTCCTACACGTGAACCTAGCTGCTGCCCGTCCGTCCCACAGAAGCGAGGGTCTCTGACGTCCTCTCAGAGACGGGGCCGTGGACGAGGCAGTGCCCTCCTGCAGCTGAGAGACCCAGCACAGACAGACCTCCCTCACAGAGGCCGGGGCCCAGAAAACAGAAAGAGCTAAACGTCTTCGTGAGGGCAGCGGCGAGCGCAGAGCCAGCGGGGAACAGAGACTCCAGCGCTGACAGAAACGGAATGTGGCCCCTCGCCTCCCACGTGCGCCCCTCCCGGGGAACACTGCACCTTCTCGCACGTGCTGGTCTGGAAAGAGATCACGCCGGCCGTCGCAGGACGCGGGTCCTGTGAAATCTGTTTATCGTGATCTCCCAGCTACCCACGAGCACTGACGTGAACCTCTCCCCAGCAGAGTCCAGCACGTCTCTCCTACGTGTCCGCCTGACTGTACGTCGAACCCACAGGCTAATGGACAGCCCGGTGCGCTCACCGCTGGGGCTCCTGTCTCAACGCACAGCACCCCTGAGACGCTCCACACGACGCGCGCCACCAGGAAGAGGCATAAGGACAAATACGGTGTTGTTCCTTCCTCAATCCCCAAATCAGGAACTGAAGGCGCGTCACCCAAGGAGAAGGAAGAGCAGCCCCGGAGAGCCCGCGTAGGGACTGGGTTCCACCTGAGGGCCCGGCACCACCTGCCTTCTGACGAGCAGGGACCCCCCACGCGCTGGGGACGGAGGGTCTCGGCATCACCCGCCTCCTTCTCAGGTTCTGACTCAGAAGCCTCATCCCGGCCTCCGTCCTCATCTGAGCTGGAGCTGCTCGGTTCCTTGTTTTCCTCTTCCACTCCTCGGGACGTCGGGGTCTCCTCCTCATAGAGCATCTTCTCTTTGCTACATTAAAGACGACCATTTGAGCACAATTCAGCAAGGACAGACCATTTCCCAAGCTCACTGGGGATGCAGTAGGCGGAGGCCACGTGTAAGCAGCTCTGCGTAGAAGCAGTAACAGATACACACGCAAACCTCCTTAGCAGCCGTTTTCTCCTGAACCCTGGGTTTTCTGCTGACTAAGGGTGAGTGTTTGACTCTGGAGTGTGAGTGCATCAGGAGATCTAGCCTGCTCAACATGCAGGAACGAGAAGGGCTCTGCCTCTTCACGATGTGTGAGCAGCTAAACATTCTTTTACAATCATTTAACAGATGTTTACTGAGAGCGTCTCACACGCCAGGACCACACGAGGCAACGGCATGGTGTGAACAAGACAGACACAGCCCCCGAGCTCCGCACTTCCAGTCAGGGAAGCAGTTGGGACTAAGAACCCTTAAGCTGGAAAAAAGCAGCGCACACAGTCTCCATTGATTCACAAATTTAAAACATGCCCACCCACTCTTGGCGCCTCCCCCACGTGTCAGTGCCACCCACCTCCTCGCCCCTCAAACACTCCCACGTATATAAAGATCATTTGGCTACAAACACGGAATCTCTTCGCTGTATAAATCCTCAAGCTAAGCGTGTCACACGCTGCAGAGCTCTTCACATTTCTTAAACCCAAATATCTTACTTCTGAAAGAGTCCACTGTGCAACGTGCTGTTCAAGTCTGACTCAATGAGCTTATTCCGTGTCTCTCTTTCACTTCGAAGCTGGAAATTGAGAAAACAGAGAAAAGGGAAGACGTTGACTGTTGGTAAGAAACCAGCAGCGATGAGAACGAACACGGCCCTGTTACTGGACCAACGCCAAAGGGGAGAACTGGGGAGGAGGGAAACATCAGCTGGGCCTCCCTGGAAGACAATGACAGAGAAAGATCCTCATTCAATGAGAAGAGGAAAACCACGGCATTAGAGCTTCGATGAAAACTGACCCAATCGTCCAAAAAACCTAGCTCTGAAGGATAAAAAGCCAGAAGTACCTTTGAAAGTATTCTTTATGACCCATACACTGAATTAAGTTGGCAACAGTTCTAACGACGCAGGTGCCACATGGGAAACAAGCCCTTAGGAAAAACTGCCCGGTACTTAGACACATGCTCTAGACAAGATGCACTCATACCCCCGGGCCCCAGAGTTACGCGGGGGGGGGGGGGGGGGGGGGGCGGCGCAAAGGCAGGCACCCCTCCTGGGAGCGTGGAAATGTTATTTGGCGAAGGTGTGACTCGTGTTCAAAGACTGAACCATGCTGGGTGAAGGATACAGGGGAACTCTCTACCATTTCTGCAACTTCTATGTGAGCCTAAAAATTATTTCAGATTAAAAAATTTTAAAAACAACAAACACCTAACCGTGCAAATTATGATCTCCATTTAGGAAGGCTGCTGCTGCCCAGTAACAGCCTCCGGCTGAGCGTCAGAGGAGCCGCTGGGCCGCCAGCCGGGCACGCACCCAGACCCGCAGGCCTCCCAGCCAGCCCCGAGGGGACGCGCGTCCCCACGTCCCAGTCAGCCCGCGGGGCTGAGCACGGCAGCGGGCCGCGCGGCGGATCTGTCCCGTCACTCAGCCACATGGTCTTTACTCAGAAAGCTCTGAGTGTCTCACGTTCTCCTGAACTCAAGCGCACGTGCCCTGAGCCACAGCCACGTGAAGGAAGACACAAGGGAAGCTAGAGATTTTTTCTGCCCTGCCCTGTCTGCGTACATGGGAGACTCTCGAGCCCGCAGCGTGACGGGCGCTGTCTTCCACGCCTGGCTGCCCACCCCGCCCAGGCACAGTGCGGCTCACTCGGGCTCACGCTGCGGCCTGCACGTGGGCACCAGGCTCGCGCAGTCCTCCCACACTGCACCGTCGAAGGTTCAGCAGAGGAAGCAGAGAGGCTGGACTGTGGGTCCCAGTGAGTCTGGAGCCAGTAGGGACCCCCGTCCATTGCCAGACGTTTAGTTTTGTGAATGTGTTTAAGAAAGAAACACACTCCTCCCTGGAACCCATTTTCTTTAAACAAAAAAGTCCTTTCAGTCAACAAGGAAGAGAAACGCTGCGAGCCGTCCTCTGCCCCGCTGCTGTCTGGACTCTGCCGCGAACACACCGCCTTCACCTTCCAGAACTCAAGGGTGACCAGAGCTACCGCCATCGTCGTGTTGACCTGGCAGCTGCCTGATGGTGCTAAGATGGTTACGAGGTAACCAGTGCACTTTAGCGACAAGGGCTTCTGGGATATTTTCTTCTAACAGACCATGGGTGGGTCCCGAGGGGAACGACTCCCACTGCGGGAATGCAGGGACGTCCAGCTCCACGCTCGGCAGACAGACGACCGCTGGTGTGGACTGCAGTATGGGCCGCCCCACCCCCCACAGACTCACCACGCTCTGCTTCTTCTGCAGCGTCTCCAGGTGCTCCACGAGGCCTTCGTCAGCCACATCAAATGGTGTCTGGCCCTGGCAGAGAAAAGGGGCACCGTGACCCATCAGAACAGACGCAACGATCACACAACTTTCTCAGAGAACCAGCAGATGCTCGCGTTACGCCTCTGACTGTTTACTACCTCCTGGCAGATAATCAACTGAAATCTCTACCCGCACCTATTCTAAAATGCTCTTAACAGCCATGATAGATTCAACAAGGGCTCTTAGAAGCCTTGGAAGGAGGCTCAGAGCATGTGTGCACTAAAGACTAAGGCACAGGAATCATCTTCCTTTTAGTGAGAGAAGGGCACTCTCTCAGGAACCAGCACAGTTAGGTACCCTCACCCACAACCTGAGGATGAACCCTGGGTCAGGAGAGATGGGACGTAGATAAGAACATCTCCTAGGATTCCTGAGAAGGTCAGCAGGTGTAGGCATAGAAGTTGCAGGACTTCTAAACTGCTTGAAGTGAGGCTAAATAACACTATTTTCAGCCAAACTCCAGCACCTTGTCATTATAACATTTTTAGTGACTGGATGTGAACAGGGCTCAGCTATTAAGACTTTGAATTAAAAGTAAAACAAAGTATTTCATAGTTCACCAAACACAGCAGCCTTGGGCTTCCCCACTGCTCATCTCTGCTAAGCCTAAAAGTATCTTTCTTTTTCCTGTTTGCTTGTTTCAAGGGCTTCAACATAAACAGAATCAGCTGACCGGGTCAGTGAAGCTTTATTTTACAAAGCAAACACATCTGTGTCGATCCTGGGGCGGGAGGCGGAGCTACAGCTACCAGGGGTGCACACCCCTCTGGAGAGCCACCCCGGTCACTCGACAGGACTGGAAGCCTCTCGTCCGGAGCCCCTGCTGGAGACAGAGGCACACTCACCAGTTTGTTCCTGACGTCCATGTCACAGAGGGCTTCGGCCAGGATGGAGCAAGCCTCCTTCACGCCCCAGTGTGCGGCGGCATGGAGCGCGGTCCAGCCGTCGTGATCCTGAACGTTGAGTTCACAGCCAGCCTGAATCAAAAGTCTGAGAAGAGACCCCCAAACGAGACATGTATGTCCTCTATGTCAGAGCTCTCTGCCAAACGGTCATCTCATTGAAGCTTCAGACTCTGACCCTGCGACGCTGTCCAGCCTCTGAGGCACAGCTCAGGCGTCAGCCTCAGATGAGGACTGGTCACAGGTACATTTCAACCCCGCCTCCCGGAGGTCAGCGTAGCTCCTGGGCACACCCACGTCACACCACACAGGCGCCAGACGTCAGCCAGAGCCTAGCTCAGCGCCCACCTCCACCACTCCGTTGGGAGGTGCCGTCAGCTTTCCAGCACAGGGAGGGGGTCAGGCACCCTCACTAGCTTTCTGGGTGGTCTTCTCGGGACACCATGCTCACACCTCTGACTCCGTGGGAGTATCTGCAGAGGCCTTTAGCTAACGCTACGGCCTCACCCCAGCTGTGTGCGTGAAACACGGCACGACTCCCGAGGCCCTGGCGGCACCGGGTGGATGGAGGTGGCTCTGTCCTGGGCCTCCAGGTGCCGTCCAAGAAGCGAGCAAGTGAACGTCCCACCCAGGCAGAAAGGTGCACGGACACCCACCATGCAGACCAGGAGCCTCGCGCTGGGTGGAACAGGAGGCAGTGGGAGTGTCTGGAGACAAGGACACGCGTGGTCCACCGGGCAAGCCCGGCAGCAGCGGCACCGAGAGCCGCACGAAGCAGAGTAAAGGCAACGGGGAGCAGGCAGAGAAGAGTCCAGGTCCCTTGTGCACGTGTGGCCAGCCCACTCCAGCTGCATACTGTGCGCTCACGGCCTATGTCATTAACCTAAGGAGGCCGACGAGGACCAAAGGACGGCACGTGTGCCCTGTGCCGCGTCCCCAGCAGAGGCAGTGGCAGGGATGCTGATGGTGAGCCGCGGGGCTGCCAGAGGCCACACACGGTCCCCCTCTGGCCCGTCCCCGCTGCTCTGGCCCGCGGCAGGAGAAGTGGGAGGGGCGGTGTGGCGGGAGGAGGGAGGTGAACACCACCAGCAAACAGCGGCAGAGGCCGCGCAACCTGGGAGGCGAGCGGAAGGGCAGAAAGGAAACGCAGCACAGCTGAAGACCTGACGCACCCCGTGCCCAAACCAGATCCCCTTCTCCCGGTCTGTGCAGCCCTTACCGCGAGTGTGGACGCTACCTGAGGACCTCGGAGTAGCCCTTGGCGGCAGCCACGTGCAGGGCAGTGGCCCCCGAGCGGGCCTGCCTCACGTCCCCAATCTTGCCGCTGTTGAGCCACTGGCGGGCGTCCTGCAGCATCTGCTGCTCCTCCGCCTTCCGTGCCTGCGCGAGATCCACCCCTGCAAAACCAGACGCGGCAGCCAGCGTCACCAGAGGCCCTCAGGGTCAAACGCAGCCTGAACCCAACGGCGGGACAGGCACAGGCCTGCTCTGCGCTCACAAGGGCCGTGGCACTGAAGACGTCTCCGCAGTTCTACCAGGGTTAAATCACCCCTTAAACAGCACCTGACGGCAGAGCCACTGGGGACCACACTTAACAGTGCTTTCAATTTTAAGAACATAACGACCAAAGGGCACAGCATTTCCTATTATAATATTTGTACAAAGCACACATTTCAAAGTCCTTTTACATGTGAACCCTTTCAGTCTCCCCACAACGCTCTGAGGTAAAGTAACAGATACCCCTGTTCCCTGTTCCCACTTGACCGATGAGGCAATAAACATGCAGAGCCCAGGGGCCTCCCTCGAGGCCACAGGACACATCAGAGCTGTCACCAGAACGCTGGATCTTGGGTCCCTGTCTGTTCCTCTTTTCCACTCACTACACTTTAAGACTGGTATCAAAAATCTTAGTTTCAGGTATAATATACTTTAAAAAATTACCTGCCTCTGACGCTCCCTGTGTAGGGAAATACACTGGCCGAAGTGGTGTGCCCTAGAGCCGAGGAGCAGGGGACGCACAGCGAAACTCCCTGGGGAATGCGGATTCTGTCTCCTCCTGAAACACGATGGACCAACTCCCAGGGGCCTCCCTTCAGCCAACAGCTCTCCAACCTCTGCGCCACCGTCCCCGTTACACAGAACAGTGAACCTTCCCCGGACAGACACACCCACCTGAGGAGTCTCACGCTCACCGGCAGGCGCCCACTGGGGGCGGGCCGCTCCCCCCAGCTCACTTCTTAAATGAGACCCCGGGAACTACCTGAGGAGCATCTGTCTGATTTGAGGAGACAGATGGGGGGAGAGGTAACCCACTGATTTCATTTCGCTGTTTTTGCAGCTTCATTGAGATACAGTCGCCACGTGCCACTGTGTAAGTTAAAGGTGTGCACACCTTCACGCTGCGAGCTGATGACCGCAGCCTTTACTGAACGCCTCCCTCACCTCGCACAGTTGCCACTTCTTTTAGCAACGTCTGAGTACATAACACAGCACTGTTAACCACGGCCACCACGCTGGGCGTCAGCTCCCAGAACCTGCGCGTCGTACAGCTGGAAGGCCGTGCCCTTTGACAGCACCTCCCCCACCCCCTACCCTGCAAACCACCGCTCTACTCTCTGGTTCTACGAGTCCAGCTTTTCTGGATTCCACATGCCAGCAATATCATACAGGACTTGTCTTTCCGTCTGACCTACTTCACTCAGCATGACGCCCTCAAGGTCCAGGACCTCCTTCTTTCTTGTGACTGAACACTATTATACCAGCTACAGCACGCGCACACACACCACCATCCCCATCCATTCACGCATACACTGACACTCAGGTTGTCTCCTATCTCAGCTACTGTGAATAACACCGCACTGAACACATGGAGATGGCTCTTTGAAATTCTGATGTCATTTCCTTTGGACACATACTCAGAAGTGGAATTGCTGGGTCATCTGGTAGTTCTATTTTCAATTTCTTAAGGACTCTCCATACTGTTTCCCACAGTGCCTGCACCAATTCACATCCCCACCAACAGTGCACGAAGGTTGTTCCCTTTTCTCCACATCCTCCCTAACACTTGCTGTTTCTTGTATTTTGATGACAGTCATTTTAACAGGCAGGAGGTGACACCTCCATGTGATTCTGATTTGGACTGCTCTGATGATTAGTGATGTTGAGCATCTTTTCATGTGCCTGTTGGCCGTTTCTATGTTTTATTTGGAAAAATTTCTATTAGGCTCTTCTGCTTTTTAACTGGATTCTTTGGTTTTTTGCTATTGAGTTGAGTTCCTTATATATTTTAGGTATTGACCTCTTCTCAGATATATGATTTGCAAATATCTTCTCCCATTCCGTAGGCTGCCTTTTTTGTGTGCTGTTTCTTTTGCTGTGCAGGAGCTTTTTAGTTTGATGTAGACACAGCCTATTTATTTTTGCTCTGTTCCTTGTGCTTTTGCTGCTGTCATACCCAAAAAAATCATTGTCAAGATGGTTTTCCCTATGTTTTCTTATAGGAGTTTCACAGTTTCAGGAATTATGCTTCATTTTGAGTTAATTTTTGTGAGTGTGTAAAACAGGGGTCCAATGTCATTCTTCTCCATGTGATTATCCAGTTTTCTCAACACTATTTACGGATGAGACTTTTTCCCATTGAGTCTTTCCAGCTCTCCTGCTCAAATATTAACTGACCATATATGTGAAGGTTTGTCTCTGGGCTCTGCAGTCTGTTCCATTGGTCTATGTGTCTATTTTTCGGCCAGTTCCATAATGTTTTGATTACTATAGTTTGTAATCAGGAGATGTGATGCCTCCAGCTTTGTCTTCTTTCTGCGGCTATTCGGGGTCTTTTGTGACCACACAAATTTTAGGATTGCCTTTTCTATTTCCGTGAAAAATGCCATTGGAATTCTGATAGAAATTACATTGAATCTATAGATAGCTTTGGGTCGTATGAATGTTTTAACCATATTAATTCTTCCAATCCATGAACACAGCATATCTTTCCATTTATTTGTGTCTTCAATTTCTTTCATCAAAGGCTTACAGTTTTCAGTGTACAGATCTTTCACCTCCTTAAATTTATTCCTAAGTATTTTATTGTTTTTGATGCTATTGTGAATGGGAATTTTTCTTTACTTTTCAGGTAGGTTGTCATTATTGTACAGAAACGCAACTGATTTCTGCATGTTGATTTTCTATTCTACAAGGGTGAGTCAAAAATTATCCGCACTCTGACTACAGAATTTACAGAAGTTTTACTATAACCAGAGTACAGATAATTTTTGACTCACCCTCATACAACTTAACCAAATTTGTGGATTAATTCTAACAGTGTTTTGTTGGCGTCTTTAATTTTACTTCTTCCTTTATGACTTGGATGCCTCTCATTTCCTCTGCTTGCCTAGCTAGGACGTCCAGCACTATGCTGAGCAGGAGTGGTAAGAGAGAGCACGTTCGTCTTACTCCTGATCTCAGAGGAAAAGCTTTCGACCTTTTACCACTGAGTATGGTGTTAGCTGCGGGCTTGTCCTATGGGGCCTTTATTATGGTGAGGAACATTCTTCTACACCCAGCTTGTTGAGAATCTTTATCATGAAAGGACGTTGTATTTTGTCAAATGCTTTACTGCACCTATTGAGATGATCGTGTAATTTTCATCTCTCACTCTGCTAACTGGTGTGCCACATTTACTGATTTGTGTATGTCGAACCATCCTTGCATTCCAGGGATAAATCCCATTTGACCACGGTGTGTGATCCTTTTATTCTGCTGCTGAATTCGGGTTGCTAATGTTTTGTTAAGAACCTTTGCATCTATATTCATCAGGGATATCGGCCTGGAGTTTTCTTTTCTTGTAGTGTACCTCTCTGGCTTTGTCACCAGGGTAATGCTGGCCTTGCAAAAAGAGTTTGGAAGTGTTCCTTCCTCTTCAATTTTTTGGGAAGAGTTTGAGAAGAACTGGTATTCATTCTCCTTTTAATGTTTGTAGAATTCACCAGGGAAACTATCTGGTCCTGGGTTTTTCTTGTTGATTACTGATTCAACCTCATTTGTTATTGGTTCATTCAGAATTTCTATTTCTTCCTGATTGAGTCTTGGTAAGTTCCATATTTCTGAGGATTTACCCATTTCTTCTAGGTTATCCAATTTCTTTGCACACACTTGTTCACAGCCTCTTATGATCCTGTGTATTTCTATGGTATCAGTTGTAATGTCTTCATTTCTCATTTTATTTGAGTCTTCTGTTTTTTTCTTAGTCTAGCTAATGGTTTGTCAATTTTATTTTTTCAAAAAAGATACAAGCTCTTCGTCTCATTGACATTTTGTATTGTTTTCCTGGTCTCTATGCAATTATTTCTGCTCTGACCTTTGTTATTTGCTTCCTTCTGTTAACTCTGGGCTTAGCCTGTTCTTCTTTTTCTAGTTCCTAGAGGTGTCAAGTTAGGTTCTGTGAGATCTTTCTTTTTCCCTAAGGCATGCATTTATCGCTATCTACTTCCCTCTCAGAACTGCTTTTGCTGCCTCCCATGGGTTTTGGTATGTTGTATTTCATTTTCATTCAAGATTTTTTTTATTTTTCTTTTGTTTTCTTATTTGACCCACCAGTTGTTCAGTAGCATGCTGTTTAATCGCCACATATTTGTGAGTTTTCTAGTTTTCCTCCTGCTATTGATTTCTAGTTTCATATCACTGTAGTCAGAAAAGACACTTGGTATGATTTCAATCTTCTTAAATTTGCCAATATGTGTTTTGTGGCCTGTCACATGACCTGTCCTGGAAAACGTTCTGTGTGCACTTGGGAAAGATGTGTGTTCTGCTGCTATTGAATGGAATGTTCTGTATGTCTACTTGGTCCATTTGGTCTAAAGGACAGTTTAAGTCCAATGTTTCTTTGTCGATTTTCTGCCTGCATGATCTGTCCGTTGTTGACAGCAGGATACTGAAGCCCCTACTACCACTGTATTACTGTCTACTTCCCCCTTCAGCTCCGTCAGTGCTTTTAGGTGTTCCGACACTGGGTGTGCACATATTGTATTTACAATTATCATATCCTTTCGATGAACTGAAAGGGGTAACTGATCTGGAACAGACCAGAATTCCATACGTGAAGAGTTAACAGTGCTGCAAAGTTAAAGCACGCATATGAACACCTCTTTCAGTAGCGTAAAAACCTTAATGGAAGAGTTCAAAATTAAAATCAAAACCACTATTAAAACCCAGTTTATTTTTTAAAAGTGATTTGTAAACTGTAACACCAATCTTAGGAGATAAGGCTGAGTGCAGCTTGACAGTAAATTAGGCATAGAGTTCTTCAATCCAATAGGACACAAAAACTACACACAGTATTCATGCAAGTATTCACTGCTCTATAACATCATTATTTTAAGGCAGGGGTCGGCACACTTTCTATTTAAGGCCAGATATTAAATATTTTCAGCCCTGCAGGCCACTTGGTCTGTCTAGATACTCAACTCTGCTGCTGGAGTGCAAATGTGGATTTGGATAGTCTGTGAACAAACAGACGTGGCCAGGACCGGCCCCGCCTATTCTAAAGGATCATGCCAGCAAAGGTCACCGGAGAGAAATCCTTTGGACTTAAGTGCAGGTTGCGGGTAAAGTGGTTTAACAGAAAGACGACACACCACTATAAACCACGTCCACACAGGTTTAGTGGTGGTTCTAGCAAACGCCCTAAGACCTGTCCTCCCTGCAGGCTAATGAGTATTACCTGCAACTTTTTAAATTAAAAGAACCCAAAGACCTCCAGTAGCAGAATCCTGACCTATTCTCCGAAATGGATTCTTCTGAAAATATAAAATAAGTCTTTTCAGAGTTTATTCTTCTAAGCTAGCTTCCTTACCGTAACAAGCTACCAGAATAATTTCCATGATCTGTATGATTAAAGATCATTTCAGAGGTTGTAATAAACACCTCTACCAGCACCCCTTTCCGCTCTCATCAAGAGAAAAGATGCAAAGTCATAAACAGAATGTGACCAACACTCAAAGGGACACCGCATCTCATCCTTTCTTTAGACGGCACACTGAAGTCACATCTGGCGCTGTGCGCACGGCGTGGCACACTCACGCCTCCTCAGGTTGCCCCCCTGCACAATGGGCGCACAGCCCAGAACAGCAAACGCGAGGCAGGGCGGCCCTCCTGCTGGCACCGGGCCCGTCCTGTGCAAGCACGAAGAAGACACGTGACGTGGGTAACGACGACCAGGGCCACGCGGGCAGAGCCAGCCCTCCTGTCACACGCCCACGCACGGCCCTGCCCAGCAGGCCTCCCCGGCCCCTCTCAGCCCTGAGCTCACCTTGCTTCTCCACGTGCTCCAGAAGCAGATCCTTCACGGCGGGCTCCTCTGCGAGGTCAGAGGGAACGTCCCCTTCGCTGTTCACAGCAGCCACGCTGGCGCCATGGTTAATGAAATATCTGCGCAGACAAGACCCAGAATCCACGGTCCCTCTCCAGCCTCACAACAGCTTACATTCCTGTCCCCGGGGCTCCACCAAGAGCACGGCCTCTGGGCTGGAGCTTTTAGTGTGGCCCCAGGAAATGCATTCCATTGCTAACTTCTAACTACACGAGCCCTCAGGAATCAGGACCAGAAGCGTCCCAACCTCTTGGTAAGAACAGGGCCTGCAGGTGGGATTGCCTTCATACGCGTGTGTCTAACCTCCCCCCTCACTCCCAGTGGATGGCAAGAGGCTTACTAAATACCCCAAGGAAGACACGCAGCCCTCAAGCTCACCCACCATCCCTGAGGTCCAGACACAGGCTCCCAAAAGGACTCACTACACTTGTGATATGGAGCATGCGCGTCCCCAGAAGATATGTAAGAAAGTAATTCTCACAGAAACCTTCCCAACGCCACACTGAGAGCATACTCAATAGTGCTGGGGCCGGAAAACAGAAAAATAAAGGATGAATTAACATTTTCATGAATCTGCCTGAATTACGCCTCCACAAAACTCTCCCTTCAACCAGCCATCTACATGAAATCGACACTCTAAGAAGAAACTAAATTACGGATGAAATAAATCGTTATATTCTAAATAATTAGATTCTATCTTGAAATATAATACTTGATCCTAAAGAAGAAAGGTGTGACCACTTTAACACCTTACGCAGATCCTCTCTGATTTTCAAGGTACTTGCACGCGAAATTATAGAATGAGTCTTACACAATTTTATGAAGTAGGCAATGTGGGTGCTATTCGGGCAAATGGCAGAGGTTGCACCCCAGTCTTCCGACTCAGGTCTAGTTCATCTTGGCACTAAATCAAGTCACTTCTGGACCGGTGAGAACCCCGATTATGCTGCGCGCGCCATCAAATACAAGGATGTAAAGGAGAAAGAAAAACTATTTCAATTAGACTTCAAGCAATCGACCATTTCGTAAGCATGTATTGGTCCCTCCTGCGTGTAAAGGGACCACATTCAGACACTGACGGAGACCATAAGAAGATAATCAGGGTATGGCCACTGTGTTCAGGGAGCCAGCAGAGGAGAATCAGCAAAGATGAGATCAAGATCACGCTTCTGCTCTCTCACTGCCTAGCACCTGGTATAAACAGAGCTTCCACACACGTTTCTAACTCACAGATCGAGCCCATGTGGACTCGCATATATGAACTCATTTTCCACTGTCTCCACCCTCCCCCACAGACTCAGGGGGAGACACCCTCTCCCCCCTGAGGCTAGCCGGCCCCACCTGTCTCCTACAGTGAACCAAGGCCCGCCTCTGCCCGTCTGCTGCCCCTCACTTCCACATTCAAGAGCTCCTCTCCTCTGGTTTCTCCTCTTCAGGACAAAAAGAAAACTCAGCTACACCCCCGCAACCCGGAAAAATCAAGATGCAAATCATATACATAGTAATCCCTCAATAAATGGGCTTTGGATTGAACTGTACCCTCTACTCCGATCACAGGGAACTCTTCGCAGTCCCCAAACACACCCCAGCTACCTCCCATGGCTCCAGTAGTTTCCTCCAACTGATGAAACACCCCTTCTCCTTTCCCTGCTGGAAACTCTTCACGTCTTTCAAGGTCCACTAAAAAGGCCACTGCCTGCTCTCACCGACCAAATCTTCCCTCTCGTCCCCTGATCTCCGTCCTCGCCAGCACTAAGCCTGCGCCTCTGTCATGACACACATGCAACCTGGTACAGCCACCCCAGCAGGCTGAGGGCTACTTCAGGACCACAGCTGTGTCCTCCTCACGGCTACCGCTGCCACGATGTCTGACACTGTCTCTTTTCTCTCGGCAATCCACAAACATCACATGACAAAGAAAACATGGTAACTGCTCTGCTCTGACATCCATCGCGTTCCTCACTGGGTCAGGCACGATGTCACTTAGACATAAAGGGTACTGCTTTTCCCTTTCCTGACAAGTTCTTAGACGCAAGATCAAGAATACTCACTTCTAGAAAGCAATCTGGCTCTCCACGAATCAGAGAGAGATTATTCTTAAGCAAGGCTACCTTCCTAAACCATTTTAAGGGTGAGGAGGAAGAGGGAAAAACCTCTCTAGTTTCACACTTTTACCTGAACAAGAATAAATATCAACCTATGAAGTAATATTTTTTAATTTATTTTTTATTTTTGGCCACACTGTGCGGCACGCAAGATCTGAGTTCCCTGACCAGTGACCAAACCCAGGTTCCCTGCATTGTGAGCACCCAGTCTTCACTGGACTGCAGGGACATCCCTAAGAAGGAATGTTTACTTTACTCCTGAGAATTTTTATAGTTACCCTGAGGCTCCGAAATAGCCATTAGCTCAGTTGCCCTTTAGAAAATAAAGCCTCTGTGGGAATTTCCTGGCGGCGCAGTGGTTAGGACTCTGTGCTTTCACTGCCGAGGGCCCAAGTTGAATCCCTGATCAGGGAACTAAGATCCCACAAGCCGCGTGTGGAGAGAGAGGGGGAGAGAGAGAGAGAGAGAGAAAGAGAAAGGAAGGAAGGAAGAGAAAGAAGAGAGAGAGAGAAGGAAAGAAAAACGGGAGGAGGGGGGGAGGGAGGGAATAAAGTCTCTGTGTCCCTCTCAAGTCATCACTGATGCAGGGTCTTTTTGCTGCTGTTCTAAGGGGGAAAGAAAATGTGTTCAAAAACGCAGCATAAATTACCACCCCCAGTAAACTACAGAGCCAAACTAAACACTGCTTCTAAGTTAAGCACTTATTAGCAATGGAAATGGAAACACCCAGCTAACTAGCGACATGCCTGAACTCAAAATGAGGAATAAAGAGCCCCTAAACCTCTTCTTAAAAAATATATCATCCTGAGTTCAAATATGAGACAAAAAAAGGTCATCCTGGACCATGAGACAGAATGCACTTAGATTCTTCCCGAGGAAGCCAGTTTGCCTTTTCCTCATTTCCGCTCCCTCAAAATTAGAGTTTCTAATGATTCTGGGAATAAGAGTACAGAGTTTAAGGTCTTTAAGATACAAAAAGAAAAAGGACAACTGATCAAATGCTACTCTGACGTGAAGCCCTCCTCAGAGGCCCTGAGGTAAAGGCAGGAAAACGAGCGGCATGAGCCCCGGGGCTCCCGGCTGTGCGGGCCGCGCTGCTGCGCAGACGGGCACACGGCGGCCAGGCCGAGGCCGGCCACGGGCGGTGCACGGTGGGGGGGAGGAGGGCGTCCACACCACCCGCCACACGAGGGGGTCTGGTCACCTCTCCCGGTCAGACTTCCTGTGTCTGACTAGGGACCACCTGCAGGAGGAAACAGCAACTCTCACCAGTGCGTTTCATTCGAGGTTATAACACGTATCCGGGCAAGAGACACCTACAGTGTGAACTTATTCCAAAGGAACGGCGCCCTCCGGTAAAGCTGGGGTGAAGAAAGCACCACAAGCAAGCGTTCACAGGAGCAGGGCAGAGGCCCCGTGGGCCACACCAACACGAGGCGGCCACGTCGAGCGAGGGCTCCGCCTGCTGCCTCCCGGTGGAGAAGGCGGGACCCTGAACGTGACGCGATCTGGCGGCTCCAACTCACGAACCAGCCACCGGGATGAACAACCACACAGCGACGCGGGCCCCCGTGTTCTGCGAATGTTCCTTAGATGCTGTTTTCATGTGAAGGTGGAAATCTCTGGGGAGGCCACCCAACTCTTGGGCGTCAGAACGTTGCTGAGTGGGTCAGGCTGGGAGTTCGAGCCCTCCCGTGGGCCCGGGGAAGGGGCAGCCCGGGTGGGGAGGTGACTGGTTCACAAGAACCGAGCCGGGAGAAAACCACACGGCTCCCTCCCGCCGGTTGTGGGGAAGAGCAGGCGGCCCAGTCCGCACGGGTGCCACGGCCTGCCCTGCCCCTGCCCGACGTCCCCCGCCCCCCCCGGGACACCCGGGCACAGCAGTGTCTGTGGGAGGCCACCCCCGGCTCCACAGAGCTGCCCGCGTAATCCCCCCACCCCACCCACGCTGTCTGCACTAACCCCAGTGTGAAAGGCGCCCAAAAACAAGCAACCCGCTTCTCCACGGACCACAGAGCATCATCATGATTCTATTTAGAGACTTTACCTTAGCAATCTACCTTTACTCTCACCTAGAATACACTCGACGGCCTCATCTGAGAGATCTTTTAAGTACCAAAGTCTCTTTCTATTTAAAAGCAGCCTCCCTCACCATTCCCTCCTTCCACAGACATTTACTTGGCACCCCTTCCAGCCCAGACACCACGTGGCCGGGCTTCTGCCCAGGGAGGGCCCCCAGGTGTGCGGGAGGCTGGGCTCGGCGCGGGGGGGCCCTCCCACCTCTCCTCTGCGCGGATGTTGGGCTCACGCTTCTGCTATTACCTACGCAAGTTCTGCAACCAGGAGCCGGGTATCCTCCACCTCATTTGCACTAAGCACTGCTTTTTAAAAAAAACAACCAATAAAACAGGTTTACAAAGAAGTCCAGAAAAACTCTCCAGGCCTGCCCACGTGTGTCCAGCTACAGTCGCTCAAAAAGTGAACCCAGACTGTGCAACAGACAGAGGCCACCTCTGTATATCCCAACAAATATGAATTACCTGGAAAAAGAAGCAAACAAAATTTCAACTAAAAAACTGTCGAAGTAGCAGCTATGTAAAACACAGTATTAGTTATTCCTTAAAAATAATTCAACTTCCCGCTTTTATACTTTGTAGTAAAGAGAGGTTATAACTGCTTATGAAATACAAATTCTTATGAGCAGAAGAGAAAGGAAGGCTGCCCTCCGAGAAGCCTGCCGGCACAGGGACTCACTCTGCTATGTTGAGGTAGCCACAGGAAGCTGCTGCGTGGAGGGGTGTCCAGCCCTCGTTGTCCTGCTGGTTTACATTCGCTCCGTTCTCCACCAGGAACTTCACCATGTCCAAATTTTCATCAATACAAGCCTGAAAAGAAAAGTCCATCCATTCATTCAACAAGTACTTACTGAGCTCTACAGCGTGCCAGTTACCGCTCTGGGCACTGGCACTGCTGCAGCAGGGACGAAGTATGAATTTCTGTTTCCTGCATCCTGATGAAAGTGTCCAGAGTGTGACGTCTCAGCTCTGTGATCTCATGCAAATCCCTGAATTCTCTCCATGCCTCAGTGTCTCAGCTGTGAAACAGGTGTAATGATATTTAATCTTACTGACAGTGCTGCCAGGATTAAATGAGGAAAGTGCTTTCTGAAGTACCATCAACGGGTGAGCTGCTCCACCATTATATGATAAAAAAAAAAGAGGAGGGGATGTCAGGAGCCACTGACTGCCTATGAATTTTCAAGGACAATAGTCACACAGGACCAAATGCAACCTTCTCAGTGGGAAGCTGCAGTGTGTGTCCCAGGGTTGCTCAACCACCCCTGCTTTGGTGAGAAAGGGTGCAGTGACCTTTGAAACAGAAGGGATGCATTTTCTTTTCACATATCTTCTGAACGGCTGCAGGCAACATGGCCAAGTACGTCTGCAGCTGCGGACGCTTAGGCATCCTTGGCTGCTCAACTCACAGCAACAATCAGAAGGCAGAGACGCTTCCTTCAGGCCTGCCATCAGCCTAAAAGGAGCAGTCACACAGAGCAGTGAGGGCTGCCAAGACCCACGGGCCACCTGGACGCATCCGCGATAAAGGCGGCGAGAGCCCACGCTGACATAGGTGGTCGGCATCAAGACTCAGGTGGATGCAAAGCAGCACAGACACCGCAGGGCCCAGAAGCAAACGAGACTCCTCTTTTTAAAACCTGTCTCTTAAACCCCTCCTCTAAAAAAAAAAAAAAGACTTAAAACTTGAGCTGAGAAGCTGTCTTCCAGATCAGAATGATTTTTAGAACGATGTTAATACAGGATCTGCCCTTTCCACTGTGTTGACGTTCCCACTACCGATGCAGAGCCATGCTGGGAAGGACCGCTGGAGCCCCCGCCCAGCCAAAGGAGGCGCCAAAGGGGACGGGTGCTGACTGTACTCTTCCTGGCCACAAACTCTCCGCAAAACAAAACCCCAAAAAGGCCCGTTTCACTGAGCAATGGCAGTGATGAAGCAGTAGAAATCATTAATTTTATTACACCTCAAAACTTGACGGTAAGTGTTCTTAATATCCTGTGTGACAAAGCAGCAAGTGCGCATAAAGAACTCCACACACCAAGGCACGGCGCCGCCTCTGAGAAAAAGCACCTGTGCATCTGTTTGAGTTGCAAGATGAACAAACAGTTTTTTTCACAGATGCTATTTTTACTCAAAAGAATAACCGACACATTCATTATGATGATTAAGACTTGAAAATGAATGAAGTGAGCCTGTCACTTCAAAGGAAAGAAACCTACCATGAGCTTGACAGCTTCCTAATACTCAGTTTTCTGATGTGGTCAACGGAATTATAAAAAATGTAGTTTTTTGATATTGTAGACTGAAACACATTAACATCTAGAAGATCTGCGTAACTCAATGAACCCATATTTTGCACACAATCAAACGCATGGTGTGAGAAAATCACGCGTGGGTAAAGGATTCATTCAAAATACAAGTTAGACCACTGGATTTTAATGTCACGAAGTAAGAAAAGTCCACTGACATGGTTTCAGATTCCAAATTGCAACTAATACTTAAGAAACTACTACATACTTATTGGCATTTTAGTATAGTGCCAAGAAGAATACCCATAACTGTCTGAAGAGACTATTAAAATACTCCTCCCTTTTCCAAACAGACATCCACGTGAGGCCAGATGTTCTTTATATACTTTAATCAAAACACTATATCACAAGAGACTGAACGCAGACACCAAAAGAGATTTGTGAAAATGTAAAACACCACCACTATTCTCATTATGTTACCATGTCAACGGACTTTTCTTACCTTGCTTTTGTTTTTGAAAATATATATCAATAGCTCTTTTCAATTAAAATATGTGATTTATATGAACATGTAATGGGTTATTGCTACTTTAAATGAATTAGTAAGTACATATTTTCAAGATTTTTCAGTAATATGTATTAACATTTATGAACTAAAGCTCTTTGGGGTCCTGAATAAATTTTTAGAGTGTAAAGGATTCCTCAGACAGAACAGTTTGAGGACTGATGTCTTCAGTGAAAGATACCAAGGGAGATTTTACGGTGACAGTGAGCAACTGTTTAAACAGCAAGATCACCGTGGGGAGAACTCAAGCCGGAACTCAGAGGGCAACCGTGACACCTAAGCAGCATCTATCCTACCAAGAGGACTTACAGGAAACTCTCCAGACTAACCTCGTGTCAATCCCGCTTAGGGACAAAGGAGGGATGAAAAGCGGTTGATTCAATCTAGAGGATTTTTCAGTAGGTAACCTTGGTTACAAAAAGCATCTTTGTTCATTTCCCCCAAAACATCCAATATTCTGTTTACAATTAGTGAGATGAGCTAAACATCTCAACCCAGATTTGATTCAATGTCATATAATATATTCCTCCAACCTGAGCTTTTGAGGCCAGATGACTTTTATAGCCAGTGTTCATAATAGTTTCTTTTTCAACAAGCAGCTCCAAAAGCTACATTTCTTCTATGATATTTTCTTAGGTTGATCAACTTCTATAAGCTTTCCCCATGTATACTTCTTTACCATGTAAAATATTTCATACCTACTCATATTATAAACGATTTCATAATTATGATTGTCACTAAATCTCTCATATACACTGCACGTCTGCCAGTCTGCAATCCCACAGGGCAAGATTTAACCAACCCCTTGCAGAGTATGTCACTAAAAAACTGTCAATACTTTAACTGAAAGGATGGAAGAGGGTACTTTTCAAAGAGGTGCTGAAGTCCAAGGAGAAGAACGTGTTTTAGAGGTTAAGTACACTCTCTGCCCAGGTAGTGATCAATTCCTGTATCAGGAAGGTCAAATGAACTATCCTGACCTGCGCTAAGCAGCTGGGTCAACTGTTCCTTGCTTGGTTGCAAAATGTCTTCCGCTCTGAAAGAAGAACAGCCTGAACACTGAGCCAATGGCCACCACTGTTGGCAAAATTTTGGAAGCCAGTGTTTTCAAGATGATTCCTCACCCTTTGCAGATGACAGCAGCAAAATTCCAGAGGCTAAAATAAGCCTAGCTAGTCCAGGTTTTACATGGGAGAAAACCTGTCTTTCCTCTTTCCTCGCCTCTTACTTCTCTCCCCCCTTCCTTTTCTTCATCTCCTTCATCCCACCATAATTTTAGTTCTCTTCCTTTTCAGTTTGATGATAATTTCTATGAGTCTCAAATCCTTGATACAGTATTTCTGTAAGAATGATGCTGTGAGTATCAAAAGTAACAAAAAGCTGGCCTAATCTGCCATGTAACCTGACAGAGCCTCAACCTCCAAAGAATCATCTCAAAGAAAGCAAAGCGGGACCACTCGTGGGCGACCCCCGCGTCCCCCCCCAGAGTGCAGGACAGCACACCGTGCGGGCGTCGGCTCTGGCGCCAGGCGGACCTGGCTCGTGCCCCAGCCCTGCCGTGTGCACAGTCCCGAGTGAGGGCAGCACCTGAGTACCGGTGGCTCCTCTGGAGCAGGGGAACACCACCCACCTGGCAGGACTCTGTGAGGCTTAAAGGAGAGGGACCCTTGGCACAGTGCCTGGCATTGCTGATTTTAAGCCAATGGTTTAACAAACAGCAACGACTTCCCCAGGAAAAAGCTTAAGTCCTACTTACCCCTCACCTACCACCACCCTCCAGCTCTAGTATCCCGTGGGAGGAAGGCAGCTTGGTTGCAAATGTCTTTGAATGAGCAAGCTTTTGGAGCCTGTCTGTTGAGTCTGACTTCAGGAAATTCCCTCTAGGGCCCAGGATCCTGCGGGTTCCTGAGGTCAGGAGCCACAGGGCTCAAACATACGTCCACGGTTTAAACTAAGGAGGGCCGTCGTCAGACGGTCACTCTCATGAGGCACCTTGGAGTGACTGTTCTCTGTTCTTTGTTTTTGGGGTATTTTTTTTCCTCCAGAAGAAAGAATATAACTAAAGCCGTGGAGCACAGACGAACGGTCCCTGAAAACCTTCTCAACGAGTTGACAACTAAACTTAGACGCCCTCTGCCCCCTCTGTCCGCAGCTGTGCCGCTGACCCATCGGGACGAAGCCGGCAGGGTGAGCGGACTCGCCATCTACCAAGCCCCACGGGGGCCGCGGCCTCCGACCCCACACCTCCACAGGGCTGCACGAGCCTTCCCCATACAGGTCCTTCCTTTTCTTGAACAGGCAAAGGCGGCTAAAGGGCTTTCTGATGCTCCTTTTGACATCAGCGGGAAGATTCTTCTTTGCATTGAACCCTGTTCTTTCTGCTGCGGCTTAAGGTCATTTCTATTTTCCTTCCCTACAGACACACAGAATGTTACTGAAGTAACAGCTTGTTCTATGCTCCTTGAGGAAAGGAGATGTTATTTAATTATTAGTTCAGAAAGCTATCAGAAAAACTGCCAGGTAATAATTTAAAGCTTCCTAAAATCAGCACGTCACACGTCCCTGGCAAGGAGAAGCCATCGCCAAGGAAAAAGCCTTGACGTTACCAGTAACACAGGAAAGAGCACCACAGCCTCTCTTTATCAACGGCTGAGGGCGGACCCGTGCCAGAGTTCATCTGGGAGCACAGAGGTGGCCTTACAAAACAGAGCCTCCTCCGTTCCCAAAATAGCCTGCAACTGTCACCGCCACCGAGAGCCACGGGTCCGAGTGTGACCTTGCTGCCGCGGCTCAGAACACCACCCAGCTGCGGGTGATACGCCCCCATTCCACACCTTTCACCATCCTGTCCTCTGCACTCCCACACTTGTATAATTCCGTCATAATTTATATCGTTTACACAGAACTCAAAATGTATATAATTCCCAAAATTATATAATTTCAACTTTATGTTGGAAACCCTAAATGCTTGGACACAACAGCAAAGAGCCTAATTTCGTTCACACGGATGTTTATCTGCCAAACACCCTGAATCACCTGTGTGAAATTCTCAAGTCACCACTAGCAAAGCTAGAACGTAAATTCCACCAGGGCAGGAACCGCTGGCTGCCTGTTCACGGATGTATCCCAAGCACCTAGAGCAGCACAGGGCACTCCGGGGACCGCCAACACATGTTTGCTGAATGAAAAGAACAAATGCCCAAACTCACAGAAAGTCACATTTTCTATACATTCCGGTGATGCTCTGTTATCTGGACTCGTCCAAAGACTTCTCTCCAGACTCATCGCACCAAAATCACACAGCACGTCCAAGTACAGGCTGGGGTCGGATCAAGGACGCTATACGTCGATGCCTCCCATACAGTCTGTACTGTTCACGTATCTCCCCTCCCTTGGCGCAGTGTATTGAGTGGTGGCCCCCAACAGACACATGTGTGTGCTAACCCCTGGAACTGGAGAGTGTGACCTGACTTGGAATGGGGGTCTCTGTGGTGTAATTAGGTTAAGGGCTTGAGCTGAGCAGGTCATCCTGGATGATTCGAGTGGACCCTACATCCAACAACAAGTCTCCTAGTAAGAGGCAGGCAGGGAGAATGTGACAAAGGCAGAAGAGATGGCAGTGTGACCGCGGGGGCAGAGGCTGGAGTGACGCAGCCATCAGCAGGGGCTGGGAGAGGCAAAGAACAGGTTCTCTCCTGGAGCCTCCGGAGGTAGAGCGGGCCCATCAACACCTTGATTTCAGACTTCTGGCCTCCAGAGCTGTGAGATAATAGACTTCTGTTGTTTAAAGCCACAAAGTTTGTGGTGATCTGTCACAGAAGCTCAGGAAACTAACACAACTGGTGCGGAATAGGACGTCAGAACCTAGAGGGCCTGCCACGTCCTCACCCCTTGGTACCAACAAACGTTACAGCAGCGAGTCACCATTTTTGTCAGATAAAAAGTGGTCAGAAAATTAATTATACCACTTCTTAAGATACAGCTGCATTTAACAGAAGGTTTAAGAATGTTTTTAAATCAATCTTCAGCCCAAAGAGCAAATGTCCTGAAAGAGCTGACCATGTGCCCGTGCCAGGCACGCTGCTGCAGGGGCTCTGGCGGAGGCCTGGGCTGAAGCTCGGGGGCAGTGCTGAACGGTGAGTCTGCTACGCGCCCATCGTGTCCAAGCTCAAAGTCCCCTCGCTCCAACAGGGCAGGCTCACCGTGTGACCAAAATTCACGAGTAGATTCAAAATGGTAAAGGAGTCGGTCCATTTGGAAATCTCAACCGTCACACCAGCGCTACGAGAAGGCTTTACCTTACTGCAGTTCACACGGCCTGACCCAGTGCTGAGTCAAACCTTCCATTCCACCCGCGATACCGTGTAACCACTACTTGAGTGAGAATCAGAGCAGCAGTCCGCTCCAACACGACAGGTGACCCAGCCACTGTCAGTTCCGTGTGAAAGACTCACAACCCCACTGGTGCTGACAGTTTGGCTCCCAGACGGTGAGAACCACATCTGAGTATGCACTCAGTGGTCAGGCAGGCCCTGCATGCAGACCTGCAGCCTTCCAGGAGCGAGAGCCTCCAGAGACAGCGGAAGGGCAGACTTCTCCGTGGCGGGTCGCGCTGAGATTCTTGTTCTCAATACACTGGCACGTTATCCCCAGACTGTAAATGTCTACAGTGTGGGACCAGAGAACACCTTCCTTCAGTTAAGAGCAAGTATCATATTGACAGTATTTAGATTTCAAAAATGTGTTCATTCTGGGTTCTAATACGACCTCCTCTAAGTGCCGCAAGCCCCTCCCCTTCAAACAATGTTTCCTTCAACCTTCCCCAGGCATTTAAACGAAGAAAAGCCCATTACGTTGTCTCATAGGAACCACCATGGCAACTTCCGCACGATAAAGGCTACACACAGCTGACCTAACTCTTGTCATCAAGGTAGGTTTTTGAAAAGTCAAGAAGGAAGAAGAGGAAGAAAGGGCCCAGAAAACCAAGGCTGCATCTTCTCAAAGCTCACGATTACCCTCAAACAGAAGTTTTATAGCTCTGAGCGTCACACCTCCACCCCTCCCTCATTGACAGTCCTAATATCGAGGAACAATAAGTGAGGCCCCATAATTGTGGTAAATCCCCAGCGTGAGATTCTCTCAGACCAAACGGGTGTACACGGCTGAGTCAGCCTGACATGTGTACAGCGATAAGAAAGCCCTCTTATAGACTGTGCACGTGATGGCTGAGGCACCAAGCCACGAAATGATTCACCTTCACAGACTAGATCAAAAGAGGTTCCTTGGGAGAAGTACACGATAACAAACCTGTAGAAGAAGGACGGAATGCGGCAGCTGGAACAGCTGGCAATACGACGTCGCCTTCTACAGATGCAGAAACTGGCCCAGAAAAGGTAAATGAACTATTTAAGGTCGCATATTCAGTGGTGGAACCAACTAAGGTTTTCTACCTACCAATTTAGAGGTACCCAAAACAGCGTTTGTGGGCCAGGCTCAAGATACCACTTGGCCCATGGAACTTTTTTTTTTTTTTGGCTGCGCTGTGTGGCATGCGGGATCTTAGTTCCCCAACCAGGGATCGAACTCATCCCGTGCCCCCTGCACTGGGTTTGGGGAGGGGTGTGTGTGTGTGCGCGTGCGTGTGTGTGTGTGTGATGGAACATTTTTAATACCTGACACTATCTTCCTAAAAATGACTTTACTTTAGAACATACAGGGTAAACTGGCATTAGTATAGGTCTGCAATAATTTCTTATGAGGAATGTGGCCAACTGGTTGATCTGAGTCGGTCACTCCTGACCAGACTACACACAAAACACACAGGTGCCACTGCAGTGCTTGGGCTGCCGCTCTGTTTACCAGCACGAGTCCAGATTAGAAACCTCCCTCACAGCTTGGCTACCGGTCCTCACCACAGCCCCTCCAGTCTACCCTGCGGCCAGCTGGCACGCAGAGTACATTGCTGTCCCATGGAGAGTGACTTTTCTATTTAACTCCAGATCACTCTGTGCCCATAAACAAGTGTTTCACAAGTCACAAGAGTGTGGTCTGAAAGCGAGGGCATGGGCAGTGCTCCAGAGCTGTCAAGGAAGCCTCAAAAACAGAAGGAAGGCAATTCTGGGACCTGAGTTGGGTAGGGAGTAAAAGCCACAAAGAAATTACAGGAAGGTTAGATTCTCAGAAAGTACAAACCAGCACAGCAAATTTTATTCCTAAAAGAATAAACAAGAAGTTATTATTTTCCCAGAATATTTTCATCCGGAGCTTTGCACAGACAAAGCTACCACGACACTAGTCCGTATCACCTACGGCCATGCCTCCCCACGGCCAGGGGCAGCAGGGACCGCAACCCCACAGCCCCACCCGGTAGAGCGCCACAGCCAGCAGCGGGGGCCGTGGGACAAGCCCGCCCGAGCTCAAACCCCGGCACGAGCAATCACGTGATCTCTGTATGCTTCCGCTCCCTCAGCTGCTAAATTATGATACTGTCCACAGTACCCACGTCATGCATCACAAACGAGCTAAGTAAGGTACACAAAAGCACGTAGTGCCCAGCATATAGTTAGATGCTACGGAATTGTTAGCTGCTACTCGGACTATTATCAATGTATTATTATCCTTGTTTAGTCTCTAAGAGCACAAGAAAGGGCAAAAAATATATACTTCATTTCAAATAAACACAAATATAGTATAAACTCTCTGTAAGTCCCAACAGATGCCAAGAGACCACAGCAGTCAGGTTCTGCTCTAAAGGAAGGAAGCAAACGAGAGGTGGTCCTAGAGGAAGGGGAGACAAGGAGCCAGGACCGGAAGAGCAGCTCACAGGGGCTTCCGGGGCTGAGGCCGGGTTTCACAGGCACTGAGTCACCGGCAGCAGACGGTCCATCCCAGTCTGCTGTTAGCACGGACAGAACACCTGAGAAGACAGATTTCAGTTCCAGATCTGACACTGACACACATCCCCAAAGAACAGGTTAAGAATTTACCTTAGCGATGTGTCCCTTGAGTGTAAAGTACTTCTCATTTATTCACCTAACAAATATTTACTGAGGGCTATGCTGTGCCAGACACAGTCCTCAGGAAGAGAGGCAGGAATCAAACATGAGCGAGACTCTGGGCTTCCCTGGTGGCACAGTGGTTAAGAATCCTCCTGCCAATGCAGGGGACACGGGTTTGAGCCCTGGGCCGGGAAGATCCCACACGCTGCAGAGCAACGAGGCCCATGTGCCACAATGACTGAGCCTGTGCTCTAGAGCCCACGAGCCACAACCACTGAGGCTGTGTGCCACAAGTACTGAAGCCTGAGTGCCCAGAGCCTGTGCTCTGCAACAAGAGAAGCCACCACAAAAAGAAGCCCGCGCACCACAACGAAGAGTGGCCCCTGCTCGCCACAACTAGAGAAAACCCGTGAATAGCATGAAGACCCAATGCAGCCAATAAATAAATATGAGTAAGACTTGACCATTTAGTGGTAGAAAAAGTTATTTAAATGGTACGCACAAGAGGAATCCTACTCTAACACAAGATACGTACAGTGTTAGAGCTCAGGGTAAGATGTCACTAGCTTTGTCTGGGGTGACAGGGAGCACCTTCCAAAATGGAGGTTATTCACTCACATCATAAAGGAGTCGCCAGTTGAAAACGCAGGGATAAAGAGAATTAGAAGAAAGGGAACAGGACATACAAAGCTCCAGGGGAGAATGGTAAGAAGTTCGGCATGTCTGTACTCAGTCGGGGGTGGGGCATACGTGAAAATCCACTTCACCTGCCAGATGAAGGGTTTGAACGTGACCCTGCAGGCTAATGGGACATGGCGGGAGAGGCTGGTAGGGTAGACTGGCAGCAAGGAGAGTCCTGTCCCGTCCCCCCCCGCCCCATCCCCCCCGCTAATGACTTTATCCTTGTCCTGAAGGAGCAGGGAGGCCTGAGGTTTTGAGGCCAGGGAGGGAGCCCGTGGAAACTGTCCACGAGTGAGCACCGCAGTGGGAAAAGCCACAGGCCAGAGAGGAGGAGGTCCTGAGGGAGCGCACTGGCTGTGGAGACAGAGAGGGACGGGTCTGAGGAGCGCTGCTGAGGCGGAAGGGGCAGGGTGGCTGGTCAGAGCGCCAAAGGTGCAAAGGGGTAACACAGGCTTTTAGGAGCTTAGGACCCTCGGGGACTGTGACCCCGCTGGGCCCTGAGCCAACACAGGGACTCCAGGCGAGGCTCAGGAGTCTTCCCTGCGTGATTCCCAGGGAGTGCCAACTTCTCTCAAGACCTCGGCGACTTCCATGTGGACAGCAGGCCAGCATGTACTGCCCGCTGCCCCTTCCCTGTGACACCACCCCAGGAGAGCTCAGGAAAACCAAGGTCAAAAAGCCCGGCCCCGCAGCTAAGCCGCAGCTGGGTGAGTGTCAGGAGTGCCGCGGACCCGCCCTGGCAAAGCGTCGCTGGACAGCCAGCAGCCCACAGAGCAGGGCACCTGGGCTTAGGCGTCAGGCCACAGCTGCAGCTGAGAGCTTCTAAAGTCACATGTTAATGACAGCCGTGGTGACTTTACAACTCAAGAGAACACCAATTTTTTCTCTAAAGTTTAAATCTCTAGGATAGGAAAGTAGTTGGTAAATTAAAAGCATTTTGTTGGGCCCATGTGACATTTTAAAAATGAAGATTTTTCACATTAAAAATTCCAATTTGAGACTTTAAAAAAATGAGACTATCTGGCAATGCTGAGGCCAGATTCCCACAAAATAACACGCGTTTGGACCTACGCGGCATTTGCCGCCTCCGGGCAGAGCGTGGGCTCCTGACGCCCGCCATCCTCTACTGTGTTCTATCTGCTGTTACCTGCCGTGCCCCAGCCATCCCCCCTAAATGCTGTATCACAAACATGTTCAAACACACAGAGACGCTGAGGGAATGTCAACGTCCCCCCATGGCCTGCAGACCAGCACTAACACCGCGCTAGACCTGCTGCATCCCCTTCACCCGCTCAGACCTTCCTAACACCTCCCCAAACTCTTCACCACGCACATCATTCACTGGTGTTCAAGCCTGCGCACAGCCTCACTTTTCTTCTGCAGCAGATTCCTTGCACGCAGGGAGCACACACCTTCTGTGCTTCACGCCCTGGGCGCTGCCCATCGCCGCAGGCATTTGAGCCGTGTCCCTGGGGCATCCGACCCGACACAGAGGAACACTCTCGGACTTGCTCTGCACTGCCAGTGGACGGCGGCTAGGAGCAGAAGCACAGCTGACCTCTCTTAAGGCAGCGTCTTATTTCTGCTGGGCCTTAACACACCAAATCTGAGTATGATCAATTTTTGTTGCTGTTTTATTAGAAGTACTGCATTTCTTAAACTGAAGCATAGCAGGGAGTTCCCTGACAGTCTAGTGGTTAGGATGCAGCACTTTCACTGCCCTGGCCTGGGTTCAGTCCCTGGTCAGGGAACTGAGATTCCACAAGCTGTGCGGCAGGGCCTAAATACATAAATACATAAATAAAATCGAAGTACAGCTGATGTACAGTGTTGTGTTAGTGCCTGGTATATGGCAAAGTGACTCAGTTATACATATATGCTTATATATTCATTTTCATATTCTTTTCCACTATGGCTTATTACAGGATATTGAATATAGTTTCCTTGCTCTACAGTAGGACCCTGTTGTTTATTTTATACACATTAGTGTGAATATGTTAACCCCAAACTCCTAATTTATCCCTCCTCCCGCCCCTTTCCCCTCTGGTAACCATGTCCGTGAGTCTATTTCTGTTTTGTAAATGACTTCCTTTGTATCACTTTTTTAGATTCCACACATAAGTGATATAATATCTGTTTTTCTCTGTCTGGCTTACTTCACTGAGTATGATCATCTCTAGGTCCATCCATGTTGCCGTAAATGGCATTATTTCATTCTTTTTTATGGCTGTGTAATATTCCCGTGTGTGTGTGTGTGTGTGTGTGTGTGTGTACACTACACCTTACTGATGGACATTTAGGTTGTTTCCATGTCTTGCCTATTATAAATAGTGCTGCTGTGAACACTGGGATGCGTGTAACTTTTTGAATTAGAGTTTTCTCCAGATATATGCCCAGGAGTGGAACTGCTGGATCATATGGTAGCTCTATTTTTAGTTTTTTTAAGGATAATCAATTTTGCTGATAATATAAATTCACTGTTGGGGCTCAAAGGGAAGGTACTAGTGGTTAAGATTTTGGAAATCTAAATAACTTTTTTTTTTTCTGAAAGCATCACTCTAAATAATTTAAGAAACATGGTCTATAGTCCAACTCTCAGACTGCTGTGTCCCGGAGGCAGGGCAGCAGAATGAATAACACAAATCAATAAATAACACAAACATCCCTTGAGGTCGTACACAGAAGAGTTAGCCTCCACTCTCCCTGACTGACAGTGGTATTGCCAAGATAACCAGGAAAGCTTCTGTTATTTACTTGTTAAGAGAAGGCATTCCTAAGCCCAGGAATAGATCAGGAATAGCAAAAAGAAACCTCGTGTTCCAAAGGTAGAATGATGCACAAGTGAAAACCTGAAAAAAGGATTAAAAATTTACTTACGTCGCAGACATAGCCCAGAAATGCAATGGCATCCCTTCATGGAAATAAAAATGAGAAATGCTCCCGTCTCCTTCGATAACAAGTGCTTACCCATCTGTAATCACACCCCAGACTCCTGGAGCACCTGCAGGGCAGTGCACTCAGGATCAGGCACCCCCACCAAGACCGGGCACGTCAGCCACTGCTGCAAAGGTGCTGAAGGTGAAGGGCAGCTCAGGCTCCTTCAACGTGTCTCCATCGCCTCGCTCATGGGGGCCGAGCCCAAGCGTGAGCAAGGGCACATCCAGGACAGAGGTGGAGGGCACGGTTTGGAACAGAAGGGGGGCAGCACAAGCGACGACACAAGCAAGGAGATCCAACGCAAACGTCAGAGCCCAGCCCGATCTTTCCACAGAGACGTTTCCTAGCTGTAAGAGAGCAAGCACTAAACTTGACCCTCCTTTTACCGCAGGGAGGACATGTGAGATACAAACAGGAAAACAGATGTTTAAAAAGGATACTACACAAATCCGAGTACTGCTGTTAACACATGGTCTTCGTGTGACTTTATAAAACAAAACATACTATGAAGCAGTCTGCTGCACTGATTAGAGCAGGGGGCGCAAACTTTCTCTGTTAAGAGCCACACAGTAAGTATTTTAGGCTTTGCAGGCCAGAGTCTCCCACAAATACTCAACTCTGCCTGCAGAGTGAAAACAGCCATGGACGATACCAACGAGGGTAGCTGTGTTCCAGGAAAACTTTATGGACACTGAAATTTAAGTTCCATGTAAGTTTCACATGTCACAAAATATGGTTGTTCTTTTGTTTTCAACTAATTAAAAATCAATAAAAAAAAATCCATTTTCAGCTTCTGGAAGTACAAATCCAGGCAGTGGGCTGGATCTGGCCTTGGGCTCTTGTTTGCTGACACCTATTTTAGAGCACTGGCCACAAAGTTTGAGTTCAAATGCCAGCTGTGAAATTTAATGGCTCTAAGGCCCTAGGTAAGTTCCGTCTCTCTACCTGGGCTACCTCACCTTTAAAAGAGGAATAACAATAGTATTTTTCTCACCGTGTTGTTATGAGGACTACATGACTTAATATGTGTACAGCGGTTGGCATGGGACTGGTCAACGTACCCACTCACGCATGTTGCTACCAGCTATTATATGCCGTTACCATGACAAGTCTCCAAACATACCACACTTGCACACACATCTGCACACACATTTCCTCTGCCTGGAATGACTTCCCTGCTCACAGCTTCTACACGGTATCAGTGACCTAGTCCACATATCACCTCCTCTATGAAGCCCACCTTGCTGTCCTTCCCATCCTAGCAGACTCAGTCCCCACCACCCATGTCTCCCAAGTGCCTTACATCTTACTGCACTTATCTTTAACTGTCAACTTCCCCACCAGGCTGAGCTCCTTCTAAGGAGACTGTGACTTACTAACTGTATCCCCAGGCCCCAGACAAGCACTCTACACACAGAAAGCATTCAATACACATTTGGTTAATGGTACCAGCAACAATTTAGAACGTAACCTGACACATCAAGTGTAACTAGGATAGAAATCTGCTGGTTATGTGACAAATGCGTGACTCTAACTCAAGGTGAAAACAATTTCTAACATCCTATTTTAACACCATCAGTCATGTTAACACTCGTCAGCACAGCCGGTGAGCGCACAGTGTGTCCTGGCCCAACCAGCCGGAAGCAGCCACGTCAGAGACCACACGGGGATGGGCCCAACGCCAGCTTCTAGTAATTCCAAGCTTCATCCCCCACCTCAGTCTACACAAAGTGACCCGTGTTTGGTACCAGGGGAGCGAGTGGGCTGAACAACACACTGAAACGGCACCAGCGTAACTCTGCATGTGGCAAAGAGCAAGAAGGAGATGGGGAACCCTTTTCTGATCCTGCTCTTAAACTCGTAAGGAAATCATCCATGATCAAAAGGCATCACCAAGGCCACTGAGAGAGGGATGCTCTCCGAGCTGGTCAGAATCCTAAGGAAAACCCAAGCACCTCCTTGCCACCCCCACAGCTGGCCTGGGAGCCCACCCCACCGCCCAGACCTCTGCCAGGCAAGCTGTCGGCCGTGCCTGACGAGAGCCCTTGTGCCTGGGAACACTGGGCTGCCCGGTGCGCCGGGCACACCATCTCTTAAAAAAACCAAAACTGTTCTGCAAGGGCCTTCAAAGTAACTAAATGGTGACCATTTCCTGAAAGGCAATTTAATGTCATCAAAATCAGTCAAATGCTGTGACAACTATGAAGACAGTCCAGTGAAGACCCGGATCACAGTGTCCTTGTCCCCGCAGGGAGCCACAGCTGCCCCACCTCTGCGGGAGACCCTCCGACACTCGCAGGGGAGCACAACCACTTCTTGGAAGAGAGTGTGTGGTTAGCATGTGGGACCCCATCCCAGAAGATCCAAGAGTCCTTCAAAGTGAATACTCCTGCTTCTGATCATTTCTGCCGAAGGAGAAGGAAAACAGGAGGAGGAAGGGGAAGAAGGAAGACACGCAAGTTGGAGAAAGGAAAAAAAAGTAAGAATACTAACAGAGAAGAAGGAAGAGGAAGAGGAAAGCAAGAAAAAGACTGGTAGGTAAATACACTGAAGATTGACTTTGGCCTCAGTATTTGGCGAAAAACTACTGCTTGGCCTCAGAAGCTGGAAACCTCTGAATGGCTGAATTGCCAAAATCCATTTCAAGGTCCTCCCTCCCATCGTGGAACCTGGGTGTGGCCAACAATCCCATGATTTTACAGGTCAGCTTCCTACCTGATCAGCATAGCTATGTCAGCTGTACAAAAACCAATTTCTTTTTAATATCTGATTATGCACTTTCAAGAACTGGTAAGAATTTCTAGATGAAACTGGGAGTGCTTCATATGCTCAAATCTTTTGTGCTTCATATGCTCAAAATCTTTTGTGCTTCATATGCTCAAATTGTGTAAGTCAGCTGAAATACACACACACATACATGTTTAGTCTTATCAGAGTAAAATACGCACAACTGAATGACTGAGAATCATTACTGTTATGTACCAAAGTGATAAAGACACTGGTGACAGCCCAGTTTAGTATGGGAACAGACGGATGTTAACAGGACTGTTAAGAGAGTATGTTGACAATAGTTCAGGAAGAATATTATATCCTTCATGAGCCAATTAATGTTTACAAAACCTTCAAGAATCACATGAGGAAGAGTAACAGAAACTGTATCACATCAATTCTAATCTTCAATTTATTTTGCAGGCTAGCATTCATAGTATCACACAAAGTGAAATTTTATGAGCTGTATTTAATCTGTCTACTGGGTTCCATTTAGGCCACAGGATTTCAAAAATAGTTCTGTTTCACTTGGGAACATCTGGCAATGTTTCACATCTTGTAAGAAGACCTTAAAAGCAGAATATGATTTCCCATCAGGGAAAGGGAACAATTTAAAGCTGTGTACAACAACCATAATAAATCTTAGCTTCAAAAATTAAAATATCAAGAGAATTAAAAAAAAAGTATCAGAGAAAAATGTGCTCTCCCCCTCCTCTTGCTGCTCTAACGGCTTCCGTTGGGAAGGAAGGTATGTGCGTGTCCTCAGTTCCTGACTCAAAGAGCTGTCCTGCCTGGACTGCGCTGACTTCCCAGCCTGGCAGGACGTGTCGATGTTGGAGGCTTAACATGTTCCAGGGTTTTGTAAGGAGTACTTCGTCTAAAGAAGCATTACAGAGAAAGGAATAATAAATAAGATAAAATGGTATTTCCCCCCAAATGTGTGACTGTGCCTTCATAACCAAGTTTTTTTTTTTAATAACAAAGTTTGTTTCGGGGGGGGGGAGAGATGAAGGTGTAGTAAGAAATACGGAGTTTAACAACACGCAGAGCCCTCTGGCGACTGGTGACACTGACGGGTTGTTTCTGCATTGGGAGACTGGGAGTGCCATCTACACATTACTGATAAGAAAAAAGTATCAAATCGTACACTTTAAATATATGCAGTAGAAAAAATTTAATTGTAACATAATAATAATACTTTAACAAATAAAATTTAGATTTATTCTGGCACCCCATTCTATAAGGGTATATAATTCTACATGATCTGTATCAGGTTTTGTTAGGCTTGGGTCACAGCTTTGGCCAAATACTTAATTCTTTAAAAGACTTTCCAGAGACTTCCCTGGTGCTCCAGTGGTTAAGACTTCGCCTTCCAATGCAGGGGGTGCAGGTTCCATCCCTGGTCGGGTAGCTAAGATTCTACATGCCTTGCAGACAAAAAATCAAAACATAAAACACACACACAAAAAAGGCAATATTGTAATAAATTAAAGACGTAAAAGATTAAAAAAAAAAACATAAAAGACTCTCCATTCAGTTAAAAGGCATACTTGGTGCTACTTGGCACTGTTACTGGTGTCATTATTTTGCTGCTACATCTTGGAAAGTTTGTTTCCTTATTGACAATATAAATAAAATGAGTTACTTCTTGATAACATTATAAAAAAAAAAAAAAGACCCAGATCACAGTCTACCAGGTGACGCTAACATGATGTCGCACGGATGAGGAGCCTCTCATTTTGTAAGCTAATGTCACATTTGTAAAATCCCAGCTGGTTACTGTGGAAATGACATTACAACTGGTTTGTCCCTGGCTTTTGTGTTTTTGCTTTTTCTGGTGTGTGTATGCATGTGTGTGTGTATGTGTGCATGTGTGTGTATGTGTATGCATGTGTGTGTATGGGTGTGTGTGTGTGCGCGCATGTGTGGGGGGGTGTGATTGTTGGTGTGTATGCGTGTGATTGTCGGGGTATGTGTATGCGTGTGTGTGGGTGTGTGTATGCATGTGTGTGTATGGGTGTGTGACGGTGTGTGTGTGTGGGGGGGTGTGTGTGTGACTGTGGGTGTGGGTGTGTGCATGTGTGTGGGTGTGTGTAGGTGTGGGTGTAATGCACCGACTGAGAATTGTCAGCTGTTCCTTCTTTTAGGCCCTGAGATCAGATCACGTGAAAATCTGCCGGACTTAAGGAACAGAGAACAGCGCACTGTGGCCACTCCTGGCAGGACCACGCAGAATTCTCGCCATGGTTGCTGTTACTAGTATTATTACCAACATTGTTTTCTTCAGTGCCCGGAAGTGGCTTCATGGAGAGTGTCTAAACACGGCTGAATGCGGACACTCTGATGACGGCTAATTCATACCAAAGTAATTCTAGACATGTCATATCATCAACTTTTTTATTCCAATAATATATTACTGCAATAAAGGTGATCAATAGGATTGGGTTTTATTATATTTTAGAGCCAGGTTAATTTCAGTGGAATAATAAGTAAATTACAATATAATGCCATTTCTTTTACCAAAATATTCAGTATTTACATATATTTCCATGGTTCTTCTCAACAGTCCTCTAAGGAAGGGAAAGGCTGGTGAGTGATGTTACCAATGGTGACAGGGCTTTCCTGGTGGTGGAGTGGTGAGAAGCCCTCCCGCCAATGCAGGGGGTGCAGGTTCAAGCCCTGGGCCAGGAAGATCCCACATGCCGCAGATCAACTAAGCCCGTGCGCCACAACTACTGAGCCTGCATGCCACAACTACTGAAGCCCTTGCACCTAGAACCCATGCTCCGCAGAAAGAGAAGCCACCACAATAAGACTGCGCACCACAACGAAGAGTAGCCCCTGCTCGCCACAAGTAGAGAAAGCCCATGTGCAGCAATGAAGACTCAACGCAGCCATAAATAAATACATAAATAAATAATAAATAAATAAATCTTTAAAAAAAAACCCAAACAAACAAAAACAATGGTGACAGCAGCCGTGTTATATGAGGACTAGCTGAAGCTGGGCATGTGGACAAGAGATGGGAAGAGTGTGGAGTGAAGAGACCTAGCCCCAAGCTTTGAGACACTCTAGATGCACACCTGGAGTCTGGTGCCTCAGACCACTGAGCCATCCTGACACACTGCGTGAGACACTCTAGCTTTTAAAAACCACGTGGTAAAGGACATGCAAGCAAGGAAGGTGCAACCAAAGAAGAAAAAGAGAGAAACACTGGCCATGGAAGTCACAGGGTCAAGGCTTTCAAGACAGAAGGAGAGGGGCTGCCGCTGCTGAGCCTCAGGAGACGAGCGGCCCCGGCCCAGGCACCTGGGCAGGAAGCGCTCCAGCAGACGCGAGAGGAACCAAGAGCAAGGGGAAGGAACGCACAAGCCTTGGAAAATATGTCCAAGAAAGGGAGGGAAGAGACAGGCTGATAATCAGAGGCCGGGAGAAGTGGGGTAGACGGGGGGGGGGGGGGGGGGGGGGGAAGCGGGGCGTGTGGGTTCCTGCACAGTGGGAGAGGTCGGCATGGTCAATGCCATTTGGAAGGGTCTAAATAAAAGGAAAAGGTTGAAGAAAGGCTGAATAGCATTTGGTTGTGGAGAAAGGTTCTAAAACAAAGATGGAAGGATTAGATGGAAAAAACACCTCTACCACGGCAGCAGGAGGGAAGGGCCAGAGAATGCTGCAGACGATGGCGGCAGGAAGCAGGGCGGTGAGAAGGGCGAGGAGAGCAGAGAGGTGTGATGTATCTTTTCAGGGAAAGGAGCAGTGAGCTGACCAGAGAAAACGTAACAGCATCTCCAGACAATGGTAAGGCTCTATTTGAATTTGGTGACCATGAGTGAAAAGTGGTTAAAAATCTGCACTATTTTGTGATTTTTCTCCTGCTTCTGTAAAAGCAAAGAGAAATGAGACTTGGGTTCATCCAGAGTTAGGACATTACCAGATAAATTCAAACATTTCAGAGATAGAGTTTAGGATTCAGGGAAAGCATTACAGAGTGAACACAGAATCTAAGATCAGAAGGGAAGCTGATGTGAGGAGAAAAGGAGACGGGGAAGCACTGGGAGTCTCAGTGAGAACTAGGGTACAGCGGCAGTGGCTGAGCCAGCAATTACAGCGATGGCCAAAGAGCCAGGCACCTGGAAGGAAGAGCGGTCTAGGTGGAAACCATGTCGGGGTGACTGGAGGTGGGTGACAGGGCAAGGCGGAGGCACGCGTCACCCAAAACAGGGAAGTTAAGGAAACAGGAGGCTAGGGCGTCTGATGGTCTGAGAGTGACCAGATGGAGGTCGTGAGCTGTCTCTGATTACTGAGGCTAGGAAGCGGGCACGGCTCAATGGTATGAGACTCACAGGAACAGAGGGTATCTTACTGTTACAAGAGGTACCAGAAGTAACACTCAGGAGGTGATAACAGGGAGGAACGTGGCTGCCAGTCCTCCTCCCTGCCCCTGAGTTAGGTGAGATGTAAGAATAAAACCACTGGATGGGGCTTCAGTCTATGACAAGAGTTCCTAACTCCCGGCCCAAGGCTCTCTCCACCACCAGCTTTCACTACAGCCTTGTTCTTCCAATGGATTTTTTGAAAAGTAATCCAGTAACATAAAAGTGTATTTTTATTGTAAAAATAAGAAAAAATGAAAACTAGCTACAGTTTGGTACACATCCTTCTAAAATGTTGAGTAGACACGTATGTTTCTATATGGACAGGTTTTTATATGTCTTTCAGGATTTTTTAAAGCATAAACAGGGACATATTATATGTATTTCCGTGCGCTTTTCTTTCACAATATTTTTGTAGACCTATGCAGGTCTACCTCTTTTGTTCATAACTGCAAAAGACTGCCACACTATGAATATATAATTTATTCAACCATTCCCCACTTATATAAATTTAGGTTTGTTCTAATTTTTTCTTACTATAAACAAAAAATCAAAACATTTCTAGGGACTTGGCTGGTGGTCCAGTGGTTTAGAATCCGCATTTCAATGCAGGGTGCACAGGTTCGGTCCCTGGTCGGGGAACTAAGACCCCACATGCCACAGGGCAACTAAGCCTGTGAGTCAGAACTACTGAGCCCACATGCCTCAACTAGAGAGCCCACGTGCCCTGGAGCCCCTGTGCCACAACTAGAGAGAGAAAACCCACGCACCACAACTAGAGAGAAGCCACATGCTGCAGCGAAGAGCCCACACGCTGCAACCAAAGATCCCTCATGCCACAACAGATGCAATCAAAAAAAAAAAAAAGATTAAAATAAATAAAATAAATTTCTATTAAAGCATTGAACAAAACTAATGTTTCTATTTACATTTTCCTCATTATTAATGAAAGTGGGCAGTTTCTCGTCTTTTTTTTTTTAAACGGCTTTATTGACACAATTCACATACCATACTAGGCACCCACTTAAAGTACATAATTCAATGGTATGCTTACTTTTCAGCGTTTTGTTTTGTTTTTTAGTTTAGTCACAGATAAGCGACTATCACCACGGTCAATTTTAGAAAATTTTTGTCACCTTAAAAAGAAAGCACATAGGGCTTCCTAGGTGGCGCAGTGGGTAAGAATCCGCCTGCCAATACAGGGGACATGGGTTCGATCCCTGCTCCAGGAAGATCCCACATGCCGAGGAGCAACTAAGCCCGTGCACCACAGCGACTGAGCCTGCGCTTTAGAGCCCGTGAGCCACAACTATTGAGCCCATGTGCTGCAACTACTGAAGCCCGCGCCTAGAGCCCGTGCTCCACAACAAGAGAAGCCACAAGCAATGAGGAGCCCGCACACCACAATGAAGAGTAGCCCCCACTCACCGCAACTAAAGAAAGCCCGCGCACAGCAAAAAAGACCCAACACAGCCAATAAAATAAAAAAGAAAGCACATAACCTTTACTTGTCACCCCTCTACCTCCGAGCCCTCCTTCCCCTCAGCCCTAAGTAACCACTCATCTACTCTCTATCTCTATAGATTTCCCTGTTCTGGGCTTTCATATGAATGGACTCATACAATATGTAGGCTTCTGTGACTTCTTTCACTTGGTATGTTTTCAAGGTTCATCCAAGCTGTAGCACGGATCAGTACTCCATTCTTTTATGTGGCCAAATAATATTCCACTGCACCGGCACACCACAACTTGGTCATCTGTTCAGAAGCTGATGGACATCTGGGTTGTTTTTACCTTTTGGCTATCATGAATAACGCTGCTGTGAACATCTGTGCTCAAGTTTTTATGTTGACACACGTTTTGGTTTACCTTGGGCATATATATTACCTAGGGGTGGAATTGCTGGGTCGTAGGGTAAAACTCTGTGTTTAACTGTCTGAGGGACTGTCAGACTGTTTCAAAGCAGCTGCACCATCTCACACGCCTGCCAGCAGTGTAGGAGAGTCCCAGCTTCTCCACACCCTCACCAACACCTGTAATTACCTGAGTTTTATTCTAGCCTTCCTCACTGTGGCTCTGCCTGCATTTCTCTGATGACTAACCTGGAGCATCTCTCATATGCTTATGGGCCATTCCTACGTCTTCCTAAATGGGAGACATGCCCATTTATATCCTTTGTCCATTTTTAAATTGGAATCATTCCTTATCAGACACATAATCTGCAAATATTTTCTCCCATTCCACAGGTTGTCTTTCCTTGATAGTGTCCTTTCAAGCACTAAAGTTTTTAATTTCAGTGAGTTCAAACGATCTGTTTTTCTTTTTTCTTTTTTTCTCATGCTTGTGGTGTTCTATCTAAGAATCCTTTGCCAAGTCCAAAGTCATGGAAAATATCACCTCTATGTTTTCTTCTAAGAGTTTTACAGTTTTAGCGTTTACATTTAGGTCTTTGATCTATTTTGAGTTAATTTTTGTACATGGTATGAGGTAAAGGTCCAGCTTCATTCTTTTGCATGTGACTATCCAATTGTCACAGCCCCATCTGTTGGAAAAAAAAAAACTTTGTTTCCTTACTGAGTGGTCTTGGCACCTTTGCCAAAAACCAGTTGATCACAGATGGATGGGTTTCTTTCTGAATTCTCAATTCTATTCCACTGACCTATATATCTATCTCTGTGCCAATATCACAGTCTTGATTATCATTGCTTTGTAATTAATTTTGAAATCAGGAAGTGTGAGTCTTCCTACTTTATTCTTCTTTTCAAGATTGTTTTGGCTATTCTGGGTCTCTGGCAATTTCATATGGATACTATGTCATATATTTATTAACCATATAAATAGTTGCCCATTTGCAGCCTTTCATCATCATCATCATTATTATTATTATTATTATTATTATTTTGGATAGTTAAATTCTTAAAAGTTTCTGGTATGAACTTGAATTCAAAAAGATACATGCATCCGTAAGCTGGGGGGGAGGGTTTGGGGGGAATGATTTGGGAGGTTGGGATTGCCATATATACATTACTAATAAGAAAAAAAATATCAAATTGTACACTTTAAATATATGCAGTTTATTGTATGTCAATTGTATCTCAATAAAAGTTCTTAAATTAAAAAAAAAAAAAAACACACATTCATCCTTATGTTCACAGCGGGACTATTCACAATAGCCAAGACATGGAAACAACCTAAGTGTCCATCAACAGATGACTGGACAAAGATGTGGTACATACATACAATGGGATATTAGCCATTAAAAAAAGAACAAAATGATGCCATTTGTAGCAACATGGATGGACCCAGAGATTATCATACTAAGTGAAGTCACAAAGAGAAACACAAATACCATATGATATCACTAATATGTGGAATCTGAAATATGACACAAATGAACCTATCTATGAAACAGAAACAGACTCACAGACACAGAGAACAAACCTGTGGTTGCCAAGGGAGAGAAGGTTGGGGCACGGATGGAGTGAGAGGCTGAGGTTAGCAGATGGGAGCTATTACATACAGGATGGATACACAAGGTCCTACTGCAGAGCACAGGGAACTATATTCAACATGATAAACCATAATGGAAAGGATATTTAAAAGGAGAATATACATATACATGTATAACTGAGTCACTCTGCTCTATAGCAGAAATAACACATTAATCCACTATACTTCTATTTAATTAAACAAAAAAAATTTTTAAATTTTAAAAATTGCTTGTATGAAGAATTCATTACTCTGGATATGAATCCTTTGATCATAAACCTTTTTCCTAGTCTGTCACCTGTCTTTTAGCTTTTTTTATGATGTTTTTTGTCATACAGAAGTTCTGAGTTTCATTTTGCTCAGGAAGCCCTTTCCCTTCCACCCCACCCCTTCACTGATGGTTAGAAAAAATAGTCACCTGTATTTCCTTCTGAAAAATGATAATATATATACATACATATACACACAAGTGTACATATATCTTGGATTCTTTGGAACTTATTTTTGTGGATGTGAGCATGAGGGGCTCTAATTTTTTCCCCCAAGTAGAGGACCAACTGTCCCAACACCACTGATTAATCAGTCCATTTTTGTCCCGTTAATGTGAAATGCACCTTTATCAAAATTAAATTTCCCATCTGTACTTAAATCTGTTTCTGGAATCTCTATTTCTCTCACTGACCTACAATATTTATTCCTGTATCAATGCTGCAGGATTTTAATGACTTTACTATAGGTACTATGCTTTGGCATCTGGTAGGGCAAGACCCACTTCACTGGGCTTTGGGGGATTTTCCTGGCTATTTCTGAATTCATTCTGATTGATTCTTTTAGATAAACTTCAGAATTATCTTCCCAAATTTTCATGGAAATTTTGAATTAGGGCACTTTAGAGTGCTGTCTTTCATTAACAAGCAGAAAGAAACCCTTTATCTTTTTGAGACCAAGTTTCACCTTTCTTGCTCTGAACATTGTTTGAAAACTCAGTGAGACAGCCTACGTAAATAGTACTAGCCCACCCCACTTCCCAGAGCACCAGCTAATTCTACTTGTTAATATGCCACACTGACATGCTTGACAGCTCTCTAATTTAAGGCTGAACGGCAAAAATTCAAGGTCTTAAAGTAATTTAAAGTACCTGCTTTCAAAGGCTATGGTAAAGGCCAAGATCAACGTCATTTTTCCCGGTGAGTCAAGAGGGGAGTGGAAAGACCAGAGCAGGCACCAAAACGCTTTGGACAGAAAATCAACAACTGCACGCAGATACAAACTTCATCAGCTCTACTTTCTCAGTCAACAGACTCTCTGGACTGGCCTTGAATGTCTCCTAAAACATTCTTCTCCCTGGACTCCTATTTCACTTCTTCATGCCTTTTTATTAAAAAAAAAAAAAAAAAAAAAAAAAAAAGATGCCATGAAAAGTTGTGTAATTCCATTCTCCTAATTGCAGTTTGGAAAAGGCCTTAAGCAAAGATATGCCCTGGTATGTTGCCATGAAACTCGCCCTCATGAAGACCAGTATATTATAAAAAGCAAATGGCAGTAAGATAAATATGTCGCCCTTAAAAAACAAACAACACTTTGTCAAGGTGTTTGATGCAGTAGCACTTAAGCCAATTCTTAATGATTCAGTGCCTTAAGGTTGCCAAAAAAGAGAGTCAATGGAACATACTAGAGAGGAACCCATTAAAGTATTCAGATTACAGGTACATTTCTTAAGTCAGGCATGAATAATACCATAAATAGCAGGTCTGAGGACACACACATCTCAGAGCCACAGAGTTCTCCCTATTGCAAAAATCCCCCTCCCCCTATTACTACAGCCCCTTCCTCCCTGGCAATAATCCTTTTGAATGAAGTGTCTCTTTACTTAAAAAAAAAAAAAAAAAAAAGCCTTTCCTGGTGGCCCACTGGTTAAGAATCCGCCTGCCAATGCTGGGGACACAGGTTCGATCCCTGGTCTAAGAAGATCCCACATGCCGCACAGCAACTAAACCCGTGTGCCACAACTACTGAGCCTGTGATCTAGAGCCTGCGCTCTAGAGCCTGCGAGCCACAACTACTGAGCCCGCACACTGCAACTACTGATGCCAGCATGCCTAGAGCCCGTGCTCCATAACAAGAGAAGCCACCGCAATTAGAAGCCTATGCACTGCAATGAAGATTAGCCCCAGCTCTTCACAGCTAGAGAAAGCCTGCGTGTAGCAACAAAGACCCAACACAGCACCCCCTCTCCAAAAAAAAAGCTCTTGGAATAATCACTTAAACCATCATAATACTAACCAAAGGAAAAGGTGGCAATTATTATGATTGAAATAGAAAATGTATTTAAAGGATCCAAGGTTTTTTCCCAGATGTTCAGTCAGAATTAAAGAACATCTGGTACCGCATACAAAACTTCTTCCACTAAGAAGCAGCCACAGGGAACAAGGAGCCGCTGCTGCACGAAACACCTGGTGAGAAGCCTGGCCCTGGAAGACGACGCACAGGGTCAAGGTGAGACACAAACAGAGCCACCCAAACGTCAACTGTTGAGACCCAGTTGTCTGGTGCGAAGGAAGGAGGGTTTCCTGCAACAGACGTGTAAATCCCCTCTTGATTTCCACACAGCTCATGTGAAGTTAGTCACGCGTAAACCCCAAATATCAAGCAACAGGCTACCTGGGTCTCGATACTTTACAACTGATCACTAAGAATTCCATGCAGCGGCAGTCAACAGCACGGCATTCCATCCATCAACAGCATGGCACTGCCGGCACTAGGGGAGAACAGCAAGTAACCTGGGAACCACAGCAGTTTGGGCCTGAGAAGTCAATGATGAAACAGCTGGACCGCAGCCGGTGCAGACGAGCACGCGGAGCAGCAGCAGCGTTCAGAGGCGCAGCGGGCAGTGTAAAGCAGTGCAGCCGATGACCTGGAGCAGCCCTGTCCAGGGAAGGCACACAAACATCCGCTCTTCACATAAATCCTAGAAAAACCCGAACACATTTACACATGGAACCATGTGTCCACACAGCAGTACGACTTTTTACATTCTGTTTTTATAACATCTTCCTTGAGACATAATTCACAGACCATATAATTCACCTGTTTTAAAGCTTACAATTCAGTACTTTTTTAGCATATTCACAGAGCTGTGCAACATCCCCATCTAATTTCTGAACAGTTCATCACCCCAAACGGAAACCCCACACCCTTAGTGGTCACTTCCAGTCCTCTCTCTCCAGCCCCGCGGCAGATACGCATCTACTTGCTGTCTCTGTGGACTTGCCTATTCTGGACAGTCCATACAAATGAAATCAATACGTGGCCTTTTGCATCTGGGTTCTTGGTCTTAGCACAGTGTCTTCATGATTCATCCGTACGTACCACATACCGGTCTTCATTACTTTTTATGGCCAAATAATACTGCATTGTATACATGCACCAGCTTCATCTATCCATCCATCAGTGAGGGTCGCAGAGCTGGTTTCACTTGCTGGCTATTAGGAATAACGCTGCTATAAACATTCATGTACAAGGTTTCATTTGGACACGTGTTGCCAATTACCTAGGATGTATGCCTAGGAGCAGAACTGCCAGGTCATATTGCAACTATGTTTAACACTGCGAGGAACTACCAGCCTTCTTCTTTCAAAGTGGCTGTACCATCCTACAATCCCACCAGCAAAGTATGAGGCTTCAATTTCTTCATATCCCCACCGGTATTTGTTATTGGCCATCTTTTTTATTAAAACCATCCAAGTGGGGGTGCAGTAATATCTCTGTGGGGCTTTTTGTTTGTTTGTTTTGATGTGGACCATTTTTAAAGTCTTTGTTGAATGTGTTACAATATTGCTTCTGTTTTATGTTTTGGTTTTTTGGCCAAGAGGCATGTGGGACTTTAGCTCCCAGACCAGGGACTGAACCTGCACCCCCTGCATTGGAAGGCAAAGACTTAACCACTGCACCACCAGGGAAGTCCCTATCTCTGTGGTTTTGATTTGCATTTCAACATTATGTTTAAGTGCAAAACAAAACAACACAAACATTATTTTGAAAACAATTTAATGTCCATCAACATGAAAAGTAAACAAATTTTAGTATAATCACATGCTGGGCCCCCATGTGACTTCAGCGCGAAGATGCACGGACCAGTGCATGTGAAGCCACAGACACACCTCACAGATGTAATAGCGAGACTGTAAGAGCACACAGCGCAGGACACACAGAATGTGATGCCCTTTATACAACTTTAAAAACACGCACAAGGATATTATAAACTTGGGGATACATTTATATGAGGTAAAAATACAAAGACACGTTTAACTCTATTGCTAAGAGCTTATTTCTTAAGCTAGTTGGTGGCTACAAGGGTATTTGTTATATTATTTTCTGTAATGTTTGAAAGTTTATTAAAAATAATAAGTCAACGAGAGGGAAAGTCTGTCTATTACATCTGGCCTTTCTACATGCTTTACACTGCTTTCAAGTACACAATCAAAGTTAAAGCTCAGGAAACAACTGAACATAGATGGTATCTCCTAAGACTTCTCGGTTTAATGAGAAAGAATCCTAAAAAGCTACCAAGCTTCCTCCTATCCAAAATTCAAACCCTAACGGAATCTGTCAGCCCACACAGTTTATAAAATATGACCTATTACATTTTGTTGTATAACCATCTCCACATAAGGAAATCAGTCTTGAAAAACTTCAGGGGATCAATGAAATTTAAACTTTATTGATATATCACCATTAAATAATATATAAAATATTCTTGGATTTTATTTTTTTTTATTTATTTATTTTTTTATTTTTTGGATATTCTTGGATTTTAAATATACATTTCACAATCAACCTTTTTAAAGTTCTCAAAGAAATTCATTTTCCCCAACATATATGCTTTGTTTTTCGAGTCTTTCCAAGTTGGAAACGGGATTGCTTTAAAAAAAAAAAAAAAAAGTCACATCACCTAAATTAACAGAATAAGCTTAACACAACTTGGAAATTTTAAAAAATAATTCCTGCTGTATCTTAACTGTGTTGGTGTTTACACAAATCTACACATATGATAAAACTGCATGTAACTACACACACACTCTGAATGACACAGCACTGGTGAAATCTGAGTAAGGTCTATGGATTGTACCATGTCCATTTCATGATTTTGATGATGTAAAACAGTTATGTAATATATTACCAGTGGGAGAAAATTGGGTGAAGGATACACAGGACCTTTCTGTGTAACTTCCTATGAATCTACAATTATTTCAAAATAAAAATTTAAAAAAAAAAGTTCTTGGGATCTGACATGAGATACTGAGAAATACCCTGCTCACATCTCTCTGAGCTCTGCGTGAGCCTCCTTTATCCAGGCACTTTCAGTTCCAGAGCTGTTGGTTTACAGCTTCCTCAAGTCCTCTGTTTCTCCTCACTTGCTGCTACCCTAATAATTCTGGCCTTTAAACTACTCACTAGTCCATGCGAGAGTGAGGAGAATGAAGAAAGGTGCAATCCTAATAATTTTAATGTGCTACATATTAACAGATACCATAAAGGAGGAGCTGGAATTATTAGATTTCCCTTCCTTAGGCTGTTCCCAGGAAGCATGGACAATGCAATACTGACTTTCCTACTTGGAAGGAGTCTTCAAGCTGGTCCAAGAGCACGGGGGAGGATACGCTGCTAAGCCAGATGCAGATTTTCCATTAGCTCAGGAAAAATATTGACGGAAACTCACAAGTCATCACTGAAAGCCCAGATACGCAGCAGCCTGGCCAGAAAGCACTGTCCCTGAGTCTTGGTGGAGGTGCAGGAGGCAAACACACTCTCACACAACCACAATAAAGAGCTCACAGCCACCCCAGCACTCATTAACACACAATACTGGACTCAGATAACCTGAATTAGGTTTAACCAAAAGGGACATTTTCCCCCTTTTCTGTAAGAATGAGATGGGTTATCAGTAGTGACTTCTGCTCCAGAGAAGAAATAACTACTGATTTTTTTTTTAATTTATTTTATTTATTTGGTTTTTAGCTGCGTTGGGTCTTCATTGCTATGTGCGAGCTTCCTCTAGTTGACGCTAGCTGGGCATACTCTTCTGGTGCGTCGGCTTCTCATTGCGGTGGCTTCTCTTGTAGCAGAGCACAGGCTCTAGCGCACGGGCTTCAGTAGTTGTGGCTTGAGGGCTCTAAAGCGCAGGCTCAGCAGTTGTGGTGCACGGGCTTAGCTGCTCCGTGGCGTGTGGGATCTTCCCAGACCAGGGATTGAACCCGTGTCCCCTCATTGGCAGGCGGATTCTTAACCACCGCGCCACCAGGGAAGCCCCACAATTACTGTTTTACACTGAGTAAGTGTGAGTATCTTCAAGGCCCCTGGGGATTTTAATAGCCTGAAATGCATGCATGTGTGTACATATGTAAACTGGTAAGATCTGAATAAAGGGACTATTATTAAGAAACAATTTATGGGAAGTTCTCTGGCAGTCCAGCGATTAGGACTCAGTGCTTTCACTGTCACGGGCCTAGGTTCAATCCCTGGTTGAGGAACTAAGATCCTGCAAGCCGCATGGCATGGCCAAAAAAATACTGAATAGATCTTAGGAAGGAAGGAAGGAAGGAAGGAAGGAAGGAAGGAAGGAAGGAAGGAAGGAAGGAAGGAAGGAAGGAAGGAAGAGAAGGAAACTATGTATACATCAATAAAAAACAGCATCTGTGAATAAGATAAAGAATAGGGCTAGTCATTAGTAAAGCAAGCAACTGCTGTATAAATCCTGGTATTATCAGTGCAATCCAGTCACCCTAAGTGACCACGTGAAACCCTGATAAAACAGTGACGCTCAAAGACTACGTCACAGATACTTCAGACCTTAGTCCTCCAAGTGTCACAACAGAGCAAATGTGACTCAAATATGAAGAATTCATATTCAAAAGGAATATGTACAGTCATTTCTTAGGAGAAGTAAGAGGCATTAAAAGGGATGCACTCAAGTTCAGAGAAATAATAAGGACAGGAAAAATCTTGGAATAAATCAGTAACTACAGCAAAGCAGAGAGAACGCCTCTATTGACACCATGAAGAGAGGACCAGAAAGGACAGAACCAAGGGACAGGAGGGTTGAGAGCATAAAGCTTCCAGGCTCTGCTGTCAGGGAGGAAGTGGCTGTATCCACTCTCCGGACAGACAGAAACAAGTACAGTAATCCAAATTTCAATTATGTTCATAGATATTATTTGCAACACATTTTCCTCTTTATGTACAGGTCATATCAAAACCGCTTGATACCTCTCTCCACTGGGGCAACAGCAGCCCTAGGCTAGAAACACTAGGTAAATGATGAAACTACTTTGCCCCCCACCTGAGCCTTCTGCCTGCCACAGCACAACTCTCTGCAAAAGACCTGACAGGCAGCCTGCGAAGCTTAAAGGCTCTATGTGTCTCCAGATCTTGACTGTTTGGTGGTTGAGCAGAATTTACAATTACACTTATGCTCTTCGATGCTGACTTAGAGTCGCGTCCTAAGCTAAATTTTTTTCCATTGTTTAAAATGAAACATCTTGGGAATTCCCTGGCGGTCCAACGGTTAAGACTTGGTGCTTGCACTGCAGTGGCCCAGGTTCAATCCCTGGTCGGGGAACTAACAATCTGCAAGCCACGCAGCCAATAACTATGTGAGTACAATGAAACATCTTTGATTTTAGCAGTAACACATAAGATCTGAGAAAGCCACAATCCAGGCAACGTCATCGCTGCCAGTCATACCTAATTAAATTATGTTAAGATGGGGCTAAACAGATGCAAAACAGGAATGTTCTGGAGGCATTACCAGAAACTATTAGAAGCAGGATAGGGTAGACATGGGCCCCCTCACCTTTGGCCAACAACAGTAATCATGAACATGCAACGGCCAGTCAAGATTTCCAATCACGATGTGGTCAGTCTTCCAACCACATGCCTCCCGGGCCTGGAAGGGAGGCGGCATTTCATCACCCACTCTCAGGAGTGAGACCCCAGAGGGAAGGGAGGGGACAACTCCCTCCAGCAAATGTGTCCAGAGAAACCAGGTGAGAGGTTCTCACTCCAGCTAAACCTTTCTCACGTGATTTAGCTGCTTCCCCAAGTATCCCATCAGAAAAGCATTAGGATTTCTAAGATTGTAGGGTCCCTCTGCCTTCATGTCAGCTTCATAATCTATGCCAAATAGCTGAGAAGGTCCTATTCCTCACAACCTTTTTGAAAATCCAGTTTAGAAAACTAGGGTCTAATTTTATCTAGCCTACAGCTAGCTGAACTTCACATCCTTAGGGAATAAGGGAAAATAACAGACCTCAGGTCCTATGTGGCCAAGGACTCGAGATAGTGATGCTTACATACTAGTCTTCTCTCCCCGAGAGATGGAGATAACTGACCAGAACACAGTAGGAAGAAGCCTCAATTCTAAACCCCATCAGAGGGACTTCCCTGGCGGTCCAGTGGTTAGGACTCCACATGTTCACTGCTGGGGCCAGGGTTCAATCCCTGGTCAGGGAACTAAGATCCTGCAAGCTGCACAACGCGGCCAAAAAACAAACAAACAACGCATCAGAAAATTAAGTTTTTGACTTTCTGTTTTTCTATTTTAGATACAAATGCACATCCAAGTTCTCTGCAGCACATGATGTTCTTTGTTACCCAGAAGAGGGCCTGACGCACAGTAAATGCTCCATAAACACATACTTAAGTAAACGGCTGGATGAACGAACAACTGAGCGAGCTCTCTCTCCTTCTTTAGCCTCCACAATATGCTAACTGGCTCCTCGGCTTCTCCTCTGACCGCTCTTCCTCTTCCTTCCTCAACATGCAAACTCCCCAACGGGAGCCCCAGGTCTCCTGCTCTTCCCAACACTGTGAGAGCCCATCTTCTTCCAGAAGCTTCCCAGGCACTGATTCATTTTTTCAAGCAGTGTGCTGGGCACTAAGGAGGAAGGATGGCGGAGACACGCTCTGTGGGCAGGGGCTGGTGGCCGAGCCCGAGACAAGGCAAGGATGAACCTGCGGGAGACAGTGTCACATTCGGACATGAAACCAGCACCAAGAACAAGACGCCATGAGAACAAGCAGGAAGGACGGATACATCCTGACAGTACCAACGTCACAAAGGAAGTGACATCTGAGCTGAGCCCTGAAGGATGAAGAGGGCTCTACAGGTGTAGACAGGCAGAGGGGGCAACTAGGCAGAGAAGAGCGCAAGCAAACGTTCAGGAGGGGTGGGTGGCGGCGAGCGGTAACTGTGCAGGTCCGTGAGCGCGGCTGGGGAGTAGAGGGAGAGAAGCTGGTGAGGCAGGTTGGAAACATGTTAGATGCCAGGTTGTTAGCCTTTTTACCTGTGTTCCAAGGGTTTCAAAATGCAAAGCTGCATCAGAATAGCCTGGGATGCACAGTAAAAAGACAGAGTACTGGGCTGTGCCCCAGAGCTACTGAATTGGAATTTCCGAAGGCAGGGCCCAGACATCCGTATTTTAATGAATACTATGGTACATAATTAGATTTAGCAAGCATTGATAACATTTGAAATAAAAGTTGTATCATTAGGACTTCCTAGGTGGCGCAGTGGGTAAGAATCTGCCTGCAAATGCAGGGGACACGGGTTCGAGCCCTGCTCCAGGAAGATCCCACATGCCATGGAGCAACTAAGCCTGTGCGCCACAACTATCGAGCCTGGGTTTTAGAGCCCGTGAGCCACAATTATTGAGCCCACGTGCCACAACTACTGAAGCCCACGCACCTAGAGCCTGTGCTCTGCAACAAGAGAAGCCACCGCAACAAGAAGCCCGTGCTCCACAACGAAGAGTAGCTCCCACTCGCCGCAACTAGAGAAAGCCCGTGTGCAGCAACGAAGACCCAACACAGCCAATAAAATAAATAAATAAATAAATATATATATTTTTTTTTTTTTAAAAAGTTGCATTATTAGATTGGTATTTTAAAGATAACTCTGAAGGTGCTACTAAAATGAACTGTAAACGTGTGAAATTAGAACAAGGGAGACCTACAGCAGACTACAGCAATGATGCACTCACTCCACCAGCACGTAGAAAACACGTGCCTACAGTTCGCAGGAGAGATGACAGCCCTCACAGGGTCCTGACAGTGTGAACAGAGGCATTTAAAAGACAGAACTGGCAAGTGCTGATAATTCAGCAGACCACAGAGGGAAGAGGCGGAGAGCAAATCCTGGTCCCGTCAGGGACGGCCCAGGTGGAGAAGCACCAGAGTAAAGGGCCCTGGGTCCCGCCCAGGCCTGCGAGTGGGGCTCCCGAGGGTGGGACTCAGGGGTCTCTGTCTTCCACACTTGCTCCTGGCGATTCTCAGGCCATCAGCCGGGCAGCAACAGGGGACTCACAACTGGGAACCGATGTCTTAGGTGATAATTTCCTCCTTGAGCACAAGACAGGAGGAACAGGTTTGTGACTGGCATGAAAACAGTTTTGCTCTGGAAATACCAAGACTGAGATAAACCTGAGTAAGTCTGCAGAGGTCAGGGACGGACAGATCTGGGCAACATTCGTGCATCAGCTACAGATGAGGCCCTGGGAGCAGGTAAGGTTACAAACTGGGGAAATGATCGATGGAAAAGTGGGCCGAGGATGGATGTCTGGGAAGAGAGTGGGCCACGTCAGAGTAAAGGAAGTGCAGAAGAGGGATTCCGGAGGTAAGAGAAGGGCTGGGGAAAAGCAGTGCTTCAGAAGCCAAAGGACAAGAGTTTTCATTAATAAAGGGAATCATGTGGACAAAATATTATAAAATGGTCCGAAAGGAAAGAAACGAAGAAGAATAAGGTGAGGCATTTAGGGAGTCTGTGGGGGCCTTTAAGAAAGCAGTTTCAGTAAAATGGCAGGAATTAAAGTAGAAGAGCAGTCATACACCACCCCTGAAAGAAACTTGAGGACAAAGGAAAGAAAGATGAGTTTGTAGTTCGAAAAAGAGAATAAAGACTGAGAAAAAGTTCTTCTGGAGGCCATTTTTAAGAACGGAGATGACGAGATGTTTTAAAGAAAAGAAAGAGACAGGGCGGGAGAGGAGCATGAAGGCACACAGGGAGAGGCAGGGAGGACGGTATCGGCCTCTAAATGGAGGCCTGAAGGACGAATGACAGCAGAGAGCGGCCGGAGGTACAGACGGGAGCGCTTCTGAGTAGCTGCTGCTTAGTCGCCTTCCCTATTAGGAAGGAACGTGAAGATGGGGCTGGAAGCACGAACATGAGGCCCAGGGTCACCGGGGATGACGAGCACACTGGCGGGCGGCAATGAAGGCCTGGGGAGGGCGGGCAGTCCACCCACTCAGCCAGCGCACATACAAGCACTCCCTCGTGCATGCCAGACAGCGCGCTGAGCACGTCACGCACGCTAACTCCGTTATTCCTCGTGAGAGCCCTCTGAGTCTGAAACCCTTGTTATCCTCGTTCCACCTACAGTGAAACAGGCGAAACAGGCAGAGTTTGACTGAGTGACTCGCCTATACGCGCAAGTGGCAGGACCAGCACCGAAATCCGCAGTCCGGCCCCGGAGTCCTGCTCTTGACTGTTCTGCTGTTTCCTCAATACAACATCAACATGTTCGTGACGCAGCCGAGAAGAAATGTGATTACATCATCCTTGCGCTGCTGAGACGCCTAGGCAAGCAGGACTGGGAGGAGTCAGGTGACGCGCAGGGAACGCCGCACATCAAAGGGAGGGAGGGTCACCTCTGAAAGGATAATAACCAGTGGACTTCCCACCTGTCCGGCGGATTCCGACTTCAAAATATACCTCAGACCCTAAAACTCTAAACTCTTCTCCAAATTCCAACGGTCTGATGCACGTGAGCGGTCTGGTATCTCACACTCCTGCCTAAAGCTGTAACTGCCTGAAGCTAAGCTCTGCTCTTCCCCACGTCAGCTTCCTCGTGCCTTCCTCGTGCCTTCCCCGTGCCCGTGCGCAGCACAGCGCAGGATAAAAGCTGCACGCAAGAGGACGTCCTCACCACCTTCCCCAGCGCCTAGTTCAGTATCTGGCACACAATGGATGCTTAACAAATATCTGTTGAATTTCAGTTTATTCTCCAAACCTTAAAACTGTCTCTGACTTTGGCTTCTCCTGCTTTCTATATCCAGTAAGTCTCAACATCCTGTGTTTTTCCTACATGCCTACCCATATCCTGGTGTCCTCTGAGCCCCCTTTCACTATTGCCATAGAACCTATTCCAATAAGCTACTGTGCATCTTAACTTCTGCTTCTCCCTCCTCAATCAATCCATCCAGTACAATCTTATCAAATCAATCATTTAAAATACTATCCTTCTCACATTGATCTTCGGCTCCAAGATAGTCAGTCTCTTTATTCAATAAGCAGCTATGAGATGTCTGACCTGTCAGAAACAGTGCCCTTCCCAATGGAAAGTAACCTCTGCTTCCTCGGAACACCCACACTAATTGTATATTCATTCCAGCTACCCCATCTTAAACAGCTAGTCATTATTTCTTCACGTGATGATGTCTTCCCTCCCACAAAGGTGTAGAGTTCTTGAGGGAGGAGGAGGTTTCTTCCACCCTCCCCTTCCTGGACCTGCAGCACGTGCAGGCACAGAGCAGCAACCGCCACCCCCGCCCAGCAGCGCCCAGCGCTCAGGGGGAGAACACACACACCGTCCTCCATGGACTCTGGTCTGGTCCGTCATCCTATCTGATTACTTAATACTTATATTATATTGAGAAAACTTTAATGATCCTTTCCATATTACTTTACTACAAATAACTTTCAGGGTAATTTTATATCAAATAAAAATAAAGACTAACTTTACTTAATTCACATATAATTTCTAAAAGAATGCAAGTCTTTTATCTTTATGTACGAGACTGAATTTACATACCAATCCCCAAACTGTACTTAAAAAAATCTGTATTATTCTTACTACAACTCTCATATTTCTACCAATTCATTCAATTTAGAGTTTGCTTCAAGCTGATACAAAAGCTGTAGTACGTCTAACACAGCAAATTGTCTGAACTTTGCAAAAACTTTCCGTATCAGAGACACTTACACCTAACAGCTGTACCCCTCGCATTGGCACACTGCTTGAAGGTCAAGGCTCTAAATTCTGCAATATTTTTAGCATCTAAAATCCTGGTTTATGCTCTCCTCCTTGTTCTGTTGGTCTTTAAAACACATAAGAACATGATATCCAATTCCTAATTCCCTCTAAGACCTAACCAAGCAAAGTTTAACAACAACAACAAAATCTAAAATAGGAATCAATTATTAAGAAAGAAAATCATATGCTCTGCATCAAAGAAAGTTATAAATAGGAACCCAAATTCCAATTCTGATTTATTCTCACTAAATTATTCTCTGGAACAACTCACTGCCCCTCCCTTGCCACCACGCACCTCTTCTCATGAATTCATTCACTGAATAAGCAGCTATTCCCCGATGTCTACGTAATAGATGTTATGGTGGATGCAGCTAACATAATGGTGAGTAAGCCAGGCACAGTCTCTGGCCTCTCAGAGCTTACAGTCTGGTTAGGGAAAGACAGCCAATTGAATGAGAAACTATAAGAGCATATGACAAGTGCCATGACAGGTAAACTATAAGACACCAAGGGGAAGCACGGGAGAAGCACCCTACGTGGGAAAACAGAGTACAGGTAAACGGGGCGGGGCGGGGCAGGGGTTAAAGGCAACCATGCTGAACCTGAGACCTGAAAGATGGGCAGGCAAAGAACAGAGACAATAAGGTTGGAAGTGGAGACGAGAGAACACAACGTAACTGAGGGAATGAAAGGATCAATCTAGCTGAAGCATGGGATCCCAAGTTGGGAGCGGTGAGGAGGAGACCACGGGGCAGGGCAGTGGCAACCACTGAAGGGTTTTAGGGCAAGTTTGGGATGTTCAGCAACTCTTGGCTCAAGTATAGGAAACGGAGGAAACAAGCGGAGAAGCAGGGAAACCACTGAGCAGACTGGCTCTATCACCCAGGTGAGACACAAAGGCTGGGGCTAAAGTAACGGAAAAGACACCAAATGAAAGCAGACAGGCTCGAGAGACACAGAGGAGATGAATCCGCAGGATCCGGTGGCTGCGCGCTCACGAGGGGACCATGTCTGTTTTGCTCCCTACACACCCTCAGGCCTAATGAGCACCCAACACACAGTAAGTACCACTGAACCAACGAATCAAGAAAAATAAGGAGGCACAGATGTTACCCAGGTCTTGCGTAAGAGCTGAGTAGAGGGAGGTGATGTTTGCTGAGAGGGGAAACACGGGAACAGATGAAATATGCTGGGCTTGAGGTACCCGCAGGCCATCCGAGGACGGACAATGAGAACGCAGGTGGACGGCCCTCACAAAGCTCAGGAGAAAAACAGATTTTCCTGGAAATGTAGAGTCACAGCAGCCTCAGTGGCTGAGCTAAACCCCAGCTGATGACTGGCACTTCTGGGGGGAAGAGGCACTTTTAAAGCATACTATGCGTGACACCACTCCAACCACCTTTCAAACGTCCCAGGGTTATTAACTAATGGCTTTAACATCAAAGGTATCAAAAAATTAATATTCCTTCCTGATCTTAGAACAGTTAGCAAATAATCTTTTATTTCTTGACCAAGGTGATGGTAACTCAGACCTCTGCTTTATAAAAATCCACCGATTATATTTTTTTGTTTTATATATACTTTTCCGTGTATTAAATTTTGCAATAAAAAAGGTTTTTAAAACCTTAACAAACTAGAAATAAACTGCTTAATCAAAAGAAGCTATTAAAAACAAAGTAAACATCATATTTAATAGAGACATATGAGAGACATCCTTATTAAAGAAAGAAAACAGATAAAGATGCCTTCCATCGCAATTATTATTCAACACTCTTTGAGGTTCTAGTCAAAAAACGCAGACCAGAAAAGGAAAGGTTTAAACTTTAGAGTTTTCGCAACAAATGGTGCTGAGGCACCTGGATATTCACATGCAAAAGACTTAAGTTGAACCTCTACCTCACACCACATGAAAAACTAACTCAGAATGGATTAAAGACCAAAATATAAGAACTATAACTATAAAACTTACAAGAAAACACAGATGTGAACCCTTGTGACCTTGGATTAGTCAACTGTTTCTTAGATATGATATTAAAAGCACAAGCAACAAAAGAAAAAAACAAATTGGACATCATCAAAATTTTAAACTTTTGTGCTTCAAAGGTTTAAATCTTGAGGGGAAAAAAAGAAATAACCCATCATGGTTCATAGATGCTAACATCTAACTAGAAAATCTAGCACTTGATAAAACTAATAAGTAGCAGAGTTCAGAAAAGACATCAAATAAATAATACTATCTTTAAAAAAAAAAAAAGCTTACACTGGTTAGATAACGAGGGAAATGCCATTCAGAACATCAATAAAGCCACGCAACGCCAACTGGACAAACGTGCCACGGCTATGTAAGACGTTAACACTAGCGGAAGCTGGGTGACAGGTACACAAGCAGTCTCTGAACTAGCTTTGCAACTTTTTTGTAACTCTAAAACTACTCTAAAATAAAAACTTTAAAAAAAAAAAGATAAGAACATGACAAAACAAGCCACAGACTGGGAGAAAAATATTTATAATACATATCAAAACAAGGACTTATATCCAGAAAATATCAAGAATGTCTACAAATCAATAAAAAGACCACAAAAAAAAAATTTGTAAGTGCAAAAGATTTGAACTAGACACTACTCTCTCTTTCCCTCCCACCCCCTTCACCTCTCCTGCCCACAAATGACCAAGAAGGTATTCAACATTATTAGTCACTAAATACAAATTAAAACCACAGTGAGATAACGTACACACATTAGAATGACTAATATTAAAATGACTAAACAACAACAACAAAAGACTGACGTTATCAAAATTTAACAAGGATGCAGAGTAAACAGAACTCTCATTCACAACTAGGATAGTGTAAAATGGTACAACCACGCTGGAAAACTGCAAGTTGTTAATAAAGTTAGAATTCTACAACTCTAGAACCCAGCAATTTCATTCCTATGTATTTGCCCAAGGGAAATGAAAACATGTCTACGAAAAGCCTTACAGAAAACATTCATAACAGCTTTATTCATAACAGCCACTAAAAGAAGAGGAAATAATTCAAACATCAATCAAGAGGAGGGTAAACAAACTGTGGAATACTCACACAATGGAATACTACTCAGCCATACAGAGGAATGGATAAACCTCAAACACATGTTCAACTGAAGTACCAAACATAAAGCAGTGCCTATGACATAATCCATTTTAAGAACAGCCGAGACTAATCCAGAATGACAAAAATCCTCACAATTGCCTGGGGAGAGGAGGTTCAAGGGGAACTTTCGAGGACGATGAAAACGTCCTATTTCCTGATCTGGGTGATAGCCACATGCTGAAAACCCATCAATTATAGACTCAAGATCTATGCATTTTACTACATGAAAATGTACCTCAATATTTAAAAATGAGAAAGTAAGGAAAGTTCATCTGACATTTTTGGATAGGATGGCCAGGAAATACTTCACTGCAAAGGTGAGATTTGAATAAAGACCCAGAGGAAGTTTAAAAAAAAAAAAAAAAAAAAAAAAGCCAGACATGCGGAAATCTGACGGAAGAGGATTCCAGGCAGAAGGAACAAGAGATGCAAGGCCCTGCAGGGCGAACAGCAACTGGGGTTCCTGAGAAACAGGAAGGCCACGCTGGGTGGAGTGGCAGCCGGCGTGGCAGAACAAGGGGACTACGAGTTCAGAGGGGTAACGGAGTGACATCGCACGGTGCCCGGTGGGCCACGCTAAGGCCTCATCAAAGATGCGGTCTTCATCTGAGGACTGATGGAAAGTCCCCCAAGTGCCTGCTAAGAATCAGGCACTGAGTTTGAGAGCTTACACAAAGCTTCGGTAAGCAGCAGAACCAGGATTACGCCCCAGGTATATCTGATTCCAAAGAGCATAATCTTAACCATTTTGTGACAGTAACAACACAATTACAGCCAATATTTACTGAGTACTTCCTATTAATATATTTAATCTAAAGGGCTTTATATCAGATCTCCCCAGTCATATATTGTGTTAGAAATGGGTTACAAGTATGACACAAACATCTTTTGAATTAAATTTGTATTCCTATTAAAAAATGTTTTGTGGGACTTCCCTGGTGGCACGGTGGTTAAGAATCTGCCTGCCAATGCAGGGGACACGGACACGGGTTCGATCCCTGGTCCAGGAAGATACCACATGTTGTGGAGCAATTAAGCCTGTGTGCTACTACTGAGCCCGCGTGCTGCAAACTACCGAAGCCCACGTGCCTAGAGCCCATGCTCCACAACAAGAGAAGCCACTGCAATGAGAAGTCTGCGCACCGCGGCGAAGAGCAGCCCCCGCTCACCGCAACTAGAGAAAGCCCATGCACAGCAAGGAAGATTCAATGCAGCCAAAAATAAATAAATAAATAAATAATAAATAAATAAAATTTTAAAGGTAAAGTAAAATAAAAAATGTTCTGCAACCAATCAGAAATTCTAACTGGGTAAAATCATATTTAATTTGTATGGCTCCTTCCATAAACTCCCTCAGTTTAGCGACTATACTTTTGCTACACGCCCACTGCCAGGGAACACGCTCCAGCGGCCCCACAGAACAGCCCTGTCTCCCACTGTGGGATCACTCTGATCTACAGTTTCACCCCCGCCTGCACTGTGCAGCATCAGGGAAGGCCGGCGTCTCCTGCTGAATGTGCTCTAGTCTCTCCCAGCATCTCCGACTAGGAGGTGCGCACGTTTGTAGAGATGCTCATCATGGTCACTGACATCATCACTATTGACACAGCTGACATTATTCGATGTCCTTAAATAAAACAACTGATTTTATTAACTTCCTGATGGTTACTTCTTTGTCTATTTTTTGTTAATAGATTTTATTGCTAACACAACACTGTAAATCAATTGTACCTCAATTTAAAAAAATAGATTTTAATGCTAACAATTAGCCAAAATCTGGTTTTTAATAGATTTTCTTATCATGACATACTAAGAAATTTTATGAATTTTTATACCAAACCCCCAAATCTCCACTTTACCTAAGGTGCTATACAAATACTGTCATTTTCTGTGTACCACGGCATGAATGAGGCCGGCAAGCAATGCTTCCAGTATTACCTCGCACTGAGCAAAGGCAGAATTATGTAAGAATCAAAGGTGCGACACAATGCAAAAAGAAACCTCCCCTTACAAAACAAAACAGTATATCTAAGAGGTCTTTTAAAAGTAAATAGCAGGTCTAGATGGAGAGGGGAACCAGGACTTCAGAAAAGCAGTGTCTCCTAGGTAGAAAACCAGAAGCTTCTCAGTCAGACAGACCTAGGTTCCAGTACCGAGACAACCTATGGGATCTAAGGGCAAACTGTCTTCTCCGATTCTACTTCCTCATCATTAAATGGAATCATACCACCTACTTGGTGGAACTGTTGGGGCAAAGATAATAAAAATAGCCAAACACACAGTACACTCAGTAAAGAGCTCTTATTATAGTTATGAAACACCATGAGCTCCACCAAGTTAAAATATTTGTAAAAATTAACATGCCCTGGGAAAGAATAAAAACAGTTAATGTGTTAAGGTGGTATTTGTACTAATGAATTTTTTTCGTTTATATAATTTCATTTTAATGTTATGTCGCTTAGCAGTAAATATAGAGGCTAATAAATCAAATGTGAAAACAACACTTAAAAGAACTCAGATTCATTTTCTTGGAATGTGAATAATTATCCCATGACGTCTCTATTATATGGAAGTTTTTTAAAGAGAAATATAACCATATAGTATCATCCTTCTTCAAAAGTTCTTCAAAAGAATTCAGAGAATATTTTTCTTTTCCTCCAAGTTATCTTGCAAACAACCACATTTTCAGAGACGGAAAAGAACATCAAGCAGAAATCTGTTTTATAAATAAAACACTTCATTGCATTTTACTTCTGTTTCATGCTTAAGGTATTCTTTCGGCTTCTTTCTAGGTCTCAGGTTGCTCACTTGTAAAAATGACAGAGGTGGATCAGGTGTTGTCCTCTAAGGTCCTTTCTGCTATGATGTCCTGAAATGTGATACTCCTATAACAAACAACACATATGGCCAGGCCTGCCACTCTACGTCCAAGTGCTCCTCTAGCAGTCCTTTACCCCAGTGGTGCCCCCCTCAGCTGAAGCCATTACTGACTCTTACCACTGAGCCAGTGAGCCCAAAGGGAGCTGCAAAGCTTGGAAATCCACAGAAGGGACAGCAAAATGATTAATGATTTGGAAACTGACCTTAAATTAAATTAAAGGGATGGGTATTTTATTAGATCAGAATAAAGAAGACTGGATTAGAGAAGGCTGATTATCTAAAAATACACAAAGGCAAGCTGTAGATAATGATCAGTACTCTTTCTCCTTTTTTTTTTTTTTTTTTTTTTTACTATCAACAGGGTAATAGGAAGTGGATTCAACACTAAACAGAAGCAATACGGACCACATTATGTCTTTAAAACTGTGAGTTTCCCAATTCCCGAGGGCAGGGACTATGCCATCTTTGTATCCCAGCATCTACTATAGGATCTGGCATCTAAGAAGTACTCAATAAATATTTGGCCAAAAAAAAAAAAAAAAAAAAAACCTTAATAAAGGATTATTTAAAATTTTAAAGATCCAAACCACAGAAACGCATTATGAAGACAGAATACGAAATTTCTCTTAATGCTAAAAAAAGAAAAAGAAGTGCTCGCTTCAGCAGCACATAAACTAAAATTGGCACAACAGTGTAAAGCAATTATATTCCAATACAGAGCTTTAAAAAAAAAAAGAAAAAGAGGGCTTCCTAGGTGGTGCAGTGGTTAAGAATCCACCTGCCAATGCAGGGGACATGGGTTTGATCCCTGCTCCAGGAAGATCCCACATGCCGCAGAGCAACTAAGCCTGTGTGCCTAAAAAAAAAAAGAAAGAGAAGAAAAAGAAGATACAGTAACAGCCTTCTTAACAATAATGTAGATACTGACTTCAACGTTATTTCTCATTAAAAACCCTTGAGCCTTGGTGATCCTGTCATGGACGGCTTTAGCAAAGAAAGAGCGGAAGCAAGGCACACGGTGTCCCCTCGCACCTGACAACTGGTGCCCGTCATAAACACCCATGAGCACTGAGAGTCCCAGCAGGACTCCCCAGGCCCCAGCACAGCAGCCGGGGAGACACAGATGGACGGGCCTTCTCACTTGGGTCCCTGTGCTGTGGAAGCTCTCCAGCAGGTAGGAAGGCTCTCAGCAGATGGAAAGCAGCTCCTTCATCCTTCAAAATCCTTTCTATCACCCCTAGTGATTTACGGCAAGGTGAGTCATTCTCCTGACCTCATTCTTCAGCGGTTTACTGTCAAGGGGACAACCTAAACATGGAGAGGAAACAGTACAAGAGGCATGGCCACAAGACAGCGAGGCTGCATCCAAACCACCTGAACACATTTTAAGGCCACATCTCACAGCTAGGCCAGCGGAATTTTAAAATGAATGAATGAAAGGATAAAAATAACTGAAAAAAGACAGCTGGCAATAATGTTGCAGAGAAGCAGGAAGAAAGTAAACCTGCTTCCCATGAAATGCCCATATAAATAAAACACAGTCCATAAAACAATACACCCTACTGTGACATTCCCACCCAACTAGAAGGGCAGGTCTCTCCTGGCCCTCAAAGAGCACAGCTCAACCAACCCAGGCCCCGTTGGAATGTTCCAAATGTCACTTCCATTTTCAAAGATGAGCACATCATCTGCCCACTGCTGACTGACACACCCAGAATGGACACTTCTCTTCCTGCCTCCTCCCTCATACAGCAGGGCCCTGGAAAGAAAGTCTCCCTTCTCCCTGTACAGCCAACTTACTCTATCTTTTAGTTTTCTTTGGAGCCTTTCCTTTGAAGTATTCTTTTATGATGAAGCTCAAGGGCTGGTGGTGATCTCCCTGGGCAAGAAACCATATTACTGAACTAGAACTTTGAACAATGTTTCAAAATAGGGGGAACCTCAGCTAAGAGTTAATGAAACAGATTTGAAAAGATGATAAAGTTTACCCCATGGTCATCCTCACTGACAAATGTTTATACCTGAAGGCACTGATCTAAATTTGCTGAGCCCTTTGTCAGGCTTATGCAACAGTCAACACACTACACTGACCCATATGAACCCCTTTATTCACAAGGTTCACAATTTACATGCTTTGCACCGATCTGTGGTATCCCAAATAGAAGGTCAACACAGGGAGAAGTGATGATAATCAGAATAATATTAACAGAATTCAGGTCTAGTCAAGACTGGCTCGAAACTTCAAAATCCTGTTTAGGCCACCAATGGCCACTAAACCACAAAGAGGTAACTTTGCCTCCTGACAGAAGTATACACCACCACCTATGATGTACCCTTGCCAAAAAATTCAAAACTGAATCAGATCAAATCTCTGGATCTATCATCAGTTTATAGAAAATACAGGAGACAAAGGAACATGTTATTATAAGCATGCAGTCAGCAGACTCAAGACTGTGGGAAACTCTACAGTACAAACAATTCAGTTTTTCAACAAATAAAATTCAGAGGAAAAAAATGAGAAGGAAACTACAGATTAAGAGAGTCTTAAGATACATATGAACCAATGCAGACCTTATCTGAATAAATCAACTGAAAAAAAACAAAAGAAAGAAAAAAAAAAGAATTCATAAACCACTAGGGAAATTTATTTATTTATTTATTTTTAAAATGAATCTATGTGTTCTTTATTAGGGTGCTCACAAGAATGACACATTAGCACTGTCCTTCTGATGTGACAGAGAATACGTACATCTGACCCACATCATGGCAGGAAAACAGGCAGGGGTGGGGGCTCTCAGAGCTGGTACCAAGTGTCCACTGAAGAAATCTCCATTCATCAAAGCAAGGATGTTTCCTTGGATTCCATCATCTCTGCTGCAGCTTCCAGTTAGTTCTCCATGACTGGCCCAGAGTCCTCCATTCCAGAAATTCTTGCCACACCTTCAAGACCTAGGTCACCTGTCCCATGTCTCACTCACTGAGGCGTTCTGGAATTCTGCAGCATATCTCTTTGGTATGCTGCTACCCTGTCACCCTCAGGGGTGTAGGTAGGAGTTGGGGGGAAACATATTACCAAAAGCAAACAGCAGGGGTACAACAGCAATTGACCCTTGGGACATACACCCAACAACCTCACAGAATACATGCTTCCTCCCCAAATGATACATAATGCCCTGGAGAGCAAAGGAAACCCCTTGATTATTCAAACATGATCCTGTAGGCCAGGCACAAGGGATAGTGTCTACTTCCATCGTGCCCTGCACAGTAGGAAGTTTGCACCTGAAAGCTGGAACCTAATCTCTACCTTGGCTCTTCCCTGCCTTTGAATGGTGTCAACCACTCTGCTTCCACCTGTTCTGGGCATTAGTTCATTTTCCTAAAGGGAGGATAAGATGGCAGAGTAAGAGTGGAAGGGGAGATTACGGCAGAGGCTGGGGAGGGGATGACAACCTATAAAACAAGATAAAAACAATACAAAAATACAAAAACCAGATTGAGCACTACAATATTTTATAACAACAGAAGGTGGCTGGAAATACTAGATTCTAACAGACAATATGATACATAACCCTGGGGCAGGAGTCAGCAGGGAGTGTGGCGGACGCCACCTGTTTAGACGAATAGCCTTTCAATGGACTGCTGGACGGACTGGATCTGCTGCTTCAGTTGTGAGCCTTCTTTGATGGTGACAGAACAGGCGATGACAGGCCCGGAGACCCCGCAGGCTCGCCCCAGGGCCTGCCTGGAGCGCACAAACACATAGGGCATATTCTTGTCCTCACACAGCAGTGGGAGGTGCAGGATGATCTCCAGGGGCTGAGCGTCTGCAGCCATCACAATGAACTCAGAGATGCCTCTGCTGAGGGTTTTGGTGGCCTCACTGGCTTCTTTCCGAAGCGGCTTGTAGCTACATGACCGCTCGGTGAGGTGGGAACCCGCAAGAGGGTGGGCCTTTGGATCCACATCAGCCTCGGCCACAGCTCGGGTTCTGCACTATCTGCACTTCCCAAGGAGCACAGACGACGTCAGAGCGCGGGGCTTCACCGCTGCGGAACATCGGAGGCAAGGAGTGGAAATGGCCCCACGAGGGAAGTTTAAACACTGTTGAATACCTTACGATTTTAGGGAGTGTTCAAGTTTTAGGTGTGTTAATGAAACTGTAATTACTTTTATTTAAATTCCTATCTCTTAGAAATACATATTGAAATATTTACAAATAAAATTATGTGATAATTAGGACTGGCTGTAAAACAATCCAGTATATTGGAGATGGGAGAGAAGGACCTAAAAATGAAACAAGATTGGCCATGAGTTGATAACTTTTGAGAATTCATTACACTATTCTATTTTTGTATTTTGTATTTTGAAATATTCCATAATTTAAAAGCTTAAAAAGAAAAAGAAAGTGAGTCACGGACTTCCTAGGTGGCGCAGTGGTTAAGAATCTCTGCCCCAGGAAGATACCACATGCCACAGAGCAAATAATAAGCCCACGTGCCACAACTATTGAGCCCATGTACCACAACTACTGAAGCCCACATGCCTAGAGCCTGTGCTCTGCAGCAAAGGAAGCCACTGCAATGAGGAGCCCGTGCACCACAATGAAGAGCAGCCCCCGCTCACCACAACTAGAGAAAGCCCGTGTGCAGCAACAAAGACCCAACACAGCCAATAAATAAATAAATAAATTTAACAAATATATAGAAAAAAAAGAGGGGGGCCAGGTTTTGTTACATGTGTCATGGCTATTCAGAGCACAGCACTGTAAAATATGTTCCCAAAACTGCATTAGAACACAATTCCAACAGACTGTCACAGTATTATCATGTTTACATATACTAAGAACAAAATCTTTTATAAGTTCTTACATAAACCAAGCCCACAAGTACAACGTAGTACAACATTGCATTAGAAACTACATACAGATCAAAATTTTCAATATTGAAAACTAAGGCTTCAGTTTTCCAATTAACTTATGAAACAAATACAAACTCTGCGTGCCTTATAAAACTACAAGCCCCCCAAATTTACTCAGTGGTTACAATCTAAAATCTAAAATGTAAGAAACATTTTTTAAATTATACTTCAAAAGCAGAAAAAGAAATAAATTTAAAGCCAAAAAAAAAAAAAAGTCAACAATTTGAGCAAGCTTCAATTAGTTACCCAAATGAGTTTTCAATTCCTTGCCTTGTAAAAAATTCTGGGTCACGATCTTTCATCTGGATTTATCATTACGATGTTGCACCATGAAAGATTAATTAAAGATTCCAAATGTCCCTCTTCCACCATCTTTAGGAAAACAGGATCACATTCACCCTTAAGGACAGATGAAAACAGCTGCAAATACTGATGAATACAACACTCCCCTCCAACCTCCAAGAGCCAGAGTGCTAGAATAGAAAATCACTACATAGCCAGTTTCCTATTATAAATGATAACAGGAACCAGCTATTCTGGAGAGCATTCCCGAGATTCTATCCGGATTCCAAGGTGCATCAATTGCTAAGTAACAAGAAGCACTGAGTCAGGCACATTTATTCATTCAGTAAGTGAATGTGAAAGAATACACGGCAGATGCAGCCATTTGCTGGCACTCACCTCCCCGTCATGGCTCCCCGAAGGCTGCCTTCCAGGGACAGTGCTAACGCGCCGGAAAAGCGCCAATGCAGAACTGGGAAGTAAAACAACCTGAACTAGCTGGTCAGCCCTTCAGCAACAGGGGTGCAACCTTCCTGCCTCCAGTGCCAGGTTTAGCATCCTCAAGTACTCATAACGCATAAAGAATGAAACCTCGAACTAACTGGAAACCAGCCTTTTAGGAGACTTCTCATACATTTTGGGGCCTAATTTACAGCTGTAATCACATTGATGGTAGACCTTTTTTTATCCCCTTCCAAAAGTCAACAGAAAGACTAACTTAACCTTGATAGTAAAAATGTGACAATCTCCATGAAAAGTCCTCAGAACATCTTCCCACTGAAACTGTTCTTTCAAAAATTATAAATGACCAAATCTAAGTTTTTTTCAGGCTTCCTCCTCCGTTTCCGTCTACACAGTGGACCATTCCTTCCTCAGACCCCTCAGTGTCACGGAGCCTTCTCAGCGCTCCCCTGCATTGGCTTCCTCTTGCTGCAGCGACGAATGGTCACACGGCCGTGGCGGAAAGTGCACGTGTCTACCATCTCACAGGCCTGGAGGTCAGAAGTCTAAACTCAGTCTCGCTGGCCGATATCAAGTTTTGGCGGGGCTGGCTCCTTCTGTAGGCTCTGAGGAAGGACTGCACTTCCGTGCCCTTTTCAGCTGTGAGAGGCTGCCTGCCTGGGCCCGCGGCCCCCTCCTCAAATGGCTCCAGTCTCTGGTCTCTGCCATCACACCTCCTACTACTGACTGTTCTCCTGCCTCCCTTTCATAAAACCCTTAAGATTACACTGGGCTCACCTGGATAATCCAGGCTGATCTTCCCAGCACAAGACCCTAAACTGAGTCACATTTGCAAAGTCCCTGTCACCATGTAAGGTAACACATCCACGGGTTCTGAGGATGAGGACGTGGACAGCTCTGTGGGGCACTGCTCAGCCTGCCACCTATTCCTACGGCTCCAACCAGAACTCCTGCCTCCTCGGCTCCCACCTAATTGTGCTTTTTGCTCTTCCCTTTTATATGTTCTCCCATCCTCTTCCACACTCATCCCATCAACTCTCACCTTTATGCTAATATCCAAGCTTCTCATTCTAAATGTGAGAGAACTGGAGCCTAGATGGGAGGTGATAACCAGCTCTGAATCACACAGATGTCGACAGGATATCTCTACTTGGATGTCTTCAGAACATCTCAGTCTGGTGTTGGTCTGAATCCTATTCCTGTCTGAATAACACGAGTCTCTCAGGCTAGAAATGTACTACAATCTTCTCCAATCTCTCAGCTGGTTCTTTCATCTCCGTCCCTCCATTCATTCTGAAATCTAACTGAGGCTTCCTATTCCTAAAACACTGCTTTGGTTGGGTTACCTCTCCTGCTCAAACCCACCATTCCCTACTAAGGACTGCATTCACCCCATCCCAACCCCTCCCATCCATCAGGACTCCCCTGTGCCCTCTGCCTACACATCGCACCCATTCCTACCTCTCACCCTGAACTACCTTCCTCTGTCCCTCCACTTAGGAGTGAACCATAGAATGTACCACTCTAAAAGGAATTGTTTTTTTTATTTATCTATCTCCAAACCAGACTGGGTTTCTTGAGGGCAGAACCTGTGCCTATCAACAATCACCTACAGTAGCCCCCCCTTATCCTTGGTTTCACTTTCCTCGGTCAGGTACCTGCTGACAGAAAACACCAAATGCAAAGCTCCAGAAATAAGCAATTTCTAAGTTTTAAACTGACCGCCGTTCTGAACAGCTGATGCACTCTCCCATCCACCGGCTCCGCCCCACCCTGTCTAGAACACCCAGGCTGTGTAGACTGCCCACCCATCAGAGAGGAAAAAACAGTCCCGTGGATCCTTGAACAGCAGGGGTTTGAATTGTGCAGGTCCACTTATCGGCAGATTTTTTTCAATAAATATGTACTAGAGCACCAGGGGATACCCAGGAAGTTGGATCCGCAGATGTGGAGCCCTGGAAATGGAGGACCGGCTGTAAAGTTACACACAGATTTTCTCTTGTGGGGGGTCAGCACCCCTTCCTCCCCGGCGTACATACATACAGGGTACCATCCTGCACTTGGTTTCAGCGTCCACTCGGATAAGGGTGGACTGCTGTGGAGTTTAGCACAGACGTACAAGCTGCCATTGGGCATTCAGCAGTGGCTGTAAATTAACCTAATAAGAACCCCAGCCAAAATAGATATACATATAAGAGCACGTGCAAATGATGACATAATATTCAAATGTCAAAAACTTTACTTTCAACGTGTATTAAATGAAATAGGAAAATGATTACAAAGGGAAAAAATCAGGAAGCAAAGTGTATGATACTAACTTTATACATATAGTCTTTATACATACATATAAACTCATATAAGGAACAATTAAAGAAAAAAAAACCTGAACGGAATACACCTAAACAGTGGCAGTGTTTACCTCTGTGCAGCCTGACTTTAGGCTGTTGCCACCTTTTCTTCAGACCCCATCTGCCACGCTGCTTTACAAGGAGAAGCAGCGCAGCACAGCACAGCACAGCACAGCACAGCACAGCACAGCGAGAGGCACACAGCAGGAAGTCAGGCACGCGCGCGCCACCTGACCCCTGGGCTTCACACACGCCAGCTCCGCCGTGCACCACTGTGTGGCCCTGGGCCGCGCCTCGCTTCCCCATCTCTGTACAGTCCAGACAGGGATAAGGTACCTATCTCCTGAGCTCTTCTGAGGACTCCTCACGAGTAATACGTCAGGAGAACTTAGAGCAGTGCCTGGCTTGGCGTGAACTCCATCATGAGTCGTGGGAGCTAGGATGCCGCCTTTTTCCGCCTGCTGCTGCTGTCACTGTGACCATCCCCAGTATTACAACTGTCCCTGGAAACGACTCACCACTGCATAACTGTTCACGTGACTTAAAAAAAAAAATAACACCAAGTACTGGTAAGGACGGGAAGCAACGAGAACTCAGACATTGCTGTTTGGGAGCAAAGCGGTGGGGCCACTTTGGCAAACAGCTTGGCAGTTTCTTTCCAAGTTAGACACTCATTACCACATGATTCAGATGCCCCACTCCTAGGAATATAACCAAGAGAAATGAAAAACTATGCTCACACAAAAATGTGTGTGCTAATGTTTATGGTGGCTTGATTCATTATTGCCAAAAACTGTAAATAATCATAATGTCCTGCAAACGGTGAACAGATAAGCTGTGGGACATCCACACGTGGGCCTCCCTCAGCAATAAAGACCAATGCACCACAGTCACGTGGCAAGGTGGACGCGCCTCAACACAGCACAGCAAGCAAAAGCAACAGGTTCAAAAGGCTCCATACGCACGCCTGTCTATACTATATGGCACCTCAGCTACAGGAACAGGAAACTGAGGGAGGGCTGCCGAGGGCTGGGGCTGGGAGGAGGAGCCAGCCACAAGGAGCACACAGAGACCTCGGGGGAATGCAGAGGCTCCGCCTCATGACAGGGTGGTGGCTAAACAACTGTGTGCACTTGTCACAGTCACAGGACTACATTTTTAAAAGGTGAATTTTACTGTCTATAAAGTATACTTTAACTCAAAAACATGTAAAAATAAGCAAGGACTTAATTTTAATTTACCAAGACCTGTCCAACCCTCTACCTTTATCAGAACTGTGCTTCAACTACACACAACTGCAGCTTGGCTATTACAGGTAAAATACTCACAGAGAATTCCAAAGCCCAAACAATAGTATATAGCTACCCTACAGGACTTTAAGAACGGGGAACAAAACTTTGGCTAGGGAACAAATAAAAGTCACCTGCATCTGTACTGCCCCAACCCAACTCACCCCCCAAAAAACCACCATAAAAATAAGTCTAATTCCCAAATCTGGCTTTGAGGTCAGATCATGAGACAAATACTCTTAAGGCAAGTGGCCAGCTGGCCACATGGTCTGATGCATCCTATTAACCAATGTGAAGAGGTGAACTACCAGCATGACGCAGGATGGCTGCTCTAGACCCACAGTAAGAAAGATGCCAACAGGACTGTCTTAATCCTAGACTGCCTTGCGCCCTAACACTGAGCAAAATTCACTAACATACAAGGTAAGTCACTGCACACATGGACCTGTAAGACAAATGAATAATGAACTTGGAATAAAACAGAAAAGGTTAAGAATACAAGTTTTATTCTAGTTATAAAATAAATAAGTCAACAGAAACCAACTCACAGACTTAGAGAATGAACTTATGGTTACTGGGGGGAAGGGTGGGGAGAAGGGCTGGTCAGGGAGTGTGGGACTGACGTGCGCACGGCTATACTGAAAATGGACAGCCAACAACAGGGACTTACTGAATAGCACAGGCAATTCTGCTCAAAAACATGACAACCTAAATGGGAAAAGAATTTTAAAAGGAGTGGATACATGTATAACTGAATCATTTTGCTGTACACCTGGAAATATCACAACACTGTTAATCAAATATACTCCAATATAAAATAAAAAGTTAAAAAAATAAATAAAACGTCATGCAGATGTAATGTACAGCATGGTGGTTACAGTCAATAATATTGTAGTGCATATTTGGAAGTTGCCAAGAAAGTGTATCTTAAAAGTTCTCATCACAGGGAAAAAAAGAACTTTGCATGGTGACTAGATTTACTGCAGTGATCATTCCACAGTGCACACAAATACTGAAGCAGATGCTGTGCACCTGAAACTAATATAATGTTAAATGTCAGTTACACCCCAATTGAAAAAAGAATACGCGTTCTATTTTACAAGTTGGCACACATACATGCTATCTGGAACTGAACTGAACACGTAAACCTCAGTGTTCTTCTGTCTCACTCTGAATACAAACTGCTCTGCCTTCTTCCTTCCCTCATCTATCCCTACCTCCACCTCTCTTCCAGGGAAACAGATAATTTTCATTTCCCTGAGGATACAGGGTCAGACCGAGGCAGCTCTAGAATGACAGAGGCTACTGGGAGTTGGACTCCAGTCTGGGGTGACCCTGAGGGTCCAAACTTGGACTCTGAGACTGTTAAGAAACCAACGTGAATTTGAGTCAAGCACAGTACCATTCTAGTCTCCTAGGTATCCATCCAAATGAAGACTGATCAGACGGGTCTAGAGTCCAGATCCACGTGGACTGACATCAATGTCCTCCCTATACCCGCACACACACAAGCGCCGATGCAATACATTCTGCAGGAAGAGCAGGCACTCATTTTAACAAATCCCAGGAAACCTCCTCTCCAAAAGCAAGCAGTTGCCTCTCAGCAGCCCGATAATTTGGTAGAAGCATTCTAAGAGCCTGTATCTGGACCCAGAGCTCACAAGATCGTAATGCTAAAGATACAAGATAGGTGCTAATGATCGACCTTACAAAATAAATAAAATTTTAAAAGTACCAGCCCACACAGAATTATCAGCCCACACTTCATGCCCTATACTATATACACACAAATGAAATAGGACTTCCTCGTGTGTGGGAAGACATTCGGGAACCTTTTTGAAACCTTGAAAATGTTGAAGTATGTGGGCCGAGCGATGGGATTCAGAATGTCCTGCTTGAGCAGTGGAGGAGCTGAGGGTGCCGGGCGTGGAGACTAATATCACCCTGTTTGGTCCTGAAGGATGGCTGGTTAGCCAAAGACGGGTAAGATTCCTCAGAGGAGGAACAACCTAAGACAGGCACAGCCGCAGAGGGGCCAACAGGGGTGGTGCATAGAACCTTCCTTATATCACCGTGTTTGGCCCTGGAGGATGACTGGTTAGCCAGAGACGGGTAAGATTCCTCAAGGGAGGAACAACCTAAGACAGGCACAGTCGCAGAGGGGCCAACACGGGTGGGGCACAGACCCCCAATATCTGAGAGAGGTCTCCTGCCCCCAGGGCTGTTTTGCTCTCCACACCCAGCTCAAATCCACACCTGCTCAGCTCGGACCCAGGAGGCAAACAAGGATCATTGCCCCAGTCATGTGAGGCCTTTGATTGTTTATGAGTGTAACCTGAGAATGTTAGCCCACGAACTCAATAAAAGCAACCTGGGATGAGTCAGCAGGGCTCTTGATCCGAGAGGTCTTGAGCCCCCCCCCCCCCCCCCCCCCCACTTTTCTCTTCAGTCTGTGTCTGTGTCTTCTTCAAGCTTGCGGCACCCGTCACTCACCTCGAGTCGCCGAGCTGGTCTCGGCACTCGTGCTCCCAAGGGTTATAAAATCAAATCCGATAGATCGTATCTAGTCGCCCTTTCCATTGACAGCTCTGCATACACGCCAAATCTTAACTTATTTGCCCAAGTTTGGTTAGTCTGCATCCCTTTCCCATGCCTTCATCAGAGTAGGTCTAACCCTGAGACACTTCTTATCCCAGCTTATTTCAAGCATTATTTTTTTTTCTTTTTTCTTTTCCTTAGGGATCTTCCCAGACCAGGGCTCGAACCCGTGCCCCCTGCATTGGCAGGCGGATTCTTAACCACTGTGCCACCAGGGAAGCCCTCAAGCATTATTAACAGGCCCCCTGGAGCTTATCTTTGACTCAAGCACCTCATGGCAGAAGCAAAGGCTGCCAAGAAAGAAAGGTCTCTAAAGTCAAAAGTAGCATCAAGGCAACACAACCTGAAGTGCCAAACATCTACTGTAACCTTGTTGGAAAAGAAAAATCATCCCCCCAGCATCTTCTGGGGGTTTCTTCCAACGTGCCCAGATAATAGGCCACAGCCGGTCAAAAGGCTGTGGCCAAATAAGAGAGAATGCAGGGTCATCCTGATAATTCACGTCACACTTGCAGAGCAGACGGGTACTCAACAAAGTCATCCAGGTGAGTGCACCACTCTTCACTTCACGGAGAACAAGCAGTCCTTCACTCCATGGCTGTTCAGCCACTGGCGGCTCCAGCCTCACATTTCGAACATAACCTTCTATGTAGCTTAAGAGGTCTTCAGACCTCAGAGAAACCTACTGTAACTGAGGAAACTGACTTGTAAAAAGAGTTTCTGAGCCAATAAAGGCCCCCTGTCTTGATCCAAACAGAGAGACGGTCTTTAAACATAAGATTTGTTTGACCTCAAATCTTCAAGCAGCTTAATCTGTAGCTGAATTTTCTAGTATTGAGTATACCTGGTCAACTCAACGCACCACCAGTCCTGTAAATATGGAGGAATGCCATACCGCATGTGCAGGTGTTTCAAAAAAAATTCCACAGCTGTCATCTCCTTTCCCTCCGACTTCAGGAGATTACAGAATGTGAAGAGAATATTAACCGAGAGAAGTTGCACTTCACAATCTGGGGTGGTAATTAAGAGAGAAAGAAAGACACCAAGGGGATCGGTCTCAGGAAAAGGGGTCAGAAAAGTGGTTTCCTACTGTGGGAAGGAGAACTACCAGGAGTGACTCCAAACTAGGTGCTTTTTTCAGGCATTGTTAAAATGTGTGTAGTAAGGGCTGGACTCAGCTAGCAGAGTCACCTTAAAAGAAACAGGGCTACTGAGTTATACTCAGAAAACTGTGCTTCAATAAAGAACACAAGGACTAGGAACAAGTTTCTATTTCTCTAGCCTCTAGGATCCCTTCAAGTGGTTTCTTTCAGAATCGAGACCTCAATGTCCTTATCATCCCAAATACTTCTTAAAAGTAAAAATTCATCCTCTCAAAGAGCCCAGAAATTTAAAATAATGCATGTGGCCCTCTTGAAACGGAGCAGGACCCTATGGTCTATGCCCCCCAAAGTCCTCAGCCTGCATTTTGTGTGTGCAAAAACTTGAGCCAAAGAATAAGTTTAATCAGAGAAGTGAGAAAGTACAGAAGCAAAAGAAAACATTCAAAGGAGACCAAATAAGTTTAGTCATTAAGCATAATCAAGGACCCCTAGTTCCTCCTTAAGGGCTATAGATAATATTCTGAGCCATGACCTTTGAGCTGTTTTGTAGATACTGAAGCCCCCACCAGGAGGAAGACGTTAACTACATGATGACCAGGCTGTAGCCATGACAAGAGCTGCCACAATTCCTAGAACCGGCCTCGAGAAATGGAAACAAACTGACCCTGGAGCTAAAGATTAACTGTACCTAAAACAATCAAGATGACGCTGGTCAGACCGCCGATGACCAATTTCAACATGCCTGTCAGAGCTGACTGTGCTGTTTCGGCATGTAGCCTACAAAAACTCTGGCCCACTGACTGTCAGTGCGGGGGAGTCAGCCTTTCGACAGGTGTCTGCCCCTACCCCCTCCCTCCCGCCGGCATCCAAACTCAAGAAAACCTTCCACACAACTTGCTTCTTTATTGGCTTCTGAGCAAGAAGCAGCTGGACCCCACTTTCGGTTACACTCTTAGTGTCCACCTTATTTACATTCAGCTCCTCCCTAGGTGAGATACACAGCTCTGGGGTTTAAACCTGAAAAATCCACGCCTAAGGGCAATTCCTCTCCCTTTGAATCTCTCACAAACAACAACGTCTGAGCTTCGGATGCCTCATCTGTAAAACGGTTACTATAACAACACCACCTGCCGCAGCTACTTCAAAGGATCACTGCTGAGATTCACATGCCGTAAGACGTACAAAATAATTTTTAAACAGCAAAAGACTCTACAGATGTTGGTTGCTACCTTAGGTGGGGCACTGTCATGAACATGAAAAAACAGATACAACAGGGTGAAAAGAAGCTTCTTTTACCCCAAGAGAAAAAGGACTGCCAACGCGGTGAGGACGAAGCTGAAGGCACGGGCCGGCACGTTCAGGGAAGTGCAGGACGCGAACCTGAGCTATCGCTTACAAGCGGGTTCTCACGCCAACGCCCACCGCGCACAGACAGCAGAAGGCAAGCGAGATCACGAGTGGGCGCGCAGCTCCGGGCGCACCGAGACAGCCGCCGGCGCTCCGCGTGGGGCCCGCCGGGACGCGCGCCCGCCGCGCGGTTGCATAAGACGGGCGAGGCGACGGCGCGCCGCAGGCACGGAGCTGTCAAGCTGCCCGCCGTCCGCGCGCTGCGGCCCGACCGCGGGCGCGCCCTGTCCGCGGGGGGCCGGGGGCGTTGGGGGCAGGAAAGGAAGGAAGGAACCGAAAGGAAGGCCCTCCCGCGAGCCCCGAGCCCGCCAGCTGCGCCCGCGGGCGGCTTCTCCGCCGGCCGTCGCGCGCCCGCCCTCGAGAGTCGAGAGCCGGCTTCCGAGAGCGCGGCGGGCCCCGCGGCCGCCGGCCCCGCGCGCCCACCTGGTGCAGGGCGGTCAGGCCGTCCACGGTGGCCGTGTCCACGTCGGCGCCGCGGGCCAGGAGCCGCCTCACCTCGTCGGCGTCGCCGCTGGAGCAGGCGGCCAGGAACACCGCGCCGTCCTCGAAGCGGACCCGCGGGCCCCCGCGCCGAGCCTGCGGCGGCCGCCCCGCGCCCGGCCGCTCGGCGGGCTCCTGCTCCGTCAGCGAGCCCCGCCAGCGCCGCAGCTGGTCGGCCCGCCGCGCCCGCGCCGACTCGGCCCGCTTCCCGCCCAGGTGCTCCAGCTCCGCCATCGCCGCCGCCGCTCCGGGCCCCGCCGCCGCCGCCTCAGCCGGGAGCGGAGGGCGGAGACCCGCTCGCAGCCATCTTTACTGCTCCGCCGCCCGCACGCCCCGCGGCCTCAGCACGCAGGCGCGGCGGCGCCCCGGGGCACCACGGGACTTGTAGTAGAAGAGCCGAGCGCCCCCCACCCCGCGGGCGCGCCTGCGCCCGTCGGGAACTACAAGTTCCTGGATGCGTCGGGAGAGAGGCGCTGCCCGGGGGGCTGCCCGCTGGGCCACGGACGCCAGGGGTCACCTCTGCCGCGAAGCGGGAGCTGTCCCCGGCCCGAGTCACCTCCGTGGGCGTGTTGAGAGGCGTAGTTCATTCTTGTTCTGACTGCCAGCTAACCTCGGCTCCCTAATCACCACGTCAGTCTCTTGAAATGGAAAAAGGGGTAATCACCCCTACTTCTGTTGCGGAAAACTGGACGGCGAGTACCCGAAGCTCTCAAAACCGTGCCCTGCCTGTGAATCCAGCTTTGCTAACGTTGGAATTGAGGACGCGTTAACACGTAGCCCTGAGAGGATCTCGGGGAGCATTCAAGTTCGAGTCTTGTCCCAAGTTCCTTGACTTCTCCGAGCCAGACTCCCTGTGTCTAAGATGGGAGTAATAGTACCTCAGGGAATTCCCTGCAGGTCCAGCGGTTAGAACTCCACGCTTTCACTGCCCAGTGCGTGGCTTCGGTCCCTGGTCCGGGAACTAAGATCCCACAAGTCCCCGCTCAGCCAAAAAAGTTTTCAAAACTTAAACTTAAAAAAAAAAAATCGCACAGGGTGGTCCTGTGGCGAGAATACATGCAAGGATACCAAGCACTATCTCTGTGCGTCTATCAGTTCACAGTAAAGGTTAATTTCGCTTCTTTCCCTCACCTCTTCTTCTACCCTTTTTATGGATCTTATATTCTTGGGAGACAGAATGAATGTCTTGTCTTCCATGATTTTTTTCCCCGAAAGCTACAAAAAAATACTATGGAGGAAACACAATATCGTAAGTCAAACATAGTTCAATTTAAAAAAAATACTGTGCGCATACTAAATTCCTAAGGCAGCACGTAGGCCATTTTCCCATTCACAGTGAACTTATTAAAACCTGTCAGATTGACCTAGTAACTGCACCCCCCAAGGGCTTCAGCCCCGACAAAACATAACTGTGTTTTCCATAATGAGAGAACATATACAATTATTAGATTCTTTAAACTTTCCTGTATGTTTGAAGTTTTTCATTTTTAAAAAATGTTGCAAAAATGATTAGGTCATTGTAAAGGGAAACTTTACTATATTCTATCATGTGCCTCGATTTCCCCTGAGACAAGCCGAAAATCAAATGAAAAGGGACATACAAGTGTAAACTATTATGTCTAATGATACTATGTCTATCCACATATGTTTAATTACGTATCCTTAAGTTCTTTATGAATACTGATTAGGTCCTGCATCATCTGTGTGAACCGCGAACAACAATGTGCATACAAATAAGAGCTGTGACGCTGCATACTTTATACAGCCAATTCTCCTTGCATGTCACCACAGAACCTGTCATGCTTCATCTATTAGAATCAAAAATTCTGTATGAGATTTACTTTGTAACTTATCAACATGGAACCTCTTCTCATTCCAACTCAGCCTCTTGCTGATAATGAAAATTGCCCACAAGCTCTCAAATAGAACTGTCCCAATAGAATATAAGAAATATCAATATTCAACCAGATAGGAAATAATACTCAACTAGAAACCTAACCCTCTTCAAGAAACCATTATTAGCTGAACTCTGCCAGCCTGGCAAGGAAACCAAAAAGTAAGAGAAGGGCAAGTTTTTAGCAAATTGCTGAAATCTCAGGAAACAGATCTCTGACAGCAATCCACGTGCACCACTTTATTATGATCCTGGTACACGATATCGGCTCAAAAAAGTATGTATAATTGGACCATATATTTTACATACTGGTTTTCTCATAAGGATTTTTTAAACTAGGGTAAAATTTTCATGGATCAATGTTATATTTCTTCTGGCCGTATTCTTTTTTGCATTCAGAATAAGGAAAGAAATATCTGGTTCCAGTTGTAAAAATAGGCTAAAGTTGGCCAAGTCCAAGTTAAATCCTACTTTCCCAAGAGGTATGAACTTAAATTTCAATAGGAAGAATTCAGTCTCAATACTAGGAATTTCCAGGGAATACTTCCTTACTGTATCTATTTTACTTGCTTTTTTCCTGAGGTAGTAAGAGTATGATACTCTCTTTGGAGATTTTAAAGAAAAATGTAAGTAGCTAAGTTCCTTACATAATTTAAGTGCATACCTACCTGGAAGGAGATGAATGTATCTTCCAGCAATGTGATTATGGAATGCAGTGATAATTATTATAATTTTTATAATTAAATTATAAAATTTTAACTAGCTCAGTGAAAAATAAGTAATGCCACACAGAAAAAAAATCTGTGTATATGATTTGAAAAGTTTTTCAAACTTAAAATCATTTAATTTTTTTTTCTGAAACATCTTCCCCCAACCAGGGCTCTCTGAGAGTAAACACCCAATAAACTTATATGACTGTTTACTACCATTAGACAAACATGATAGTTTAGATTTCCTAAATAGTATACAGAAAAACTATTTCATATGCAAATGAATAAATCCTGACAAATAATCCTGTGTATAAACAAAACATAATTTTTGTAATTTCTTCTTCCAATTTTATTGAGAGATAATTGACACAAAGCACCATATAAATGTAAGGTGTGCAGCCTAACGAGTTGACTTACACACAGCATGAGATGACCACAGAAAGCTTGGCAACCGTCCCTCACCTCATGTAGATGCAAAAGAAAAGGAAAATAAAAAATACATTTGGTGATGAGAACTCCTTGGATTCACTCTCTTAACTGTCACGTATAACATGCAGCGGCGCTCGTTACCTTTACCCTTCTGGGCATCACATCCCTAGCACTTATTATCTTACACCTGGAATTTGCGCCTTTTGACCACCTTCATCCAACTCCCCCGCCTCTGGCAACCACAAATCTGTTCTCTTTTTCTATAAAGTTTTTTTGTTTGTTGAAGTATAATCAACCTATAAACTATGTCAGTCCCTGGCACACAGCATAGTGATTTGGTAGTTACACATTACAAAACCCACAATCTTTGCACTTTTAAATGTACTTTGCTGTACGGCAGAAACTAACACAACATTGTAAAGCGCTTATACTCGGATAAAGAGCTGGAAAAAAAATGCACCAAGCGCGCCAGCTATGATGCACATACACTGTTGTATAAAGCGAGGTAACTCTTATTAAATGACAACTTCCCATATACTTAAAAAATAAACTACAAATTAGAATACTCCCTTTTTAAAGCCATGACAGCTCTGCACAGCTTAGGAACATCTTTCCGCCTGGCCTGCGTCCCCAGCAGTTCACATGCCTCCCTCTGGCGGCCACGCAGACGCCGCACGCACGGCCCACGGAGTCCTTTCTTTCGCTTTGGTCCAGTTCCCTCGGCGCGGTTGGCAAAACCACAGGCCTTCGCTTGCTTGATCCCCGCAGACGCAGCACGGCGCCTGGCTTTTCCCGGGGACATTTTAAAGACTCGGTTCTCAGGAAACCGCCCGAGGAAGTCATCGCCGTCGGTCCCCGAGACAGACGTGCACTTGCGCGGCCGCGGCGGAAGGGAGCGAGACGGGAGCGTTGGGAGCAGGACAAGCGGCCCCCCAGCGCTGCGGCGGAAAGCCCGGCCCGCAGCGGGCGGACGCCGGCGGTGCGCGCAGGCCCGGCAGCTGCCTGGACGCGACGGCAGCCCGACGCGAGGCCCGGGGGCGCCGCGCCCCGTCCTGGACGGCGCGGCCCTGCGGGGCAGAGAGGACGGCTGCTCCACGCCGACCCGGGCCGGCCGCAGAAGCCCCTCGGCGGCCCGACTGCCCCGGGCGGCAGGCTGACGGGGACCGGCCGCTGCTCCCGCGCCCGGAGCGGGAGGCGAGGACGGGTGCGGCCCCCGGCCGGCAGCGCGCTCCGGGCACGGCGGACGCTCCCCGCGCCCCGCGGCGGAACCCGGCTCCCGAGCTCCCGTTCCGCGGGCCCCGGGGAACTCCCGCGGCGCCGCCCGCGGGTCCGGCTGTCCTGGAGCGCGGGAAGGCGTGACCGCAGCCCCGCCTCGGGATCGCGTCCCACCGGCCCCTCCCACCGCGCCCCGCGCGCAGACTGGCGGAGCCGGACCGGCGACCGTCCCCGCGCGCCGGTTCAAAGCGCGTGGGCGGAGCCCGCTCGGAGCCCGGCCAATCGGAGGCCGCGCTCCTCCCCGGGCGGCGCTCCGGACCAATCACATCCCGGCGGGCGGGAGGCGGGGCGACGCGGCCGCCCGGCTCGCGCAGGCGTGCTGCGGGCTGGTGGGCGCCGCCGCGCTGTGAGGGGCATCGGCGCAGGTGAGCACGCGGGTCCCGCGGGTCCTCGGCCGGGAGGTTGCCCGCGGGGGTCCGCGGGGTGTCGGGGGCGGGGGTGGTCTGCCTGACGGGGGAGCGTCCCTTCTCCGACTGTCGCCCGCTAGACGGAGGCGCTGGGTGTCTGGACCGCCGCGGCGGGAGCGCGCCCGTGGGCCTGGCCGCAGGCCGCCCGGCCCCGCCGGCCCCCGCCCCGGCGCTGGCGCGCGTGCGCTCTGCTGCCCTGGCCTCGGGGCCCGCTTGCGGAGAGCGGGCGGCGAGGACCCGCCTAGGAAAGCGGCGGGTGAGCCCCGAGCAAGGCCCCTGCGCCCGGAGATGGCGGCCTCCGGCGCGCGGCCGAGGGAGCGCGGAATGCCCTCCGTGCGCCTCCCCTGCCGGCAGTGCCGCTGACCCTGTCGGAGCGTTTCCCGGTGTGTTCCGGAGACCGGAGGGAGGCACGGCGAGGAGCCCGCCCTGACGCGGCCGGCGCGCGGGCTGAGTCGCCCCCGAGCAGGGCCCTGGGGGGAGCGCGGCGGCCGCGCTCTGCCTGCCGTCCGTGCCCACCCTCGGATCTTCTGACTGTAACTGGTTTTCCAAATAGAAGTAACTTGGGGAGAGAACGTGTGGAACTCAAAACATCTTTACTCTCACTTTACACAGGAATAAGTTGACCGTTTAAGTAACGTTCAGGTCTGTGAGTGAGCGTGGCGTGACCTGTACATCTATCTCAGCCCTGACAAAGCTAGGTGTGCTGCCGAACTGGATTCTTAGACTGCAGAAAACCAGGTCCTGAAAGGCGGTGGCCTCTTCCACACACACGTGGGTGAGGTCACACGGCGTGTCACCTATTTCAGCTAGCATAATGCCTTCAGGGTCCGTTCATCTGGTTGCAAAGGAGAGGACTTCCTCTATTTTATGGCCGAATAGTATAGCACAGCGTCTTTAGCTGTTCCTCCGTGGATGGATGTCGTTGCCGAGTCTTGGCTGTGGTGCATGAGGGTGCAGATATCTTTCCAAGTTAGAGTTCTTTCCTTTGGATGTATTCCCAGAGGTGGAATTGGTGAATCACTTATTTCTTTTTATTGCAGAAGGATATTCTATTGTACGGACGTACCCCGTTTCGTGTATGCATTCTTCAGTTGACAGACATTTGGATCGTTTCCATTTTTTGGCTGTTACGAATAATGCCGCTGTGGCCATTCATGTACAGATTTTTATGAAGACACGTTTTCAGTTCTCTTGATTATATACCTAGGAGTAGGATTACAGGGTTTTAAGTTACTCCTTGTGAACGTTTTGAGGAACTGGCAGACTGTTTTCCAAAGCAGGTGCATTATTTTGCATTTCCACCAGCAACACGTGAGGATTTGTGTCTCCACATCCTCAGCACTTAGGTTCTGCCTTCTTTGGTTGGGGTTACTCTAGTGGTTGTGACGTTGTAGCTCATTGTGGTTTTGATTTGCATTTCCCTAGTGACTAAACACGTTGGGCATCTTTTCACGTGCTTATGGGGTTATTTGTGTATATTCTTTGGAGAAATATCTATTCAGATCCTGTGTCCATTTTTTAATCAGGTTGTCTTTTTCTTATTGAGTTATTTATATATTCTGGATACAAATAAGAACCTTATCAAGTATATGATTTGTGAATGTCTTCTCTCCTACTGTGTATTGTCTCCTCACATTCTTTCTTCATGACGTTCTTGAAGCACAAAGGCATTTACGTTTGATGAAATTCAGTTTACTTTTTCTTTTGTCTCGTGCTCTTGGTGTCAATATGTAAGAAGATTTCGCCCATTGCAAGATCACAAAGGTTTACCTTTTTTTAAACGTGTATTTATTTATTTATTATTTGGTTGTGCTGAGTCTTAGTTGCAGCAGACGTGCTCCTTAGTTGCGGCTCACTGGCTCCTTCGTTGTGGCAGGCGAGCTCCTTAGTTGTGGCTCATAGGTTCCTTAGCTGCGGCTCGCAGGCTCCTTAGTTGCAGTTCACCAGCTTCTCAGTTGTGGCATGTGGGCTTCATAGTTGTGACAGACTGGTTCCTTAGTTGCAGCTCACCGGCTCCTTAGTTGTGGCATGTGAACTCTTAGTTATGGGATGCGTATAGGATCTAGTTCCCTGACCAAGGATCAAACCCAGGCCCCCTGCATTGGGAGCACTGAGTCTTAACCACTGCGCCACAAGGGAAGCCCCAAGATTTACTCTTATGTTTAATTATTTTTCCATTTTATCTCCTTAATTTTTGCCAGATATAGAATTCTAAGCCAACAGTTTTCTCTTTCCATATTTTAAAGATGTTATTCCACTGTCCCCTGGCATGCATGTCTCGGAGCTGTCTTTTTTTCCTTTGTTCCTCTGTACATAATACTTTTTTTTCATCTTGATGCTTTTTAAACTTCTTATCACTGGTTTTCTGCAATTTAATAAGGATGTGTCTTGGTGTTTCCTTCATGTTTCCTATGCTTGTGGCTCCATGAACATCTTGAATCTATGAGTTTATAGTTTTCATCATATTTGAGAACTTATTGGCTGTTAATTTTTCAAATATTTTTTCTCTCCTCTTCACTCCCCAACTCAAGTCTGTTTAATATTATCACTAATATTCTGCTGTTTTTTAGTTTTTCTTTTTTTAGGACATACTTATACTAAAAACTTAGGTTATTTATTTGAATTCAGTTTTAACTGGGCATCCTGTATTTTGTCTGACAACCCTGGTCTGGACTCCCTTGGGACATGGAATTTGCGAGCGCACCATTGGCTCTGTTCTTATGGGGTTTATGCTATTAGAGAAGCTGTCAGGATAGGGTTATGTTACCACAGTTAGAGTACTGGACATTTAGCAGGGTGAGCTGATGTTACATCTTCAGGCTGTTTTTGCTGAAGCTCTTACAGTTGGTCTTAGAAAACTGGGATTTCCCTTGGTCGTTAAGAAATCTTAGTCGAGGGGAAACGAAGACTTTAGAAGCTGGAAATTGGACACAACCTGGCAGACTCATCCAGCTAGATCCACAGACTCTTTTTAAGGGGAAGTAGGACTTTTTTCTATAATAACTTACTGTTCTCATTCTATAAATAATAACATTCTAGAAAATATTTTTAAAAGAAAGTTATTTATTTATAGTCACAGTGATCCAGAAATAACCATTAGTTAATTTTGTCTAATTTTTTTAATCTGTAAAAGTTGAACTAGACGATCTCTAAAGTCCCTTCAGTACTAAACATGTCTGGTGCATAAAACGTACAATTCTGTAATGTACTTATATGACCTTTATGCTGTCTGGTCACTGCCATGGAAGTCCTTGGTTAGGGGTTTACAGTATACACTTTTATCTGCTGTTCTTGTGTGTGGAATGAATAGAATGCTTATTGCCCTTATTCGACAAGAATGTTCTTACTACACGTTGTATCTTTCAACCATTCTTGTTACATAGATCTCTTGTGAAAGTTTAATAATGTAAGGTAATATATAACTTAAGACAGTAACTCATAGAAGGAGCTGGTAGACAACCCCTCTCCATACCACAGATGTGAATGTTGGTCTTTTACATCTCCCTCACCTTGTGTAGGGTGGGCAAAGCTGTGAGGAGCCCTACCTTTCCTACTGCCTACCTCTGGGGCACCCTCTTGGCACTCCATCCTTGTTAAGCTCTTCTGGGCCACAATGAACGTTTTCTTTTAACTTAGGAGATCTTTAGGCTCCTTGGTAGTGGATGGACAGCCTTACATTAAGGACCCTGAAGCCAGCGTTTTCTGTGCCCCACAGGCATTTGACGAGCATCTGATCATTTTTTGACAGTTTTCACACTGTTTGGTTTTGGATTGTGTGTATCAGTGTGTCTTTAAATTCATTACTCATCTGCACTGTCTCGTCTGCTCTTAATCCCATCCAGTATACTTTTAATATCAGACATGGTAGTTTTCATTTCTAGAAGTTTAATTTGTGTCTTTTTTTATATTTTCCATGTTTCTTCTTAACATGCTCTTCTCTTCGTTTTGAACATATGGAATATACTTATGTGGCTGTTAACCATCCCTGTCATTCTTGCTGTTCTGGGTGTGATTTTCTTCATTTTTATCCTGCTTGGGTACCTTCTGTCTCCCTGGGTTGGTAGGTTGTTTTATATATATATATATATATATATATATATATATATATATATATATTTTAATATTTGGAATTTTTCATGCAGTATTTCTTACACTTTGTATAAAATAGTAATAATAATGCCTTGTTGGATTTAAAGAAAACAATAGAATTAAAATAGAGAACAGGATAAGTCTCACGTGAGAGTTGTGGTCAGAGTTGTGTCATTCTAGCGTCTTTGTGTGGTTTGGGAGGAGGCCTACGGTAACTTTAGACTTTGTTGACTTAAATATGCATGTTAAAATCTATGTGGTAATTTTAAAAAGTAATACAAATATGGTTTATAGCTTTCACGCTAGTAGAGGGGAAATGGAATGAGAAAATAAATCAACGCAAAAGAAGAGAAAAAGAAAATTAGAAAAAGGACAAATGGAAAATACAAAACAAGATATAGAAACATATAAACATGTCAGTAATTATGACTGTGGTAGGTTTTTGCAGAGATGGCCATCATTCCTCCCAGCTCAGGCTGTGTGCCTCTTGCAGCGTGCCTTTGCCAGTTTTGCCATCAGAGGTGGAAGAGAGATGAACCACCCCAGCTTAGACCTGCCAGTCCAGTCAGCTGACAATAGAGCCCCCAGATGACTTCACCATGTTAATAATCCCAGACAAGACCAATAGAAGTATTGTTAAGCTGAGCCCAGCTCAAATTGCTGACCCAGAGAATTATAAGCAAATAAAACGGCGGTTGTTTTTGTTCACTAAGTTTTGAGTGGTTTTACGGCAATAGATAACTAATATATTGGTAAATATGAATATATTAAATATACCGATTAAAAGATAAAGACTTAAAGACTGGGTTTAAAAAAATCCAGACGTATACAGGAGGCATATCTAAAGTGTAACGCTATAGAAAGGTTGAAAATAAAAAGATGGAAAATGATGTCTCAGGCAAATACTAACTAGAAGAAAGCTGGAGTAGCTTTAACATGAGACACACTGTAAGAAAAAGGCAGTGCCAGAGAAGAGAGGGTTCTTTGATAGTGGTGAAAACTGTAATTTGCTAGGAACATATAGGAGTTCTAAATTTGTGTATATCTGACAGCTGAGCCTAAAATGTATAAGACAAAAATGGACAAAACTACAAGCAGAAATTGAGATTTCGCATCAGAATGATGTGCTCTTAATGAACATCATTCCCATTACTGACAAATCACAGAGGAGGGAAAGTCAGTCGGGATGCAGCAGATCTGAGCAACACCAGCAGCACAGCTCTCCAGTGGGCGCGTAGAGAACACGGACCCTGTAACTCTGGGGCAGTCTTCCTTGTGAACACGCCTGGGACGTTTATGAACATCGACCACATATTTTGCAGTAAAGCAAGACTCAACACATTTCAGAGGATTTAAAAAGCTACATATTAGAAATCAATAGTAAATACAACTATGAAGCTCCTGCATGTTTGAAAATTGAGAAACTTGTTTCTAAATAAAGAAATTGTAATAGAAGTTAGAAAATATTGAGAATAAGGGAATAAACATTCTACATATCGGGTACTTAGAAAGCAACGTATAGTATTACATGTCACAACTGAAAAGATAACTATACAAATAAATTTAAAACTGAATTCAACAGATAAATTAGTGGAAAAATTTAACTTGTCAAAATTGACTCAAGAAGAAATAGAGGGATTTCCCTGGTGGCACAGTGTTTAAGAATCCGCCTGCCAATGCAGGGGACATGGGTTCAATCCCTGCTCCAGGAAGATCTTACGCGCCGAGGAGCAACTAAGCCCATGCGCCACAACAATGGAGCCTGCGCTCTAGAGCCCGCAAGCACAGCTACTGAAGTCCGTGCACCTAGAGCCCTGCTCAGCAACAAGAGGAGCCACCGCAGTGAGGAGCCCATGCACCGCAGCTTAGAGTAGCCTGCTGCACTCTGCAGCTAGAGAGAGCCTGTGCACAGCAACCAAGACCCAACACAACCAAATAAATTTTTAAAAAAAGATAAAAATATAAAGTACTTGGCAATGAATCTAACAAAAGTCAGGTAAACTCTTTGTAGAGAAAATTATAAAACTATTGAAAAGCATCCAGAAAGTCCTGAACATATTTAATGGTCATGAACTGTAGGACTTGCTACCATAAATATGTCAGTTCTCCCACAAATCGATGTATGGAGTCAGGAATTCCAGTCAAAATCACAGCAGCTTTCTCTGTGTGTTTGTGTCTGTGTGTATTTGTAGACTTACATAAACTGATTCTAAAATTCATATGGGAGAGCAGAGGACCAAGAAATAACCAAGACATTCCTGAAGTAAAAGAACAAGGTGGAAGAACTCACCACATGCCAGGTCTTACTAATAAGCAACAATTAAAGCAGTGAGGTATTGGCTGAAAGATAGTCCAGTTGACCAATGGAACAAATTCAATTCAGTAATCCTTAACAGATCCATACATGTATGGAAACATATGACAACATCAGCAGGGAAAAGATGGACTTTTCAATAAATGGGACTAGGACAATTGGTTTTTCACATGGAGGAAAAAATTCAGACTTGGACCCCCTACTCACACTATACACACAAATTGATTGCTAGTGGATCAAAGACTTAAATGTGAAAATATCTAAGTTTGGGGGTAAGGAAAGTGTTAATACACAAAAGTGTAAGTGTAAAGGGTTTTTAATTGATTACATCAATATTATGTGTTCGTCAAAAAAGTCACGCATGAAGTGCAGAGACGGTGGCGGACTGGGAGGTGGTGTTTGTGACTCACCCGTGGAGGGGGGGGTGGGTAGGGCCGAGAAGGGGGGGCAGGGGGTCTTGTTTCAGATGAGAGAGACATGGAGCATATTTGAATGTTGCTGGGAAGGAGGGAAGATTGGAAATACTAGCGAAAGATGAAATTGACGACTGGACTCTGAAGAGCTGAGAAACACGTGGATTCCAAACTACATGGAGAAAACCCCAGTCCTTGAAGCATTGATTTATAAACCTCCTGTTGGATTGAGTCGCTGTCCTTGCTCTCCCCCACAGCTAGGACTTGACCATGTGTTTCTCTGCTGGGCCCCTGAGGACGTGGTGCTGAGCAGAGCTAGACCCAGGCCCTGCCTCAGGAGTTACGTGTTTCTCAGTGGAGACAGACGTTCATTTAAAGCATGTAGTGTTTCTGTTTGTAGAAAGTTTTGCATTGTTTTGTACTTTATTTTTTAAATGTGTTTGCTTGAATAAATAACTGGAAGGAAATGGAAAAACGTCAGACTCCCTTCTCAGAATAGAGGTTGATATGAGGACCATCTTTGTCCTTCAGTGAATTGAAACCGTGCGCTAAAGGCTGGAGGTGCTGTTGCTGACCCTTCGTGGGTGCCCCTTTCTCCCCAGGGACCTCAGCTGGTGCTGGTTGAGTGCGGCGCTTCTACGCAGGGCCATGCAGAGAGCGTCCCGCCTGAAGAGGGAGCTGAGCCTGCTGGCCGCGGAGCCACCCCCGGGCATCACGTGCTGGCAGGACGGGGACCGAATGGAAGATCTGAGAGCTCGTAGGTGTCTCACCAGGCCTGCCGGGTCATGGCCCTGTCGAAGGTTGTGCTGAAGTTTGAGTGCCTGTGCGTTCTTCTGAAGTAGGGGACAGTTGCAAGGTCACAGTGCCCCGCCATCTTTCTACCTATTTTACCTTCATAAAAGATTTCCGTGACATTTCTTCTTTGGCCTTTTGTTCCGTCTTTGGCTGACCTGTAGCCAAGATCTGGGTATCAGCTCTGAAGCAGTGCCAGTACCCAAGCTCACCTTCTCACATACCTGTGAGGCCAGACAGGAAGCGTGAGTGATCAGAGCGCCGCAGTCCAGCCAGGGCAGAGCTGCAGGTCGTACGCGGTCTGTGGTTGGTGTCGTCCCCCTGTTTTGATCTCCTGTATACTCTGTTTGATACCAGCTTTGGGTACCCTGCTACATTGCCTGAGGACTTGTTAAGCCCAGGGAGAGTTTCTGTCCCAGACCCCGCTTCTCCGTTAGGACCAGACTTCATGAGGTCCATGGGGTGTGGTAATTCTGATTATCCTGTTACCTCTTAACTTTTTCACTCTTTTCTTTTTTTTTTTTCTTTTAAGAGATATTAGGTGGAGCCAACACACCTTATGAAAACGGTGTTTTCAAGCTGGAAATTAACATTCCTGAGAGGTCAGTGTGAATTATATTCTAAATTTCCAGGGTAAAGCACAGTTTCTGGAAGACAGAGCAGTGTAGCAGAGTGTTGAATGCAGGAGTTAAAAGACCTGGATTTTAATCCTAGCCTTATCATGACTTATTGTGACCTTGGGCAAGTAGTTTTATGTCTCTGGAGTTCAATTTCTTTCTCTTAAAACTGGGCTAGGTCACATCTAAGCGTGTCCCCCCCCCCCCCAATCATTGTAGTGATACATAAAATTGACCATTTAAACCATGTTTAAGTGATGGTTCTGTGGCATTCAATGCATTCACGCTGCCATCCACCCCTCCCCCCATCCATCTCCAGAACTTTCTCACCTTCCCAGACTGAAACCCCGCACCCTCCCCCAGCACCTGGCAGCCCCCACTCTTTCTGCCTTTGTGTTAAGGCCCCTTTTAATCCAGGTCTCCTGTAAGGCTCTCATCAGGGGAGCGGTAGTTAGGGTAGCTTGTGGTTGTAGACACCTGTTCACCAGGCCAAGCTTGTGATGAGTCCTGAGAGCAGCAGCTCAGTAATCACGGGGGGCGTCAGTTCTGAGAGGGGGATTTTCCAAGGTCCCTGTCTCACTAAAGAGACATAATAACCAGATGCAGTGTGTAAATCAAAACTGGATCCTGGTTTTCAAAGCTCATCTGCAAAAAAAAAAAATTGGGTGGGGAATTGAAGAAATCTGAGTAGTAGATAGATGATACGGGAAAGTAATTTTTATATTTTTTTCACAGGTATACTGATAGTTTTGCAGCTCTGTAGGAGAGGGACCTTATTCTTAGGAGATACATGCTAAAGTATTTAGAGGGTGAAGGGGCTTGATCCAGGTGGCGGGTGTAAGAGGGTTTTCCATTCTTTAATTGTTATGATAAAAATTTGGGGATAGCAAACGTTTGCCTCTCAAAGGCTGTCATCCTAAGTAGTCACTGGCGGCTGTTTATAATATAAGAAGCAACATTTTAGTAAATCTTCCCTGTTCTCCTGTGCTTTCAAAGGTACCCATTTGAACCTCCTCAGATCCGATTTCTGACTCCAATCTATCATCCCAACATCGATTCCGCTGGAAGGATTTGTTTAGATGTTCTCAAATTGCCACCAAAAGTAAGTGGTGGGGGCAGGGTCAACCTTGCGGCCTTCCGTGGTCCTCGTCTGTAAACCCTGTGTTAGAGAAGCACGTTCTTGGAGCCATTGTCTGTGTCTCTGTCTGTCTAGGGCGCCTGGAGACCGGCCCTCAACATCGCGACCCTGCTGACTTCTGTTCAGCAGCTCATGGCCGAGCCAAACCCCGACGACCCGCTCATGGCTGACATCGTAAGCGCCCCCCCAGCAGCCCCCCGGGCCCCGCACGCGGCCTGCTTTCCCCAAGTCCCACGCTCCGTTGGGGAGGGTCACGTAGCAGCTGGAGCTTCGTTACCGAGTTCTTTCTCTCTCCATTGACTCTCCGCTTCATCTTAGTCCTCAGAGTTTAAATATAACAAGCCAGTCTTCCTCAGGAATGCCCAGCAGTGGACAGAGAAGCACGCGAGACAGAAGGTAGGCTGTTTGCGCAGCTCCGACGTCGCTCCTGTCGTCCGTCCATTAGGTCTGAACGTGTCTCTGTGCCTGTCAGTGTCGTGTGAGATTCGCCAAGCTCGTACTGTACCCTGGGGTGGCCAGGCGCTCTTCTCCTGCCGCAGCCTTCTGCATGGTTATTCGGCAGCGCAGGGCAGCCGAGGCCTCTGGTTTCGCCCAGGAGCTCTTTGCAGGAACCGGGAGGGGGAGGAGGGGTGTGGGCGGGAGGGGGAGTGGATGTGAAGGAAGGGAGGAGAACTGTCCCCAGTTTACAATGATCGTTCCCCCATGTAACAAAAGACAGACTTCAGGAGCGGAGGTGAGCACGTGGTTCTCGCGGAGGTGTCCCGTCCTTCAGCTTGAGTTGCCGTGTCACTTGAGAAAGGAGCTCAGTGGCACAGAGGACTGGGGAAGCTGTTTCTGGGGAGAATGTCCTGCCCCGGAGGCGACAAAGAAGGACCTGGGAGGATATTCGGTGTGGGCCCTGTGCTTTACCCCACCTGCTCCTTTTTAGGCTGAAGAAGAAGAGGCACCTGATAACCCCCCAGAGGCGGGCAGCGAGGCGGGCAGCGAGGCGGGCAGCGCCGCACAGAAAAGGAAAGCCCGGCAGCTGGGGGGCGTGGACAAGAAATTTTGCCCTGATGTTTCGGGGGGTGGTTGTCCTGGTCTGTCTTAGTTAATACATTCTTTGCCAGGATGGTCCAATTTGCCTACATTCCTGAGATGTGTTTCTTTGTATTTGATGACATTATCATTTTTGTATCCTATGAAATAGACCTTATATATTTATCCGTTCTGCTTTACATTGATTCTCTGAGTGTAGTTGGTTTTATTTAGCTCGTACATACATATTTCAAAACGTGTAAACCTGAAAAATAAATAATCATTTAGTGTTGAATATGTGTGTATCCCGAATGCGTGTCTGGGAGCAGACTGGCCGGAGAGCTGAACAGTAAGTGTTAAAATGTTTGGAGTTGTCGTCCTTTATCTTGTCGACTCACTCAGGACACTGAGTGATGGATGTGGGGGTCAGATAGCCTTAGAGACAATTCGGTGACCACCACGCTTCCGGGATTCTAGGTGTTCAGGAGTCTCAGCGCAATGTAGGGATGAGGTAATTACCCTTCTGTTAATGTTTCTTGCAGCTTTCACTTCTGTCACTTTCACAGCTGTGGTATAATTTTCATTTGTTTAACAAATACTTACTGAACACCTGCTGTGTGCCAAGTGTCTTAGAATATAATGGTGAGAAAATCAGGCATGGGCTTAACCAGATTTACACAGATTTTCACAATCCCTTTCTGTCCCTTCATTTCATGGCAAGTACTAAGGTGCCAAGCTCAAATCCCTGCTCGTGACTACAGTACACTCGGGCCTGTCCTTATGATTCTGTTTAGATCATCTGTTTAGAAGACAGATTTGGGCAGAAATCAGCTGAAGTGGAACGAGGTGCCGACAGAGCAGACGGGGCCGCCTGGGCAGGGAAGGAGACCACCGTGTCCTGCCTGTGTCCTGGCCAGGTGGTCCTGTACCGGGCTGGGCACTGTGTGCACAGAGTGCATCTCGTGAGCAAGCAGCTTCCCTTCATCCACCACAGAAGCGCCCGCACTCAGCACACCTGCCGTAGAACACGCGTGGTGGGACAGACGACGCGTCAGCCGGAACGTAAATTTCCTTTGTGTCCCGCACTTCATACATTTCCAAATTCTACAGAATTCTTGAACCCATTTCTCAAAATCAGCTATTGTTCTCTTGTTAAAGCCCAGGAGTTAATATTGTTCCAGGCTTGTCTCCTATAATTGGGCACATTTCAATCAGATTTGGGGTCTCTAGATGCTGTCAGTTGTGGGTGACAGCCACCTGGCTGGCAGTAACAGCCGGCGTCGGGGCTGGGGCGGGGTCCGCAGGGGTGTTCAGAGGCTCCGCCAACATGTGCCACCCGCCCTCACAGGCCCCCCTCAACTGCTCCCCCCGCTGGAGTGACCACGAGCAGCCGTCTGGGGGCACAGGTTTTCTGTGCACGTTCAGCGGCCGTGGAACAAACAGCCACTATGGCAGGGAGACGCCACGTACTAACAGCGCTGATGGGGGTGCACGCCACGTGTGACGTGAGGTGGACTTAGGGGTCACTGTGGGAAAGGAAAGCCCCTTCCACAGCCGGCCACCACCAGGTCTCCCCTGCACTGCCGTCACGGCTGGCGCCTTGTCCCCTGGCCTCCAGCCTTGACCCTCTGCAGCCCATACTCCTCACAGCAGCAAGAACATCTTCAGATGATGTAAAAGCCAGATTGTACCTCCTCCTAAAACCCAGTGCCTTCCCTCTGCCTTCCCCCCAAACCCCCCCCCCGGCCCGGCGAGCTTCACACCCCCCCACCCCCAACTATAAGCCGTGCCAGCCCCTCCAACCTGTGCTGTCCGCGCTGCCTCTACGCGGACCGCCACGGTCTCGGCCCACGTAGCTGCCCCAGGAGCCCCTTGTACGCCCCCTCTGAAGGAGCCACAGCTGTTACCTGGTGGACCTCTTGGCTCTGTACCCACCTGCCAGTGTGCCCACTCCAGGTGCTGGGATGGAGTGGCTACAAGGACCTTTGCTCTTATTGCAAGAAACACCAAAGCCGGGAGTTATCGGAAGCCATCCCTCCATCTCTGAGTTAACGAGAACAGCAGTGAGAAAAGGGGATGAGGAAGCCCAGCCCAGGGAAGGATGGGAAAGCATTAAGGGCATGAACACGTGTCCAGGAGACCCTGGCCCGGGCCAGGCAGTGCTGCCCAGCAATTGGGTGCCCCCAGAGCCCTGCTCAACCTCTCCACGCTTTGGGTTTGTCCTGTGAGGCGGGGATGTTCGTGGGGACTGACGGACGCTGCAAGCAGAGCGCCCGGTGCAGGACCACACCCTTGAGTTTCGCAGAGGCTGGGGGCAGGGATGGCTGCTCTGCGGGGCCAGCAAGCCGCGCAGTTTCCCGAGTTGGAGAGGAGAGAGGACGTCGTGAGTGATCCCAGAAACACTGCGGAGTGTTTTGGCTCCCCAAAAGCTGGCTAAATAAGAACAGGTCTTACCACCCACCTTGCAGGCTGAGGCTGGAGACTAGCTCTTTGCCCTTGAGCTGCGGCAGGAATGCGACCAAACAAATAAAGCTCCTTCTTCAGCCAAATGCGTTTTCCCATCTGTGAGTGCCCCCCCCCCCCCCGCTGCCTCCCCCCAGGTTGTCCTGTTTCGATTGGGGAAGCCTGAGGGAGGGAAGGACAGGGTGGGGGTGCCGCAGGTGTCTGTGCCTAGAAACCACGCCTGCACCTTCTCCTCCCGTCCAGTCCCCTTGGCTCCAGCTGGGGCCCCAGAGCGCCCACCCCCCAGCTCTCAGTCTCCATCAGCTGTCGGGTCTCCCGTGAGTCTCCCTTCCCACCCCTGCCCCAGGGTTTCTCCCCCTGGTGGGCGTGCCTCTCCCCGGACCCCACATCCTGCTGGGCCAGACCCCCGTCCTCTCATCGCTGCCTCCTTTAAGCAGGACCTTGCAACTCTGGGCTTCAGGGAAAGGCCTGCTGAGCGGCTTTCCCCCAGACACCCCATCAGAGGCGAGCTTCCCCAGGAGTGAGTTTCAGCCTCTGGGTTCTCCCCAGACCCGGAGTCATGCTTAAGGGACCACCTGGACAGGGTCCCTTCTGGGGAGCCCCCAGCGTCCCCCTCCTGACAGCCCACCAGCCACCTTGGCCTGTGCTGGGGGACGCTCCTCCCTCACAGCCCAGGGTCCCCGGTACCATCACCAGCGGACCCCTGCGAACCCACCGCCTTCCTGCCGGGCTCCACACCCAGGTTGCCAGCCTCCCTCTCCGAGGGGCTCCCCCAGGGACCCTTCCTCTTCCTTGACAAGGGTTCCCAAGGCTGGGCTGAAAGACAGCTCCGAGCCCCAGGGTCCCCTCGGTTTTTGGATTAAGTAATAACATCTAACATTTCTCAAGTACTTACTAAGTGCCAGGCACTAAGCTAAGCTCTTTGCATGAAAAGTCTCCTTAATCTCTCCAATAACCTTCAGAGTTTAGGTACTATTACTATTTCCATCTGACGGATGATGAAAGAGCAGTTAAGTAAAACCTCAGGACAGCGCGCTGTTAATGGAAGGTCTGGAAGTCCAACCCAGGCCGGCCCCAGGACCCCGTGCAACCACTGTACGGACACTGTTCCTGCGTCTGTGCATCTGCCCCTCAGCCTCAGGCAGCTCTGGGGTGGTCCCTCCTCCACGGGATGAGGGGGGCGTCGACGCTCCCTAAGCTGTGTCCCTGTGCTGACGCCTGGCGGTCCTGTGATTCCGAAGCCACCTGGGAGCTCCTGGGGCAGAGCCTACAGGCGTCAGGTTCAGGGAGGAAGCCCAGAGGCTGGTCTCCCGCCCTCTCTCCCCCCAACGCCCCCCAGTCTCCCCTCCACCCTCCCATCCCCCTCCACCCGTCCCCTCCACCCCTCCTCCCCTCCTCCCCCTCTGCCCCCGCATTCCCCCTCCACTCTCCTCCTCCAACCCCTCTCTCCTCCCCCCCACCCTCCCCCCTATCCGCCCCCTCCCACCCTCCCCCTCCTCCGGCGCTCACCCTCTGCCCTGCGGACCGTCCCAGCACCACTCTCCCCATCTGACAGCCCCCCCCCACCTGCCTTGCCTTCAGTACCCCATTGCCCCATTGCCCCAGGGGGTGCTAAGAGGTGAGTGGGTTTACTCCAGGGCCGTGGGTGGGGGTTGAGAGAGAGGTCTTCTTCTCCACCGGGGTGACAGGTCTCACACTCACACCCGAGTCATCACTTCATAAACCAAGGGGTCCAGTTGTGCTTTCCGCGGGTCACTGGGGGTCCTGGGGATGTGAGCCCGTCCTTGGACCCGTAGGTGGCAGAGAGAGAATAAACCAAGAAGCAGGGGTCACAGCCACCCCTGGACCCGGAGCTGAGTCCCCCTGACCCGCTCCCGTTAGGGGGCGACGGGGGCTGCGCCGAAGTGAAACTGATGTTCCCAGAAGGAGGAAGCGGCCCCTGGGCAGAGCCCCAGGCGCCCCAGGCCAGGGGGCGGGGCCCGAGGCGGAGCTTCGGCCCCGCGGGCGCCCTGGAGGGGCGGGCCCGGGCCAGGGGGCGGGGCCCAGGGCGGAGCTTCGGCCCCGCGGGCGCCCTGGGGGCGGGCCCGGGCAAGGGGGCGGGCCCGGGCAAGGGGGCGGGGCCCGGGGCGGAGCCGTGTGGCTGAGGTCAGGTGGCCTCTCAGGAAGGCCGAGCTCCCTTCCCCCGCCCGACGGCGCCAGCTGTGGCCTCCGCTTAGTTGTGTTCTTTTTATTTACGTAATCTTTTATATACCAGATACTGGAAAGGGCACTTTTTCCTTTTTCTTGGCTGCGCCACGCGGCGTGTGGGGTTTAGTTCCCTGACCAGGGATGGAGCCCCTGAAGGGCAAGCGCGGAGTCTTAACCACTGGACCACCGGGGGAGTCCCAGCACTTTTTATAAATGATTTTAAAATTCTTTTAACAAGGTTTGCGTTTGAGATTATATTTTATACATGGGGAAGATGATAAACTTGACAAAATTCAGTCAACTGGTAGGTGGTTTAGCTGGGATTAAACTCAGGTCTTCCAAGATATATTAATTTCTTAATTCCGCTTTTTTTTTTTTTAGTAGAAACTAACAGAGCTGCTTCTTTGTGGAAAGGATTTAGGTGGCGACCGTGAACGAAGCCAGGTGGTCCCCACGCGCTGGCCCTCTCCTGCCTCGTCCACCCTCCACCCTCCATCCGGAGCGGCCACACCACATCCAGCAGGACCCCCACGACGCACCCATCCACACGCGGCTGTGCAGGGCACCAGGGGAAGGGCCTGGCCTGAGTGGTCCACCGATCAGATGACCTTTGACCTACAATTTGGCATAGTGGAGAGAAGGACACCTGGCTAGTCGGATTCTCACACAACCTCTCGGGACGTTGCCCCAGAAACCCCAAGAGGAAACGAGGCCACCAGACCAGGAGCTGAAGCGGACAGACACACGGAAGGGCCTCAGGGAGAGCAGGGGTCACAGGAGGCCCTGAATAAACACAGAGCATCGGGTAAAGGAGCCATAAGGTAAAGAGAAGATATCGTGACTTAGAAGTGGCCTTTGACCCCGCAGCTGCACTGCTGGGAAGGCACCTCACAGGTGTCTGACACAGGCAGTGAGAGAGACGTGTCCCAGGGCACTCACTGCAGTGTCGTGCGTAAAAACGAAAGCTCAAGCAACTCGAATGCCCGCGACGGGGGGTGCGTAGAGTGTGTGATCCAGCCACGTAACGGGAGACACGCCAGGACCCTTTAAGAATGAGAGAACGAGCAGAGCAGACGTGTGTACGCTGCCTTCTTGGTAGCAGGGAGAGCAGGACCGCACACGTGCGTGTTGTCTGTGCAGGAAGAGACTCTGCAGGGACGGTGAAGACAGTAGCGGCGGAGCCAGCGAGGGCCTGGGGCGGCCAGTGGGGGACCGCGGAAGAGACGAGTTACTCGAACCGCGTGACCGTGTTACTTATTCAGAAAGAAGGAACTGAAAGGGGGTGCAGAGGAGCTCGCTGACGGGGTGGGGGGCGGCGGGGCGCAGGGGGACTCACACCCGCCGTCGCAGAGCTGGCTCACCGCGCCCTGCCCTCGGGTCCCAGACCCGCAGCCCGGCCCTGCGGCGCTTTCTGGTCTTCCACCCGCGAGCTTCCGCCTCCCTTCCTGCTCCACGCATCTCCTTCTGAGACACACGCTTCCTCTCCACCCAGAGCGTGTAGCGGGGACGCTGAGTGGCCTCTCCTGTGGCTGGACCAGGACAGGGGCCGGGAGGTCAGGGGGCGGGCCTCCTGAGGGCACCCCTGTGCTCCCGGGAGGAGCTGGCCGCCGGCCGGGGGCGGGGGCGGGCGGCGCCTCCCACGGTTGCAGGCTTTCCTGGAAGCCGGTCCGTTTCCCTCACCCTGAGAAGGGGCCCACCGGCTGGTCTTGGGGACACCATCCCAGTCTGCACCGAGGCTGGGGGAGAAGATTCCCAGGGCAGACAGCAGGCCGAGCAGGCCGGCGGAGGACAGGAAAAAGCAAGAGGAGTGTTGGTCGAGGGTGCCGAGTCTGAGGGCAGAAGGCCCCGGGGCCCAGGCTTTCTCTCTGGCCCCGTGCCAAGCACACAGAGGCCCTTAACCCCCGAGGGCAGGGTGATCCTGGTCCCTCCTCGGTGTGGCAGACGCCCCAGAGCCCCGGGGACGGGGCGCCCCTCCCCGGCCCCACGCCCACAGCCCCGCCAGGGCGCCTCGTGGTCAGGAGGGGCCGTCGATACTCACCGCTGGGCCCGCTGCACCGGCGCCGAAGCCAGAGCGCGGCAGGGCTTCCACTGCTTCGCGCCGTCCTCCCCTTGCTCGGGCCTGCAGGTAACCGTGTCAGTCCTGCCCCCTCCCCAGCCCTGGACCAGGAAAGCCGGGGAGGAGCTTCGGGGGCTTGAGGTGGGGGGGGCGGGCAGCATAGGGGGGCCCAGCCTGAGGCTCTGTAACCACAGCCTTGCACCCAGCCCGGGGAAGGGGTTTCCTTGCGGCGTGGACACAGCTGCCCAGGGCTCTCTACTGCGGGCGATCCAGGGAGACGGGCGGGCCCCGTGTGCAGAGGCGGGACGCACAGAAGCCAGGGCGGCAGGAACCAGCGTCTCCACCACCACGGCCCCTGGGACGGACTCTTCCCGTGCACGCCATCTTGGAAGACATCATCAACCCAAGAAAAATGCATTTACATGTACTGAATTATTTGGCTTTTGATGTTGTTTTAATCAGTGATGTACGTATCGTCATAATCTACTGATCACAGCGGGGACAGACACGGAGTGACACACCGACTTGCCAGAAAGCCAGTCGAACACGAAGAAACTTTACTTCACCTCTCATCCTGGGTAAATGTACAACATCTATGAGGCTCTGAATAATGAAAATAGTTTCTGGCAGACAACCTCTCCTCTGAGCAGAAAGTGGAGCCCTGGCTGAAGCCCAGCTGGCTGGGAACAGAACACAGGCGGCGGCAGGTCTGCCCTTGAGCTTGCAGCCCCGAAGCCCCGGCCCCTCCTTGGGGAAGAGGCCCACACAGTGGACGGGCCCCGCGACTCCTGGGCTCCCACACAGGGCCATCCTCCCCACGGCCCACCCAGCAACGGCTCCGACTCGGGGGGGACGGTGGGCACACGGGAGGGGCCTGGGCCCCTAGATGTCGAGGCCCCCAAAAATCACACCCCCTTTGCCATCCATCCTGGGGCGTCTCAGAGAACTCCTTTCCCAGGTAAGAGTCGCCACTTCTCAGCACCAAAGCAGCGCGACCTACTTCCGTGAGAGGCTCCGGATCAGCCCCAGGGAGGAGAGGAGAGTAGGGTTCCCACGTCACCAGCTGACAAATGAATTCACCACCATTGGCGTGCGCCTGCCGGGGCTGGCCCTGGGGCTCTCCTGTGGCAGCAGGACAGCACGCCTGGCTTCAGAGCCTGCGAGAGTCCAGGGGACTCAGCTTGACTTAAAAGGAGATTTAAAACATGCTGGTTCCGCCGTGGTCCCCACCTCATCCCTCCATCCCACCCAGCAGCCTTGGAGACTCGTGTGAGAATCTCCACTGTGGGGGCAGGGGGAGGCAGGGAGGTCAAGGGACGTTGGGCCGCAGGTCATGAAAGGATCAACACAAGGACCTCCCTGGGCTCTGGGGGGCTGGCTCAGGACGACGACAGCACTGGGGGAGCTCTGCGTCCGGCTGGGTCTCGGATTCCAGGCTCCGGCCCAACGTGGCTGATGCCGGCTGCCCTGGACAGGTCTCACCCTCTTCGGAGCCCTGGCACTCACGCCTCATCCTGTATTTGGGGGGGGGGGGGGGGGAGGGGGTGGCCGCCCAGTAAGTGAGGGAGGCCACGACAGCAGAAGGTCCTGGCCAGTCTGGGGCACCTAGGAGTCCAGTCCTGGGGGGCGCTTCCTGCAACCCAACATGTGACACAAGCACCCCCGGCACCAGCCAAGGGCTCCCTGTGCCCCGAGAGGCAGGGTGTGGGCGTGAGGGAGGCCAGGCTGGTGGCAGGTGGCGGCAGGCGGAAAACCACAGGAAGGCGGCTCACAGCCAGGAACCCTCTGTCGTACGAGGGCAGGAGCTTCTCTGGCGGCTGGGAGGCCTTTCACCTGTCCCCATGCAGGGGTCTCAGGCTGGACCGCAGGGCAGCCCACGCCCCACTCTTTTCAGGGCAGGGCAAGAGGGACAGGAAGGTCACATGTGCTCGATGGGGCCCAGCTCCCAGGACCGGGCTTTCAGGACTGGTGGCCTCTTGTGCTGTCACCAGGTGATTCAGAAGAGGGCCCCTGGGAGAGACGAGGGCTAGTCTGTGAGATGCACGCAGATGTCCCATGAAAACCGAAGCAGCGAGCCAAAACCTATCGATCAACAGTTCGGGAAACTGGGTTAAAGCAAGTTGAGCAGATTCCACAGCTGCAGGATGTTCCTGCCTCCGGACGAGGCTGACAAACGCCCTGAATCCCTCAGGAAGGGGCACCGTGTCCTGTTTTCCAAAACCGATTTTCACAGGAGTCTCCTGAGCGGCACACTCAGGACCAGTGGGGCAGAGCACGTGTGCGTCCGGCCGCGAGCACGGGGCCAGGCCCCGGCAGCCCCTCCCCGGCCTCCCCGAGGCCCCTGCCCACTGCCTCTGACCCCGGGCCGCGCGGGCCCCCACCCCCGCTCACGGGCCTGCGCGCCCCTCATTTTCCTTAAGCGGGCAAACGTCCAGACCTCTGTCCTCAGCCTCAGACGTGACAAGGGAAGAGGCCAGGGCAGGAGCGAGGGGAAGCCAGGCCAAGGACGCGGGCGGTGGCCTGGGAGCCAGGGGCGGGGTCAGGGCCATCTGCCCGCGTCGCACGCGGAATCGGGTGGAACTTATTTTACAAGCAGCGTCATCCAGGGGGTGGGGGGAGCGCGGAGGACATTTACAAGTGTGAGGCCGGGGCCAAGCCAGACGCCTGGAAGCCCCTACCCGCCAGCCAGCCCCCGCCAGCCTGCACGGCCCCCTCAGCCCCCCGCAGCGCTCCACCGTCCACAGAGAGCGGCCGGTTCCCAAAGCGGGTTCCCGCTGGCTCTGTGCGGGGGCCGCGCTCTGGCCGGGGGCCCCCGGGGCTGCTGGTGGGGGGCGAGGGTCACCAAGGGGAAGCCGTAGGTCTCCAGCCCAGCGGGCCAGCCCGCCTCGGAGGCCTCCGGGATGAGCTCCACGTCTGAGAAGGCCACCAGGGCCTGGGTGGAGTCGCAGGAGCTGGGCTCCAGCTGGCCGGCAGCCGCCAGGGCGAGGTGCCCTGGGACCCCCGGGCGGGGCCGGAGCCGCCGCAGGTCCTCCCGGCAGTGGGGGCTGAAGAGCAGGTAGAGCAGGGGGTTGAGGCAGGCGGGCAGGGGCAGCACCAGGAGCAGCACGGACTTGACGGCCTCGGGGGTGATGGGGAAGAGGCCCAGCGCCGACGCCAGGCTCAGGAAGGCCACGGGGCAGTAGAGGAGCCCGTCGGCGAAGGCGAGCCAGGCCACGTGGCGCAGGGCAGCGCAGTCCCACGCGGCCTCCAGCTCAGCCCCGGGCAGGTCGCAGGAGAGCTTGACGTAGGCCGCGGCCACCGCCAGGAAGCAGCACGCGTTGAGCAGCGCCAGGGCCGCGGAGAAGCCCAGGGCAGCTGGCCGGCCGTCGGGCGGCGCGTAGGGCAGGCAGAGCGGGGAGGCCCCGTACTCGCCCACGGAGGCCAGCGGCAGGGCGGCCGCCAGCCCCGCCAGCGCCAGGCAGCCCAGGGCCCCCAGGCGCAGGCTGCCCGGGGCCGGTGCCTTCCCGCGGGCCCGCGCGCCGGCCACAGCCACGCTGCCGTGCACGGCGGCCAAGGTCAGCAGCAGCACCGAGGCCTCAGAGCCCAGCACGGCCAGGAAGCCCGCGGCCCGGCAGCCCGGGCCCGTCTCCCAGCGGGCGCCGTACTCGGCGAAGCGGCCAAAGGTCAGCGCGTCCACTAGGGCAAGGAGGCCGCGGGAGAGGCCGGTCAGGGCGTTGGCCCCCGCGATGGCCCCCACCACGAACTTGACGGGGGGGCAGGGGGCCGGGCCCGGCCGCAGACAGGCTCAGCAGCACCAGCCCGTTGCAGACCACGGCCAGCAGCACGACGGCCCACACGGCCAGGCGGACGCCCCAGCTCTCAAGGAGGTGCTCGCAGGGCTTGAAGGGGCCTGCGGGAGAGAGGACCAGACGCTAGCCCGGGCCGGGGCTGACACAGCCTCTGCCACCTGCGGGGCGGTCCTGGCCTCGGGACGCCCGGTGGGGCCGGGGAAGGAGCAGAGGGGACACACAAGGGGGGCTTCTTCCAGGAGCTGCGGGGGGGGGGGGCGCTAACCCCGGGCACAGAGGAACACGTGTGAGAGACGCGCACACGGTACAGACCGAGGCAGCAGGACCAGCCCTGAGGCAACGTCAGCCGGGGCAGCCGTCCCCGCGGAACGGCGTCCAGAGGCCAGGAAGGGACAGGCTGGCCTGGAGGAGCGGCCAGGGCAGTAGCCCTGGGGACAGGCTGGGCCGACCCGCAGAGGGGCGGGGGGGGGGCCAGTGTCCAGGGCCCCGCGCGAGGCGCCAGGCCAGGTGGGTCTCCGTGGCGCTGCAGCCACGTGAATGGTCACGACTCGGTCCGTGGCGGGGGGGGGGGCAGCCTGATGAGCACGTGAGAAGGCAGGTGGCCCCCGGCCCGGGGGAGCCTGGTGCGTCCATCTGTCTCCCCAGGCCCCGGCCTCCAGCCACCGCAACTTTGGACCTCTTCTCCTTTCATCCTGACCTGAGCCTCCTTTTCTTCCGTGTGCGGCCAGGCGGCTTGGGGGTTTCAGAGGCTTTTGTGACAACTCTTTTTAAACTTTTTTTTTTCTGATCACCAAACAATAGATGGCCATTGTAGAAAAACTGGAAAACTTAGCAGCCTATGATTCCGCCCCTCAGAGAAACTCATCACTTTGCTATGTTTTCTATCAGTTTTTAAAAATACATACATACATACAGATTTTTTAACTAAGTTGGGACTTTACGCATATAGTTTCTTGTTTTCTTTTTTAAGTTAAAGTTTTCTCATGCACGCTTTATCATTACATCCCTCAAAAACATGTTTTCGGCGTCTGTGGGCGAGTCTGCACCGGCTGCTGCGAACGCGCGTGCCCGCAGGGTTTCGTCTTTCGGAGCATCCTTTTTTATGTCATCGCTGCCCATGACTGGGTTGAGGCGGAACGCGGCCACGCACCTGCTGCTCCAGGGGCGCTGGTGCGCTTACCGCCGCGGGCACTAGGGGGCGGGCGCCGGGCGCGGCTGGGAGGGACGCCGGCCACCGCCTCCCGCTCGGTGCCGCCGGCTCCCCGCTCCGCCACTGCTCCGCCTCCGGGGCGGCCTGGGGCTTCGCGCTAAGCACAGAGGCTAGGCCGCACCCACCGGGAATTACCTTTCTTTCCTGACAGCAAGAGGGATGTGGGGGAGACTGAAGGAGGCGTCCTCAGCCCTGTGGAGGGGACGGTGCTGGAAGGAGCCCCCCCACACCCGGAGTTTTACCCCGAGAGCTTCCCCTACGAGAGGCGGCACCCCTGCTGGGACGGAGGGAGAGGGATGGAGAAGAGGCCTCGCAGGCTCACGCGCTGCGGGTCTCAGGCCAGCAGGCGGCCCCGCACCCCACCCTGAGCAGCGGGGTCTCTCCTCTGAATGTCCCCCAGGCTGGGTCGCCTCTGGCGATTGGTAAATGTCACCTTCACTCCCCACCCTCCACCCTCTCCCGCTCCCCCAAGCAGCCACCGAAGTGAGGCTGGGCGACGGCCCCTTCCCCAGGAATGACCAGAAGGGGCTGAACTCAGGAAAGAGTCGGGTGCCCCTGGGACGGAGCGGGACCCTCTGGTCCTCCCCAGCCCCCACCCCGTCCCCTCCGCCTGCCTCTTGTCTGTTTTAGCCAAAGAATAAGTGTACTCAGAGACGTGAGAACGTGCAAACGGGACCTTCAGTCCCTCCTCGAGGGCTGCAGATAATACTCTGAGCCGCGCCCCGTGAGCGGCTCTGCAGCGACTGAAACCCCCACCAGGTGGAACAAGTTAACCACGTGATGACCAGACCGCCGCCAGGACAGAAGTTGCCACAATTCCAAGAACCGGCCTCAAGGAAATGCAAAGAAACCGCTGGAACGAAAGACTAACTGTACCCAAAACAACGAAGAGCTCAGCCCACCGTGGCCAGCTTCAAGATAGCTGTGCGGCTTCTGCGTGGAGCCCCTCCCTCTGCCGCGCCCCCAGAACCTCCCCTGTAAAGCGCTTCCCCCGGAATTTCGGATTCCCGGTGGGGGAGTCGGCACGTGGACATGCTGCCCTCCCCCCGGGTTGCCAGCCTCCAAGATAAAGCAAACTCTTCTTTCCGCCGACCCTGTCTCTCGAGTCCCGGCTTCCACCAGGGAGCAGCCAGCCCCCACTTTCCGTAATACTCCTTCCGCAGTGCCTGCCCTCTCCCCGCCGAGGCGCCCCCTCACCTGGAACAGGGCTGCACTGGACAGGGGCGTGTGGCCTGGGGTCCTCCACCTCCAGCTGCAGCTCAGCCGGGTCCACCTCATCTGAGGGGAGACCAGAAAGCGGCTCAGATCCCGGTCTTGGCGCAGGTCAAGCCCGACCCTTCTCCACACGGCCCCCACTCTGAGACGCCACCCCGACGCCGCCAGCTGGGCACAGGGCGCTCCAGCAGCCCTGCACAAACGTTTCTGTCCTCGGGGATAAGCCTTCGGTCAGCTCCCCGTTATCCGCATGTGGCTTATCTGCCTGTGGTCCTTTACACCCAAGACCTGGTCGTCCTATAACTCAGGGTGCCCCCGTGTCCTCCCGTCCACACTGGCCAGCCCGCCGCGGGGACGCTGTGTCCCGCTGGGCGCGCTGCACCCTGGGCAGGGCACAGCATGGAGCAGCCCACGCTGGCAGGGGGCCGGGGACGGTGCCCGCAGCTGAGCAGCTGCGGGCGCTGGACGCGGGAGAGGCAGGTGAGGGGAGGCATGCCGCCCTCCAAGAGCTGCCGGCCTGCAGGCATCATCGCACCCCTACGTACATCCCAGACGGCAGAACCAGCACCCACGGACGGATCACAGACGGAGGCAAATCACGATCCAGACGGACAGGTTCTGGTTCTTCCTACGTGAAGAAGCTCCCACAGCCAGAAGCCAGCAGAGAGCTCATGTGCGCTGAGCGCAGTGCCCGCCCTGGGCCGGGCATTGGGCACATGCGGGGCGGTGGGGGGGGGCCTGGCAGGTGGACCAGATGCGGCCCTGCTCTCGAGGAGCCGTGGCCATGTGCGCTGCACCCACGAGGAGGTCACCTGGCGCCAGGGCTGGGGCTCCCCCAGCCCTCATCCTCTCATCCTCTGCTCAGTCCTCATCCTCACCGGCTCACGGACCCTCCCCACAACCGCGGGAGCCAGGCGCCCCTCGGGCATCGTCGGACAGATGAGGAAATGGCTCCTGGAAGTGAAGACCTTGCCCTGCGTGGGTCTCACCGCCCGTCAGCGGCGGAGCGGACTTAAACCCAGCCTCGCTGGGCCACAGAGCCAAGCTGGGGGGGCGACGGAGAGACGGTGGGGAGCTTTCCAGACGCACGCACGCGCGGGGCGCAAGGTCTCACTGGAGACCCGGGAGCAGAGAGCCCCGGTGTGAGAAGGGACTTCCCTTCCCCGCTTCTCTACTGCGTTGGCGGATGGACTAGATAATCTCTAACCATCCTTCCGGTTCTAAGTCTAGGCTCTGCGATTCTGTGAGTCTGAGAAAATAGGTTTTGAAAGTCAAATGCCTTGTTACAGAAACTACGAAACACATGTGAATCAAATGGGATTCTTTTCCTTATTCGCTCTTGTCAATAAACCAGCGCCTGCAATCTCCTGGGGGAGGACATCTCAGGGACCGTAAATTCTTTACGAAGACGGGATGATAAAGCATGGTCTCGGCCGTTTTATAGTTTATAAAGACCACACCGTCTCTCACAGCAGTAAGTCATCATTGGAAGGGTCTGGACTGGTTTGGTTTTCCGCGCCGTGTGGCTTGCGGGACCTCAGTTCGCCAGCCAGGGTGTGAACACAGGCCCCCCGCAGCGAAAGTGCAGAGTCCCGACACTAGACCGCCAGGGAACTCCCGGAAGACTTTTTTAACAGTAAGAACTGAGTTTCTGGAGTCGGGCTGGGGAACGGCCGGTAAACTGCTGCTCCTGGAAGGTTAGGAGCCTGCTCACAGGCCAGGCTCACGCGTTTGCTTCCTGGGCGGAGCCTTCCTCCTACTTAAAGGGCAGACACTTCCGTTGGGAATCTTCCCGGGGGGCAGGGAGGCCCTGTGGAGCTGCCCGGCACCTGGAAGCCGTCAGCTGGGCAGGGGGCTGCGTGGTGCCCACAGCACGGCCGCCCATCCCTCCCCACCTTCCCTGCTCTGCAGAGCACAGCTCTCAGCAGTGCTTGGAAGTCAAAACGCATGAATGAGACGCAAGAGGTGAGGCCTGCGGATGCCGTCTGGGGCTGGAAGGTCCCAGCCAAGGTGCTGGGTACCGCCCCTCACTGAGGAGGCCGAGGGGCCCCGCCCAGCTCCCCCACCGGCGCCCGCCGGCAGCATCCCTACGACGCCCTGAGGTTCTGCCAGGCCCCGGCCGGGTGGAAAGTTTCCCCTTAAGGAAGGAACGTCTCTGCTCCTCCTTCCCGGCCCTGCGACGTGGATGGACGGCACCCAGACCGTGCCGGGGAAGCGTCTGCCTGGCTGGCGCTGGGCCTCACACGCTCCCGGGCCCCTCCGGCCCCCCCTGCCCGCCCACCTCAGCACCCCCCGCCCCCCGCCCCGGCTGCGCTCCTGCGTGTCCAACCAGGGGCCCCTCCCCAAGCGGCGACCGCGGATGCAGGCACACGCTTCCGTCTGTGGGACCCTCCACCCCCCGACAGCCCGGGGGTGCGAAGGCAGACGCTCCGAAAGGCCTCGTCCACAGTGACCCAACCCAGGAGCTGCGCGGTGGGGTCAGAACCCGGGACTGTCTACGCTGCTGTGACTGTTCTTCCTCCGTTTACTTCTGCGCGGACGCACCGTGGAGAGGAAGTTAGAGACGAAGGAGACACCCCATAGGCGGGGCCCTTCCTCTCCTCCTCCCCCTGCACCTGCTCAGCAGCAGGGGCCTCCCACGGCCCCCCCTCCGCCCTGCATCGGAGGCCCCGGCCCGGAGGCGGTCCCCTCTGGCCTCCCGCAAGGCCCCCGCGCGCCAGGGCCTCCGAGGGCCCCCGGGAGGTCGCCGGGCAGACGGCAGGGACAGCAGGGACCCCCGGCGGGCCCCAGGCTCTGGGACACAGCGTGAGGGGCTTCTTCCCGGGAGCAGGTTTAGCTTAATTGATTTCATCCACCCCAGCGGCGCAGGCGGAGGGAAAAGGGCCGTCTGCTCGCGCGCCCTGCGGCGGGGCCTGCGAGGCGGGGGCACCACGGAGGCGCCGCCCCCACCAGCCCCGCGAGGGCGGGGCTGCCCCAGGCGCCGCGGGCCTGGGGAGCCCCCGGGGGCCACAGCGGGCTCTGGAGGCCGCACACGCGTCTGCCCTCCAGGTCCGCCCTCCGGGTCCGCGCCGCCTTTTCTCCCCAGGCCTCGGAGGCAGGTCTGCGCGGGGGCGGCGCCCTCCCCGGGGACCCCTGCGGCCCCTGCCTCCGCCCAGGGCCCCGCCTCCCCCCGCACGTCCCCCCCACGGCCGCCCGGGGCCCCGCCCACGGTCACTCACAGCGGCTCGCGGCCCGGCCAGCGAGGAGGCCCAGTGGCCTCTTGGGAGCGTCCTGGTCGTCAGGGTGAGGGTCCTGGGACCCCCACTGCCCGGAGGCCTTGAAGAAGCCAGGGCAGGTGCCATAGGAGCAGCACTGGTAGGCGTAGGGCACCTCCAGGGTCCTGGGGGCCAGGGGGCAGACGGCCGCCTTAGCCTTGGTCAGGGACCCGGCGCCCTGCAACTGCCCTCCGACCCCGCAGCACCCCGACGGCCACCTCCTGCGGGCGGCCACCTCCTGCGGGCGGCCAGCTGGGCTTCTTCCTAAGGGCCGACAACCTGACTCTTGCCTCCGAGGGCCCTGAGGACGGTGCAGCCTCCTCCTCCCTCATCTTGAGACCCGAGCGGGGCTCAGAGCGGGAGCTCCGGCCCCTCCAGGCAGCCTCCCTCTTCCCCTCGCCAGCAGACGGGCTTCTCCTGGCCCCCTTCACCCCGCCCTCCATGAGGCCGGCGCCTCGTGCCCGACCCTCCCTGGCTGCATCCGAGCTGGGCTGGCGCCCCGGGGGTGAGGCCAGACCCCCTCATTTCGCAGCAGATGGGGTGTGGGCCCCCCGGGCTGAAGGAGGCCTGGGGTCCTTGGCACCCGGAAGGGCTGAGCGACTGTTTTCGACTCACGCGTGCCCCGGGCTCAGCCCGGACTCCAGGCCCGGACGCTGCGCACGTGGGCAGGGGGCCTTCCCGCCACCGTACCTCTCTGTCCTCGCGGGGGTCCCCCGGGCTGGGACTGGGACACACTACCCAGGGGATGAGGAGCAAGGGGCCTCCCCACTCAGGCCTGGCCAGACTCTAGGCCCCCAGCCTTTCTCAGGTTGAGGCCCTGGGCTCTCACCTGTCCCTCCGGGCCTGGCCACTGCCCTGGGGCAAACCCCCGCAGGTGTGGGGGACGGGCAGCCTTACCTCAGTTTGGGGAAGCTGTCCTTGGGGAAGGCCTGGGACAGAGCCCGGTTCCCTTTGAGCTTCAGATGCACCAGGCCCCCAAGCCCAGCCAGGGGCAGCACGGTCAGCTGGTTGCCCGTCAGGTCCCTAGGACGGTGGATGGTCAGGGTCACTGGCGGCGAGGGGGTGGCTGGGCGCTGACTGTGCTGAGGGCGTGGCCCGTGTGCCCAGGATGGAGCGGCGGGGAGGACAGAGGCTCGGCAGAGAGCAGCACGGACGCCAGGCAGAGGCGGCAGGGCCGCCAGGGCTCCATCGTCCCCAGCCCGGCGGCCTCGTCCCCAGCCCGGCGGCCTCGGGGGCCGACTGTGCACAGGGCTATTGAGGGCACCGCCACCCCAGCCCAGTTCCTGGGTAATACAGCCCCCAGCCCAGCTGCTGGGCCCTGTCCACGTCCCACCAGAGCCCCTACGCCCCCACCAGGGCATCTGCCTGCTGCGCCGGCCCTGGGCCCTGCACTTCTGAGGACACGGAGGCCACAGCTGGGCCTGGACAGCGCAGCCGTCTGGCCACACGCAGAGATCCAGGCACCCATTCTGTTTTAGGGCCAGCTTTGCAGCCAGAGGCCAGGATGTGCGTGGCTCCCCCCGGAGAAACACTGGAGGAAGCCAGGCCTCCAAGCCAGACAGAGCGTCCACAGACCAGGCGGCGTGGAAGCAGCCTGGCCCCGTCACCAGCTCCCCGTGAAGCTGAGGGGAGTCGCGGGTCTGCCCGCGCCCCCATGGCCTCATCTTTCAAGCGGGTGAAGATGTCCACCCAGCCAGCCAACGCGGTGGGAGCAGAGCAGACGTGCGGGGAGCAGAGGTGCGAGTGTGGCGGAGCCCAGAGAGCAGGCTGGGAGCCAGGGGCCTGGGCCCGGCCCCGGGAGGGAGCCCCTCCACGCCAGGCGGGGCTGCACGTGCCGGGGCGGGGGGGGGGGCTGTGTGGTCTCATGGACGCGCCTTCAGGAAGAACCTGCCCCTCTGTGCGCGAGGCCCCCCCACCAGGCCCCTCCCCGCGCTGACGTAGCGACCGTGCAGCCGGCCCCACGCGCTCCCTGGTCACACCCTGGTGACTCAGGGCACCTGTGACTGCAGGCCCGGCCCCACACTGCCCGCCCGCCCCATGGCCCGGGGCGCACACCCGCTGCCGCGGAGCTCGCGGGAGGTGCCTCCTGCTTGTCAGGCCCCGTGGGCTGTCAAGGGGCTGGGAACGCTGCCTAGGGTTCGCGTGGCCGGCACCACGCGTGTCCCGCACCACGCGTGTCCCGCCCTGGGCTGGGCCCCCTGCCCCCGCCGGGCAGCCCACAGGCCGTGGGGCCCGAGCACTCACAGCTTGACCAGCGAGCGCAGGGTCACGAAGGCCTCAGGGTGGATGGCCCGGATGGCGTTCCAGCTCAGGTCCCTACGGGCGGAGAGGACGGGGTGGGATGGGCAGCGACACGGAGGACCCGTCCTCCTCACCCTGGGTCACCGACACGTGTGGCACGGTGCAGGCGTGCAGGGAGGGCCCCGCCCGGGGGCTGGGCGTGCTGACAGGGCGCGGGCCGGCAGGGAGAGCGCCCCTCCCCGGGGTACTCACAGGGCCTGCAGGGAGGTCAGCTGGCGGAAGGTGTCGGCCCTGATTTCCGAGATGCGGTTGTGCTGGAGGCCGCTAGGGCAGCAACAGGCTGGGTGAGCCCGGAGGCCTGGACGCTGCCCCCGCTCCCGCCCCCACCCCAGCACTGCGAGGAAGAAAGGACCCAGCCTGCAGAACTCTCCAGAATTAAAGGCAGCACGCGGGATCCGGTTGCCTTGGGTACGTGGGTCAGGAGACAAAGCCCCAAAGCCATCCCTGCGGCCCCAAAGCCAAAGGGAGTGCGTGTCCAGGGTCCCCACCGGGCCTGGCTCCCGGCCCAGCTGGCCTCGCCCCGTGGGCCCCCCAGCCCCCAGTCCAGCAGCCGAGCACTGCCCAGCCCCTGGTGGCCCAGCGACGGCCCCAGCGGGGAGGCAGAGCTCCACGGACGGGCGTCCTGGTGGGAGACGGACCCTGGGCCTCAGCTACGGTGCAGAGACCCCAGGACAGGCCCTCACTGCCACCCTGCCAGGTCCCAGGGCGCAGACAGGGAGCGCGGAGGCCCCGTCACCGGGGGCGGGGGGCAGCAAGCTGGGTGCTCGGAGCTGGGAGAACCTGTGAGGTGGTCTCGGTTTCCGTGGAACAGGTTCCCTCCCTGACACGTGTGTGCACGGGCGTGCGTGTGTGCACGGGCGTGCGTGTGTGTGGAAAACCAGAGCCTGGGGCGCCTCCCGTCCTCCGAGACCCCCTCGTGTCCAGCCCACCTGCCCCTCCGCTGGCCTAATCACCGTCCCCTTTCCTGCTGTCTTGACCCCCAAGGAGCCGTCTCGAGACCCCGTCTGGGCACCCGCTCCCGGGCCGTCGCTGTGAGTCCCGGCCTGTCCGGCCTCTGCCGAGCTCCCAGCCCTGACCCCGGGGCCAGCGAGCCCAAGGAGGGGAGGGTCAGAGAGCCTGCGGGCCCCGCCCTCGGGCCCCTGCCCCAGACTCACATCTCCTGCAGCTCCTGACAGCCGCGCAGGCTGGGCAGGCCCTGGATCTGGTTGTGGGACAGCTCCCTGGGGAGGGGGTACGGGCCGGCGAGGGGAGCTGGGCTCAGGGACACGGCCGTGGCCCCCCTCACCCAGGCACGTCCCTGCAGCCCCCAGCCCCGCCCCGCCGAGCCCCCGCCTCCGTGCAGGGCCCAGGGGGGCGGCCTCATCCGTAGGAAGCCCTGGGGGGCCTGGGAGGGCCCCAGGGGTCGGGGAGCAGAAGGTGAGGGGGCGCAAGGTGGCCCGCGGGGCCCACGTTGGGACGAGGCGGCTGGCCAAGGCCACCCCGGGGCACGGCACCACCACCGCAGTGTGGAGCTGACGGCCCTAGGGATCCCCCGGCCCCACCCCCATCCAACCGAGGCGCAGAGAGGGGACAGGACCTGCCCAAGGACACCCAGCCCGTCCAGCGCGGGCCGTGCACGTCTCGCGCGGGGGCCGTGGCCCGTGAGCGCCTCGAACACCGGGGGCTCGGGGGAGAGGGAACCCCTGCGCGTCACAAGGCACTGAGGCACCTCTGCGGTCCCGGCGTCGACTCGGGTAACCCCCCCGGGCCGCCCTGGGGGACCTACGACGTGCTGGGCGCGTCCAGTCCTCCACACGCACCCACATTTCACAGACAAGAAGCAGGAGCTCAGGGCCGCGGACAGGGGAGCTGGGGCTCGCCCGGCGGGAAGCGGTGGAGCCTCAGCCCCGGCTCTGAGCCCAAAGACCGAGGCTTCCCCCCGAGAGGCAGAGGGTGGCCCAGCTCCTCTCGGGCAGGTCTCGGCCCGGCTGCCCCCCCCAGGAGGAGAGCGACCCGGGCGCGGACGCAGAAGGAGCCCAGCCGGGCGGGCGGGCGAGGCACTCACAGGACACGGAGCCTGGGCAGCTGCTGGCACACGCCCGGGGGGAGCCGCCGGAGGCCCGCGCGGGTCAGGGTCCTGCGGGGACAGCGGAGGGGCTGGCTCCACCGCAGGCCCTGCCGTGCTCAGCCGGCCCTGAGCCTGACGCTGGTGTGGGAACACAGAGCTGTGGGGGCACGGGCGGGGGGCTGCGGGGACCAGGCCCAGAGCCGTGCCCTGCGCCTGGCAGAGGGGTGCTGCCCGGGGCGGGGGAGCGGGCTGCAGAGCGGCCGGGCTTGGGATGGGGGTCCCGGGGAAGACCTGAGGCCGAGGCCACGCGCGGGGAGCTGCTCCTGCCAGCTCTGGGTGCTCGCGGGGCTGTTCTGCCCGCGCTCTCACAGGGAACCGCGGGCCTGCTGCGTCCTGACCCCTCCCCCCCAGCCCCTGGACGTGGAGTGGAAACCGGGAGGCAGAGGAGGCGGCTGTCACGGCCCTCCTGCCCCGGCGGGTCCTCCGCGCACCTGGGCCTGGGGGAAGGGACCCTGAGAAACCCCAGGCCGGGAACGCGGGGGAGAGCAGCCCCCTCCCCCGGAACCACCGCCCACCGGGCTTCACCCACCGCGCGCGGCCGCTGCGCCAGGCGGGAACCAACAGCAGAAGGCCGGACCTTGGGGAGCGGGGCCTGGGGGCTCTGGGGGGCGGCAGGGGGTGGGCTGAGCGTCCACTCACAGGATCTCCAGACTGCGGGTGCCCTTGAGGTCCGGGAACTCCTGGGTGTCTGCGGCACCGTTCAGGGAGCTGGAGACAGAGCACCGAGCGCCGAAGGCTGGGGCCCGCGTTCAGGGACCTCCCCCAAGGACCCCACCTTCCCGGGAAACACCACCCTTCCCTGGCGGAGGCTGGACGCCTGGCAGGGTCCACGCTGCCATTTCCTAAGTCAGCTCCGCCGAGCCTGGCCCAGACAGAGCCGGCCCCCGGCCCCCCGGCCCCCCGGCCCCCCAGCCCCCCGGCACCAGGGCGCACAAAACACAGGCAGGGGCCGCGGGACGCGCCCCGATGGCAGGCGACGGCTCGAGTGCTTCCGGAAAAGTGTTTGGCTGCTGGGGTTGCTCCTCGGAGCCGGGGAGTAGGTCTCCCCTACGTGTCACCTGCGGGGCGTCCCCCACGGGTCACTCCACCTCGGGGACCACACAGGCCTGCCAGTGACAGAAGCCCAACAGGATGGGAGCCAGCACACCCTGAGGAAGACCCTGGGCTCGGCCCGAGCGGGAGAGCCTGGGGTCCAGCCCAGCCTCGGGGGGAGGGGACGGCCTGAGAAGGCGGAGCGAGCGCCCGGCACGCAGGGGCAGCCCCGTGCCGCCACCGCACCAGCGGGCGGCTTCCTGAAGACCTTGCGCTGGGGAGGGAACTGAAAGAGGGGGAGACGAGGATGCCTTTGGGCAGCGGAGGGCCGGGGGGGAGGCGGCGGGGGCCACGGGGGAGGCCGCGGGGGCCACGGGCGAGGCCGCAGGGACCCGGAGAGCCAGAGCCTTGTCGGGGTGTCGCTCCTTCAGCTACGTGAGCGGGACCCTGACTTGGTGGGACTGGGGGGCGGGGGGAGGCAGGGACTCACAGGGTGTGCAGCCTGGGCAGGTGCCGGAACGCCGACCTCCCCACGAACTGGATCGGGTTGTCGTAAAAGTGTCTGCAAGAAAGACACCGGAGCCCTTCGCCCGCCTTCCCGGCTAGACCAGAGGCAGGCGTCTGCCCTCCCTGCATGGTGGAGACCAGAGACCAGCACGCAGGAGCCCGTCCTGCCTCCCGGCCCGTCCTCCCCGCACACGTGCGCCAGGAGCGAGGACTCACATGGTCTGCAGCAGGGGGTTCCCCAGGAAGGCCTTCTCTGGGATGGCCTTGATGTTGTTGTTATGGAAACCCCTGCGGGACGACACGGGCGTGAGGAGGAGGCAGGGAGTGTGTGGGCGGGACGTGGGCTCTCCGACAACCAGGCAGGAGGGCCACGGGGCCAAAGGGACGTCCGCCTGGGACTCTATCTCCCTGTGCTCCACGACCCGGAGAGAGGGTGAGCCCGGGCGGGGGGCCGCGAGGCCCTCTCAGGGGAGCAGGCTGGGCCCAGACCCCAGGGCAGGCGGAACCCCGCACGGCCCCCAGCAGGGAGCCGAGGGTGCCTGGGAAGAGGACGTGGAAAGGACAGGGGCCCCCGGAGGGGAGGGGATCCCCAGACGGAGCCAGGCTCGGCCTCCAGGCCCTGAGGAGGAGCAGAGCAGCGGAGGGATTGGCCCCAAGGCCGGGGGCGCGGGGGTGGGGGGCAGGGCTGTGACCGTGGAGGAGAAAAGGGGGGCGAGGCCCCCACCAACCGTGCAGGTCTGGACGCTGGGAACAGTGCGTCTGGTCACGGGGAGCACCCTTCAAAGCAAACGTGGGACTGAACCGTCCCACCCAGGCTGAGCGGGCCACCGCGGCGCCGGCCTCCTCGGCACTCCCTGGCCTCCGGAGCCCTCCCCCCCCCTTCGCTCCCTCCTCCCTCCAGCCCCGCCCACCCCGCCTGCCTGGCTCCTCCAGTGTCCTGCGTGAATTTGCTCCTCTCACGTCTGATCACCCCCCTCGTGGCCAGTGCTGAGCCGGGCTCCGAGGGATTGAGACGTTCACGAGACAGAGCCCCTGTCCTCAAGCTGCTCCTCGCAACAGACGTGGACAGACAGACACCCCCCACCCACGTGCCTTCCTGCTCCTGCTCCCCCAGGGCTCTGCTCTCTCCCGCAGCTCAGGTTTCCTGCCCCCGGGCCTTTGCACACCCTGCTCCCTCCACACCCTCCAGACCGAGCAAGTCTTCGTTCCTCTCCCAGCTCCAGCGGAAAGGCAGGCCCTGGTGCCTCACTGGCAGCGGAGGACTTGCGGCCGTGTCTCACGCGGACCCTCCCCTGCAGGCCTGAGCTCCGGCCCTGAACGCCCGCCGCCCCCGCTGGTCCCGCTCAGCTGCCTGCAGACCCCGTCCTGCTGCAGGCGCCCCTCGCCCCGAAGGCCGTCTCTGCCCACCGCCGTGCCGCTGGGTCTTCACCTCCACTGTTCCTCCTCCCCGCCGCCGCCTGAAGCCCGTCCGTCCTCGGAGGCGGACCTCCGCCGTGTGAGCCCACAGCACTCCCTCGGTGCTCTGGACACCAGGCTGTTCTAGCTGAGCTTACACCTCCGGGTCAGAGCCCCACGCTGGCCCGGAGCTGCCCTGTCCTGCCCCGTACTCTGCGTCCTCGACGGGCCTGAGGTCCCGGGGCGGCCACGTCTGTCTCACCCCCGGTTTGCGTTTAGCAGCAGCACGGCGCCCGGCACCGTGGGTGCTGAGGAAATGCATCTTAGAATAAAACGAGCGGTGACCGTCGGGGGCGGAGCCAACTCCTCGTCCACCCACGGGGACCGGGACTGAGGCGGGACCCCAAGGCACAAATCAGCCCCACCCCATCCCCTTCCATCGCTGCACGCAGCTGGCCAAGGCAGGGGCGTGCTGGGCAAGCCGGACAGGAGGGGCCCGGCCTCGCTCTCCCAGGCTGGAAGGCCCAGCTCTGCGGTGACGCAGCCCCAGGGATGCTCAGAGCCCCGCAGCGAGGCTCATGACCGCTGCCCTGGGGGGTCGGGACCTCTGGAGATGAGGGTGTGGGGGGCCCTTGGGCGCAGAGGACACCCCGAACCCCACAGAGGCGCTTACAGTTCCTGCAGGCGGCCCAGTGTCCGGATGGCCACGGGGAACTCGTGCAGCTGGTTGTCATTCAGGTCTCTGGAAAGGAGGCAGGGCAGCATTGGAGGGCGGTCCCAGGGCATCGGGGCCCCGGGGACATGGACGCTGGCTCTGGGCCGGCTGGAGAGGGGGTCTGCTGGGCCCAGGGCCAACGCCGGGAACACACTCTGGGCCACTCCTCTCCCATCGCTGCCCCCAGGCCTCGGTGGGGGCTTTTCTGGCCGCAGACCTGTTTTGAAGGGACACTTAGGGGTGCAGACACTGGAACCAACTACCTCCAAACAGCTCCCCCCCCACGCTGCGGAGACGATCTCAAGCCTTTGGAGACACCAGTGGCTGGGGAGGGGGCAGGAGAGAAGCGGGCAATCTGTAACACCTCGTCACTGGCACAAGGGAGTCTGGAAGCTTCCTCAGGTGACCACCTTGGCTACCTGTGGCCTCTGCTCTCATCTTTTGTAAAAATGGACAGGACGTCTTACCTTGGGTGGTGGTATGACAGCTAATCTTTATTTCCCCTTACCCTTCTCTGCATTTCCCCCTTTTTAAAAACAGTGAACATATATCACATGTCTAATCAGAAAACAATGGAGGGGACTTCCCTGGTGGCGCAGTGGTTAAGAACCCGCCTGCCAATGCAAAGGACACGGGTTCAAGCCCTGGTCCGGGAAGATCCCACGTGCCTCAGAGCAGCTAAGCCCGTGCACCACAACTGCTGAGCCTGCATTCTAGGGCCCGTGAGCCACAACTATTGAGCCTGCATGCCACAACTACTGAAGCCCATGCACCTAGAGCCCATGCTCTACAAGAGAAGCCACCGCAATGAGAAGCCCGCACACCGCAACAAAGAATAGCCCGCGTTCTCCACAACTAGAGAAAGCCCTCGTGCGGCAACGAAGACCCAACGTAGCCAATAAATAAATAAATAAATTTAAAAAAAAGAAAAAGAAAAAGAAAGCGATGGAAATGGTGCTGAAGAGTGGTAGCAGCCCCGGCTGGGGAGCCTGTGGGGAACAGAGCCCCACACACCCTCGGTGGGAACTGAAATGCGCACGTTTCGGGCGGAATTTCACAGAATCTTTTCCAGTGAAAAGGTTCACACCAGTCATTCCACATCCAGGGATTCATCCCACAGAAAAGTCTGCACCGAGGGGTGCAGGTGTGTGTAAAAGGAGGCCTGCCGCTGCAGAGCCAGGCGACAGGGACAGGACACTGCCCGCGAGACCCCTCAACACAGGTGGGTCTCCTGCGTTGTGCCCTTCACGGTGATGATGTAGCGAAGGGCTGGAGGAGACATGCAGGTGAGCAAGAGCGAAGCTGACGGTCCTTGGAGGAGACGGAGAACCCAGCCCCCCACGTGGCGGGGGGGGTGCCAGAAGAGGGGCGCACGCCTCCCGGGGAGCCGAGACTGGGGGCGGAGCAGGGGCGGAGCCATGGGCACCTTTAGAGGATGCTGCCCTCTCCCCACGAGACCTCAGGATGGATGCCGGCTCTCTAGGCTGGAACGCTGGCTTCTGTCTCAGTAGCCAGGGCCTCACCCCACGTGAGACATGCCTGATCAGGGGTGGGGGCGCCGTCCCGGTGCCTGCAGACTCCAGGGTCTGGAGACCCGCCAGGACCCGGGACCCTGGGCTGCAGTGCTCGCACCTGGACACGCCTCTCCTCGAGCCACAAAATACAAGAAATTGTATGGGACTCAACATCGCTGCGTGCGTGGGCACTGGGGCAAATTCTGGACAAAAGATGCAAAGAGACCAAAAGACCCAACTGCCACTTTTGAAGAGCCGGGAACAAAAGCAGGGCACTGCACACGCCCCCTGCACACACCACCCCCTAAGGGGTGGGCAGACCCCCAAGCCACCCCTCTGGCCCGACCGCCGGACACACCCCTACCCTCCGCCCACGTAAGGAGCAAGCCTGCCCCGCCTCGGGGAGCCGGCGGGGAGCCTGCGGTCTGATCTCGCCTCCCCACCCCCCCCACCCCCGCTGCAGCCGGGGCCCCAGCAAAGCCTGGCCTGCAGTTCCCATCCGGCCTCTGACCCACGTTTATCGATTCAGGAGCCAGGAGCCCCGGTGGGTCACGGCTGTGGCACGGGCCATGCAGCGCGGGACGACCCCGCCCACCTGCTCGGCCTTTGAGAGCCACCCTCGCCCTGACGGCGCTCGAGAGGCCGTGTGATGCCACGAGAGGGCCACGCGGAGGCCCTGTAACGAGCGGCCCGGCAGCTTTTGTGGTAAATCCAGGTCGTCGCAGAGACAATGACAGATCCCTCCGCATGGCAGGCCACGACACCTCACGGTCCACAGGCAGAGCTGGGCGCCCGGCCCAGGGGCCACGGGGCAGTGACGGGCAAGGCGATCATCGGCCCTGGTTCCGCTCAGACTCCCCTGGTGACCTCGGGTAACCTCTGCTCTGCCCTGCTCTGCCCCATCCTTTGGGCGAGCCGCGGGCAGGGTCCCCGAGACCAGAGGTGCTGCAGGAGTTTCCAGATTCCGGGGGTTCTGCTGGAGCGGCAGAAGGCGCCTGGATATCATGCTGAGAGGGCTGGGGATGGAGAGCCGGCAGAGGCCGGAGGGGTGAGCCTCTTCCAGCCTTTGATCGTGTAAGGATTCACCCTTGCGTCTTAATGTCTCCAAGTCCAGAGCCCTGCAACTTGGCTTGGTCCGTTCAGGAGCCTCCTCTGCCGTCCGGGAGAACCAGATCTCCCACAAGGAACACGGGAGCCCCTGCGCTCAGAAGCCTTAATCCTGCAGCAGCATCTGCACTGCAAAGACCGCCTGGGGCTGGCCCCACAGCCTCTGCTCAGGATTTCACCTGCCTGGGACGCGCCAGGCAACAGCACAGCCCCTCCCTCCCTTCACTCAGGCCTCTGCCCGAAGAGCCGCTCCTCAGGAGGCCCCCGCTGAGCCGCCGGTCGCCGTGCCCTCGCCCTGTGTGGCCCATCGAAGATGACCCCACGTCCCATCATTTTGCAGCATACGCGAATCAGATCATCACGTCGCACACCTTAAACTTAACGCAATGGCGTCTGGCGATCACAGCTCAATCAAGCTGGATGGAAAAGTGGCCCAAGTCCTCTGCAGCCTTGCCCTCCTGGCTCCTGGAGACCGGGCACTGCCCAGCAGAAGGGGGTGGAAGTGACCTGGGGCTGCCCGGTCCGAAGTCGCAGGAGGCCGCGCAGCCTCTGCCCCTCGAGGAAGGCCCTCACCACGTGCGAGAGCCCGGCCGGCCTCCCGCAGGACGAGGGCCCCGTGCAGAGGGCGGGCAGCCGGCGGCCGGCACCCGGGCCCCGAGCCCCGGCTGAGCCCCAGCGGACGGCCGCTTCCCGGCGGCCCTCGGACGGCTCAGCAGAAGCGCGGGTTCACAGAAATCACAAGTGCTGCCTGAACCACTGAGCTTCAGGGTGGCTGTCACGCGGCAACAGTGAGGGGACACCCTGCCTGCTTCCCCTCGTGGAGCGTGCTGACGCCTGACCGGTATTTGTTTGTTTTCTTCCCACCCAACTGGCATGAAAGTTCCTTGAAAACAGAAACTTTGCTGTTTTCTAACTGAAACCCCAGAAGCGTCCTGGCACAGAGCAGCCGCTCTACAAACACTGTTGCCTGAACGAGTGAGTCAGTGGACGGTCAAGACACGTCGATTAGTGAGAAACAGTGACGGACGCTTCCAGGAATCTGGAGTATTTGGGGGCACGGCCTTAAGATGCCAAGGCCGATGTCAAGAGGCACCAGACAGCCCTAGGCGGTGCCCGCAGGGTTGCCCGGGGCCAGAGAGCCTGGGACGGGTCTCCTGGGGCCTCGCTGTCCTTGAGCCCTTACATACTTCATCGGACCCCTGTCCGGCAGCCAAACGGAGTGGTTCCAGCCTTCCTCGGCAGTTTCTGGTCAGGAATTTTGCCAAGAACGGCCTGACAGACAGTGGGAAAAGACACGTGGTAAAAGCCACGTGAACTGAAAGGCTATTTCTGTAGAAAAATGTGGGAGAATAAAAATGGTGCAAATGTCAAAATAATTCCGCAAACCACATGCCAAAGAGGTGGCCTGACTGTTGCGATCTGGATGTCTACACAGACTCGAGGGCCCGGGCAGCTGACAGGCCCTGCTTCACGGGGCCGTGCAGACCTCAGCTCTGGTCTCACCTCCCAGGAACGTCCCTGCAACCCCCTCGGCCCACAAGGAATTGTCAGGGCACTAGGGTGAGGCCCCGAGCACGAGAATCCCGCTGGCTGGAGCGGCAGGTGGGGTGACAGGCGGGAACCCCCGGCCTACGCCGCCGGGCGGGCGGCTCTGCAGGCTGCGGCGGGCCCCGCGCGCCCAGGCGCCAGGGCCTGTGGAGACGGAGGGGCCCGCGGCCGGGAGATGGGCCTCCGTGGGGATGCGGCCCCGGGGCAGGTGCGGTGGCCGGCGGAACATGGGGGCCGAGGGCGCAGTCCACGGGAGGCGTGGGGCGCGGGTGGGCTGAGCGAAGGGCACCCTCTCCAGGCGAGGCGGGGCACGCTCCCCGCCCGAGGCCCTGCTCCAGGTCGTGCCCGGGGCAGCCTGACCTGCACCAAGCCCGCGCCCGGACGACCTCTTCCCACCCGACAGCCGCCTCGCCGGAGCTGCTCCTTTACACGCTGCCTACCATTCAGGGAAGGGAGCGCAGGCCTTAAAGAAGGTTCCCGACCACACCCAGCGTCAACCGGCCAAGTCGCGCCCACTCTGTCCCCCCAAACCCGCCCTCTCCTCTCTCCACAACCACGCTGCCGGTGCCACAGCCACTAGCCCCATCGGCCACGTAAACGTCAACTAATGACACGGTAATAAAATAGGTCAGCTCGCAGCTTCACCAGCTACACTTCAAGTGCTCGGTCACGACGTGCGGCCCGCGGCTGCGGCGTCAGAAGCACAGACGGAGACGTCCCGTCGCACAGAAGCGCCGTCCTCTGCAAACGGGAGGCACAGCCGGCGCGGCCGTGTTCCCGGCTCCCTGCGGTCGCTGCGGCCACGGGACGGGTCCTCCCCGCAGAAGGTGGGCAGACGTGGCACCTGCCACCTCGGGGGCAGGGCTCGCGCAGCCGCCAGCCCGCCCCCTCCACGGCCGCGCCACGCTTCCACCAGCTGGACGCCAAGGACAACGAGGCCCTGGGGACGGCAAGACCCCAAGGAGCCAGGTCCCCGCGTCACCGCTCGGAGCAGGGCCGCCTGCCAAGGAGAAGCAGGTACGCGACCCGGAGGTAAACCGCGCCCCCGCTGGAGCCCCGGCCGTGCTTCTGTCTGTCGGTGACGGCGATCAGCCCCCTCCGCGACCCACGTCACACCCAGGCTTGAGCCTGAGTCCGGAGCCCACACTCAGCTACTACACACCTGCCAGAAAGACGCTTCTAAGGTGCAGCGCCAACGCCGTCACCCTCCTGAACACTCAGAAGAGGCTTCTCACGACTCAGAACAGCGTTCAGCCGCCCCCGTGGGCTCCAGCCCTCGAGCAGCCCCTCAGCTCCACCTGCCGTCTCGCCCACACGGAGGCTCACCCACTCCTGTGTCTACCTGTGGCTCTTGTGCTCTCAGCCGGATGCCCTCTCCCCACATCCTCAGCTGCTGAAGCTCTAGCCATCCTTGGAGTCCAACCCCATCAGTCTTCCAGAACTCAGCTGGCGTTTTCTCCAGAAACACGTCAGGATGAGTTGGGTGATGCTGTTGGTGGAGGCAGTGGTGATAGTCCTGGTTCCAGGTGACGTACTAACCCTGGCTCAGTCCACTCCCACACCAGCCCTCCGAGGCAGGAACTGTTATTACATTCACTCTGCAGCAGAGAAACGGAGGCACGGAGGGAGGCCATCCCTGGACCAAGGTTCTAGGAAAGGGAGCACTGGGATTGCAGCCCTGGCCGTCTGGGTCCAGACGGGGTTGTCCGGGTGTATGCCGTCTCCCCAGTGAGTCCTGAAGCCTGCTGTCATCAGGAATCCAGTGGGTTCCCTTGTGGATTTCCCGAAGCCCAGGCGCCGGCCACGTGTGCCAGAGTTCACTGTGAGGGCGATGGTCTGAGCCCCCTGCGCTGGCAGCGTCTCTGACCTGTGTGCTCCTGGGGACGGAGCCTGCCTCCCCCGGCACGAGGCTGATTCTTCCGTCTCAGGTGGTTTACGGTGCCCTAAACCCAGCCCCGGCTGCAGAGTCTGTCACCTTCAATAGCCCCGGATCAGCCAGACACCCAGCAAGAGCAAGTGTTGCATCTGCTACTCCCGGCAGCTGGGAGCAGACGGGAAGGGCTGAGGTTAAAGAGAACCCGCTTCCAGCTCCAGCCAGGACTCGTCTGGAAGCGCAGCTGTCCATCCTCCCCCTCATCTGCTCAGCCGTCCCAGCCAAATCCAACCAGGACTGATGGCGTCGGCAACCACAGCTGGGAAGGTGACCCCAGCCCCGTGACGCTCCAGGACCCGCGGCCCCAGCGTCTCCTTCCACCTGGCTGCACGGAAACCACCAGCCCTGGGATCCTTGGAAGTCCCTGTGGCTGCATGTGGGACGCAGGCTGTAAGTGACAAGGATGGGATCACGGTCACCGTGGCAACGACCGGGGACAGCCGGCGCGGCCTGGGGATGGGGCGGGGGGTGGGCGTGCCGTGTGAGCTGGAGATGGAGCACGGACGTGGGGCGCGACAGGAGAGCGCTTGCTCACCCAAGGTCCAGCACAGCCGCCCTCGCAGAGCTGGGGAGGCTTCTTGTGGGGGAGCGAGGGGAGGTAGGGGCGTCTGGGGCGTCCTGCTGGCATGTCAGTCGGCATCTGAGTGAGCACGTCAGTGAGGCCTGCGGATGTGTGAGTCTGGGGTCCAGGACAGCAGTGACCTCCGTGCTGGAGGCCTCGGCAAAGCCACAGGATGGGAAAGGGTGAGGCCCGCGGGGGAGGCAGAGGGAGAAGGGCAGAGCCTTGGGGTCGCCGGGTCAGGAGTTAGGGTGCTGGGGGCAGACACACTGGAATTAGCGGTGAGTTAAGAGGCGCTCGGGACTCCTGGCCAAGAGCCCCACACTCTCTGTGACGAGGGCTACCTCTCTCTCGTTCATAAATGTCCCCGGCGCCCACAGCAGGGGGATGGCACGTATGGGACACCCCGTAACGTTCACGCAGCCAGTGGACTAAGGACACAGAAGAAAGAGGGTGGCGTCCTCGATTCCTGCTGGCGCCTCCCGCCCTCAGGTCCTGAGAACCAGACCTCGAGTTCCTCGTTTCCTCTCCACAGCGTCCACCCGGGAACCTGCTGCCCAGTGGTTCCGGGCGGGCCCCTGTTCCGCACCCGCTGGGCTGGGGGAGCAGGGCGCTGGAAGCCAGCAGGGGAGCAGGGCTGAATGCGTGACCTTGGCTGCCCTGCTGGGGACGCGGGGCAGACACATCGCGGGTGCAGGTTTCTGCCTGTGAGACGCCATTAGTGGTTCTTGGGGAAAAGCCAGAAAAAAAAACTTTTTATATGGAACATAAATTCTTCTATAAGCCACAAAACCCCACAAATTTGCAGTTAATAAACCCACAAATGTAAGATGGTTAAGAACTGGCGAGGAAAGAGGTCCTCAGCTCCTACAAGGTCAGCCTTGAGCGGGAGGGCCTGAAGGGCTGACGTGGGTGCCGGCCAGCGGGCAGCTGGAGCCGCAAAGACACGTCCAAGTCCTGACCCTAGGAGCCTATGTGACCTCATTTGGAAGAAGGGTCTTTGCAGATGTGATTCAGTTAAGGATCTTCTCAAGGTTGCTTTTACCAGGGTGTGTGGATGCAAAGACAAGGTCCTTATGAGAAGAGGATGCTCGGAGAGGCCACGTGAAGACGGAGGCAGAGACCGGAAGGAGCGCCGAGCAGCCCCCGGACAGTGAGAGGGGCACCGGGCAGACTCCACGCAGGCCCTCAGGAGGAACCGAGCCCGCCCGCACGTGACGGTGGACGCCCGGCCTCCAGAGCTGGGGGAGGATACAGTTCTGGGATTTTCTTTCTTTGTTTTTAAGCCACAGAGTTCGTGGTAGCTTGTTTGGCAGCCACAGGAGACGAGCACAGCGGCCGTCCCCGTCCACCCTCCGAGCAGCGGATCACGGCCCGGGCCCCCCGAGGTGGCGCCCGCGGACGACACCCTCCCTGCCGCCTCTGACACGGCACTGTCAAGGGGGAAGGAGGGAGGAAGAAAGGAAAGAAACGGTAACTAGCCAAGGGGGAGGACAGACACACCGCCGCCCGCCCGGCATCAGACGGGACGCCAGTCTGGAGAAGCCAGCACAGGCGAGGCGCCCAGCGTTCCAGGTGCCCACCCGGCCCCTCCCCGCACGCACTGCAAACGGCCTCCCCGTCGTCCGTCTGTGGACGCCGAGGCCCCCGAGCGCTCAGGTGACTTGCACGTGTCACATGCCAGTGGCAGAGCCAGGGTCTCCGTCCAGGTCCCCTGACTCAAGCCCAGTCCTGGAAGGACCTCTGCGGAAGGCGGCCTGGCGTTGCGTCCCTGGCCTAAGGCTGACCGCCGGGCCCAGGATTGGGAGGTGGCCGCATGCTTTCAGGACCCAGTCAGGGCGAGGTTAGAGCAGAATCTGTTGGCCTGGGTGGTCCCAGGGACGCGGAGACACAGGGGCGCCTTGCAGCCACGGCGGCTCCGAGGTAAAATCGTTCCGCAGCAGAGCCCTGGGGCGGCTGCGCCGGAGGAGGTGTTTACACGGCAGGCAGAGTCTGGGATCATGAGGCAGAATCTTCCGAACTTCCGCCCTGCTCTGCCGTGCTCCCAGGCCTCTGCTGGGTGCTGGTCCTGATCCAGAGAGGCAGCTGCAGCCCGGAGGCTTCTGTTCCCACTGGGGCTCCAGGCTCCCCTCCAAAGCGGGGAGGTCCAGACAGCCCGGGGTCTCAGTCCGTCCGATTCGTCTGCTGAGGTGGTGAGGAGGCTCCGAGGCCACCGGCCAGGCCCGCGGGAGGTGAGGCGCTGCGGTCCCCGGAGCCCTCCCGGCCCCGTCCCTCTGTTCCAGCTGAGCTGCAGACACCAGATCCCCGGAGCGGGGGGGCGGGGCTCAGCGTGTAATTATGTGCGTCAGGCCTTTTCTTTTCTTTTTGCACAATTTGATTGGTAACTACAGCTGGGTCTTTGAGGACCCTCCGCGACAGCTCTGAACAGCATCCCATGGTCTCCAAGCGAGATGTCCACACACTGACCTCAGAGCCCAGGGGCCTGGTTTCGGATCCCTGAGACCGCCCTGGCGAACCTTCCCAGGGCTGCGCTGGCCACGCCTTCTCTCATTTCTCAGCCCCGAGACCTGGGAAGTCCTGCAACTGGTCTGAGCTCCCAGGAGCGGGCGCCACACGGAGCGACGTATGAGGCCGGAGGCCTGGGTTCCACCATCCCGTACACACCGTGGAAATGTGGGCAAGGCCGCCCCCACCTCTGGATTCGGTCTGACGCGGAAAGCGGAGGAAACAGTACTTCAGGGGCTGGGGGCTGGGGGCTGGCCCCCCCCCGCCCTCGGAGGGCCAGGCGTCCTCACTGCGGGGGCAGAAGGGCGGTGTGGGTACACGTGAGCGTCTGTGCTATCTGCCTGCAGTCGGGGCTCCCGCAGGGTAGGCGCTGGTGACGGCAGCCTCGGGGGCACGGAGCACGTTCCCACAGGCTCTCCCAGCGCCGTGATGAGACTCCCTGGCACAGGCCGCCTGCGCCCACCCGCCCCCCACCCGGTGCGTCTGCGCCCGCGTCCCTGCTCAGCAGGAGGGCGGGCGCGGCAGCACCCGCGGGGACGCTGCCCTGATCCCCGGGCGGGCGTGCTGCTTGTTCTGGAGTGAACGAGTGCGCTTTCACTTCCTCCTCGTCCTTCCCACCGCCCACCGTGCAGAGGAGGGAATCCAGGCTCTGAGGCGGCCCGCCCCCACCCCCAGCTCTGGCTGACCCAGCTGGCAGAGGTGGGACCGGGGGTGGGACCCAGGCAGCCTGGCCTCCGGACCACAGGTCACAACGGAAGCCTCGTGGCCGCGGGGGTCCCCGTGCCGTGCTGGGGCCACGTGGCGTGTGCACGGCGGGCGTGCACGGCCTGCTGTGCCGTGTGACTGTGTGTGCACACGCCTGGCCCTCCTCCCCAGGTGGAAGGCGGGGGGGCCGCTCTCCCTCTGGAGACAAGCCTGTAGCTGGAGCCAAACCACAGCTCGGGCAGGAGGGCTTGATGAGAGGGTCCAGGTGCAGAGATGACGCCCCAGGGAGACCTGCCCTTCCAGAGGGCGCACGCACAAAGCCCCAGGGTGAGAGCGGCTGCAGAGCCGGCCACGTGTGCAACAATCCGAGGTCTGACGACCTCCCCTTCCCTCTGGCGTTCTCCCAGACGCTCCCCCTCCACATCTGGCTGCCCTGCAGCCCCCCAGCGAGCCCTGGGCGATAGAGGGTAAGAATGCGCTCCCCTCCTTTTAGTGGGAGATCAAACGTTGGAAGAAGAACTCAGCCCTCAGCAGTGGGCACGAGGGTGTTGAGACGAAGGCCCCGGAGGAGGGGGCGGGGGGGGGGAGGCTGGTCCCCACGCGGATGACAGCGCCGTCAGAGCTCTGCTCGGGGCTCTCCTTTGATCTAGCGTCTCCGCGGGTAGGAAAGCGCAGACTGGGCCCCACGGCCGGCAGGAGACCGGACGCTGCCCTCGGACCGGCTGAGGCCGGGCTGCAGGCTGTGCCGCCAGGCTGTCCTGCCCCGCAACGCAGGTCTCTCGGCCTCGGCCTTCTGGTCTGTGAAGCGGGCGCGGGCCCTGGGCTTCGTGCCGCGAGCCAAGCGCTGCCGCGGGCGGAAGGTGGGCGGGCGCCCGCGGCGGTGGCTCTGAAGCTCAGCCAGCGGCAGCCGAGCCCAGCGCCCCGCGCCGCCATCCAGGGCTGGTTGGGAAAGACCCAGGCAGCGTGCCCCGACGGTGAAGACACAGCCGCGCGTTACCTTTTCAGAGGTGCCAGCCCACGCCCCGCGTGCGTCCCCTCCCCAGCCGACTTCCCGGCAGAGCTGACAGCCCCGCCCGCCCCGGGCAGCCGCGCCGGCCTCCCCGCTGCTCCGCAGGCGCCCGGCAGCTCCAAACCTGCCCCAACACCCCACGTCCCCAGAGGGAGGGCAGCCGCGGCCGAGGCCTCGAGGGGGTGCTGGCCGCCCGAGTGTCCGGGCCCGGCACCCAGCGCACGGCAGGCCTGCAGGGTTCACACGTGGCCCAGAGACTGGGGGCTGGTTGGGGACGTCGGTGTGTCTTCTCCGTTAAGGCCCTGGGTCCGCTCTGTCCCCACAGAGGGTGATCCCAGGTGACCACACCAGCTCCGCGGATGTCCATCTCCCAGCACAATGACGGCGCGGCCAGGACCGTCCTGTTTGACGGTCCAGGCGCCCGTGACCGCTGGTGGGGAGGCGTGCGGCCCCAGCCGCGCGCAGCTGCGGGCAGAGGCCCGGCTTTCCCGACCCCAGGCTGCCCCCCGCCCCCCCAGGCATCGGGCTGAGCGTGGGGAGGCCGGGAGGGCTGCGCCCCGTCCAGCGAGCCCAGCACAGCCCCGAGCCCCGGCCCGCCCCGACCGCTCGCCGCGGGGGCCACGGAGGCGCGCGCCCAGGCCCCGGCGCAGATCTGCTCCCTCAGCTCAGAGCTGCTCTCCCAGCGTCTCCTCCGCCGCTTCAGAGGCGCGAGCGCCTCCACCTCAGGAATGACGCGTCGTGTGTTCCGGGGGTGGGGGGCGCATGGGTTGGGGGCGGTGGGGGGGTGAGAGGGAGGGCGCCGTGAGTCGGGGGCTCACCCCCGGTGGCCTGCGGTCCTTCTCTGCCCGGCACCCTCCCAGGCCTGCGCCCGGGCCGGCTGGCTGCTCGGGTGGGGCGCGTCCAGCCCTCTCTGCGGGGGCCGCGGGACCCCAGAGCAGGTGCCGGGGGCTCGGGTGCCTTCCGGCCAGAGCTGAGTTCCAGGACGATGATGTGCGAGTAACGCGGCTTTTCCGGAGGCCACAGCTTGAGCGCCGAACGGGTGCCTCCCGCCAGCCTCCCCGCCCTCTGTCAGCAGCCGCCCCGCAGCGGGGCCACGGCCGCCACGCCAGCCCCGCCCCGCCCCAGCCTCCCACGTCCGGCCTCGGCGCCCTCCCTCCCCTCGCTCCCCCTCCAGGCTCCGTGTCCGCCGCCGACGGTCACCGCTTCGGTCTCCCTGAAGGCAGGGCCGCCTGGACTCCCAGACGGCACATCCCACCCCCTGGAGGAGGAAGGCGGCTACCGGGAGCCACACGCCGCAGGAAGGCCACGGGCCAGCTCCCCAGTCCCGCCGCCTCCCCCTGCCACCCCCGTCCCCGCCCAGGACCCCCGTCACCCGCAGGACAGAACCCCCCGGCCCAGCACTCACAGAGTCTCCAGGCTGTGCAGCCCCGCGAAGCTGTGGGTCCCCAGACTCTGGATGCGGTTGTTGTGAAGGTGCCTGTGTGGGAGGAGCCGCGTCAGGACAGGTGCGCGCAGCAGCGGGCGGGGGGCAGGCGGACGCGCTTGGAGAGGACGGTGGAGGCAGGGGGGCGGACGTGACCCCAGCGGGCCGGCCTTTGTCTCCAGGGACAAACTGACTGGCCAAGATGGACTTCGGGAGCCCCTGTCTCCAAGGCAGGAGTGACCACGGGCTACACCGTTTAGCTTTCCTACGGAAGGGCAAAGCCAGAGGCGTGCCCCAGGCGGAGGCACCAAAGCGGGCTCCTGCTAGGCTCGTGGGCAGAGGCCAAAGACGGGGCCCAGCCGGGCCGGTCCTGCTCCCGGACCCAGCCGGCCCGGCTCAGTGGCCAGGTGCACTTCCAGGGGCCAACAGCAAACCCCTGCAAACACCGCGTCCCTACAGGCTGAGCCTCCCGTGACAGCCGGAGCGAGCTGCGGAGATGGAGACGGGGGGCCAGAGGAGCCGGGGGAGGCTCCTGGAGGTGGCGGCCCAGGGCAGGACCACGAGGGTCGGTGATGCGGACACGCAGGGGGGCGGATGTTCCCGGCAGAGGCACCGTGAGGACAAGGTGAGGGCGGGGGGCTGAGCGGGATGGTGAGGGCTTGGCCAGATCACACGCGGGGAGGGGCAGGAGGTCAGGCTGGGAGAGCCGTCCAAGGTCAAGATTGAGTTGAAAGTAAGCGACGGAATGTTCTCCCAATTCCTAGTGAAATGAGCGAAAACAGCAGAAACAGGCCCCCTGCCCCCACCCCAAATACTACGAGTAGCAGCCAGGCGAGCACCGAGACATAACATAAACAAACAGCAAAGACTGTGGCCAAGGAAACATTCCGGGCTCCTCATCAGAAACGGAGCTGGCAAGAAACCCAGAGGCTGAGAATTCTCCCCCAAGTCCCCAGACCTGCAGAAAAGCGGCTGTGGACGTCCCTCCCCTGCCCACTGCTGGCTTCTGCAGGAAGGGGAGGAGGGGAAGGGAGAAAAGGCTCCGGGCTCCTCACGAACGAGGAAATGACCTGGAGCCCAAGGGAACTCCCGCGTGGCGGCAGTGAACTCGCTCACGGTGCATTTACCACAACCTGACCCTGCGGAGGGACCACCCCCACCTGCACCTGGGCACCCACGGCGGGTGGACCCTCCTTTGCGCAGCGTCCCGCAGCCTGGGGGGAGAGCCAAGGGGGCCAAGGAGATACAGCGGTCCCAGCGGAAGCCAGAAGGAGAAATCACATGGCAATTGTACAAATATGAAACAGAGAAGCAGAGGAAGAGGAGGAGAGAGATGCCCAGGCCACGCCGAGAAGAAAACGTAACAGACCAACGAGCAGCAGGACATCTATCACGGCGGCCTTCTGCTGCAAAACCACCCAAAAAACATTCCAAAGACTGCATTTTTAAATGAAAGAAAGAATGACGCTGTACACTAAGGAAATGAATTGAGGACCAAAACTACATCACTGAAAAAACTAGTCAATAAACGTGAGACACGGAACAGCGCAGACGCAGCTGAGATGGGATGGGCGTCAGAGGAAAAGCCTGAGCTAAAGCGGTGAGCTTGGCTGGATGAGACTGAGAGCCAGAACAGCTGGAACCGACTGACGCGGAAGACACTCGGGGACCCAGCGCAGGGGGACTGATGTCTCGGAGGGACGGGGTCCAAAAATGAGACAAAGGAAAATGCTCTAAAGAATGGAATCTGAGGGTCAAAAGCAAACGTTGTTTCAGGAAAACAGGGTGCAGAGAGTTCCACAGTGTCGTATTCTAGAGAAGCTCTTAAAGATCAAGGATGAAGAAACATCTTCAGGCAGGAAAGGGAAATCACATACAAGGGAAAGAAATCAGACTAGCCTCCAAGACGTTCAGAAAGAAAGGCGACAGGCGCACCCCACCCCACATGTGGGTAGGGGCGGGGGTCTTGGGGCAACGGGGTCCTTCCCCAGGAGGCAGACAGACCCTCCCACAGGGGGCCTTGATTTGACAGAAAGAACACAGCCCTGGCTTCTGGACGAGCCCCCTCCCCTTCCCGCTTCCTCCAACCCTCGCCAGGCTCTACCCTTTCTCACGCCTCCCGCGGAAGCTCATCTCCGTCCCCACCTGCCCCCCACCCAGCACCTCCGGTCCACAGCATCTCAGCTTCTGACCGTCCAGCCCAGGCCTCCAGACCACTCAGCCGCCCTAGGTGTTGAGTGGTCTGGAGGCCTGCGGCAGCCCAGCCTGTTTGGGCTTATGGTCCAGAGGAAGAGAAGAGACCCACACACAGGACAGCACTGCTGTCCACTTCAGCACTCCTTGGGTCTCTCAGGGCCGTGCAGGGCTGCCTGACCAGGGCGCGTGGTTTGGGTTGAAGGGAAGCCCGTATCCACCCACGGGTCACCTCACGCCTCCGCCCAGACCCCGCCCACCCACGCTCCTCCTCTGCGTCTCCGCTTTCCTGCAGCGCAGCCCTCGGACCTGGACAGCTTCCTCTGCCCCCCTGCTTTGCAAGGTCACGGGCCACGGCAGCCTCTCTCCTCTGTCCCGGGGCCAGAGGCAGGCGGCGGGCAGGGGCGATGCTTCTGGACCTTCTCCTCTCTCCGCGTCGCAGGTCCCTGGGCCCCCTCCCCTCCTGTGCCCGGCGGGCCCCGCCCCTCCTAGATCCACGGCAGCCGAACTCCCCCGCTTCCACGCCCGACCAGACTCTGGAGTCACTTTTGACTCCCCTTCTTGGCCTCCCACCGCCGTGAAAACCCAAGTCAGGTGGATTCTTCCTTTAAAACGTCCCTCACGGCCACGCCTCCGTCTCCTCCCTAAGCTGGACTTTGCATCCCGTCTCCCGTCTCCCCTGTCCCCACCCATCCTTCAAATCACCCTCCTAAACCCCCTTCTCACCTCCAGGCTCCCCATCCCCCTGGCAGGCCACAGCCAAACTCCTGCAGCAGCTCTGAGTTTCCAAACTCACCTGCCTGGCCTCCCCTCCGGCCAGCCTGGCCTGCGCGCCAGCCGCTGACAGCTGCGCGGAGCCCTTACTCCTCCCCCGTCTCCTCTAAACCGTCTTTCCGGGCTGGGACCCCCCCCCCAGCAGGCGCCCCCGCCCTCCTCCAGCTGCGTCGGCCACGGGGGCCTGTGTGATGCGCCGGACTCAGCGTCTGGTCCGCTCCCGAGTTCCCGACGGCGTCCTGGTCCTTCCCGCCACGCTGCGGCGTGGACGGGCCCGCCAGCCCCGAGGCAGGGGCCCCTCTGCACGCCTGGGCGCCGCAGGGCCCCCAAGGGGCTCGGCCAACGCGGCTGCTCACGCGTCGGGGGCCCGTCGTGAGGCCCGCCTTTTTCCAGGGGTCTCGCCTCTCAGACAGCTGACCCGTGTGCTCCCAGGGAAGACCCCCGCGTCACGGGGCATCGCCAGAGCCGGGACCGCCCCGTTCGTTCTGTTCACCCGCCGCCCGGGGGAGGATGGCGCGGCCTTGCGGACGTCCCTCCCGCGTCTCCCGTCTCCCAGGACAGAGAACTAGACAAGCTCGTGCCCGCTCCACCATCCCGCAAACGGACCCAAGCTCCCTGGTCTGGAAGATCACACCAGGTTTCCCGGAGCGGGGGAGGGAGGCCTGGCTGCCGTCCAGGGGAGTCCGGATCGCGCACGCTGCCGCGGCAATTAGTACGCGACCTCCGAGCCCTTGGAAACGGCCCTGTGAACTCCCTGATCACTCACAGCAATCAGCCAGCGTGAGGGCAGCGTGAACCCCGGCCCGTTCCTGCCAGGGATGCCATCTCCTGGCGAGTCAGCCACGGGGCTCTGCCGTCTAATTACAGCGCTGGCTCCCCTCTGCTTCTCCAGGCCTGGGATGAGGTGAGTGTATCCTCCCCCTGTGCCGAAGCAAAGACTGCATCCACCCCTCCTCCGACGCTCACAGGTGCGGAACTCACTCGGGAGGTTCTGGGCGTGCATTCCCCAGAGCGTGGCGCGGTTACCGTATCGGCACACAACGGCGGAGAACGTCACAGCTGAACTCCCGCTGCCCAGCCTCTCGGGGCACGGCTCACGCCACCTGGCCTCACGACAGCCCCACGGGGTCCACAGGAGATGGGCACCCTCCCTTTATGAGGGGAAACGGGGACCAGACGTTCTGGAAACCGCAGGGACACAGCCGAGAGCAGAGCCGTCCAGGGTGGACGCGCTGCCGGCCGGCGGGCGCGGGGGAGGGGCAGCACTCACAGCACCACGAGGCTGGACAGGTTCTGGAAGGCGAAGTCGGGGACGCGGGCGATGCGGTTCAGGGCCAGGGTCACGGCCTGCAGGGCGCGGAGGCTGCCGAGGGCCCTGACGGGGATCTCGGTGAGCGCGTTGTCATCCAGCCACAGGTGGCGAAGGGAGGGCAGCCCCTCAAAGCTCCTCTCCGGGACCCGGGCGATGAGGTTGGCATCGAGGCGCCTGGTGGAGAAGGGGGTCAGTGCGGGGCCAGCGCCGCCTCTGAGACGCCTGGGACCGAGGGACCCCGGGGACCGCCCCGGCTCCAGGCTCTTGGCCCTTCACGCCTTGTTGGCGGCCCAAGGCTGGACCTGCCGCGCGGCTGTGGACAACGGTACCCCCCACACCCAGGCCCCCGTCGGTGCCGCGGCCCCCCTGCTCTGGGGACGCTCTTCACCCCAGCTCCATCCACTCTGAGGCTGGATAACAGACACGTTCCCACCATAGACGCAGGGACAGCTCCTCCCCTGGACGTGGCCACAGGAGATGCCTCCTCAGAGCCGCAAGCCACTCCCCATCCCCCGACCCCGGCGCCCCTGCTCCCCGGCCCCCCCTGCTCCCCATCACCCGACCCCAGCGCCCCCTGCTCCCGGGCGCCCCTGCTCCCCGGCTCCAGCGCCCGGGTGTTGGACAGGGCTCCCTGCTGGCCGATGGCCTACAGGAGGCTCCTGGATGTCGGAACAGGCAGAGAGATGGTGGATGGTCCTGCCTGTCCAAGGTGGCAGAGGACTTCTGATGCGAGGTCTAGACGCGCTTCCCGCCCAGCAGGGTGAGCAGACAGCCCGCCCAGCTTTCCACAGCTGCTCCCACGCACGGAGGCTCCCGGCCCAGGGCTCGGGCTGAACCCCACCACCCCACGCAGCTGGCCCCACGGGGCCCAGACACGCTGGCCCGTGGCCGTGGACCTGCCCCTGCACTTTGCTGCTCGCGGGGCTCTGCACGGAGGCCTGCCCCCCCGTGCGGGCACGGGGCAGCTACGTGATGGCGACCCCAGCCCTCGGCCGCACGGGCCCGAAGGCCCCCAGTCTTCACCGTGAGGGGGACTGACGTGGCTGGGCGGCAGGGCAGGTGCCGTCCCTCCATCCCCGCAGCACGGGCCCACGTGGGACCGCCGGCAGGGCTCCTGTCTGTTCCCTGGGCCGTTCCACCAGCGCCTCCCCGCCCCCGGGAGAAACCCCGGGCTCCCCAGCCGAGCGACCGTGGGCGAACGGGCCGACACTGAAGCCTTGGATGGAAGAGCAAACCGACCAGGACAGGCCCTGAGAGCTGCAACTAGGAAAGACCTCCACCCACATCAGACCTGACCCGATGGCCACAAGCCCTTCGGTGAGTTCCTGTCACCCTCGAAGGTCTGACTGTGCTGGTGACCCGGGGACCTCAGGTGGGAACAGACTCCGAGATCCTCCCCAGGATGGCTTTGTTCAGAAGGCCCGGGTGGGGCCTGGAATCTGTTTCTAAAGAGCATCCTAGATGCTTCTATGCACAGACAGCTTGGCACGTGCTGGGCAAGCATCGCCACAAACAGGACGGTGTCCCCACCCTTCACACCTCAGTGGGAAGGTGGGACCGATGGTCCCGGTGCAGTGTGACGGCCAGGAGGTGTCAGGAGCGGCCTCCACGCGGAGGTGATGTTACGTGAAGACCTGGGGGACCAGGAGGAACGAGCCGGTGGAGGACTGGGGGCGGGCAGGCAGGGGGAGGCGCGTGGGAAGCAGAGCACCTTGCAGGGGACCCAGGCGGCCAGGAGGGGGAAGCCGGAGGGAGCAGGGCGGGCGCCGCGGCGAGGCGGGCGGGGCTGGGACTCGGGGGCCCTGGGAGGTGCTGTGTCAGGGGAGCGGGAGCCAGGGAGGGTTTAAGCAAAGGAGGATGTGGCCAGGGTTCTGGTGCTGGGGACGGGCCACCCTGGAGGCAGGCAGATGCGCAAAGAGACAGGTGCCCCACACAAGCACCTCGCCCAGAAAGGGACGGCCACGTCCACGGGCGCTCGCAGGGTGAGCCTGACCACTGGAGGGCCCGGACCCCAGAGAGTCCTCTCCTGACGGAGCCCCTGCTGCCCTGACCCAGGATGTCATGGTGCTGGCCTGGCACGGGACCATCACCCAGCAGTTCTGGGCTCCTTCAGCATCCCCTGCAAGATGCCCCTGGCCACCTCTGCCCTGCACAGGAAGTGCCCTTCACCTGGCCCCCCTCCAACCCTGTGCCAGCACAGACCCTGGGCGGTGGCTGCGCCCCTCACGTGGATCTCACCTCCTCGTGGTCAGAGCCCCCATTTACCGAGTGAGCACCTGCCATGCTCCACGGGCACTGCATGTGCTCCACGACCACCAGCTCAGCAGCACCTGGGAGCTGGTCGGAAAGCCAGAGTCAAGGCCCCATCCCAGACCTTCTGCGTCAGAACCTGAATTCTAACCTGACTCCCAGGTCATCCGTTGAGTCGTAAGCACATCAATGTCTCTGAAGCACTGAGCCGGGCCTCCTAGAGCTTCTGACGCTCTGGTCAGTAGCGGGGACAGTGGGAGAGGGAGCCTGAACGGGGAGCCAGACGTCTCCTCCTGTGGTCAGTGCTCGGCTGGCCCTGGGGCCTCGCTCCAGGGTCGGTCACCCACCCCTCCACGCCCCGGGCTCCAGCGCCCCTCTTGGGCACGTCATCTCCCGCACCCTCCACGAGGCGGTTCAGACAGCAGGGTCCTCGAACAAACAGGGGAGGGACTCCGCAGCCTGGGGCTGGCCGAGCTGCCGGTGGCCGGGGGACCCAGACAGACCTTCCGGCCAGGCGTGGTCGGCACCTGCTGTCTTGCTCTGACACCCGATCCACCATGGTGAGGCTCTCACCCCCGCCTCATTCCCGTCCACAGAGGCCCCAGCGGATGTGGGCCCTGGGGAGACCGCCAGTGGGGCAGCACCTTGGTCCCAGCTTTCCCAGAGACCGCGGGCGGGTGGCTGAGCCCCGAGTCCCACACAGACCACACAGACCACAGACCACACAAAGGGCCTTAAGGAAGGTGGGGTTTCGACCAGGACACAGGGTGGGGGGGGTGTGGCGGGTGTCGTGAGTGAGGGCCTCAGGCAGGGGGACGCGGGGCCCGTGTGGACGGGGAGCAGGCGTGGACGTCAGACGCCCTCCGGAGGCCAAATGCATGAGGCCCGGGGACCTCGGGACGCAGGGGCCGGGGCTGGAGCCTGGGTCGCTAGGCGGGGGCGCTCCCCCCCACGACCCTGTGGCATCCCTGCTGCCACTCACGAGCCCGTGTCCCGGGCCAGGTCAGCGCCAGCCACGTGACGGGCAGCCCGGCAGGGATGCCACGAGGGGCTCCGAGCACCGGCCTCACTGAGGGCCAAGGGCACGGAGCTAGGGAGCTGGGCTCCACCCAGGGGTCTGAGCCCAAGTCCACGGGCCTCCCCGCCGCGACGCCGGTCCGAGGGCCTGAGGAGGGTGAGCCCCGAGCCCAGGGAAGCGCCCCCTTAGGGACAGAGGACAGAGGCAGGCAGCCGGACGCGAGGCGGGCTGGGGCCGGGCAGGGGTCGGCCTGCACTCGGTGAGCTCGGTGCCTGGGAGCCGCCCTGTGCGTGTCCATGTGAGCACACACGTGTGCCCGCTTTCACAGGTCACCACGGCCTGACACGCGCTCCTGCTGGCTGGGTGCGGCCCAGGGGCAGGAGGGCTGAGAAGGGCCCCCCCCGTGGCCCCCCCAGCGGGGAAGGGCTGGGCTGGACCAGGGAGGTGGCCCCCCTCCGTCCGCAGCTCACAGGCTCCGGGCGCGGTGGGCCGGAGCCGGCAGGGGCATGTCTGCGGCCCTCCACGCACAGGGCGAGGCCAGCGAACAGGCAGGTGGCCGAGCTGGGGGCCGTGGGCGAGGTCGGCCCGGCCCGGGCCTGTGTCCGAGGGGGCCTGGGGCAGGTGGGCCCGGCGTGGGGCGTGAACCCGGGGCAGAGGCTGTGTTCCCCAGTGGCCCATGGTGCCCACTTAAACCTGAATTTCACATAAATAACATATCATGTTTTGTGTACGCAGGTCCCGTGAAACACTCGGGACAACGCCCCGTTACGTCTGAACTTCCGACGGACAGGAACAGCCTCCAGGATGAGCGGGTCCCGCGCGTCTGCCCCGACGGGGCCGGCACCCTGGGGGTCCCGTGAGCAGACAGACCTGGCCACACACCCCTCACTTAACCTGCCGGGTTGGCCTCCTCAGCCGCACAGGTCGACGACACGCCCACCCCAGAGACCGCTCTGAGCTGAAACGCACACAACACGCACCGCTCAGAGGCGCCCGCGGCGCCCCCTTCCTTCTAACGAGGAGGCGTCCCCTGGGCCGGGGACCCCAGGGAGGAGCTCGGCACCTGGTGCCCGCAGGTCCTCCTGGTGGTCTCGGCTGTGAGGACACCCCCCCCTTCAAGGTGGGTCCCCGAGGCGCCCACAGACGGGGCAGAGAGCAGCGCCGGCTTCTCCCCCACCCCCGTCTCCCTCCTCTGCGGGACCCCCCCCGCCCCCAGGACCCTCCGGCCCCCGGGGACCCTCCCGTGCCGCAGCCCAGCCCCTGGCAGGCCGGTGCCCTCTGAGCCGCTGCCGCTCCCCCCGCCTGGGTTCCGGCTCCCGGGGTCCGTCCTCAAGGGCGGGCAGGTGGACGGGCCGCCTGTCCTGGGAGGGGAGCTGAGGACCGGTCCAGGCCCCGCTGGCAACGGGAAGAGGGCACCTACGCCAACGGAGCCTGGAGGAAAGCCAGCGCGCCCAGCGCCCTCTCCGCCTCCCACGCGGGCCGGGCTCCGCGCCCTGAGAGGCTGCTGGCAACCAGGCAGGACCCGCAGGGACCTCCCGGGCCGGCCCGGGCCTGCCTGGGCCCTGGGCAGTCGGCGCAGCTCTCTAGGGCCAAACCGCTCCCCGTGCCCCCCCCCCAGCCCCACAGGAGATGGGGGGGAGGGCTGGGCCCCTCCCTCCAAGCCCCGGGGGTGGGTGGCCTGGCCCCAGGGACGGAAGGAGAGGGAGATGAGACCCCAACGGGAAGCCAGCGGCGGCAGAGGAGATGCAGGTGGGACCCTGCTCGCCAACCGTGACCCGGCAGCGCAGCGTGTGGAGGAGTGGGGTAGAGGCCGACCCCGTTCCCTCAGAGGCTGAAGGGGCCGCCAGCCCCCCTCGCCTCACCCGAGGGGCCGGGAGCCCAGAGCAGGCGAGAGAGATGCCCACGCGGGGTGAGCAGCGGGGCTGGACTCAGGCGCAGGGCTTCCTTCCAGCGGCCGGGCGCCCTCCGGGGACGCGCCTGAGCCGCGGGAGGCCCGTCGGGGTCCCCCGCAGCTCAGGGCACAGACCGACGGGGCAGACCCCCTGCGGGACCTCCTTCTCTAACCTGGCCCATGTCCTACCAGGTCTTCGTCACACTCAAGACCAGAGGCACAGGCTCGGGGCTCCTCGCGGACCACCAGCGGACCGTGGTGGCCCGGTGTCCACTCCCGAGGGATCAGCCCCGGTACCTGCTCCCTGAGCGCAGGCCCCAGGAGGGCCGGGAGGCGAGCAGGGAGAAAGCGCAGGTCCCCTGGCCCGTTCTGCTCCCGTGGCCGCAGCGTCTCCCTGGCTCTGAGCCCCGCCACGTGCAGGGTGCCCGGGTGCAGGACAGGGTCTTTAGGAGCAGAGGGGGCCCGAGACCCCTGAGGACAGGTGGTCTGTCAGGGCAACGTCCGCCACCCCTCCAGCCGGAGGGGTGGTGCTTCCAGGGCCCCGCCCGGGCACGGTCCCCTCACCCTAAGAAAGCGTCCCCGGCCTGTGCCGGCTGGCGTGTCCCGGCCCTCGCGTGCCCGGCAGCCCCCGCAGGTGGGAAGGGGGGCCGAGGCGCTGCCGGCTGCGGACCCCGCCGCGGCCCTCCCGCACGCGGGGCCCCCAGCGGCCGACGCGGGGCTGAGACCCTCGGGCTGGCCCCGGCTGAGCTGCGCCTTCCGAGCGAGGCCGGCGCCGCCCTGCGCTGGGCCGCCCGCCCCGGGGCCGCCGTCCTGACTGCGCGTGCGGGGCGCGGCGCGGCGGGCGGGGCGCGGCCGGGGCACGAGGACCCTTCCCCGGCGGGCGGTCTGCCCTGGGCCAGGCCCTGGGGCGGGGGCCGCCTCCCCTGGAGAGCCCGGCCCCAGCCCGGCACACTCGGCGCGCGGGGGCCCTGCCCGCCACGCGGTGGGGAGGAGAGGAGACCGAGGACCCCGTGACCCTGCACGCGCGCCAGCCGCTGACCCTGGGGACCACAGGGAAGGCGAGGGCTCGGGGACAGGCTGGCACCTGCTGAGCCGCGAGGGCGTGCCCGGGCTTCCCGCGGGCCGCAGGCCCCAGCCACCCACACCAGCACCGCTGCCAGTGCCAGCCTCCAGCCTGCGCAGGGCAGGGGCTCCCGGGGCAGGCTTGGCGGGAGGGCTTGGCCCCCTGGGCACCAAGCAGACATGACCAGCTCGCGCCCAGTTACCTCTGCACACGGACACCCTCCCTGAGCGCTGGGAGACCACTGCCTGCCCCCGCCCCCAAGGAGGCCCCTGTGCTCTCCCGGGGCTGCCACAAAGCCGCTCCCGTGTCCCCGCTCGCCACCAGGCTCCCCAGATGCCCCTCGGCACAGGGGTCTCCGTTCCGCCACTGAGCATCAGGACCTCAGACCTGATTCCATCGGAGGGGATGAGCTGCAGTCCCCACGGACTGAGACCCTCCACCCAGTGGAGTGGACAGGACCCAGCAAGCACTCACCAGCGCCGACCGCTAGGCCAGCCTGGGCTCGGCTCCGGGCCCCCAGCCCGCTCTGGAGCAGCGCTTACGCTCCTTGTCACTCAACGAAGCGACAGGAAACCTTAGGCCGACGTCTCCGAGAGCGGGTCTCGCCAGGCCTCCCGGCACGCGCACGGCCTTGCACACACACCTCCACCCCATCCCCGGGAGCAGGCAGCTCCCACGGCCCGCGCGGCCGGCGGGAAAGGGGCCGCGGCGGGGAGACCACAGCTCTGCCTCCCGAGCCTGCGGCTCCAAGCCCCCAGCTGGGACCTGGTGCAGCGTTTGGAAGACACTGAGTGGAGAGCCTCCCCCTGCCTGTGGGGAATCCAGGAAGGCCTCACAGAGGAAGTGACAGTTGAGCTGGTTCCCAGGGGAGGGGTTTCTGGAGGGCAGGGTGGGGGGCATCTCTGGGCCCCTCTGAGACGGCACGTCTGCCTCCGCCACCTGAAGGGAGGCTGGTGCAGCGGAAGAACCGAGCCTCTGCGTTTATCGCCTCTCAGCTGACACACGCACCTAGCCTCCTGCAAAGCTTCAGGCGGCCAGCCCCACCCCGCGGCCCACGGCGTTTCAGGACGACTGAAGTTCTACCATGTGCGTACTGTCCCTTTTTTACAGTGTGGGCATGGCCAACGGTGTTTTTAGAACTCTGGCAGATATTATCAGGTAGCCTTTTAATTAATGGAGAATACAGCTTCTTGAGAGAAACTTCTGGAACTGGGACACAGACTTGGCGTGCAGGGAGCTTAAGAACGGCGAGCTCTGTGTACGTGGGAGGAAGGCCGACTCCGGACTCCGACCCTAACCACCCCCTCCTCTGATCAGATGGGAAGAGCCCTGGGGGCACAGGCTGCGTCCTCTCCCTGCAGCTTGCCAAGTGGGCACTCGACCTGTGTGGCTTTTGTTTGCTCTGATAGAGTTTGGGGGGCTTCCAGCACTGTCCATAGGACGGCCTGCCAAGAAAAGACCCGTCAGAGAGTAAGGGTTGAAAGGGACCCCTGAAACCAAGGAGGAAAGGGGTCAAGGACAGTCAAGGTCACAGAGTAAACAGAGGGCACGGCCAACGAAGGCAGCTGGCACGGAGCCAGCGTGCCCTCCCCCCGCCCCGGTCCACTGGGGAGCAGACGGCACTCACGCTCCGCCGCCCCACAGACAGGGCAGGGGGTAGCCTCCCAGAGGCCCCCGAGGGGGAAGGCCGCCCCGCGTGGCAGCCAAGGTCTCGTGAGGAGCTGGGGACGCCCTGCCCGCCTCCCAGGGTGTGCACGACGCGGAGTCCAGACACAGAAACTCCCGGGGCTGGAGCTGAGCCCCCGCGGCAGCGCCCTGAGGTGACGGACCGCGTGGGGGACACAGGCTGACGGCTGGGCCCCCGGGGCTTAAAGTCCAGCTGCGCTGCAGGCGCGGGGCCTCAACTGATGTCTGTGTCCCCACCCGGCGGAGGGTGCCCGCGCCTCTGCCCGCACAGGAAGGTCTGCGTCTGTCGGCGGAAGGTGCTTTCGTTAGCTCTGATTTACGCCACCTCATGAGATCCTTTCCCTGGCGCTGTCAGCCTCTCCGCAGATCACAGGGAGGAGACGAAGACAAAGCCAATTCCAGCCGGCCCTCCAGGCTGAGCGGATGCCCGAGCCAGCGTCCCCTCCACCCCAGGAGAGGGATGCATGGGCGAGGCCCCCGAGCAGAGAGCGCTTCCTTTGTGTACATCAAAGGTGACACCTGAGCTTCCTCCAGGCCATTCCGCGTGTTTAATTGGCAGCAATATAGAAAAATAATTACCCGGCCTCCGGGGGAGGCAGGGAGGAACCTCCGCGTGCAGCCTTTACCGGCCTCCCCTGAAGACACAGACCTACATGCCCGGGCAGAAGGCCAGCTTCGTGGGTGACAATCCCGGAATCCGGGGCGGGGACTACAAAAGGCACCCTCCGCGCCCCCCCCCCCCCCAGCCTCTGGATTCCAGATGGCAGGCTGGCTTCTGGGCCCTTCCTGGGCCATCTGAGAGGCGTCCGCCGGTCCTGCCGCTGCTTGGGGCCTGGGCGCCTGCCCTCCTCAAGGGGCGCTGCGGCCGGTGGGGGAAGAGGCAGACGTTCCCTCCAGGGAGGGGCGGAGGTGTCCAAGGTTCAGGGAACGTGAGCCGCACCCCAGGGTCTTTAAGGCCACCCCAGCAGACTCCGCAGTAGCAGGTGCCAGGGAAAGGGCACCGCGGGAGGATGGAGAGAAGACAGGCTCTGCATCCCTAACACGGGATGCAGTCTCCCTCCTCCCAAGGGCCCCCAGCTGTCTGTGGACAGTGTGAGAGCTGGGAGGTCACAGCTGTGTGGCGTCAGTCCTCTCCTCGCCCTCCCACCTCCTGTCCCTCCACCAACCCCGCCGCCTACCCGCCCATCCATGGGTCTGTCCATCTGTCCATCCATCCACTCACACAGACCCACCCCTGTGTTCTGGGCTTGTCTTCCTCTGGCTCAGAGTCACCGATGGCTTCCTGCCAACTCCGGACCCTTTAGCTGGGCAGCAGGAGCCAGTCCCCGGAATGACTCTCTTATCAGCCTCGTTTCTCAGAAGGGCCCCCCGTTCTCCACTTCCTCTGGGAAGGGTGCCTCTCCCCCCACCTCCTGCCCCGAGCTCACGGTTTACACCTTTGTGGAGATCAGTGCCCTTGACTGCCCTGTGCATCCCCCTCCTCCCCCTGGGGAGCCCCTGGCCCCCCCCACCCTCTCAGGCCTCAGGGATTCACCTGTCAGCAGCCCACAGCCTCCCCCCTGCTCCGCCCCGCGCGCTGAAGCCCTGGGCTCGGGAGGCTAGCCATAGCCCTCTCCTCCCACCCAGGAAACAGGTCCAATGCTCAGAGTTTCCAGTCAGAACAGAGGAAAACGTAACCACCTTCCCACTAAAACACCTATGAAGATGCAGCAAAAGATGAAAACTTAGACCTTGACCTTAGACCTGGAAGCACCACTTAATCAGAATGTGATGTCTATGCCGGCCCTGAGGTCAGTGGAACTGAGGAAAGCCGCCGGGAATGAGGGGTTTTCGTCTGCTTTGCCCCAAGAAACAGAGGAGCCCCCCGCCACTTAGAAGACGGAAGGCACGCCGCCCCCCCCCCCCCCACCCCGGCATCTATTTGGAAACACATTCCGGAAAACTGCACGGCTGCCTCCTTGTACTGTGTGAGAGATGAAGTCAGGGTACCACCCCCGCCGCTACCCCAACCCCCCACTCCTATGTCCACTCAGAGACGTCGAGTCCCAAACAGCACGGCAGGAGGGAGGGCAGGGTGGGGACGCCAGGGCCGTCGCTGCAGCAGGACCGTCGGCCGGGCATCTCGTGATGGAGCGGGTCTGGCTCCACGGCGGCATCGCCGAGCAGCTGCTACAGCTCCGGTGCCTGGGCCGGACCCAGAACCCGAGTCGCCGGCTCAGGGCGCGGCCCCAGCAGCACGTGGCTGGCCTTTCCTCTGGTGATGCTCAGGTTCAGCCGGGAGCAACCCTGCCCGCCTCGGAGTCCTCCCCGAAGTCCAGGGCCCGGAGAATCAGAGCGCCGCCCGCTGGGGCGAGCGATAAGGCTCCAGGCGGGACACGGCGCTACGGACACCTGCTGCGGTGCCGAAAGCTGGCCCGGGACTCGCACACGCCGCCCTGCCTCCCGTCCACACATCTGAGAAGCCAACTGAGCCAGCCCGTGGAGAGCCTAACCGTGGGAGATGCACGCTGCCTCCGCGTCCCCAAGGGATGCTCTCTCCTTAAAGAGCAGGGGAGGCGGGACCCAGAGGGACGTGCGTCACAGCACCATGACGGCAGCCAGAAGCAGAAGCAATCCACGCGTCCACCGCCGAATGACGGGCAAACAAAACGTGGACCTACACGCAGTGGGCTATTACCCAGCCCTTTAAAGGAAGGAAATTCTGACACCAGCTACCACGTGGCTGAACCTCGAGGACGCGATGCTGAGTGAAATAAGCCGGACACAAAAAGACAAATACTGTGTGACTCCACTCACGTGACGTCCCTAGAGGAGTAAATTCACAGAGACAGAAAGAGGAAGGGTGGGGGCCGGGGCTGGGTGGGGGCTGGGGAGCGAGTGCTTAACGGGTGCAGTTTCCATTTTGCAGGATGGAAGGAGGTCTGGGGGTGGGGTGGTGGGCACGGTGACACCGTGTGTGACGCACTTCATGCCACTCAGCTGCACACCGACGACGATTAAGATAGAACGTTTTATGTTGTATAGCTTTAACCACGACTTTCTGGGTTTTGTTTTAAATTTTTACTGGAGTGTCGTTGATTTACAATGTTGTGTCAGTTTCAGGCGTACAGCAAAGTGAATCAGCTATACAGACACACATATCTACTCTTTTTTTAGATTCTTTTCCCATACAGGCCATTGCAGAACACTGCGTAGAGCTCCCTGTGCGGCACAGTAGGAAGCTCGGTTCGTCATCTGTTTTACGTACAGTAGCGTGTATATGTCCGTCCCAATCTCCTAGTTCATCCCTCCCCTCCTCACCCCCTGGTATCCATAAGTTTGTTTTCTACAACTGTGACTCGATTTCTGTTTTATAAACAGGTTCATGCGTGCCACGGTATTGATAGTTTGTGTATAACCATGATTTTTTAAATGTTTTAAAAGCGAAAGAAAAAATAAATAAATAAAAGCGAAAGAAAACATTTTAAAGCAACAATTTTTTTTTTTAATTCTGAAGACTATGACAATAGCATCCTGAAACCCAGGAAAAGATCAAATCTCTAAAAATAATTTATCACTAGAACAAGAATAAAAACATCCTCAGTCAGGTACAAGAAATGAGGTGCGTGGGACAGGAGCAGACACGCCCAGGAGAGAAAAGGCGGAGACAGGAACAACAGCACAAACCAGGGGGAAGAAAGGTAAGTTTCAGAGACAAATTGAAACGCGAGGAGCTGGTGGGCAGGGAAGCTGCAGGAAGGAAAAGTTACAACAAAACTGGAGCGCGTCCCGGCAGGAGTGAGCAGAAGCAGCGCCTTGGAGAGTTAATTGGCCGTGAGGACAGGTCGGGACGCGGCCCCTGACGTCAGAACACGGGTCAGAACAACGAGATCAAAGTCACGAAACGGAGATCAGACGAGCAGGAGGGAGAATTACGGAGCGGAAGCACAACACAGCTATAATTTTTTAAAATTCTTTGAAGCTGAAAAAAAAAGTGGTTATTGTGTTCCGGGCAAACTGAAGGAAAAGGGATTCATACCCAGACACACGCGGGCTAAACTTTACGTTGTAAAGATGAGGGGGCTCCCTAAGTGCGCACGAAGAGGACACAGGCTCTTCTCTGCGGAAAATGACGCGCCCGCTCCGGACCTCACGGCGCCCCCCGCACCGGGGAAGGAGAGCCACAGCGGCAGCGTCCTGGGAAACATACGTAGCGACCCACGGATCGCCTGTCCAGTGACTATAACAATCATACGTGAAGTCCACAAGACAGAGTCTCAAACACGTACGGCATCAGAAAGTACACTGAAGGGGGTTTGGGGGCCAGAGTTAGATGTACCCTCACAGAATAAAAATAAGGTCCACGTCATAAAATACACAGATAAACAAACTAAGACAGAAAGACAGACTGGAACTCTCCTCATCAGACATTAAAATACCAAAAACAAACAAAAAAACCCCAAAACAGCAAAATACCTCATGAAACAACTATTGGCGCTTATAAATAAGTACAGCAGGATGGCAGGGTACAAGATCAGTACACAGAAATCAACCGTACCTCTACACACTTGCCATGACCAATCCAAAAGTGAAATCAAGGAAACAATTCCTCTTCAGCGAGCGGTGCTGGGAAAGCTGGACCGCTGCACGCTAACGGATGAAGTGAGGACACGGCCTCCCACCGCACACACACACACACTCAACGACTTCAACACAAGAGGTGACCCCATGAAGCTCCCAGAAGAGAACACGGGCAAAACATCCTCTGACATACACCGGAGCAATGTTTTCTTCGGCCAGTCTTCCAAGGCAATAGAAATAAAAAGAAAATAAACAAGTGGGACCTAATCAAACTCACGAGGTTTTGCATAGCACAAGAAGCCATCCACCAAACAAAGGGACAACGTAGGGACTGGGAGCAAGTGTTTGCAAACGATGCAACTGACAAGCACTCAATTTCCAAAATATACAAACAGCTCACACAGCTCCATAATAAAAAAACAAACAACCCAATCCAAAAATGGGCAGATGTTTCTCCAAAGAAGACATACAGACGGTCAACAGGACGTGAAAAGCTGCTCAACATCACTCATGATCAGAGAAATGCAAATCAAAACTACAATGAGGTATCACACCTCACCCTGGTCAGAATGGCCATCACCAAAAAGTCTACAAATAAGATATGCTGGAGAGGGTGTGGAGCAAAGGGAGCCCTCCCACACTGTTGGTGGGAATGTAAATTGGTGCAGCCACTATGGAGAACAGTATTCTTCAAAAAACTAAAAACGGAGTTACTTTATGATCCAGCAACCCCACTCCTGGGCATATATCTGAACAAAACTCTAATTTGAAAAGACACGTGCACCCCAATATTCATGGCAGCACTATTTACAATAGCCAAGACATGGAAGCAACTTAATGTCCATTGACAGATGAATGGATAAAGAAGAGGTGGTACATATATACAATGAAATATTACTCAGCCATTAAAAAGAATGAAATAATGCCATTTGCAGCAACATGGATGGACCTAGAGATGATCATACTAAGTGAAGTAAGCCAGAGACAAATATTATATGACATTACTTATATGTGGAATCTAAAATATGATACAAATGAACTTATTCACGGAACAGACACAGACTCACAGACATAGAAAACAAACTTATGGGACTTCCCTGGTGGCGCAGCGGTTAAGAATTCACCTGCCAATGCAGGGGACACGGGTTTGTTCAATTCCTGGTCCGGGAAGATCCCACATGCCTCAGAGCAACTAAGCCCGTGTGCCACAACTACTGAGCCCATGCACCACAACTACTGAAGCCCACTAGCCTACAGCCTGTGCTCCACAATGGAAGAAGCCACCGTAAATAAGCGCGTGCACAGCCACAAAGAGTAGCCCCCGCTCACTGCAACTAAAGCCCGCGCACAGCAACGAAGACCCACTGCAGTCAATAAATAAATTTATCTTTAAAAAAAAGAAAAAGAAAACAAATTTATGGTTACCAAAGGGGGAAGGGGGGGATCGATTTGGAGATTGGGATTAACATATACCTACTACGATATATAAAACAGATACACAACAAGGACCTGCTGTGCAGCATGGGGAACTATCTTCAAAATCTTGTAAAAACCTATCGTGAAAAAGAATATATATATGCATACATATGTATAACAATCACTTTGCTGTACACCAGAAACTAATACAACATTGTAAATCAACTATATTTCAGTTAAAAAAAACTCAATTTACAATAACATCAACACAAATACTTGGGAATAAATTTAACAAGTACAAAGTCTATACTTTGAAAACCATAAAACATTGTTGAAAGAAATTAAAGAATATCTAAATAAATGGAAAGACACCTCATATTCATGGACTGTTAAGATGGCAACACTCCCCAAACTGACCTACAGATTCAACACAACCCCTATTAAACTCCCAGTGTCCTTTTCTTTCTTTTCCTTTTGCGGAAATTGGCAAGCAAATCCCAAGAATCCACATGGAAATGCAAGGGAGACAGAATAGTCAAAACAATCATGAGAAAGAAGAACGAAGCAGGAGGACTCACACTTCCTGATTTCAAAACTTACTACAAAACTACAGCCATCAAGACTGGGTGACCTGTAAGGGTAGACATAGAGGCTGACTGAATAGAACTGAGAATCCAGAGACACATTCATACGTTATGGACAACTGATCACCAACAAGGACGCCAAGACGACTCACTGGAGAAAGAATAGTCTTTTCAAAACACAGCCTTCAGGGTGATGACATGGTTTGTTAACTCTCCATCTGCATGCAAAAGAATGAAATTGGACCTCTGCCTCACACCATATACAAAAGTGGACTCAAAACAGATCAAAGACCCAAAACTATAAAACTCTTAGAGGAAAACGTAGCTATACATGTTCCTGACCTTGGATTAGGCAATAGTTTCTTAAGCAAGACAACAAAAGTATAAGAGGGAGAGAAAGAAAAAGAAAGAAAGAAGAAAGGAAGGAAGGAAGGAAGGAAGGAAGGAAGGGAAAGAAAGAAAGAAAATGCAGATAAATTGGACTTCATCAAAACTAAAAACTTTTGTTCTTCAAAGGACACTATCAAGAAAATGCAAAGACTAGCCTCAGAATGAGAGAAACATACTTGTGAATCATACATTTGATAAGGGACACCTGGAACATTCAAAGAACTATTACGAATTAAGAACAGAAAAAGACAAGCCAGTTTTAAAATGGGCAAAGGATTGGAACAGAGATTTTTCCAAACAAGACAGACAAATGGCCAATAAGCACACAAGAAGATGCTCAACCCCATTAGTCACTAGGGTGTGTAAATCAAAATCACAGTGAGTCACCACTTCACACCCACGAGGAAACTATACTCACAGACAGTACCAAGTGTGGACACGGACACAGAGACATTGCTGGTGGGAAGGTGAGATGCCCCAGCCACCTCGGAAGACAGCCTGGCAGGTTTTCAAACAGTTGCCACAGAGTTACCACGTGACCCAGCAATTTCACTCCTGGTTACACACCCGGAAGAACTGAAAACACATGCACACAAATGTTCACAGCAGCGTTATTCACAAGAACCAGACAGCGAAAGCAATCTAACATCTACCAACTGGTAACAGTAAACAGATGGCGGTCGGCCGTGCAATGGACTATTACTCAGCCATCAAAAGGAATGAAGCGCTGACAGATCCACGAACACACACGTGGATGAACCTGGACAACATGCTAAGTGGAAGGAGCCAGACACAAAAAGCCATACTTCGTATGATTCCGTTTACAGGAAACGTGCAGCACAGGCAAACGCAGAGAGAGAAAGAGATGAGCGCTCTCGGGGCCGTGGCGGGGCTGGGGAGGGGCAGCTCACGGAGACGGGTTTCCTTCTGGGGAGGTGAGAATGTGTTGCACAGGTTGTAAACGTGCTAAAAACACTCACCTGTCTGCTGCTAGAGGCTGTGAATTACATCTCAAGTTTCAAAAGCAGGCGAAGCTGGAACGACTACCCCAGGGCTACATTAGCACAGTCCCAGGCCCCAACACAACCTGCAAAGCCTGGACACATCACGAAGGAAGCGTGTGCTTGTGAGCGTATGTGTGAGAAACACAGACGTGTTACCAAGCATTGTCTGGGTGGTAGAATTGTGGCTGATTTCTATTTTTGTTTTACTTTCTGTATTTTCTAAATTTTCTACAATGAGTCAGAACAAAAACAAACATGTTTTTTCAAAAACAAAGGGCGTCCATGTATAATTACATCCCAGGCCGGGGATGGCGCCTGCATGGGGCAGGGCGCGGGGAGGGGAGGGTTGAGGGGTGAGAGCAGAAGCCTCCTTCTCTGGGGCCCCCTCCCCGGGGCCACTGCTGCGGTCCAGGCTCTGCCCCGCACGGTCTCCCGACTGGCCTCACAGAAAGGCCAGCCCTCACTGCAGACCGGCCTCCTCCAGGCTGCCAGCCAGGCCTGCGCCAAGGCTGCCTTCTCCAAGGCCAACGTTGCCCCCAGTTCACAGCCTCTGCTCTGCTCAGCCTGCGCCCCTCCCAGCAAGGCTGTCCCTTTCTCGCCACTGTTCACCTCTCATTCCACCTTGAAAGCCCAGCTCGGCGCGTCTCCTCACAGGGTTTTGCGGCTCTTCCAGGCAGAAGGGACCCCGGCGTCGTGAAGCCCCCGCTCACCCCAGAAGCCGGCTGGCAGGCCCCTGGGACCAGCAGTCCTGTACCTCGGTGTATCCCGATGGCCACAGTGAGACCCCTGCTGGGGGTCCTCGAAGCCCGAAAAGCTTTGGGTATTTATTTCCGGGCGTTTTCTGTTTGACGACAGGGCGTCCTCCGGGCCCCTGCTCTCTGCTCCAGGTAGACGCCTGGCTATGCTGCCAGCTCAGCGACACCCCCGTGACTGTGGACGGGACCAAGGACCGTGTCGTCTGCAAACTACGACAGGCTTGACATGGAAAAGCTCCCGCTTCCCATTTTATGAAGACCTTAGTTTGGACCAACTGGAGGTTATCGTGGCCACGGAGGATGCATTTGGGTTTGCAAGTCCTGATACGGATGTGGAAAAGTTAACATGTCCAAAAGAAGTCACAAATCAGGAAGATGTACCCGAACAAAGTACCTGACTTTTCTCCACTGAGAGAGGACAGACGGTCCTGGGAGCGTCTGGACACGAGAATGCATTTTGGCTACCTGGCTGACCTGGTCAGTGACATTCTGTTGGACTTGTATTTAAATTCCCCAAGTGTTTTGCCCTTTGAAAATAAATCTATGAAAAAGGAAGGAAAAAAAGAAGAGAAACTAGCCATCAAACGCCTCACCTATGCAGAAGAGAGGAAGGAGCTGGACGTCAGATGAACTCGGATTCAGAAGCCCAGCTCTGACGCCCGTGCCCTCACGGACCTGCGGATTCCAGCTTGTCCCGCCATGCCCACGTCCTCACTTCCAGCTGACGGTCACCCACGGAAGCTGGCATCTGTCCAGCCTGGGCAAGTGCAGGTCGCCGTGGAGGGAAAGGGCAGAGGGCCCCACACTCGCTCCCTGCAGGGGTGACCAGCCCCTCAGGAGGACCCCACCTGGTTTGGCAGCAAAGCCTGACGGGGGCGAAGGCCCACGTCCCAGCTCCCACAGTCTCAGGGTCCCTCGTGTGGAGCCTGCCGACACCACGGGTCTGTCTAACAATAACCCTCGTCACAGCACCGCCCTGTGCGTGCACTGGGGACCCACCCGGCAGATCACGGAGCATCTCAGGGAGCTTCAGAGCAGTCGCTTTATCAGCCCCCAGTTCACAGCTACAGAACCACGGCTCAGGACGTGCAGACAACTTCCATCTGGAAAGAGGTGGAAGTGGCCTCCAAAGACAAGCAGCAGCGATTTCGGAGAAAGACCCTGGAACCACACCCCCACCCCCAGCTGAAAGGGGAGAGCCTCCAGGAAACCCCAGCCCAGCCTGAGCCCGCGCATGCCCACCCCGGGTGGGCAGACCTGTGAGCCACACTCCCCTTCTCCCTCTGACTCGCAGACTCGAGCGGTCGGGGCAGTCAGATCCAGGACCCTGGTAAGGCCCCACCAGGGAGACAGGTCCCACGAGGGAGACAGGCCCAGAGGGTCCAGTCTGCCTGGGCTGGCATGGAGCCCTTTCTAAGAACTTTCAAGACTTGCCAGAAGGTCACCACGTAGCATCCCAGCCCCCTCCCCTCAGCTCTGAAACAGATCTGTAGGTTATACCTAAATGGTATTTGTCGCCTGTGCCCACAACCTGCCCTCCCCACCCATCTGAATTCTGATGACGTCCTCCTCCAGACCCACAGCCAGTAGCAGCTGGCCGGGTCCAGGTCAGCACCAGCAAGGACGAGAGGGCTCCACTGGACCCTTCCTGCTCTGCTCTGGCTAGGGCCTCCCCTCCTGTGGTCCTGACTGTGAAAACCGAAGATGCCTGGCTCTGGTACTTAGTGTACTCAGTGGGCTCAGAGTCAGATGGCATCAGTCTAGGAGGACTTCCTGGAGGAGGTGTGTTGTATTGATTCAGGCGGTAGAGAGGCAAAGTCTGGCAGAAAGGAAGCAGAAAAGCATCCTAGTCTGAGAAACAGCTCCAGCCAAGGCTCAGAGGCAGAAGAGCACAGGTTTGGGGAGCTGGGGGCATGACGGGGTAAGTGGCCTGGCTGGAGTGACGGAGAGCAGGTCACACTGCTCGTGGAAGCAGGTGTCACTCACAGGAAGGCTTGTCCTGCTGGCCCTGAGTTCTGTGGTTTTTGATGAGAGGAGCAAGATTACGAAAGTGGTGCCATCCAATGACTGGGGGAGCCTTGGGCCCCCCCCACCTGGCCCCCCACCTCATCCCACCACAGCAAACAGCAGGACGAAGAATCGGGGAGACGTAGCTGGCTTCCTGCCTCCCCACCGCCTGCCCCAGTCCCCGACCACGCCCTCCGCCTCTGCCTCCCCTCGCTCCAGATGTTCGGAGGGAGGGTCTCACTGTAGGCCCCTCAGGCCCAGGTTAGCAGATGTGCAGCCCAGGGGCCAGCTCACAGGGCCAGGAGAGCACGCTGGGCCTGGGGCTAGGGCCAAGGCAGCTGCGACGGGCCAGAAGGCCTGGGGGCTCCCTGAGGAGGCCTGCAGCCCCAGCTGAGGCGCAGGAAGGAGAGGGGACTGGCTGGGGGGGTCCAGCCTCCTGGCTCCCGGCTGGGACGCATCGTATGCAGACGCTGACTCTTCATCCCCACCCCCGCTCCACCCGAGCTCCAGAAATTATGACCGTGTTGGCCCAGCCTCTTCATGGAGTAAGGCCCCCACTGCCCACGGGGGCAGGCACCATCCCTAAATGGCAGGTAACCCTAAATAATGTTATTCTTGGCTTTGGAAGGCATTGCATGACTTTTTAAAAAAATAACGAGTTTCCTTCCCATTTCTGTTTTATCTGGGCGGACCCACGCACTAACGTGCAAATCCTGGCGACACGTCGCCAGCGCCCTCGGCCGTGTCCACGCCAGGCCATGTTCGCGCACTGCGCACTCCAGCCCTTGGGTGCCGTCCTGCCCTGACTCCCTTCCCAGCTCGGGCTGCCCTGCCCCTGCCCCAGCCCGTCAGGAGAGTGGAGGGCAGGCGGGCCCCAGGATGCCCCGCTTCCTCCAGCTCCTGGGTGTTGGGAGGCCTCCAGTGGAAGGTGGGGGTAGCACGTGCTCGCACACACACCCGAGCGTGAACTCCAGCTCCCGTTCTCACCCCCGTTCATCCCCAGCCGGGCAGCTTCACCTCTCCACCGTTTCCACATGCGTTTATACGCTGATGAGCAAAGACCCCTCAGCCCTACATGGGTCAGGCAGGGTACCAGGGCTGGGGAATCCCGAGTGGAAAAGGGGCGCCTCCACCCTCAGGAGACTCGGCGCACGGAGGGGACGGAGGGAGGGAGTAAGAGGCCGACGGCAGGTGAGCTCTAGGAGCGCAGGGCGGGGGCTGTCCTGCAGGCACGAACGCGGGGGCAGAAAAGGCCTCTGCCGAGACCCGGGCCGGGGAGCGGGACGCCCTTGCCCAGTGTACCTGCCACGGGGGGGGGGGCGACGGCCCGTCCTGCAGCCCAGCAAGGAGCTGGCGGCAGGGGCCACGGGGCACGTTAGGTGGGGGGTGGTGTGACCCGGCTCGTGTTTTAAGGTCTGCTGGACTCAGACGGGGAAGAAGGGGTAAGTCCAGGGCGAAGCGGGGGGCCCGGCCGCGAGGCGGCCGCGGCCCCGGGCAGGGACAACGGTGGGCGGCCGCGGCAGCGCAGCGAGGAGGGCTCGCCGCAGGGCAAGCCGGGCGCTCGGCCACGGGGACGCGGCTGACCGGACGTGCGGGCGAAGGAGAGAGCGTCGGGGTGGCCCCCGCGTCGTGGATCAGGGAGCGGTGACACGCGGGGGGTGGAAGGCGCCTGGGACGGGCCGCGCAAGGCCGCCCGGCCGCCCGCGCGAGACGTCACCGGCAGCTCACGCAGCAGCCCAGGCACGAGGAAAGAGCCCGCGGGGTGCTGCCGGGGGTGGGGGGGGCTTGCAGAGGACACTGAGGAGAGGCCAGCCGGGTAGAGGGCGCCGAGACCCCGAGGGGCGAGGGCTGGGAAGAGCCCTGGGGAAGGTCCGGGCCTTGGGAAGAACCGCTGTGAGGGACCAGGAGCCGCAGAGACCAGCCTGGAGGTGACCGCTGGAACAACATCTGCACTGCGAGGGGGCGGCCGGAGGGGCCCCGGGGCAGCGCCTCCGAGGGTGGCGCCAGGGCCCGGCCCCCTGCAGCCGCCGCAGGCCCTGGGGCGGTGCTGTCACCTGCAGACACTCAGAGCACGCCCTCCCCGCCTCCCCTCCCTCTGCTCCCGCCCCCTCTCCTCCCAAACTGTGGTGCCTTGGCTCTGAGGACAGGGATGGGTCAAGGCCACCTCCAGCCCCAAACAGGTGCTGCGTTCCCCACCAAGCCATCAGGGTGGGACTCCCTGAAGAAGCCTCTGGAGGAAAGTTCCTTCCGCAGGAGACACAGGGTGGGCATGGGAGGCGCCGGGAGCCAGACCTGCACCTTCTCTTGGGGAGGCACGGCTCTGGGAGGGGCTGTCCTCTCTAGGGCTGCCAGGGCCCCTCGAGACTCACCTCCACCAGACACTGCGGCCCTCCAGCCACCTCCCTACCGCCCAGACCCCTCCCGAGGGCCCCCAGAGTGCTCCAGACCAGGCTTTGCTGGAGTGGGAACAGTTTAATTTCAGGAAGGTGGAGGAGTTGGCTCCAGGCCCAAACACAGGTGTTGGGCTCAGGGTAGGGGCACCACTTTGGCGAGAGTCGCAGTGGGGCCACATTCCAGAACGACTGATGTTAGAATATCTGGCCAAAGAGGCCACAGAAGCTAGTAAACGGATGGTCCCCTTCCAGAAAGGAGTGAAAAAGCACCTGCAGGCCTGCCCCCAACTCTCTGGTGACACGGGGAGAGCCCCCTCCCCTCGCTGGACCAGGTGACCCGCTACCTCCCCCTGGACCTCTGAGGCCCTGGGCCTGGGCGGGCAGCCACCACCCTACGGCCTCTGAGGCGGCCTGAGCAGGAGCTCCAGGCCCACGGCCGCCTCTGGCTGGTATGCAGACTCCCACACGCTGGTGACCGGCTGGCAGCCACCTGGGCTCCAAAGGCCAGAAGTGGGTGGACAATTACTCACAGACTCTCGAAAAAGACGCACCTCCTCAGCCCGACCGGCCTTCTCTCCCCAGACAGATGGACGGCTGCAGGGCCGGGGGTGGGGGTGGGGAGTGGGGCAGGTGTGCAGCCCGTGGAAGGCTGGTGGCCGGCACAGGGGTGCTGTCCCTACCTCTCTAAGGCGTCAAGGGACAGAATTCAGAAAAGAGGTGAGCTCCCAGCAGGCAAACCGTGTACCAGTTCTGTGGTCAACGCTCTGAACCTTCCCTCCTCATCTGTGCATGGGGTTACGGGACGTCCCGCAGAGATCTGTCACAAGGAATGAAGGACGTGAGCGTCTGCCGAACATCAGCCTTGAGCCTGGTACCGCGGTGGGCATTCGACAAAGCTTAACCACGAGTCTGATTCTGGTCACACACACTGGGCTCCATCCGGTCCACATCACGTCCATCAGCCCCTCTGCGCTTTTCTACAGATTTTATATCATGTTCACCTGCCCTGCCTGTTCTGTCTCAGAAGCTTAAGTCCATGGTGCATGGGAGGGGAGAGGTAGGGGTAGGTGTCTGGGTGTGTGATATTCCTAGGTCAAAGCATGAGCTGCTGAAAGGCAGGGCCCTTGTTCTACTATTGAGCTCAGGCATTTCAGGTACAAGCAAGTGAATAGGTGGATGGAAGGATGGATGATAGATGCATGGTTGGATGGATGGATGATGGATGGATGGATGGATGGATGAATAATGGATGGATGGATGATGGACGGATGATGGATGGATGGATGGATGGATGATGGATGGATGATGGAAGGATGGTTGGATGGATGGATGATGGAAGGATGGTTGGATGGATGATGGATGGATGGATGGATGGATGATGGAAGGATGGTTGGATGGATGGATGGTTGGATGGATGATGGATGGATGATGGATGGACGGATGGCTAGATGGATGGATGATGGATGGATGATGGAAGGATGGATGGTTGGGTGGATGGATGATGAATGGATGGCTAGATGGCTGGATGGCTGGTTGGGTGGATAGACAGATGGATGGTTGGATGGATGAATGGATGATGGAAGGATGGTTGGATGGATGGATGATGGAAGGATGGCTGGTTGGGTGGATGGACGGATGGATGAATGGATGATGGATGGATGGATGATGGATGCATGATGGATGGACGGATGGTTGGATGGTTGGTTGGATGGATGATGGATGGATGATGGAAGGATGGATGGTTGGGTGGGTGGATGATGAATGGATGGCTAGATGGATGGATGGCTGGTTGGGTGGATGGACAGATGGATGGACAGATGGATGGATGATGGATGGATGATGGAAGGATGGTTGGATGGATGGATGATGGAAGGATGGTTGGATGGATGATGGATGGATGATGGATGGACGGATGGCTGGATGGATGGATGATGAATGGATGGCTAGATGGCTGGATGGCTGGTTGGGTGGATAGACAGATGGATGGTTGGATGGATGAATGGATGATGGATGGATGGATGATGGATGGATGATGGATGGACAGATGGTTGGATGGTTGGTTGGATGGATGATGGATGGATGGATGGATGGATGGATGATGGATGGATGATGGAAGGATGGATGGTTGGGTGGGTGGATGATGAATGGATGGCTAGATGGATGGATGGCTAGTTGGGTGGATGGACAGATGGATGGTTGGATGGATGAATGGATGATGGATGGATGACGGAAGGATGGTTGGATGGATGGATGATGGAAGGATGGCTGGTTGGGTGGATGGATGGATGGATGAATGGATGATGGATGGATGGTTGGGCAGATGGATGGGCAGATGGATGAACAGCAGGAGATGGGTCTCCTCTTCCCTCCAGACACACCCAGAACCCAGGCCAGGATTCTATGCTGCCATCGGCTGCTCAGGAAGAGACACTAATGCAGGAGGGAGGGACGCTGCCTCTGTCGTCTCCCCGTGGGGGAGGGGGTCACCCCACTTCTTGGCTCTGCCTGGGGCCCACGTGTACCTAATCTCAATCTGAGTGGCCAGCTCCCACGCCCACAGCCTGGGTGCCCCGCCTCTCCCAGGTCTCTCAGGCCTCGGCCTGCAGAAGCTCCATGGGGCTGAGGTACTCCCCAGGAGGCCAAGGCCCCATGCTGCCCCCCGGGTGGCCCAGCTTGGGCCGACTCCATCCCAGACCAGCATTTATGGCTGAAAGAACTCCCACAGGATCCCAGGGCCCAGCCCACACGGACACTCTCCTCGTTCTCCGGGAGCCAAATTACCCACATTCAGACCTTCATATACGTAGGGGGGCTGCCCACAGGCCCGCCCACCCACCCACCTCGAAGCAGCCACTGCCGCAGACGCATGTAGTAATCAGCTCCCGGAACCTTGGGGACATCCAAATACAGCAGCATATAATCATGGGGCCCGAAATAGCTGTGCCAGGGAGGCCATCTGCCACCTCGTGGTCCCTGGGGGCCCCTCGGCGGGCCCCACAGCGTGGCTGGGCCTCGGGGCCTCTCCGCCCAGCAGGAAAGTTGGGCAGTGCTGACAACACCCACTGGGTTACCTGAGGGCTCGGGGCAGCTGGGGGGCCTGTCCGTGGCAGACCAGACGCCTCCAGGGTCCGAGCTGCTAGATCTCCAGACCCATGTCTCTCCTGCTGTGTGGACGCCGCCCTCCCTGCCTGGCTGACTCACGGGCAGGCCTCCCGGCCGAGCCTCCTGTCTCCTCCTGACTCAGCGCCCAGCCCTCCCTCTGCCTCTCTCCACGGGACCCTCGCCCACCCTCTGCCACCCTCATACCCCTCGCTGGGTTGGGTGGTGCCTCCCAAGAAGGTGCATCGTGGTCCTAACGCCCAGAACGTGGGGCGGAACCTGACGTGGGGACGGGTTCTGCAGGTGTGAGTGAGTGAAGGACCTCACGGTGAGCTCACCTGGACCATCGGTGGCCCTAAACCCAGGGACAAGTGTCCTACGAGAGACAGACACACACAGAGCGGAGGGGCCACGTGAGGACCGGTGGCACAGCCACAAGGAAAGCTGGCAGCTGGCAGCCGTGGAAGAGGCTCTGAGGGGGACCACGCTGCCAACACCTTTGCCGTGGACGGCGGCCTCCAGACGGTGCGCGCGTCCGCACCTGCGGCTTGAAGCCGCCCAGCAGGGGAGACACGCACGCACCCCTTTCTTCCGTACCTGGCTCTCACTCCTCCACGGGCATCAGACTCCGCTGGGGCGGGGGACTCATGAGAACTCCATCCCGAGTTTCCGATTCAGCGGGTGCGGGTGGGGCCTGGGACGGCGTGTCCGACGGGCTCCCAGGGGCTGCTCAGGGACCCGGCCTGGGGAACCACGGATCCACACGGTCCCTCCGGACTGTGGGGGCCACCCTCTGCCTGGGCACCTCCCCCCCGAAGACACCGTCCTTGTCCCCGTGACGCTACCCTCCTTCCCTCGGCGCTCAGAGACCCAAGAAAATGCTTCCCCGAGACACCCCCTCCCGCACTCAACCTGCTCTGCCTCTACCCCCCCGGGGAAGCTGCGGCAGGGCCCCCCAGCTCCGTAGGTCGGTGGGCTGTAGCGCACGTGCTGCTCCGCGCCTGGCGGGGACCGAAGCACTGTCTGTGGTGAAAGGTCCTAAACCTCTTCACCCGCCGACAGTCCTCAGGCACGAGCAGCCTCGGGGCCTCTCCCGAGGCGTGTGGGGTCTGATTAGGACCAGGGGCTCTAGGGACCCAGATGCCAGCAGCCCCAGCTGCCCAGTCAACCAGCACGGTCCCCGTGTCACAGACCGAACGTTTGTGTCCCCGAAATGCATGCACTGCAGCCCTGCCCAGGCTACCCACCCCCCACGATGGAATTAGGAGGCAAGGCGTTCGGGGGGCACACAGGACCGGACGAGAGGCTGGTGAAGGGGATTCAGGCCCTCGCGCGTCGGGAGAGGGCTTCCGCCCGTGTCTGCCCCCACGCGGGGGCCCGTCTGCAGCTCGGAAGAGGCCCTCACTCCCCGCAGCGCCACCGCAGGACCCCTCGCAGGCTGCCAGCCTCCACGTGTGAGGCATGAACTGCTGTCCGTGAGCTGCCCCGTCTGCAGCACTTTGTACAGCAGCCCCGCCCGGCCCCACTCAGCCCCAAATCCCCGCAGGCAGACAGACACAGCCCGAGGTGGCCTCCACGGGCACCCCCCGTGGCGCCAGCCCTGGGAACAGGAGCTGCAGACACCTTGGTCCCAGAGCCCCAGACGGGGCTGCCGTCATCTGTCCAGGCAGCACCCTCCGCATCGCCTGGAGGCAGCCGAGGGTCACGGTGTGTGCGTGGACCTGGGCCAGGCTCTGCCACGCCCTGTGTCCCTTCCACCGAGTCCCTGCACCCCCTGTGCCTCAGTGTGCGCATCTGTGACATGGGGTGATGAGGTTACCAGCCTACACACCCCACAGAGCCTCACGGTGAAGTGAGGAGTGCCAGCGGCTCATACGCAGAGGGGCCGTGAGAGCTGGTCACCCGGGTCAGGGGACAGCTGTCCCTTGAAGGAGGGTCCGAGGTGTGAACGAGGGGGCCTGCTCCAAAGCCCCCAGGAAGACCTGCGGTCCCTGTCCTCCGAGAGCCGGCGCACTGGGCAGCATGGCTCAGCCGCTTTCCTCCTTACCCCACCTGGCAGGTGCCTGGGAGCCGGGCGCGTTCGCGGAGGGACCACCCACTGCACAGGCGCCACCCGGGGAGCAAGCACACAGCCGCACAGGAGACGCAGACGAGCACCCCTCCCTGCCCCGCCCCCCCGTGCCTCCCCCAGCACAGGCCCCAGCGTTTCAGACGGCGGCCGGGGGTCGGGCTGCACGGGCTCTGACGGGGGTCTCGGGCTGGCGGCGGCACTGCCCCGGACCTGGCTGGGCACAGCCCCGGCGGTGCCACGGGGCTGCCCGTGCAGGGACACACTCCTGCTGGGGTGTCCAGGATGGGGCCGTTCTCTGTTTTCTCCCCTAACTTACTCCTGCCACGGGGCTCCTCTGATTCCTCTCGGGGCCCCACCCCCGCCCAGGCCTGAGGCCTTTCTGGGCTCTTTCTCAGCTTTTCCATGGACTCCCCCGGCTCCCGGGCGGCCTCACCCCCACCCAGTTTCTATTTCTCCCCAGGCTCCGCTGGCTGCGTGGTTTCTCTTGGCCGTGGCCCGAGCCTGGCGTGACGCGTCTTATCCCTCCCACCTGGGAGGAAGCAAGTGCACGCCGGAGCGGGGGGCAAGCAGCCTGGGCGCCGTGGCGGACGGGGTGTCTGGGCCCGTCTCCTGCTCCTGCCCACTCCCCCACCCAGACCCACCTCCTGTCACGCGGACCACGGGCCGGAACCTCCACAGACGTTCCAGGGGTGTCCGTGGGAGTCTGCACAGGGGAGCAAGGAACAGCCTCCCCAGGGAGTCTGAGCTGCCCCCAGGAGGCGTCCCCATCTGCCTCCCGGGTCCCCAGGCTCCCAACAGGCAGGAGGACCCTTCCTTCCTGGTCCTTGAGGGGAAGGAGGGAGGTACCGGTGACAGCCACCAGAGTGGCTCCCCTTCCACCATGACGGGGGACACAGCCTTCGGAGCCAACACTGCCGGGGGCGGACCTGCCGTCCCCAGACACTGGCTCTGACCTCGGGGGGCCCTGAGCTTGTCGGAGCCTCCGTCTCCTCATCTGACCGCAGAGACGGCCGCGGTCACGGGGGCTCACGAGGACGGAATCAGATCGCGCGTGTGAGACGCCGCACACAGCACCGACCCACGGGGCGCTCGATGGCGGCCATTCCCCACCCCCCGGCCCAGCAACCTGGGCCCGGTGTTCCCGGCCCCCCTGCCAGGGAGGGGCCTGAGTTAGGTGCACAGTGTGTCGCTGTGATGGAACACCCACCAGGCAGAGCCTTCAGGTAGGGTGACGCCCCCTTCTCCACAACCCATCCACACGCACAGACACGCACGCACACTCTGATGTCCTGCGGGTAGAGTGACCTGCATTCCATCTTGTTCCAGACGCCTGGTCACCCACCTGCAGGCATCGCACACCCAACATATCCAAAGGGGCCTCGGCGTCCCCCTCGCCCGGCGTCCCCTCCAGCTCATCCCCTGGGGTCCACGACGCACCCCTCGTTCAGCACGTTCTAAGACCCCACCGTGTGCCAGGCCCCTGCTGGCCGGCCTCTCCGTCCACCCGGGGGTCCAGGCCAGAGCGCTGGCAGCCAGCACGACCCTTCCTCTCCCTGGGCGCCACCCACAGGGGTCACAGTGGCAGCAGCAACTCCTCGCACAGAAAAGGACACAGACGTTCTCACCACCTCCCTTTCACTGAAAAGGAGCAGCACAGAAGCCAGGCAGCTGCAGGCCTCGCAGAGAGCAAGTGAAGGATCTGAGACCGGAACCCGGGCGGTCTGACCCCGGAGCCCTGACGACCCGCTTCTTGCTCCCTGCAGAGCCGGCCAAGTGCCCCTTCAGCCTCTGCCCCGCCTCTCCTGCGGCCCCGTCCAGCTCCCCTGGCGTACGAGCCCGGCCCTGGCTCCCCGCCGCCCGGCTGTGCCCCTCGACGGCTGCCAGGGCGGTTCTCAATGACGCGACTCCTGCTGGAGGCCCCGTGATGGGTCCCCAGGGCCGTAAACGTGAAGCCCAGACCCTCGCCAAGGCCCTGCTCCTCACCCCCCGCTGGTCTCGCTCCACTCCTGCCCCCCGCACCGGGCGCATTCAGCCCCCCCATCTCCCAGTCTCTGCACGTGCCGCTCCCTCTGCCCGGAGAGCCCTGCCTCGCCCTTCACCTGGTTGACGCCTCCCCAGCAAAGCCTCAACAACGTGTGCGAGATGAAGGGGCAGGTGACGCGTCCCATGAGCCACATCACAGTGGCGTCACCCAGGTCACAGCTGCCCCGGGTCCTCCCCACGGGCACGACACACGTGCACTCTGTGAAACCCCGTGAGCTGCGCGGGGGTGAGCGTCCCAGGCGGGGAGGCGGGCAGCTGGGCACGGAGAGGGTCGGCGAGGCGGCGGCCGGGACCAGGGCCCGCGTCCTGCGGGCTGGCACTCTCCTCCCAGGACCGCAAGGGGCGACGCCCGCTCGCGGCCTCGCACCCGGGGGCCCCGGCCTGCATCCCCACCCGACCCACGGGCAGCAGGAGGCACGGCCACAGGGGAAGCTGGCCATCTTCTCTCCTGGCCGTGGGGCCGCCACGTCTCAGAAAGCACAGCAAGACCCTGCGTGGCCCAGGCGTCCAAAACACGAGACCCTCAAGGTCACCAAGCACGCGGGAGACCCAAGTCACAGTGCAAACGTTAACGTCAAAGCAAGTGTGGGGACGTCCAGGGAAAGTCCTTCCCCATGGAAACCTCTCTGATGCTCTGGGTGGAGGGTCATCCCTGCCCCCCCCCCCCCACCGTCTCCGGCGGCCCCGCTCCGCTGGCGCCTTGAGCAAACATTCAGTCTGCCCTTGGGGGGCGGCGGGAAGCCACACGGGCCCTCCTGGCCCTTGACCCTTGACCTTGGCCGTGAGGGGCCCACTGGGCCGCCTGCCCTGCTCAGCTGTGACCCAGATGGAGGGGGAGGAGGTGACGGAGCCTGAGGCCCAGCGCGTGCAGGGATGGAGGGGAAGCAGGGGAGGGGGAGGATGGGGGAGCAGGGCCGACAGGCCGTGAGGGAGGGCAGGGGGTCCGGGCAGAGACGGGGGAGGCTGGCCTGGAGGTGCGGCCTGGCCCGACGGCCGGCCCTCTGTGCACAGGGCGTCCCAGGGAGGGGAGGGCGGGGTGGGGACCTCTCGGGACCCACAGGCCGGGACACGGAGGCCTCTGTGCCGACACCGCACGCTCCGCCTGCCTCGGTCTCCCCAGTCCTGCCTCCCAACCGTGATTCCTCCCAACTGCGTCCCCTCCCGCCAGACACAGATGTCCCTGCACATCCAGCTGGTCTGGCCGGCATCCACCAGGTACCCACTGCGCTCCAGGCCCGCAGGGAGCCCCCAGCGCCTGCCCACGGGGCAGCCGGTCCGTCACCCACCCCACCCGTTTCTGCTTCCGTCCTGGGACCACAAGGCCGCTCCTGGACGGGACAGGAACCGCGGGGCTCCCCGCAGGGCTGGGCGGCTCACGTGGGGCCAGAGAGTCTGGGACGCAGGGAGACGGGTGTCTGAGCTCACATCTCCAGGCGTCTGAGCGCGAACCTCCCCCCAAAGCCTGAGGGTTGGAGCAATGAGGTGGGGGAATCAGCCCCTTCCCGACGCGTCTTCGGGGCGGCAGCCTCCGAGGCCCACCCAGGCTCCGTGGCAGAAGGCCAGACGCCCCAGGACAGCGGCTCTGGGGGCCCCGCCCAGGGAGGTCGCATCCCCACAGTCCTCCGCGGGGGCTGGGTGCCTTCTTGCCCAGAGATACACACGCGCACACGTGCACACAGCATACGACACGGACGACCTCCCAAAGAAACCTGAGCCGGGAGCCCGCTGTCAGGAGGGGCGGGCGGGGCTTGGGGGGGCGACTCACAGAGACCGCAGGCTCGGCAGCTCCCGCAGCGCCGCGGCGGGGACCGCTCCCAGCTGGTTGTCCTGCAGCATCCTGTGAGGGGAGGACACGACCTGAGGGACCCCCGCCCAGCCTCGGAGCCCAGGGTCCCGTCCCACCCCTGCCCGGCTGGGGGCCCGGGGTCTGTGCAGGAGGCATCAGGGATGAGGCCGGGCTGGAGAGGAGCCCGTGAAGAAGCAGAGGAGACACCGCAGGGGCAGCGAGGCCAGGGGGCGGTCACGGGCTGCTCCGGCCACCGGGTCAGAGGACGTGGGGAAACACGATTCCCTCCCCAGGCCTCAGCGACGGCACCTGCAGGGGAGAGGCTGGGGTCTCCTCGGGGAAGGGGAGGACGTGCAGGGCCTCAGGCGAGGGTGCCTTTGTGGCGTGCGTGTCTGTAGACACGGCGTGAGGCGCCCAGACTGGAGGGTCAGCATCGCCCGGCGACCCCATCACACGCAGCCCCACAGAAGCAGAGACGTGCCAGCTGGGGGCGGGACCCACGGGGAGGCGGCCCTCCTGGACACCCAGTGAGTCGGAGAGGGAGAAGGGGAGACGTGGGGGCCCGGGGCCCTCGGGTGGCACGGCGGACCCCAGCCCACCCCAGGCACCAGAGCTGTGCTCAGAGAATGGTGGGGAGGCCCCTCCAGAGCCCCGGGGCCCTGGGCAAGGGTCCTGCTTGCCCGGCTCCAAGGGAGGACGTGTGTGACTGCTGCCCCTGGGGTGGCCTTCCCTGCTGGCCTCCGGGGAGGAGGCGGAGGGGGCATGTGGGCAGCCCCCTGGGAGGTCAGGGGAGAGCTGGCGGCAGGAAGGAAACTGCCCCGCGGCAGCCCACATGCCCGTCCTGCCCTCCTGGGCCAGGCACACCCCGGGCAGAGCACGTGCTGCCCGACGGGCGGCTCTGGACCCGGGAGGGGACTGCAGGGAGGCCTGCTGCGCGCAGCCACGCCGCCCGCCCCTCCAGGCAGGACACCTCAGCAGGCCAGGGGGCAGCACGCAGGCGCTCAGGCCACAGCGGCCCCTCGCCTGCCTGGACAGCCACAGGGCAGGTGCCCTCAGAGGTCCAGGAACCGCCCCACACACCTGGCCAGGACGCACGGTGGCTTCCCCGGGGTCAGCGCCATTTGGGGTGGGGGGAGTGAGTCCGGGCTCTCAGCCTTTGGGACTCTGCAGGACAGAGACCCCCACCCGCAGTCTCGGGAGAAGGCGCGCGGCAGGGGCTGATCCTCTTGACCCGAGCCTGGCCAGAGTCTTGAAGGACCAGCGAGGAAGGCGAGGACCCAGGGGTAAGGCACGGGGGACGCGGGTGTGGGGCTGGCGGGGAGGGACGGGGAAGGGCTCTGCCACAGCCGTCTGGAGAGGATCAGAGAGGGAACCCCCTCTTCTGGTCCTTCAGCGCCAGGAGGGCAGGGGGTAGGCAGAGTGTCCTGCAGGGACAGCCAGGCCTCACCCACCGGAAGGAAGATGTCGCTCAGACACGGGCCCCGGGAGCAGCGAAAGGGACCGTCTCCCAGCACAGAAAGAGGTCACTGTGCGGATAGCGGGCTTTACTGCTCTAACTCCCTCATGGGTCTGAAAACGTGCAAGTGAAGGCAGTGCAGTGAGAGACACTGAGGCAGACACCAGGAGCGCTTCTTGCCCAGATGCAGGTGGAATCCCCGCCATGAAAGCCCTGAAGAGGCAGGCACCTTCCCCGAGACCCCTCCCCCCATCCCTGCAGCAGAGAAGTGGGCACGAAGGCTTTGGAAGGCCGGGGATGGACAGCTGGGCTGCCCTCAGCTCCGGCAGCCGCCTCTGCACCTGCCCAACCCGCTGGGCCGCACCGTGTCGGGGGGCAGGACTGCGGCCGGGAGGCGTCCTGACGCGGGGTGAAGAAGAAAGAGGCTCAATCCTCAGCTGGAGGCTTAGGAACAGGATGTGAGTGTCACACCTTCTGCAGGCCCAGCAGACAGAGCCCCCGCCTGCCAACGCGGCTGCAGGTCTGGGCCTGCCGCCGGGCACGGACGTACCACCACGCAGGCCGCCTGGGCTGCGTCTGGCTCAGGGTGCCTCCGCACCCCCGGGACAGACAGACCGAGAGAAGAGGCAGGAAAGACTGAGGGCCAGCAGGAGGGAGAGCAGGGTCTGCAGAAGAGGAGAGGGGACAGGGCACAGAGGCAGAGAGGGAGTGGGGCGGGATGAGAGCCCTGCTGCAGAGCCCAGGAGCAGAGGCCGGCAGTGCCAGACTCAATCACACGGAGAAAGGAGAGCACTTGGAGGTGGTCCAGGGGCTGCTGAAGGGCTGGAAGCCTGAAGCTCACAGGCCAAGCGGACAGGGCTACCGCCAGCCCCTACACAACCCGGAGCAAATTAGAAAGATGTTCCTTTCTAGACGGATGTAGCCCCAAGGCTGGCACAAGACCTGAGATCAGCCCCTTCTCAACCCTCGGGTGACTGTCTTGTGCAGTGAACAACCTGCTCACGGTACAAAGAAGACCTGCAAGTGAAGTCAGGGCTGAGGGGCAGCAGAGCAGGAGAGCAGCTGACCACGTCAGGGAAGCTTCAGATGCTCCAGGATCAGCACCAGGCTCCCTCTCTTCTTCCCAAGCCAGGCCCTGTGCGGACGCGCCCTCCCAAGGGACCTCTCCAACCTGCCCTGAGACCCCCTGCATCCCTTTCTCCCACCTCCTTCCACACACACGCATCACAAGGACGGGGGTGGAGCCGGGGAGGACGGTCGCGGTTGGGACAAGGTGAGCCGTGGACTCCGTGGTCGGGGAGGGGGTGCCGTAGCATCCCCTTTTCTCAAATGGGCTGTGGGGTCAATGGAAGAGAATCACACAAGGTTCTCTTCAACGCTCCTTTTCCTTTTGTTTCAAGGATGCGGATGCCTGGGAGCTGGAGGAGGGGAAACATCTGCAGAGAAAACAGGGCTCAGCGCTACAGCCAGAGACCAAGGCTGGGGCTCGAGGGCAAGGGCAGCCAAAGAAAACCCGCAGAGATTCCTCCTCTCCAGAAACCTTCCTACCCTCCCAGCCCGAGAGGTCAGGGGTCACGTGGCTCTGAACCTGCCCTCGACCCTCAAAACCTGTGCTAAAACAGGCACTATTCATGTTACAGAGAGGGGAGGAGGTCACGTCCCCACATCGTGGCATAAGCGTCAGGAGCTGTTAAACGTCAGCTTACAAATCAGTGTGTTACAGACAGGGCAGAAGCAAGGACGTGGACGTAACTACAGCGAAAAGTGAGGATAAGGAAATGAGCGAGCCGGTGGCAGACCAAGACACAGGTTCCAGAACGTCCACCTGCCCAGAGTTCCGAAGGCCACATCTCCACGTTACGTGGGACTTAGACTTACAGGATTTTCAGGCTGTAGAGACCAGAGAACGCCTGTCCTGGGATGTGTGAGAGGCGGTTCCCGGAGAGACGCCTGCAAATCAGAGAGGAGGGCCGGTGATGCCGCAGGGAGCCTGGCGGCCCTGGAACGGTGTCCTGGGACGCGGGGGGAGGCGGGGGGGTGGTGCGGAGGCCCTGGGATGCGAGGGGGGGGGGGTTGGGTGGACCTGCATGCAAACCACACAGTGACCCTGCAGGGCGCCCACTAGGACCCCTGCTTTCAGGGGAGGAAACCAAGGCTCGGGTCACAGAAGGGGCCTGGGGTCTCCCCGGACCTGAGCACCCTCAGGGCCATGTCCACCACGTCCACGCACAGGGCCGATCCGCTTGCCCACAGCCCGTCCTGCGCTGTCTCCTGTCATCAGTGGAGTTAGACCAGACGGCTGTGTCCGTGTGCCCCTGTGCCCTAAACTACACAGCCAACCCCACTAATCCGGGGGGCGGGAAACAGGGTGGTAGAAGTCGTCCAACGCTGGGGTCTAACTAAGCGTTTCGCAAACGGGACAGAAGACGCTTGGCGCACGTCCTCAACGCTAAGTCTGAAGGAGCACAGTCTGTCAGGGATGGTCTGGAAGCCCCCTTGTGGCCTCCAGAGTCCCCAGAGGCGTCACTAGGTGTGTCACTGCTCACTGAGAGACCTGCCAATGTGAAAATCGTACTGATGTAGCTTGGAGGCCATTTTTAAAAAATATCTCTCTTCTACCGACTTCCCTGGCGGTCCGGTGGTTAAGACTCCGCGCTTCCACTGCAGGGGGCGCAGGTTCCATCCCTAGTAGGTGAACGAAGAACCCCACGTGCCATGTGGTGCGGCCAAAAACATAGACTCACATACTAAGTCTCTTTACTTGACATTGTCATTTAAAAAAAACCAAACAAAACAAAACACGTGGAAAGGCATCGTGGCCTTTGGGGTCCCTCCAAGCTTGGGTTCCGTAGGTGGGCATCCTGCCTCTAGAATGGGCCTAAGCGCCTCTCAGGAAGCAGAGGACAGAACACCAGCCCCCAGGGTTCAGGCTGTGCTGGTCACCAGTCCAGCTCCTCGGCCTCTGTCCTGCTTTTCACTCCCACCTAGCTGGGGCCCCTCCACCTCCACGGCCCTCCGCTGCCTCTCCCTCTGTCCTGTCCTTTGAGAACGGGCTTCAGATTCCTCCTGGGAAGGCGTCCCTGCCACCGTGCCCACTCCCTGACACACAGAGCCTGGGTGCCTGTGCCAGGCGCCCGCTCGTCTGCTCCAGGCAGACTGAGGGTGCCCTTGGGGGATGGGGATGGGGAGGCCGGGATGGGGAGGGCTGTGCGGGAGGAGTGGGTCGGGGCCAGGAGTCCCCGGTCTGAGAGTTTAAGAAGAGCCAGTGGAGCCTCAGAACCAGTGGTGGTGCCCAAACAAGAACCAGCAGGCTGGGGGGTGGGGGGGGAGGATGGATGGGGTCAGGCAAGGAGGGGGCAGGGCTGGGAGCGGGTGGCCTGGCTGCCCGGAGGGGACTCTCACGCGCCACACCAGACCTCGAGGCCAGCCTCCAGGGTTCCAGGCCGTGGGGAGGGATCGGCAAGGGAGGGCTTCCTGGAGGAAGTGGGCCTTGTGCTGGAGAGAGAGATGGCGGGCCTGCCGGGCTGGAGGGGAAATCTGCTCAGATGCGGGAGGGCTCCAGGAACAGGGAGCGGGACGCGCCTCCCTGGAGCAGAGCTGGCCGGGTGGACTCGGGCCCGCTGAGGGAGTGTCCTCGAGGTGACCCCTTTGGGCTGCGGGGAGCCAGAGAAGGCTCCGGCGCTGGTGAGGGGCACCCGGAGATGGGCAGAGCGTGTCAGGGAGGAGGCCGGCTGTCCTGAGAAACTGGGGCGCCCCAGGGGAGGGGACGTCAGCGAAGCAGAGGTGGTGGGAATGGGGACGAGGGACCTTCAGAGGAAGCACCTCCAGGACCTGGGGAGCGGGGGGCGAGGGCGGGGCAAGGACGAGCCCAGCGAGAGAAGCGGCCGACAGAGAGCCGCGCGGCTTCAGGGAGGCGGAGGCCGGGTGTCCGCGTTCCTGCGTCCACGCTGCCTGCCTCGGGCTCACGCCTGGGAGGGTGGAGCGGGCTCTGCTCAGAACAGCTTCTCAAGGCCCTTTCCGTCGGCTCCACCCGTCCCCCCGGGGCTCCGTGGGTCAGAGGCCACGGTGCCCACCTCCAGCCCCCGGCTGCTACTCACAGCTCCTCCAGGAAGCGCAGGCGGCGGAAGAGGCCGGGCCGGAGCGCCGAGAGGTTGTTCATGCTCAGGTCCCTGCAGGAGAGAAGCGCGGGCGGCCGTGAGCCGGGCCTCGCGGCCTGTGTGTGCGCCCCGCGTCTCCGGGGCCCCCCTCCGCCTCCCTCCTCCCTCCCTCGGCGCCGGGCTGGCCCCAGGGCCACGGAGGCCGCTGCCCCCTGACGGGCCGGGCCGGGGAAAAATGATTCACAGGGTGTCCGCGGGGTCGCTCGTGGAGGTCTTCCCGGAGACCTTCCCGCTGCCCAGCCGTGGGGGTCGCCCGCCGACTCAGCGGAGAGGCAGCGGGACCCCACGGCCGCGGAGGCCGGCGGCCTCCCTCCTGCCGCCTCTCCTGCGCCCCCCCTTCTCCTCCTCTCCAACGGAGCGCCCGGCCCCACGCCTCCCCGGGGACGCCGGGCTCCCGAGGGGTCTCGCCGGAGCCCAGGGTCCCGGAGCGCCGGGGGCGGTTTCAGCGCCGCTGCGCCCCGAGACGCCCTGCCCGCCCCGCCGGCCGAGGGCACGCGGGGCGCCCGCGCCAGCCGCCCGCCTTCCTCCGCCCTGCTGCCCGCCAGGCGGGCTCACCTCTGAGGAGCGCGGCCGCCCGACGCCGCGGCCCCTGAGGCCGGAGACGTGCGGGGAGCCCGGGCCGCGCAGCCCCCGCCCCGCCGTCGGCCCGCGGGCGCCTCCGCCGTGTCTGCGCGGGCGCGCGCCCCTCGGCGGCCCGGGCCGCCCCTCAGAGGCTCAGGCGCGGCCCCGCGGCCCCGGGAGGAGGGCCCCGCTCCCCGCCCGCCCGGCCGCAGGGACCCCGAGGGCGCGGCCCCGGGGAAGGTGGAGGGGACCCCCGCGGGGCCGGGCCTGCGGGGCGCCGGGCACGCGCGGCACGGGCGCCTACCCGGGCGCGTGCGTGTGGCGCTCCTGAACGACACAGAGTTCTCGAAGCTTCCACGGGGTATGGAAACAGAAGCCCCCGGGGACAGAACCCCCCCCCCCGGCCCTTCCCCCGGGTGGGACCCTTTTCGGCTGTGAGCTTGGGCTCTGTCCCCGGCGGGCGGGGAGCGCAGGCTGCTCGGGGCCCAGCTCGTGGGGGGCCGGGTCTCTGCCCCCGCTCCAGCGCTGCCACAGCCCGCGCACAGGCACGCAGTGCACGCGCAAGGCACGCAGTGCACACACACAGGCACGCAGTGCACACACACAGCCACGCAGTGCACGCGCAAGGCACGCAGTGCACGCGCACAGCCACACACGTGCACGCGCAGGGGTGCTCTCCGGGACCGGCTTCGCGGGCGCCCGCTCGGAAGGGCCCGCTTGGTTTAAGTCCGAACACTTTGGGGCGCGAGGCACCACGTTTCGTGGCGCCCTGGGCACTGCCTGCTGTGTCTCTCAACTCAGCTGCAGGGGGGAGAGGGCGAGTTGCAGCCCCACCCCGAGGCCTCTTCCCAGCAGCCCTCGGGGCGCCCGGAGGGGCTCTGTGTGCTCCGCTGCACACAGCCACGGGCAGGGGGCCCGAGAGCCTCGATGGGCGAAGCTGGCAGTCGGGGCGCCGTGGAGTTCTCGGAGCTCAACCCTGTGTGGCAACCGGACCACCAAGGAAGCTGGGAGAGGCGGCATCACCATGGAGACCAGGAGATGCTGGGGAGCTGAGGGGCGAGACCGAGGGAGACTGGGTGGGGCGGGGGGTAGTAGGAGGCTCGCCCCGGGGCCATCTGGCCGACAGCCAAGGGCCTTGGAGGATTTGTTCTGTTTGCACTGTTTCTGTAAGCAGGAGAAACGACAGACTGCAAAGCCCCTGGGTCCTGCTGGGCGGGCCTGGGAGGACTGTCCCCACCTGCCAGAGAAGAGGCCAGGAAGCAGAGCCCATCTCTGCGGCCAAGTAAAGGGTGGCCAGAGTGACAGGAGAGGAGCCCCTGTCCCCAGGCAAGGCTGTGCGCCAAGGCCACCTCCTCTGTGAGGCCCTCCCAGCCCCACAGGCAGAGCAGTGTCCCGCAGGGGCATTAACGGGCCTCCTGCCACCTGCCTGGCACTGTCCTGCCCCCATCACCAGCCAGCACAGTGCTGATGAGCCCATGGGCCTGGTCCTGCCGCCTGACGCCTCCCAGCCTCTGTGTTCTCATCTGCGAAATAGGGATAATGACGTGTTTGCCTCACAAGGGTTGGAGTGAGAATTTCGAGTCAATAAACTATGAGTTAGTGAAACAAACTCAGGGCTCACTCCGCGCGCCTTCTCGGCAGTGTCCTCACCTAACTGAATTATGATGATGGACACAATGCACCCTGTGACCAGAGCTCCCGCGAGGCAAGGACGTGCTCTCAGTGCCCTCTGAAGCCTCCTGTCCCGGGGGTACCTGGCACACAGGCTGCACTTCACACCGTGTGAAGGACCCCAGCCGTGCCCGGCCTCTGCACCTGTGGCTGGTAGACCTGGCACCCGGAGGACACTCACTGCCCTCCTGTGTCACCAAGAGGCAGGTGACGAGAGAGAGAGAGCCCAGATCTGGGGTCAGGGCCTGGTCCAGTCACACCCACGTCACCCTGCCTTCCAGCCCCCAGATCACTGGGTCCTTTCCCGATGGGCGGCTGTGGGCTCCGCGTGCTGATCTGAGGGAGATGCGGGCGGCGGGGCAGCTCCGGGCCCTGAGTTCGTGGTGCTGCTGAGAGGTGGTTCATCACTGAGCAGGGACCCCTGCTTGTACCCTGCTCCGGGGCCACTGCAGACAGGGGTGGCCTCAGGCATAAAGCAGGAGGGCTGTGTGGGTCGGGAGCGTGTCCAGAGAGAAAGGCTGAGGACCGCGCTTACCACGTGGGGCCCGCGGAGCGCGGCGGGGCTTCTGCGTCCCTGCTCTGCTCCTGGCGCTGGCAGCATCCCCAGTTACTGTGACCACCCAGAACCCCTGCACTGCCAGACACCCCTGAGTGGTGTCTACGTCCCTTCAATCAAGTGGGGAGACAGACGCAGGGAGGGACCCAGCCCCCGAGGCCCCACACCAGCTGACGGCGGAGTGGGCACTGGAACCCTGTCTGCTGAAACCAGCGCCTGGACCTTGTGTCTTCCTCCGTCAGCTGAGCCCTTACGGGGGGCGGGGGGCGGGGGGATGGTGCACGCTGTCTTCTTGGCGGCTCCTATCCAGGCGGCACACGGTTCTCTCGGATTTCTGCAGCTTTCACAAATTTCCCAACGAGGGAGTGGCTCCAAGCGGGGAAAGAGCATCTACCGCCCCACACACCTCAGCACAGCCTCGGGCTCCCGGACTCTGCACAGACCCCTGCGTGAGAGCAGTGCTGTATTTTTAAACAGAAGGGCTGTGTGTGCTTCTGCCCTGTCTCGGCTCCCCTGCTGTCACGATGTCTCCCAGCCTGGCTGGGGGGTGGGGGGGCGGGAGAAGGAGGGGGGCGGCATGGGGGATGGGAAGACGGACGCTAATGGGGAGGGCTGGCACCTGACTCAGGGGTCCCTGGGAGGTCCAGGCTTGTGCGGGTCAGACGGAACTGGGCAGACGGGAAACCCAGAGCATCGGCAGGTGACCCAATCAGTTCAGGCAGGCGGGGGGGACGAAGCAAAGGGAGGCGAGAGGGAAAAGTGCAGTGTTTGAGCCCTGGGTTGTAAGGCCCCAGGAGCTGGAAAATATCACTCACAGCATCGTGACACTTCATCTACAGACTGTCCACATTTCAGGTCATTAAACGTAAATCAGAGTAAAAATTTGGTTCCTCGGCTACGCTGGCCACACGTGGCTACAGTTGCCACGCTGGACGGTGCAGACGTAGGACGTGTCCCTGGTACCCTGTCCAGAGCACCGGGCCCGCCTGCGGTCGGCCTGGCCCGTTTTCCTTCCAGCTCTGCCCCCGCCGGCTGTGTGACACTGGCCGAGTGACTTCACCTCTCACCACTGCAGTTTCCTCCCTGGTAAATCACTTCCCCAGCACCCAGCACGCAGCAAACAACCTTGCCACCAAGGCTGCCACTCACCGTGGCCCCGCTCACGTGCCTTCTCCTACAGGAAGCCTCCAACCTCCAGCCACTCTCGCCACCACCCAGCCGTGTGTCATTCAACCAGCGTTTATTAGGCGCCTACTGTACGCCAGGCACCGCACCAGGTGCTGAGCTGCCAAGTCCAACAGCGTGGGGGCCCTGCCCTCAGAGCCCAGTCAGGTGGGACGGGGACAAGGGCTGGGCCCAGGGCTTGATGTCACAGGGCCTGGGACTGGCCTCTCTCATCGCCCGGCGGGGCTGGTCCCCCCACAGGCGGCCCCGGCCAGGACTGGCCTGGAGCCGAGGGTCCGGAGCCACCAGCCCGGGACGTGATGCCGCCAAGTCCAGTGCTGTCTGCTCCTCAGCGTCCTTCCAGCCCTGCTCTCGCGTCTGCTCCGTCTGTCTCCCCGTGTGCAGGTGCAGGGGCGGGAGCTCTGGCCTCCCTGCATGGCTGGAGCCCTCGGGGAGGAGGACGGTCGTCCCATCAGATCAGAGCTCCCGCGGGCGCCCAGGAGCGGGCGGGTGCGCGGGGAGCAGCGGGCACGGGCGGAGGACCAGGGCAGCCCCAGGGCAGGAGGGAGCGCTCTGCGTGCGGGGCAGACCGCAGCCCTGGGCCCTGTTTGTTTAGCTGAAGCTCTGTCCTGCGGCCTTTATTTCACCGGATGAAGGGGCGGGTGTGTCTGGGGGGAAACGGGGGGAGGCCCTCTACTCCGAGCCGCCCCCCACCCCCCAGCGCCCAGCCGGAAGCCCTCCTCGCACGTCAGGACCCCTGGTCTCCTTCTCATCCCAGCAGCAGCCCTCACCCCCAGCCGCCACCCTTGCCCACCCCGGCCGGATGGTTTTCTAGACTCTAAGCTCGAACCTAGCAGGAAAGAGGGGGCGCCAGACGTTCAGACCACCTAAGAGCCCTCTTTGCTGGGACGAACCCGTCGCACAGACGCGGCTCAGGAACGCAAGGCCTCTCCGAGGCCACCGTCCCGGGGCCAGCCGCCTCTGTTTGTCCCCGTTTAGTCTAATCCTTTCATCAGGCCGGCAGTGAAGCCTTCTTGATTCCCTTTTCAATGAAGAAAGGGGGACTTGGGAACAGCTAGCTGCTGCCAGTCTCGCCGGTTAGGAGGTGGCGGAGCCAACTCTCCGGGCTTGGTTCAGTCGAGCCCGGCTGGGTCCCCCCGCCCTGCCCGCCCGGGGCTGAAAGGCGTGGCAGTGGGGGCGGCAGCTCGGGAACAAAGGAGGGGGTTGGGGGAGCAGAGGGCCTCTGTGTGCCGCTCCCCCAGCTGCCAGGACCAGTGGAACTTTCCAGAGCCCGGTCCCCTCCTCCAAGTTCACCGGGTCGGGCGTGCCCTGCTCTCTACCCCCGGGGAGGTCCCGCCCGCCTGCCCACAGAGCCTCACCCGTCCTCCCTCCCGGTGCCACCCGAGGCCCGGTGGCTGGTCTCCTGCCGTGTCTGTGTTCAGGGTCACCCGTCCGCCACCTGCGTCCTGCCCTCGGGCGGATGTCCCCACAACCCGCCCTCTGCCCCGACTCCCACCTGTCTGGCTCACGGACGTGTAGGAAGGCTGGACCACGACCTCATCCCCACCCAGGAAGAAGTCCTGCCGGAGGTCTGGCCCCTCGTGCGGCGGTCGCACCGACCGTGTTCCCTGGGCTCTGGGGCCAGACGGCCAGGTCTGACCTTGGCCCGACCACGTTCCAGCTGCTTGATGCTGGCACGTTACTCTCCCTCTCTGCGCCTTAGTTTCTGCACCGACAGACGTTATACGATAGCCCCACTGCAGGGAACTGCTGCGCAAGGGTCAGCCCTGCCCACCTGGTACGCAGCACCCCACCCCCGCCGGCATCACCCCAGAGCCTCCATCTGGGGAAGCGGCTCCGAGAGGCTCCATCAGAGCGGGCGTGGGGTGGGCACGCTGGGCCAGCCCTGCCCTTGGGAGGCACCAGCTGCTGCTTCTCTCTGCAGCCTCCAAAGGGTGCCACCTGCCTCAGCCCTGATCGTCTCATCTCTGATCTCCTGATCTCCGGCCAGGGTCCCCCAGCCAAAGGCATTCCGTCTCCCAGGCTTCTCCAAGGAGAGGCAAAGGGCTGGGCACCTTCCCGTCCCCCGTGCTCCGTCCTCCCTGCGGTGTGGGCGTAGCCAGGGCTCCCACAGAGGCCCCGGGACCAAGAAATAGCCCGGCCCCTCTGGGGAGTGTCTGGGGCGAGGGGGGTCGTGGGGATGGGGTGGCCCCTGGGCTGCCACCAGGCGTGGGGCCCTGGGCCACACGCTGCTGGAAAGCTGCCTTCCGCCTGGTTCCTGCTCCTAGCACCCTGTGTTCAGAGCTGAGGTGAGCACGGTGGGGGGGGTGCCCGCGTGCACACGGGGAGGGAGGGGGCACACCGTGCCCTCAGGGAGCCGCCGTCTGAGGGCACATTCGGGCCACGGGCGCCGCTGGACCGAGCCGCGGGTGTTAGTGCCAGAAGAGTCCCACACCCGAGGACCAGGGCACAGTCAGGTCGGGCTTCCTGGAGGAAGGCCAAGAGGGACCGGGTCGCCCTGAGACAGCAGCCTGGCTGAGAGCTGTGCCTGGGCTGGACGCTAGGGCGGCCGCGGGAGATGGTGCGGTGGGCCGAACAGTGGGCCTCGAAGAGACGTGCCTGCGGCCCGATCCCCGGGACCGGAGCGCCTGGCCTGACTCAGAACAGGGTCTTCGCAGTGAAATTAAGTGAAAGATCTTGAAGTGCAGGAGCTTCTGGGCGGGCCCTGAATCCAATGACAAGTGCCCCTAGATGAGACACAGAGACGCACACACGGAGGCGGTGACGAGGTGACAGGCGGTGGCTGGGGCGACGTGGCCGCGAGCCTGGGAGCTGGCGCCCCGGAGCTAGGGGAGGCCGCAGGACACCTGGACTCCACCAGGGAGTCCGTTCCTGCCGTTTGCGGAGCTCGATTACAGGAGCCACTGCAGGCGACGCAGGGAGCTCGGACATCAGCCCCCACCCGCCCCACACACACGGCGGGAACCACGCTCTCACCCTAGAGCTGCCTCTCAGACCTGCTGTGACCCCGAGATTCCACTCCTGCGCATCCGTGCCCACCAGACACCCGTCCAGAGCTGCTCGCAGCAGCCCAGCCCGTGAGGCCCCACACTGGAGAGCCTATCCACGTGGCCTGTGTCCTCCCGCAGTGAAGACCGGGCAGCCGGGACAGATCTTCAAACACGGTGAGGGGAAGGGGGCAGACACAGCAGTGCTCCGTCCACGTCAAGTCCAAACACAGGCGAAAGGTGCCCGTGCTGTGGGAGCCACGGCCAGGGTTGCCCAGGGGCGGGGGGGAGACCAGGAGAGGCTGTCGACAGTCTGTTTCTTGGCCTGGGTGCTGGTTACGCACGCGTACTCAGCTTGTGGAAAGTTACCAGGATACACACTTGCCGTAAGTACTCTTTTCTTAAATAAAAATTCGTTTAGAAAAATTAGAGGGAGAGAGACTCATTCTGAAAGTCCTCTGTGAACTTGGCACCGGCTACTGGCTCCCCGTGGATGCCCTGGTTACGCTTCCCAGCCTCTACCTGGGACGGCAACTGGATGTGCATTTCCATGTGTCTCTTCACCTCACGCGTCTGTGCACCCCGGCACACAGTCGGTGCCCAGTAAATAGCTGCTGAGATGTGCTGCGTGGCCAAGGGCGCGGTGTTCTCAGACGTCCCCTCAGAGGTCCCTGAACCCTGGACCGTCCCAGGGTCCGGTGGGACACACCCCCCGACCGCTGCCCCCTCCCCCGTGCCCGTGCCCACCCAGCACGTGCAGGGCGGGACCTTCTGACCCGCCAGCCCAAAACCTCTGCTGACACGGACTCGGACCTTCAGGGCCAGGCACAGACTCCGGACGTGGGGTGAGCAGCCTCGGGTCCCTAGAGCGCTCTCTCCATCCAAGCCGCGTACCTTTCTTTGTCTTAGCTTGTCGGAAACTGGATGGAAATGTTCAAAAGAGGTTTTCTTTTTTAAGAAAGAGTGAGGAGAACGAGTAGGAAAGGCAGATGCTCCTAAGTGGCAGGTTTCTGGAGCAGACGCCTCACTCTCTCGGAACCCAAGCCAGACCACGGGCTGGCCGACCGGCAGCTCAGGTCCCCGGTCTGTCCCCACCGCAGCCGCGGCCACCTGGGTGGACGCCAGGCCGGCACCCCCCGCAGGTGCGAGGGCCGCGCTCCCCCAGCCTGTCTCTCGGGGAGCACACCCGCTTGTTCGTTCACTGTGCCCCTCACGCCAGCCACGTTTCCGAGCACCACGTGCAGGGTGACGCCAGCCATGATTTCCTGGGGCTGCCAGTCTGGCTGGGAAACAGAGGGGAGGACAGGAGTTAGGCGGGGCTGGGGGAGGGGGCTGAGGCGTGGGGCAGAGCAGGGAAGCTTCCCGGAGAAAGAGACGTCTCTGTTGGCCCCCTGCTATCCTAAATCAAGCGCGTGCTTCCCTGGCTTCCTGCAAAGGCAGCCCCCCGAGCTGCAGGCTTCTTGCCCACACCCATGTCCTAACCACATCCTTGCAGTAAATCACAGGGATGGTCACAGGGCACCGCTTGAGTACAAATTAGGTAAAAGCAATCCCAGGCGGGGCGGGGCAGGGCGGGGGTGGGGGGCGCCTGGGGAGTGGCTGGCCAGCTGACGGCCTGGCCTATTCCAAGGAGAAGCTGGAGGTCGGCAGTGGGCGCCCTGGGAGATGCAGATGTGGACCCAGGAGGCCAGGGTGGGGTCTGAGCCTCTGCGCTCCAGACGCCTCCGAGGAAGCATGCTGCGGGTCTAGGGACCACGCATTGAGTGAAAGGCTTTAGCACATCCAGGGGACTCGATGAGATAAACCGCCTTTACACAACCCCCCCAACCATCGTTTTAATCACTTTTGTGCTAAGAATCGAGCAGAGGGACTCATGGAAACATCCCGCTGTGACCCGGCCTGGACAACGGTGGCTGGCGGAGGGGCCCCCTCTCCACCCTCCAATCCTGCCCCCCCCACGCGGTGCGGCCACCAGGCGTGCCGGGGGCTGCAGGCCGGGGGCTGTGAAGCATGGGACTCCCACAGGGGAAGCCCAGGGCCTCCGCCTCCTCAGCAGCAGGGTGGCCACCGGGGTCCCTGGGGCCAGCCGCCCCTCCCCACCGTGCCTCCGGGGCCAGCAAAGCAAGGGGTAGCTCCCCCCCTCTCCCCTCCGAGCAAAACAGGAAGGAAACTGGAGGTATTACAGCAGGAGGGCAGAGGGGCCCCGGGGAGGACACCCTGGGATCCCACCCACGAGGGGTGACTCTACAGCAAGCGGTGGGCTGGGGGACGACGGACCGTGCTGGGGGCCACAGCCAGGCAGGGGCAGGGCTGCCGCCAGACGTCGGGGGCCCCCCGGCCCAGCGGCCAAGCCCCCACCTCGCGCGCCCCTCGCCCACTCTGCCCCCACAGCTCCAGGGCTGTCCTCAGCACGGGGCAGCCAGGGTCCGGGGGGAGCCCAGGCACCTCCCGGCCCCGGCAGGGACCCAGGCCCACAGCACGCTGCCTCTGCGCCCCATCCCAGTGTGGACAGGGAGGCGGATGCTTCCTGGCAGGGGGAGGCAGGGCGGGCAGGGCAGGGGCACCCTGGCCTCCCCCGTTCAGGGCAGGGGAGCCGGAGGGCGGCGAGGGCTGCCGTGGCTTCGGCTCACGGGGGGTGGGCATCCCTCTTTCTGCTGGGTGCACGTGGTTAATGGGGGCCCTTGTTCTGGGTGGGCACATGGCCCTTGAGGCGCTGGGGGTGGCCCTGCCTTGTCCCAGCCCTGGGATCTCAGATCTCACGGGGGGACACGGCACCTCTTGGGGACCCGGGCCCTCCCTCACCTTGGCCTCACTCACGCCCTCCTCCCCTCCCTCCCCTCTGCATCTACAGCCTCCTGGGACCCTGAACGAGCAACCCCGCAGGAAACAGGCCCGGAGACCAGAGGGCTTGTCCACAGGCTCTCAGCAAGCTGGTGGCAAAGATAGAATTGGAGGCTGGGGTGTCCTGACTCCAATCCCGCTGTCCAGAAAGGAGCCCAAGGCTGCAGACAAGACTGCGGGAGGGACCCGTGGACACCCCCGTCCTTCCGCACTGCACAGCCCTCAGCGGACAGGCCAGAGCAGGCCACCGCAGGAGGAGGAGCCAGGACGGAGGGGGCTGAGCCGGTGGGGTCTGCAGGGGGAAGGTGGGGGATTCCTGGCTGGGGGGCGGGAGGGCTCGCACAGCCCGTTACTGGGTCTTTGTCTCCGCCTTGTTTGTGGCGGAGAGCTGTCCGTGTGATACCAGTGCCCAGTGCAGCGGGGAGCTACTGAGTACATGCTTAATAAACTGGAATAAATAAACCCGCATCCAGTGGTTACCGTGGTGACGTGAGTCCAACACCGTTCCAAGCACGCTCCGATATTCACTCACGAACCGTCGCCCGACCCCACGGGTAGCAATGCCACCTCCCTTTCTCAGGGGCTGCTAGACAGCAGAGCCGGGATCTGAACCCAGGTGGGTGGGGTGGGAAGATGCCCCCGCCCCGCTGGCGCGGAGGCCTTGCCCACCGGAGTCCGACACGTGACCAGCTCGCCGAAGCAGGGGGGACGGGGGGACTCCCCGCAGGCACAGAGGCCCGGGGTCCCCGCCTGGCCGATGCCACTCACAGGCCCCCCCCCTCGGCAGCGATGCCCCCTCGGGCGCGTCTGGACAGGGGCTGGCCCCCCCGCAGGCATCCCTCGGAAGGGGCGGCCGCCCCCGCCCCCCGCCTGTCCTGCCCGCGTTCACGGCTCATCGCGATCCTGGGGACCGGAGCAGAGGGCGCGGCACGCCAGGACCTGGGACAGGCGCGTGGAGGAGGGGCGCGCTCCGCCCACCCCCAGCTGGGACGAGGGGCAGGTCGAGACCCTCGTTCTGCAGACACGGGCAGGACCAGCGCAAAATATGAAGGGGACGTGCCTGGTGGGGCCGTGGTGAAGGATCCGCCTGCCCGTGCAGGGGACACGGGGTCCAGCCCCGGTCCGGGAAGATCCCACATGCCGCGGAGCGACGAAGCCCGTGCGCCACAACGACGGAGCCTGTGCTCTAGAGCCTGTGAGCCCCAACGACGGAAGCCCACGTGCCTGGATCCTGTGCTCCGCAACGAGAGACGCCACCACACTGCGGAGCCAGCGCACCACAACGAAGAGCAGCACTTGTTAGAGGAAACCCGGGTGCAACAACGAAGACCCAATGCAACCAATAAATACATTAATTAAAAAATAAATTAAAAAAACAAAAACCATTAAGACCTTTGAGGTGGCGACGGCAGAGCACTAGCCCAGGCGGCCCCTAAGGCGCAGGGGACACGTCCAGGGGACGGCCCGGCCGAGGGGTGGCCCAGGCCACCAGCTCACCCGTGCTGGGAGGTCACTGCGCTGGGAGGCCAGGTGCAGCGTCCGCCCCGAGGTGCCTGTGGGCGGGCCGGCCTGTCCCATGCCCTCCGGCTTGAGTCGTGCACAGTGGCCCTCCCCGCCTCCGAGTCCTCGTCCACCACAAAGGCGGGGGGCTGGTCGACGCCCCTTCCTGCTTGGTGCCTCCAGCCCGGACACTTGATCCACCTCTGTCCTCCACAGCCACCCGGGAGTCCCAGACCTGAGCTGGGGGACAGGAGGACCGGGCAGTTCCCGTAAGTGGCGCTCCCGCCCTGCGCAGGCGCCCCTGCAGCTGGAGACCCGTGCCGGGCGGGGCGCCTGTGTCTGCGCGTCTGTGTGTGTGTGAGTCTGCGTCTGTGTGTGTGTCTGTGTGTCTGTGTGTGTGTGTCTGTGCATGTCTCTGTGTGTGTGTGTCTGTGTGTGTGTCTCTGTGTGTCTGTGTGTGTCTGCGTGTCTGTGTGTGTGTGAGTCTGTGTCTGTGTGTGTGTCTGTGTGTGTCTGTGTGTCTGTGTGTGTGTGTGTCTGTGCATGTCTCTGTGTGTCTGCGTGTCTGTGTGTGTGTGTGTGTCTGTGTGTGTGTGTGTGTGTCTGTGTGTGTGTGGAGAGAGGTGCCGTGTGGCCCTGAGGAGAGGCACCAGGAGTGCGACCTGCCCGTCTGAAGGGGGAGCCATGGCCCCCCCGAGACCCCCCCACTCGAGAGACATCAGGAGCCTGAATCAGTGAGGCAGGTGGACAGACAGACGGATGGCACCCCCTGCACAGACACAGGTGCAGGCGCCGCCGCCTGGTCCTTCCCGGGAAGGGAGCACGCCCCCACGTCTCAGCGCTCCCCCGCAAGCAGGGCCCGCCCGACACCAGCCTCCACGGGGGAAGGTGGGGGGAGACGATGGCCCGCCTGGGGGTGAGTGGCCCCCGGGGCCTGCACAGGGCTCTCCCCCTCCGTCCCCCCGCTGCAGCCTCCCCGCCACCACGAGCTGCGTGACGTGCGCCCGGGTCCCGTCTCCCCCGACCCCCCAGCCTCCTCTGCACGGGGAACAGCGGCCCGGCCCCACGAGGGCGGACGCGGAGAAAGCCTTGGGCAGACAGGGATGCTCCGTTCACGTCTGTGAACGCACGAGTGAGTGAAGGTCCCCCCCCACGGCCGGGGGCCGAGGGGCAGGGGCTTTACCGCTGACCACGGACCAAGGGGCTGGCGCGGGGGCTGCAGCGCCGGGGGGAGGCGCTCACAGAGTCCGCACAGGCGCTCACGGCACCTGGGGCTCAGCCCCCAGGCTGTGCCTGCCCACTGAGCACACTGCCCTGCGTGCCAGGACCCTGAAGCAGGTCTGGATGCAGACCGGTCGCCGGGGGAGGGATCGTCCTGTGGGAGGTGTAGGAGCCCCTCGGCGCTTCCAGGAGCTAAGGACAGCGTGCGTCCGGGGACCACTCACACGTGCCCACCGCTCCAGGCCTTGGAATAAACGCCGAGGTTCCCGGTCCCCACAGGCCTCTAGGAAAGCAACACGCTGGGCTGGGGGCAGACGGGGCGGGTGACCCTCCACGCCCCTGTCCCTCCAGGAGGCTGTGTGCCCTGGCTGTGAGCCTGGGGCCACGTCCAAATCCCTGACAGCCCGCCGACCGCGCCATCTGGACGCCCCCAGGGCCGCCCACCTCCTCCAGCACCCCGAAGGCCAAGAGGGAGGGGAGAGGGCAGAGCTCGTTCCAGAACCGACCTCTTGGTCCCACTGCCAGCAAAGCCCCGGCTGCAGCGCTGCGGGGGGACCGGGCCGCTGCGGGGGGACCGGGCCGCTGTGGGCCTGCCTCAGCTTCTCTCCCCAGCGGCCCCCGCGTGGCTGGGTGGGTGACGGCCATGGCTCCTGGCCACCTGCCAGGCACCACGGCGGGTAACCTTCCCCCACGGGAGCTGAGGACACGGAGGCCCAGGGCGGGAGGAGCCAGTGGGCCCGGCCGTGGGCAGCGCGGGGGCCGAGACCTGACCCTTCCCGCCAGCCGGGTGCATCCCCAGCTTTCCCGCCACAGCGGGGGGGCCCCCAGCCCAGCCGGACGCTGCCTGGGGAGGCTGGGCGGTTTACCCCAGCTGCCCAACGCCCTGAATTGCGTTTTGTTTCATTTTTTAATGTGCCCTGAGGAAAAAAAGGCGGAAAGCCCTGCTCTGGAAGGTCCGCCTCGGGAGGGAGGGACGGTCAAGGCCGTGGACAGAAGCCCAGAGGGCTCGTCCCTCTCCCGGCTCCTGGTCCTCCTCCTCCCGGAGGGTCTGCCCCGCCCGTGCCCGGTCCACCAGGCTCAAGCCGGGCCTCTCTCCCCCAGGGCCCTCCCCACTGGCCCATCCTCTCGCGCGAGGCCCCGAGCCCGCAGCTGGTCCCCCGGGGACACCCCCACATCCACCAGCTCCGGAGGCCACGGTGGGCAGGTGGGGTGAAGGGAACCGCCGACTCTTCCCAAGAAAGGAGAGGAACAGCTCTGGGGCCGCCGCCTCAGCCCGACTGCCCCGCACGGCGGTGGGCTCGGCGGCGGGGAGGGCCCGGCTGCCGCGGCCGGCACCGAGCTGCAGCAGCCGTGGCCGGCACTGCTTCCTGAGCCCCCGAGCTGCGGGGGGTCCTGGAGCGGCTCTTCTCCCATAAGATGCGGCCGAGCCCGCCGCCTCCCCCGCCGTTTACGCGCGTACGTGCGGACAGGGAAGGCGGCTGTGACCGCGGCGGGTTAAGGCGGCGACACCAGGGTGGTGGCGGATGTCCAGGTGCGTCTGCAGGGCCCAAGGAGTGGGTCTGCCCAACGACCTAGTGTTTTCCCAAGGAAACTTCTGGACTTCCTGGGAGCCCAGAGAGCGGAAAGTGCAGCCGGGAAGGCGTGTGCACCACACGCCGCCGCAGAGGGGGAGGCGGAAAGCGGGGCGCGCGCTGCGCGCCTGGCGCCCGCCCCACGCGCTGCACCTCACAGCTCCTCGGAGGGGACCTGATCCCCGGGGCGGGCCCGGGAGAGCCCGGGACACAAGCCCCTCGTTGGCTCTGGGGCAGGAAGCAGGTGGGGGCAGGAAGCGGGGCCCAAAGGAAGCCTGTGCCGCAGAGGCGCCTGTCGCAGGGCAGCCGGGCCCAGCCCCCACGCGCCCGCCGCCAGGCCGCCAGGCCGCCAGGGCCCACGCTGGCGGGGCGGGGGGGGAGGGGCGCAGTGCCCACCCCAAGCTCTCCTCCGCACCGTGTCCTTCTGCTGCTTCCAGAATAGCTCTCTGCCCGCTGCCCTCTGCCCAAGTTTGGCTACTTGGGTGTTCTCCTTCTCCTGAGACCTGTTCTCCCACGGCTGAGGCGGGAGGAGAGGCCTGAATGGGTGTTAGAAGTTGGGGGCCACCCCCTTTCACCAAGGGACTCGTCAGCACAGAGGGGCCCCCACGATCCCGCGAGCCCCCGCGTCAGCGAGCTCATTTCTGTTTGGCTCAAAGAACCTGTCTTTTCCAATGTGGGGTCTGAGGGTTGGAAATTCCTCCCCCACTCCCGTCTCCTGCAGCTTCCCAAGGGGTCCAGCGCCCCAGCAGGACGCCCAGGGCTCTGCTCCTGAGGTCACACATCCCGTCAGGGTCCTTAGAGACCCTTAGGGCATGTGCCCGGGCAGAAAGGGAGCCGGAGGCCTCGGCCCATCCAACGTAGCTTTCCTCGTGCTGCCCCAGAGAACCCGTGCATTCCATGGGACTCGGTTTCTGGGGAGAAGCTGGACTCTCCAGACAGCAGTCACCTGGAAGTCCAGACTTTTCCTCTTGAAAGAGTCCACTCTGGTGCCAGGCTGGCCCATCTCCTCCAGGGACTCCTGTGAGGAGGGTCTCTCCCTCCACCCCACCCCACCACCCACCCCTGCCCCCAGCAGGAGCCCGAGAGCAGAACAGGCTCCAGGGAAGGTCATTTCCCTGAAGATCAACGGGAGGGGGCTTCATTAGTAAGGAGGGAGGGACCGAGGGGGGAGGGAGGGACGGAGGGGCAGGGCACCCGATGCAGTTCCAGCACTTAGGCTCCGTCTCCCTGAGTCTGTGCCCGCTGCGAGCAGCTCTGTTACCCATCCTGGGCCTCAGCGGGTCTTTTGCAGTTGAGGGTTGAGGAGACAACATCCATCGTCAACGTTTTAAACAGACAGGACACGGTGGCCCCAGGCTTTGTCCGTGGCTCCTCCCGCCACCTTCCCAGTGAATGCTGTGTCCATTTTCAACAAGAAACGGGAGCCTTTGGAGGGTGTGAGTGGCAGCCTGAGGACCCACAGCCCGTAAGCCAAGGTGCTGCGACTGGAGCCCAGGGCCCGGGCAAGGTCTCCCCTTCGGGCACCTGGCACCACGCCCGCCCTGCCTGCCTGCACCTGGGGGGCGCAGTCCCTGCGGAAGCTCCTGGGGTCGAGAGCCCTGGGAACGGGGGGGCGGGGCGGCTCTGCTCCGAGCCCGGCTCTCTTCTCCTCTGCGAGCCTCCGCGCCCACCGCGCCCGCACCCACTGATGCCGGAGCCCAGAGCTTTTCTTCTTCGGCCGGGCCTCTTCCTGCTGTTCCTTTGAACCGGGGTGTTGGCTCTCCGACACACTTGCCCTCCTCCAGCGACCCCCCGGGCCTGCCCTCTGAGGGGCCGACCGCTGGCTCTGCTGTGCAGGAAGGCTGCACCCAGTCCCTAGGGGACCCCACTTCCTGGAGCAGCCCCCCACTCTCAGGGAAGGTCCTGATGTCCTGCACCAGGACAGGAGGCTCAGAGCCGATTTCTCCTGCACCCTGTTTCTCAACAAAACCTGTGCTCATTGTGGTCCTGAAACGTTCTGGGACGTGCACGCGAGCAACTGACAGGCTGAGGGTTCGAGCTCAAACCCTGAGTTTTAGGGGGAGGAAGAGCAGCTTGGGCTCTTAGAATCTATTAGAAAAGGACACTGAGGCCTGGCCCAGAAAGGGCGGCCTCCGAGGTCCAGAATGGGACGAGGCCCGTGAACACCCAGACGCAGACCTCAAGGCCACTGTCCTCCCCGGGACCGTGTTTCTCTGCTTCTTCAGATGACAGGCCCTGTGGGGCCCAGCTGCCATGCTGCAGAGCGGGCTGGGGTCTTCCACCCATTGCTCCCTCGCGCCTCACGTAGCTCTGCACCCACAGTGGCGGCGGGGAAACTAAAGCTTCTCCAGGTCCCAGACGGCTCCTCCCGGCTCCCTGCAGCCACTCTCTCTCCTCTCATCCCCCAACACACAGCACACGCCCATCCCATACCTCCCACAGTGCGAGGCTCACACCTCCTCCTCCAGGAAGACCTCCTTGACTAGCACTTCTTGGCCTGGTCACCCTGATAACAACACTGCTGACACTGGGCTCTTCCCAAGGGCCAGACACTGTGCCACACCCTTTACAAACGCTGCCTCAGTGAGTGCAGAAAACAACCCCGTGAGGCAGGTGTGAGCTGCGTTCACAGATGCGGAAGCTGGCCCCAGGTCACCAGCTCCTGGTGCCTCCGGCCTGCTCTGCAGGGACCCCGCTCTCCCCGGCGCCCCGCCTCCGCCTCGTCACCCCGCGGCAGCAGGGAGCGTCAGGCCAACGACCCAGAACCCGCACACAACGCACCTGACCTTTCACCCAGGTCAGGGGTCGTCCCAGCAGCCTTCGGGGAGTGAGGTCGCAAGGGGGCAGGAGCTGCCTGCCAGGGTCGGGGAGGGGCACCCCCTCAGCCCAGTGGCAGAAGATGCTGAGGGCTCCGTGCGAGCAATCGAGCCTCAGGCCTTCTTCAGGCAGCTCTGCCCCGCCACCCACGTCCTGACTCTGCTCAACTTTGGGGCAAAAGGAGGGACTGAGAACACCTCCCAGAGTCTCACATCAGGACAACCTGGGTATCGCCAGCCACGCCCGCGTATCTCCGTTCCCTCGCCATGCGGATGCAGGACGGACGGAGCAAGGGCCGCCCCGAGCCACGGCCGCATGACCCCAGGGGAGCTCCAGGGAGGACGCCCAACCCCCGAGAGCCCCCACGAGCCCCCCTGAGGCCACGGTCAGAGGGACACCCCAGGGCTGTGCGTTGGGAGCCGGTCCCTTCAGCCTGCTCAGCCAGGCAGCCCACGCCGAGGGGGCGTCATCCTTGCAGGTGAGGGTGGTGCGGAGACGGCAGTGGGGCCAAGAGAGCTTTCTGGTCGTCCCTGGAACCCAGGTGGGGGAGGCACCGGTGTGTGTGCTGCGAGAGCTGCCCCACCGAGGGGACCCTCGCCGCCCCGGGGGGGCCGCGGCGGACAGTTCCCACGCGCTGGGTGGGCTGTCTCTGGAGCCGAAGTTCAGTCTCTGGCTCCTTGCGAAAGGCTCCGGGGGCACCCTCCGACCAGCTGCTCCCTGTACACCCGGGTGTTCTTATCGGACCTTTCACCTCCTCCTCCACGTCAGGAAGACGCGTGTCCACTCCCTCGCGCCCCAGCCCCCGTGCTCACAGCCGGCGGGACCCCGCGCCCCGGAGCAGCCACGCACGGACGGAGGCCGGCACCCCGACGTCGCCTCACCTCCCACGTGAGGGTGCAGGGGCTTCCGTCCACTCCCTCTGGACACCCGCCAGGAGGCAGGACGGCCACGCCGCCCGTTGCACGTCGGGCGCTGTGCTGGGAACGTTACGCAACACGTCCCCTCGGTTCACGTGCCTGCCACCCACGTGTCCCCACGCGCAAAGACCCCGAGGCTCAGAGGACTTGAGTGGCTCTGTCAGGGGCAGGCTGGGACGGGGCCGGGGCTCGGGGGCCCAGGCGAGCGGCCTTGCTGGTCCCAGCGCCGGATGCAAGCGTGGGCCTCCCCGGCAAGAGCTGGGGCCCGGGCGGCGTCTCCTCACTTTGCTGAGGGTGGGGGGGGCCCCGGCCCACCTGCCCTCGGCACGTTTGTGCCCGGGCTGCTCTCCCGAGAGGCAGAGAGAGGAGGCCCACCGCCCAGCCGCGGGCGCCCGCTCACCGCCCCGGCGAGACCCTGCACAGCGGAGGGGGCCCCGCGTCTCCCCCTCCCCACCCCCCCAACACTCCAGGGCCCGTTCCGTGCAACAAACACCCCAAACACGCGCCTGACTCCGAGCACCGGCCCGGCTCCCGCCTCCTCAGAGCCCCCGCCCGGGACAGACGGCCCGGACGCGCCCACCTGCCCGCCTCCTCCGAGAGAAGGTCATGGGGCCTGGGCAGGGCTGAACCAGGAAGGTTTCCTCTCCCCAGAGCAGGGGGGGGAGGCAGGTGGTCTGGAGCGGGCCCTCATCCCTCCTCCGGGCCAGAGCCCGCAGCCCCCAGGCCCTGAGGCCAGCTGCCCCCGGTAGGGCCCCTTCACACGCCGCATCACCCCAACTCAGACCCTAAAAACGGTTGTCTGGTTGTCAGCCTGGCGCTGCCCACAAATTAGTGTCTCCGACCCCGCCTCTTGGGATGGGGCTTCAGGGAGGCCCCAGGGGAACCAGAGGCCTCAGCGAAGGGAGCTGGAGCCGGCAGGGTCCGTCTTGGAGGAGACGAAAGTAAGCCTCCTCTCCCAGCTTCTGGGACCCCCGCCACGGCCACCCAGCTCGTGTGACAGCCCTGCTCTCCTTGCCACGGCAGGGGACAGACAATCTCTCCCCCCGTGGAGCCCCTCCCCTCTCCTCCACCGAGCTCCCCGGCCACCGTCCTGGGCGCTGCCAGGCGGGAGAGGAAACCAGCAGGAGAAGCGCTGCCCAGAGACCCACCTCTCACCCAGCCGGGCTCCCACTGTGACGCCAGAGACAGGGCCAACTAGGAACCAGTCAGGGAAGCCCGGCCTCACCACCGCCCCGGCCTTCAGCCCTGGACCGTTCTCCCCACCCCGGCCCTGCGGTCCAGGGCGGGGCAGACGATGCAGGGGCCTTGGGCCTCCAACCGCGCAGATGCCCCAGGCTGAGGCCGGCGGCCGGGCGCAGCCAGGCGGGTGCAGGGAGAAGCACGTGGTACTCACAGGGAAGCCGTCAGGGGGTCCAGGTCCGCCGGCACTGCAGAGAGCCCCAGCTCAGAGCAGTCGGCCCACAGCGCGATGCCGGCCTCCTGGCAGCGGCAGGGGGCCGGGCAGGCGGGCCGCGGCCCGGGAGGGGGGGCGCCCAGGGTGCACGGGGCGGCGCAGAGCGCGGCGCAGAGCCACAGGGCGCACAGTGCGGGCGTGCCGGACATCTCGCTGGCCGGGAGGGTGGGGGGCACCTGGCGGCGGCAGCTGGGGGGCGCGGACTGGCTCTGCCGGGCGGCGGGGGTGCGCGCAGTCAGAGAGGTGCAGGCATCCCCGCGCGGCCTCCGCTGCTGGGTTTCGCGGGCTGGGCTTGGCGAGGGAGGGCGACACAGAGAGGAGGAGCCAAGGAAACCTTCTCACAGCTCCCGTCCTGTCCCTCCTTCCTTCCGCTGGCAGGAATTTCATCCGGGAAAGAAAAAACGCAAACGACCTGGAGAGCGGGACCTGCTGGCGTTTGGGCGGCGGGCTCAGGACGGCGTGCCTGCGGGCACAGCCTCGGGCCACAGGGCATGGGGGGAGCCCCCTCCAAAAAAGCACGTTAAGAGTTTCGCAGCCCCTCCGGCACGGCTCCCATCAGAAGAAACTGGGACCCGGGAGAGGAGGGCTTTGTTCAAGGTCGCCCACTGGGGCTGGGGGTGGGGGACGGGGGGCGGCCCCAGAAGTGGAGCTCGGGGTCGGTCTCCGCACCCCGTCTCCTGGGGAGGGGGCGAGGGGGTGTCCTGACAGGTGAGCTGTGAGGGGCCTGGAGCCGGTGGGGCGGGCGGGGGGGTCGGGTGGCCGCGAGGAGGAGGCTTCGGGCCGAGCCCCGGGCCCGCCTCTGGACAAGGTGGCCGTCCGCCCGCGGAGTGTCTTGCGTGCAGGCCCCGTCGGGCGTGAGCCTGGGAGCCCTGGACCCTGCTCGCCGGATGGAGCCGGGCGCCCGACTGGCGGACGCGCCCACCTGGCGGTCGGGGCCGGCCCGAGGGGTGGCAGGTGGGCGCCACCTGGAGGCCAGTCCGGCAGCTGCGGCTCCACCAGCCTGAGGCCGGACCGGCCGGAGGCCTGAGGGGCAGAGACCGCGGCCGCCTCTCGCCTTAGACCGGGCTCGGCTGGCCGTGCTTCCTCCCGGCTCCCAGCCAGGCCCAGGTGGAGCGAGAGCTGGCCCCCAGGGTCCATGTGCGTGCACGGCGGCAGCCTGGAGGCCTCAGAGCAGCCAGGGTCCTGCACCCAGGACCCCTCACCTTCCCAAGGCCTCTCATCAACCCCCTCCCCTTCTCTGCTACTGTCCCCTCCCCTCCCAGGGGACCTCGACCCTTCGCCTCCGGGGGTGGGGGCAGGGCCCTGATGTAGAGGCGCCCACAGGAAGGCCTGGGTGCTCCTTGTGCACGGGGTCGGGGGGGCACCTGGCCCCCAGCTCGGCCGCCTTCCTGGCCTCACCCCCCCACTCTGTGCCCCCCCATCCTTTGCAGCTCCGGTGGGGGGCCCTGTTGCCCCTCAGCGAGTCTCCAGCCCGCCCGCTGGGGGGTGGTGATGGGCCAACCCGGCAGCTGATAAACCTGCGTGTGGAGAGGGTGTGGGCCGCCCGGAGCCCGCGTGAGCTCCCGCTCCGCAGGCCCGCGAGGGTCCTCCCGGGGCCCACCCTCACCGAGACGCGGGTGGCCGGGCGGGCCCCGCCCCGCCCTATTCACGCTCTGGCTCCTTTCGGGGCCTCCTGTTCTGGTGTGTCTGGGCTCTCTGTGTCCCCCAGGCCCTCCACCCGGAGCAGGCAGGGCCCGGCCTCTGGCACCAGCCGTCCAGGGCCTCGCGGGGTGTGTGTGCGGGGCGGGGGGGGGGGGCAGATGGCCCCGGAGCGGCCGTGGGCGATGGCGGCACCGCGGTGAGCACTCCCCTCCTTTCTGTATCCCCCCTGGGTTTTCCCCAGATTCCCTCACTGCGGTGGAGGGAGGGGCAGAGAAAGCCTGGCCGCGGAGGGGAGGGAGGCAGCGCGCACGGGGCGGTGGCCACGCCCACGAGCAACCGGCTCTCGATCCAGGGCACCCCCCCGCCCCCCCCCCCGGACACGAGAGACGAGGCCCGAGGAACCGGGAGACTGGAGGACGGGGCCGCGGGCTGCTCCGGGGGCTGCTCCCCACCCCCGCCTTGGCCCCTTCGCAGCGCGGGCGGTCAGGTGTGCAGGCCGCCCTCCCAGGGCAGCCAGGCCCGCGCGGGCCTCCCGCACGGCGGGCAGTGACGGCGCAGACTCAAGGCAGCCCACCTGCGAGCGCGCTGTTGAGACAGCTGTGGAGGTGGATGTACTGCTCCTGGGGGCAGACGGGGGACGCGGCGAGGACGGTGACGGTGGCAGGAAGCCTCCCCGTCCTCGGCTGAGAGCGGGGCCCCAGCGCCACCTGGCCGCTGCCCGAATGCCGCAGGCAGAACCCTCCTGTCCCCACCCCCCCCCCCATGCCCTCTCACCCGCGTCGGGGTCATGAGGCCACAGGCCCGTGACTGCTGCAAGGCCACGGTGAAGACGTCCACGGTGCCCTCGGCCCCGGCCTGCTGCAGCAGCTGGTCCGTGGCCAAGAAGGTGCCCAGCTGGGCCACACCCTTGCTGCAATTGACCTCGCGTTGGAGGGCACCTGGGGGGTGGGGGCAGGGCCGGGTGCCCAGGCACGTGGGGAAACCCAGCCTGGGCCTGGGGACTGGGGAGGGAGGCCAGGCACGGCCACAGCCAGCCGGGACCCCAGCAGCGGCTGGGGACAGATTCCCGAAAGACATCAGGGCAGAGCGAGGAGGGGGCTGTGTCCTTCTGACCCCTGCCACACGCCGGGAGACAGGGAGGGCTGTGCCCGCTGCTCCGGCCGCCCAGCAGCACGCCCGGCGTCTCGGCGTCCGCGTCCCGGGAGCAGCACCGGCCCACGGCAGCCAGGAGGGGCAGCAGGCTCGCAGCGGGGGGCTCCCGCCCCGGCCCCCAGCAGGGAAACCGCAGGCCCCGCACCGGCCTCTCCTTCCCGCTCCCCCTCTGGGCAGAGACGTTGGCACCGGTGCCAGGAGGGGCCCGCACCGCTCCGCAGAGCCCACCCCCCGCTCACGGCCCCGCTTCCGTGTGCGACGCTGAGGAGGGCGCAGGGCCGGCCTGCAGCACTGCTCTCAGCCACCCAGCGCACGGCCAGCGCGTCCGCGCCACGGGGCCGGGTCTCTGTGGGCCAGGACCGCTGTGGCCGGGCCGGGTCAGGGTGCTCCCGTCCAGGCCCCGGCACACCCACCCCACCCCGCCTCCCGGGGGTCGGGCAGGCACAGGGAGACCAGCAAGCGGGCCCCGGGCTCCCACAGCAGCTCCCAGAGCTCGGCGGGCCCCGCAGGGCCGGTCGGCACCAGGGGGTCGCGGCCAGAGGGCCCGCCCTGCAGAGCACAGCGTCTGTCGGTCTCAGCTCTCAGACCCCCAGCCCCTGCCCAGCCCGGGAAGCACACACGGCCCCTCTCCTCACAGGGAAGAGCCAGGCGTCAAGCATCTCGGCAGCAGGGCCGTCCTCACCGGAGCCGGCCGCCCGCGACAACCGCTGTCTGCGGACCAGGGCGGCCCCGCCCAGGCCGACGCAAGATGCCCAGTCCACCCGCGTGCCCTCCGCTCTCACGGGAGGCCGTGCCATCCTGCCCACAGCCGGGAGGGGCTGCCGCGGATCCGGCCTGGTCCTCGAGGTCCTGGAGCAGGAGCTGGGGGCAGGGCAGGCGCCGTGAGGGTGAGGCGGGCGGGCGCAGAAGTGCGGGCACGAAGGGACCCGGCGTGCTGCCGCCCGGCCCCGCCACCTCGTGCTCCCCCAGGAAGCCGGCATTGCCGTCGGCGGTCCTCTCCACGCACGCCCAGGCGAAGCTCCTCACGGGGATGGGCCGCGGCCTGGGGGGGGGCACCGGCCGCGGCAGGGGTGCTGGCGGCAGCCCGGCCCTCGCTGCTGGTCTCCGCCACCCTGCGTGGACGAGTCGGCGGCCTGTCGGTGGGAGGGACGGGCCCCGCCCCCCACCGGACAAGGTTCCCGGGCTGCACGTACCCAGAGGCGCCTGGGGGCCCTTCCAGGATGCTGCTCAGGAGGCAGCTGTGCAGGAAGACGTACTGGCTCTGGGGGGGAAGGCGGTCGGCTGAGGGACTAGCCCAGCGGGGGGCCTCCAGGCCCTGACCAGCCAGACGCCCGGGGCAGGGGACGGGCACTTGGGAGCCTTGCTGTGGGGCCTGACCCGTCACAGCTGGCAGGGGCCTGCCCACCCCCCCCAACAAAGAGAAACGGAAGCCCCCGTAGGAGGGTGAGGGTCCGGGCCCCGCGGGACCCTGTGGTCCGGCCGTCTGCCCCGCCCACTCCCAGGGTCCCGGCCGCCCGCCATGCCTCTGCCCTCACCGGGGTCTGGACCCCGAGGGGCCGGTGCAGGCGCAGCTCGTACACCACCGTGTGGGACGCGTCCACCGTCTGCTCCTCCTCCAGCTGCGGCAGCAGCCGCGGCAGGGCCACGAAGGCGCCCGAGCGGCCCACGCCCGTGCTGCGAGTCAGAGAGCCTGGGGTGCGAGGGGCCGGTCCCCCTGCCCCCACCTCCCCTGCAGTGCACCAGGATGGGCCCCGCGCCCGGGGCGGCCCTCGCCTCCTCCCGAACCAGGGCCGCCAAAGCCAGCAGGGAGCCGGGGCCTCGGGGACGCGGTGGTCCGGCCGGGCCGTGAACTGCAGCTGCTTCACCGCCTGCGGCGGGTGCTGGGCAGCCTCGGGGCAGGGTGGGGGCGGAGGAGCTGCTTCTCCGTCCCCGTCTAACCCAGCCCTCGTCCTGGCACCAGAGCCCGAGGGCGGGGTCGTGCCCCCCACACCAGGATGCCCCCCTTGGCTCCTCCAGCCTCCCCAGGGGTTCTGCCTGCAGGGCGTGCCCAGGCAGGAGTGGTGCCGCCGCCCCCGGAGCTCACAACCGGGGAAGGCAGACGGAGCCAGGGGTCCGGGGTGAGCAGGGGCCCTGAGCTGAGCACAGGGCAGGGCAGAAACCATCCCCTCTCACCTGACTTCGGAGGACCCCTAGCCTTCCCTGTGCCTCCTGCCCTTCCCTACCCCGACCTCCTGGGCAGGGGGGAGGCCGGGGGCCCAGGAGGTGAGCCGACCTTCCTAGGAGCTGCCCCCCTCACTCGCGGGCACACACGTGCTGCCGCTGGAAGTCCCGCGTGGTCCATTTGTCCTCGGGCTCCTCGGCCAGCAGGTGGATGGTGATGTGACCGTGGGTGACAGGGGTGGAGTCGTCTGGCCAGCAGTGCTCACACAGCACCTAGGGCCAGAGGGCCAGAGCGGGGTGAGGCGGGGACGGGCCCCCCACTCATCCTTCTGCCTCCGCCCCCCTGCTTGTCCAGTAGCCTGTCTCCCCTGGGTGGGCCCCAGCACCCCACCCCCAGACCTCTCATGTGACCCCTGGGGCTTCCAGGCAGCCGCTGGGCTCCTGTGCAAACTGCCTGGCCTTACTTAGGGCCGCCTGGCCTGGCCTCACTGCTCCAGCTGCAGGGGCTTGGCGGTGCTGTCCCAGGGCCCCGCACGGAGCAGGGCACAGGTGAGTTTAAAGCAGGGATGCAGACTGGCCTCTCTTCGCCGCCCACCCTGGGCCCCGGAGCAGGAGCGGGGGGACATGGTGAGAAACAGCAGAGGCAGTGGAGACCCCGTCCAGCTGGGAGCCTGGGTCCCGGGTCCGCTTCCCTGCCCCTGTGCTGGGCCGCCTGGGCACCCCGCCAACCTCCAGGCCCTCGGCCGGTCCTGCGGGGAGAGCCTGCCACCTGGTGGCCACCCCGGGGGCTGCGGCGTGCTCACCCGCCCGCTCTCCACGCCCACGGTCAGCGGGACGATGACCCGGACCTGCTGCTCCCACACCAGCCGCCAGAAGTCCTCCAGGGTCTTCTTGAGAGGCCCCTGGGTGGCGATGAACTCCTGCGGGCAGGCGTAGCCCTGGGGCGGGGGGCAGGAGCACGCCAACGGGGGCCCCCAGCACACAGCCGTGCACCCCACGCGTGATCGGGAGTGAGGCCGACATGTGCGCGCACAGGTGAACACACGTGCACCAAGAACCCAAACCAGCAGGGCGGCTCGGGGACAGCCCCGCCTCGAAGGGACAATGACAAGACACGGACGGCCCTGAAGCAGCCTCCCCAGGCTACCCCGCCACCGCCTGCGCGTCCCCCAGGGCACCACGGCCCGCCGGGTGCCCCCAGGCCAGGGCCCAGCCCCTCCTCCGGCCGCCCCTCGAGCAGCGTCTCCCGCCTCCCCCTGACGACCCCGCCCTGCTCTGTCCGCACGTCCCGCCCGGCTCCTCTCCGGGTCTTTCTGGTTGTAACGTCCACCCCTCTTTCATCGTCTATAAGGTTTCTGCTTATCCTTCAGGAGACCAAACACCGCTCCGCTCTGGAAGCCTTTCTTGATTCCTGGGTGGACGAAACATTCCCCCTTCACGTGCTCTGAGGACCACGCACGGGTGCTTATTGCAGCACTTGTCACACCGGGTGGCAGGTTTCTCTCTCACACACACACACACACACACACACACACACACACACACACGGAGGGCCGGCTCCTGTGAAGGTGGGAATCCTCGTGGCCCAGCCCTGCCTCCTGCAAGCCCAGTGCCTGACACGCAAGACACACAAGCTGGCGGCCTTCATGGACGGCCGGGGCGGGACCGTGTGTCCGGCGAACCGGCCCCTCCCGGTGGATGCCGCCGCCGGCCCGCTGCCGGCCCCACCGGGCGGAAGCTGGCGCTGATGTAGCGGCGCGGGGCTCTCCGTCCAGCGCGGTCGGCCTGACCAGCGCGTGCTCGTCTGCAGACGGGAAAGCCGTGTGTCCGCTGCAGGCCCGCGCAGCCCCTCCTCCGGGCCAGGCTCCAGCCCCGCGCACCCGCGGCCCGGCCGGCTTGCAGGGCAGCACGTGCGGGTGGCGGTTCTCGGCCTCCAGCCGCGGCCGCGCCTCGCCCACCCCCTCCAGCTGCTGCAGAGGCGGGGCGGGCACGGACCCACGCGGCCCCCACGGCAGAGAGGGCGGCGCGGGCACGCTGGGGTCCCCCAGCTCCCCTCGGGCTCCCGGAGGAGAGCCTGGCGGGCGTGGGCGCTCTCGGCCTCGTTGCTCGGCGGGAGCGGTGAGCGGGGATGGGCCGGCGGGTCCACCTGCGGGGCCGGGGGAGCAGGCGCCGGCCCAGGGGCACAGGGTCTGCCCTGGGCTCTCGCCGGGGGCCAGGCGGCGGGGGCGGGGCGGGCAGGGCCACACGCGGGCGCGGGTCTCTGAGGCCCCGTCCCCGGATCCCGAGGGCGGCTCTGGGCACAGCGGCTCACCGTGTCCGCGCAGGGTGCGGTCAGCAGAGGGGCAGCGGCGGCGACCAGGCGTCCGACGGGGACGTGACACGGGAGAGGAAGGGGGAGAAGAAAGCGGCCTGGCCTGAAACCGCCCAGGTGGTCGGTCAGGGGCGAGGTGGAGACTGCAGGACGGGAGTCCGGAGGTGCCGGCCGAGGGGCCGGGAGGGGCCGGGGCCGCCGCGAGCAGGGTGGCAGGGGCGTGACAGCGGCCGAGGAGGGGAGACCTGCCCAGGGAGCCGCCGCCCTGCCGGGCGCCGCAGGGCCGCACACTCACCGCAGGGCGTGAGCCGTCCGCTCCGGGGAGCGCAGGCTCTTCTCCGCCCGCAGAGGGTGACGGGCCGTGACCCCACTCACCTCTGCCCCTTCACCCGCCTCCAGCACAGCAGGCCCAGCGCGGCGCTGAGGGCGAGGCGGCCGCCGGCCACCACCCCCTCCACCGCCGGGAGGGGAATGGCTGCCCGGGGCACGCCGGCCCGGGGCTCTGCGGGCGGCAAGGGAAGGGTGAGCCGGGCAGCCTCGACCCAGCATCCCACGTGACACGCCGGCCTCCCCTGGACCTGAGACCCCCCGGGCGGAGGGCACAGGGACAGCCCCCAGCCCGCAGGAGGAAGTCCCGGATGCCAAACCAAGGCCAGAGAAAGCGGCCGGGGGGGACCACCCTGCACGGGCGTGAGCACAGCCCGCGAGGCCTCCCCGCCCCCCGCCCCCGAGCAGGGCCCTCCCGACGCCCCGGGAGAGGAGGGCGGAGGCCTGGCCGGGGCCTCCTGGAGCTGCTCTGTCCAGCATGGTCGCCACGCACCCCTGGGCTACTGAGCCCCTAAAACGTAGCGGCTCCAAATTCAGATTTGCTACAAGTGTAAAATACACAAGATTTCAAAGGCTTAGTGATAAAAAAAAAGGATGTAAAATATTTCATTAATCCTTTAAAAAAGTCGATCCCATGTGGACATGATATTTTTAATATCTCGGTTTAGATGAAACATCGCTGAGATTCGTCTCACCTGTTTTTCTCTTTGTAACGCAGCTGCTGGGAACATTAGGTCACAAGCGTGTTTCTCACTGGTGACTTGCCTCGCGTTTCTACCGGTCAGCGCCGCGCCAGAATCTCGGCGGCCGGCAGAGGGGGGCGTTGCGGGAGAGGGGACCCACCAAGGCGGCGGCAAACCGCTTCCTCCGTCTGCCACCTGGGGCACCTCCCTCGCTGGTTCTGGGGCGCCCGGCTCCTCCATGGGGACAGGGCCCCGCGGGTGGCGGGGGGACCTCCGAAGGGAGGTCCCAGCACCAGTCCCCACCCTGGGACCCAGCCGGAGCCCCGGCCGGCTGCCCGCCTACCTGAGAAGGCTGAAAAGGAGATGAGGGTCTCAGAACTGTACCTGGTAAAGGCCGCGACACTGAACCTGGGGCGCAGGAGCAGGCCTTTCTGTTGGGGGGTGGGGCAGGCAAAGAGGGCCACACCCCTCCCAGGAAACTGAGTCAGGGACGGCAGGTGCTCGGAGAGCAAGAGCCCCCCCCCCCACCTGTTCAGGGCTGGGTCCCGTCCGTCACAAGCCGCCCCCGGCTTCTCTCCCGCCTCCCTGCCCTATTCTGAGAGCAAGGAGCCCTGGAAAGAGGTGGCTGAGTCCCCTCAGCGTCGCCCTCGCAAAGCAAAACGGAATCCATCCCCTGCTCTGCTGAGGAAAGAACCACGTGCCAGGTGGGCATGCCCCTTTTTGCTTTGCCTGCCAGGAAGCCCAGTCAAAATAACTCTCCTGACCCTCCTGGACCAGCACAGGCTTTCCCTCTGTGAGTCAGTCCAGATCTTTTGTTGACACAAGGCATAAACAACCCATCAATGAAACTTTCAGCGTCTCCCCTGCCTTCAGCCTTGGCCCTCACCGATACCGGGCACCCGGCTTGAACTGCCCCTTACATATGTCCTGGGTCTGGCCGCAGTCCTCTGTCCCCACAGGCACCACCCAGGACGTCGGCACGGCCGAAGGCCCTGGGTAGAAGGGGTTGGGGAGCAGGATGGCCAGGTAGGAGTCGCGTCCCCCGTAGTAGTGGTCGTACCACGTGTGGTTGAGGGCTTCGCGGGGAGGCCGGGCCACTAGGAGAGGAGCAGGGAGGGGCGGAGCAGGTGGGCGGTGGGCTGGGGCCTCTCCCCGCCGGAGGGCTTGCCCGTCCGTGTTCCTAGACGCTCCTGCCATTCACATGCCCGCCCCAACCTCCAGGATGTCCCCCGCTGGTCCTGGACCCTTCATGTCACCCGTGTTGGCGCCTGGGCCCTCGCACCCCTGCCGGGTCATGAACAGGACCCCCCACCCCCACCCTGCGTGGCCCGGGACTCACGGGACAGGTTGGTGGAGGCGATGACGCCGTACCACTGGATCTGCCCGTCCTCGTCGCCAAACATGCCCCTGGCGACCCGCACGCCCATGCCCGCCTCGGGCTCCAGCTGGGGGGCCGCCGCCGGCTCCAGGGGGTGCCACGCTGGGGGCAGAGGGGGCGGGGAGGCCCTGACAGAGCCCCCAAGGGCAGGCCGCGCCTGCAGCGGCGGCGGCCAGACGCACAGTCAGAACCAGGCCGGTGCCGGGCGCGGGCCCCGCGGGGCGGTGTCCAGGTCAGGGCCGGGGGCCGGGGGCGGGGGGCACCCACGCTCGGCAGCCGTGGTGCCCACCAGGCTGCCCGCCCGGCTCCGCAGGCCGCTCCTGCCCCGCACGGAGAGCGCGGCGGGCGCCAGGCGGGGCAGCAGGAGGGCGTCCCCGGAGGTGTCGGCCTGGAAGACGAGGTGGGCGCCCCTCCCGCAGTCAGCTGCTCCGCCGCCACCAGTCAGCTGTCCACGTCCCCCGCGGGCACCGTCCACCTGGGGCCCCACGGCGCTGGAGCCCACCCAGACGCCCGCCTGGTACAGCATCCCACGGTAGCCGTCCCGGCCCCCCGGCGCGTGGGCCCAGGATGCCCGGAGCGGGGTGGGGCCTTTGCTGGTCACATTCACCAGGGGAGGGGCGAGGGGGCTGCAGGGAGAGCAGGGTGTCGGGGGAGGGAGAGAAGGGAGGTGTCATGGCCTGAACCGTGACCCCCCAGATTCATGTTGAAGTCCTGACCCTCAGGAACTCAGAATGTGACTGTGTTCGGAGATTCAGTCTCCAAAGAGGTGATTAAGGTAAAACGAGGTCACGGGCGTGGGTCTAATCCAGGGGGATTAGGACGCAGACCCACGGGAGGCGGCCGCGTGAGGACACGGGGAGGAGACGGCCACCCACGCGCCACAGACCCTGCCAGCCTGGGTCTTACACCCGAGGCCTCAGCCCTGGGGAGCCCGTGGTCCAGGCCCCTGCCTGGGGACCGTGGTCTTGGTGAGGGCGCCACGCGTGTAGGGGAGAGAATGCAGCCCCGACCTCGGCTCCTTCCTCCCTGAAAGGCCCGCCTTGGCCCAGTCAGGAGACACCGGCCCGGGTGACCAGGGAGAGGAGATTCTCCCTGAGGGGAGGCAGACGCCTCCGCATTCTCCCAGACAGCAGGGCCCGAGCCCCCGCAGGGCCGGACGCCACAGGGACCGCCCTCTCCCGCCCGCACCGCCCGCCCCCAGGCTGAGCCGGCCGTGCCCGCGGGGCCTGGAATCCAGCACCTTCCCCCAGCCCAGCCTGGGAAGCCCCGCGTGGGCGGACCGGTTAAAGGGCGGGCCGCGTCTGGGGTCCGGGTGGGGCCCCTCCACCCTTCCCTGGTGACCCCTGCTTTGTAAACAGGCTCAAGGAGGGACAGGCCCGCTCGGGGGCCCAGCCGGTCAGAGCCCCCGGCCGGACCCTTCCCCCTGCGAGGCTTCAGGTTCCTGGGAGGGGGCGGGAGGCCAGGCGGGGACCGGGGGCCACCCCACTGCAGAAGGCCGCCACCCCCGGGCAAGGAGGCCCCGCTGCGGCCTGGCCCACAGAGCCGGGCTCGGGCCCCCGGGGGGCTTCTGGGCCCCGCCGTGCGGCCCCGGGGCTGCGGGTCTCACGTGTGGCACGTCCTGCGCTTCAGTAACTGTGACTCTTTCCTGGCCCCCCGCCCCCCGCTCCTCTCTGGTGCTGGCGTGGGGCGCGGACCCTGGGCCCCGCCGTCTGAACGGGCCCCCGACGCCCCTCAGGGGCCGAGAGCCTTCCCTGGGGCTCGGCTTCCTCCTCTGCGCGGCGGAGGCTCCCGGGACGCTGTTCCCATGAAAGAACAGCACGCAAGGGGCCCGGGGGCCGGGGGAGCTGGAGGCAGGTCCCCACCTCCCCGCCCTTGGCCACGAGAGAGCGTGAGGGCCCCCCGCGGCAGCCGCCCAGGAGCAGAGCCCAGGTTCTGCCCACCTTCCCAGTGGGAAGGGCCAAGGCCCCAAGGACCCCAGGCCATGGGCGAGGGGTGTCCCGGCGCCCGAGGGTCAGGGAGCAACCGCGGCCAACCCCGCGGCCTGCTCACAGACCACAGGGAGGTCAGGGGGCTGTGCGGCCCCTGGGACCCATTGAGCAAGGGTGGCCGCTAAGGGAGGGCTGTGCGGAGGGCACTCACGTGTCCAGCCCGTGGCGTTGGTGCCGCTGCTCTGGTCCGGCCCCCGCAGGGTGGCCAGCCACGCCAGAAGCTCGGTGCCGGGAGCCGGCGGGGCCCAGGAGAAGCTCTGCACCTCGGGGCGCAGGGTCTCCTCGCCCTCCAGAGCCAGGGGCCTCAGGCGGTAGAGCCTCAGGAGGAAGCCGTCCCTGCCCCCGCTGAGGGGCTCCAGACAGCCCGCAGGCAGGAGGCCGGCGGCCGGGCCCAGGCTCAGGTTGGCGGGAGGCGCAGGGACTGCAGGACGAGGAGGAGACGGATTTGGAACCACTCCCGCCCCTCCTGCCACGCCGTCTGGCCCTGTTCTCCGAACATTGCCAGCTCTCTTAATTCCCAGGAAAACCTCTTGGACAACATGGTCTCTGCCCCGACACTCTCCCCACTTCCTTCCCAGACCTTCCGCTCCTGGAGGGCGTGACGTCCCCACCAGCACCCAGCCCCTGCGTCTCACACCCAGGACCTGGGCCTCCAGCTTAGCCACTGACGCTTGGTGCTCATTCCACCCCTCCCACCTCTCTCTGTCTCTGTCTCTGTCTCTGTCTCTGTCTCCCTCCCTGTCCCTCTCTCTGCATCTCTCTTCCCCTCCTGAGGGCCTGGGTGCACATCTGCCTCTATCTAAGGCCCCCCTGCCCACCCTACTCAGACCCACACCCTTCTCAGCTCTCTCCCTCCCTCTGGGAAACCTTCCCTAACTCCCCGAGGTGACCCTTCTGTGAGCCCTGAAAGATTAGCCAGAACCGCATAAAACTCCCCATAGTCCTCAGTTCCAACCCGCGAGGACAGAGTTTCACATGGTTCGAATACATCGTGCGTGTTCCTCTCTGCGTCTGCGCTTACACTGTGATACATAAGCCAATACGAGTCACTTTAATAGACACATAAACCGTCTGTTTACTTGTCAGCCACCCTTTCTAGACAGCCTTCATAACTTTTAGCTTTAGCATCTAACTCCACACCTGGAAATGGGAGGCATTCAGTATATATTTGTGGACGGATGCATGGAAGCATGGACGGAAGGATGGACGGAAGGACGGACGGATGGATGGACAGACGGATGGACGCAAGGATAGGTAGGTGGATGGATGGATGGATGGAAGGATGGATGGAAGGATGGTTGGATGGAAGGATGGATGGATGGACGGACGGATGGACGGATGGACGGAAGGATGGATGGATGGATGGAAGGATGGATGGAAGGATGGATGGAAGGATGGTTGGAAGGATGGACGGATGGATGGAAGGATGGTTGGATGGATGGATGGATGGACGGATGGATGGATGGATGGAAGGATGGATGCAGGAGGTGGGCTTGCAAACAGATGCACGAGAGGCCGCAGTGTAGATGGACACCTGGCCTCTGGGTCAGGAGCACGGCACACAGAGGGCGGCGTGGGGAGGATGTTGGTCCCCACTCCACCGCCCAGGGCTGGCCTCCTAAGCCTGCAGTCAGGAACTCACGGGTGCAGGCGCGGGCCCTCTGGAGGCTGGAGCTGAGGCTCCCCGCCCAGGTCCACACCAACACGGCGTAGCAGGAGCCAGGCACGAGACCCCTCACCGTCAGGCTGGAACGACCTGGGCCCAAGTCGACAAGACCACCCAGTGAACTCTGGCTGCCCGCCTGGTGCCAGCTGACCCTGTAGGCTTCCCGCTGCCCTGCGGCTGCAGCCCAGCCAACACTCAAGTCAGAGGGGTTGCTCCCTGCTGATGACCTCCAGTGGCTGTGGCGCCTGGGGCCCTGAGGAGAGCAGCAGTTTGGTAAGGGGCTCATGCCATGTCCATGGCCCCGTGATGCCCCCGCCCAGATCTCCACCCCCAGGCAAAGCCCCCGGCCCCGGCCAGGGGACGTGGTGGCCGGCGCTCGCCTGTTCGGCCCGTGGGGCTTGGGGGTGTGTGGTCCAGAGAGGAGACAGTCCCCTGGAGAGTGAGCTGAGTGGCACCAGGTGTCCCAGAAACGTTCCTGAGGAGGCCGGGGGCCCCCTCGATAGAGCGCGCTGCCTGGCTCCCAGGGTCGCTGCAGGCCTCTGGCCCCTCCAGGGGCAGCTCAGCACCATTGCCCTGTGGGCGCTGGGCCGCAGCATCTGGAAGGGTGTGGCCCCTGGAGAGTGAGGGTGCACCCGCCTCTCGCTGCAGGCACCCCGGCAGGACCCCAGCCCCTTCCCCACCAGCGCAGACTCACCGTCCAGCCAGGTGCGGGCCTGGGTCCAGGCAGCGTGGGGCCCGGCCAGAGCCCTCAGCGCCAGAGCGTCGTGTCCGGAGGGCAGGGGCCCTGGGAACGCGGCATTCAGGGCCCCGGGGCCCGGAGGGACGGTCTTCTCCACCGGCCCACTCAGCCTGAGCAGGGAGCCGTCCCGGGCCCCTGGCCCTGCGTTCCAGCTGGCCCAGGGCCCTGGGGGCCGGGGAGCGCGCAGCAGGTCCGGGGGGGCTGAGGGATCTGCGGGGAAGGGAGACGTGTGCAGAAGGTCCGGGACCCGCGTGCCAGCTTCTGCCTGTGTGCCCTGGTGCAGGCCTCCCTAGGCGCTGGCAGTCACCCTGTGCCACCTTCCGGGTGAGTCCTGGGACCCGGCCAAGGATGCGGAAACAAACAGTAACAAGTCCGGTGCCAGAGCGCGCACACCTCCTCACGACACTGCCATTATCGTCCCCTTTCAAAGATACCGAGGCCAAAGATCAGAGAGGGTGTGCGCTTTGTCCAGAGACACACAGCAGGGAGGGCCAGCGGCGGAGCCAGAACCCCTGCCATCAGGGTCGTCTCCTCACCAGCTCGAGACAGCACTGCTCTGAGCAAAAGTGCAGCCGAGTCCCCGCGGGCTCAGCCCAGCCGGACACTCCCTCGGGACCTGGTCCTTCCCTCTCTGAACCTTGGTCCCTCCGCGTTACAGGGGACAACACGACTTACGGAGTGTTTGGAGGGTCACGTGAGGTGACACCCAGAAGCACCTGGCTTGGGGCTGGCGCCTGGATGGCTGCGGGGATGTGAAGTGTCACCGCCGCCATCTTCTGGGGGTCCTACCACCAGCCCCCTTGGGGCCCCACCCCTGCCCCCCTGGCTGAGGCGCCTGTGCGGCACCCTACACCCCCCCCAGCACTCACGGGTCCACTCGGTGGCGGTGGGCCCCGCTGCCCAGCGGGGCCCGGCCAAGGCGCTGAGTGTCAGCTCGTATGGGGTTCCCGGAGAGAGGAGAGGGAAGGTGTGCCTGGAGACGGCCCCCCGGGCCCCCGCCGTCAGGTTGGAGCCGCCGAGGAGGCCTGTGAGCACCAGGTGCAGCCAGGCAGCACCCCCAGAGCTGTTCCAGGAGGCCTGCAGGGCACGGGTGTCCAGGGCACGCAACGCCAGCTGACCCGGAGGCACGGGAGCTGGAGGAAGGGCGGGGAGAGCGACGCCGGGCTGGAGACGGGCCGGTGAGGGTCCAGCACCGAGCCCGGCAGCCGCATCCCGGAGCCCGCTCACGCGGGGACGTGGCTCTGGACTGCCTGCCCCCACTCCCCGATCGGCGGCCGCTGCGGCCTTGCTGAGGGCTGGCCTCCCCTGTCCACTGGTGGGTGCTGGTCTTCGCGTGGAGGTTGGCAGCCCAGGTGGTAACCTCCAAAACATACCCACTGCCGGGTAAGAGGCCGCTAAAATTGTAGGACAGGGTGCCCGAGGACGTGGAGACATCGCAAGCCACTGCCTCAGACCCCAGGTGGGAGAGGAGAAGCTGGTAGCCATCCCGCTCCCCGGGGGCCACCAGGCTGGACAGGCTCCCGGAGCCACGGAGCTGCAGGCCCCGGGCAGTCACCGGGCCTGCGTCGGGAGCAGGCAGAGGCACCCAGTTCAGGCCGGAGCATCACCTCTGCTGCTAGTGCTCTGAACGGGTCGCTGCACCAGGCAGGTCCCTGGTCGCCCTACCCCCCCGCCAACCCTCCAGGGCAGCCGCGTCCTACTGGGCCCCTCCCCTGCCCGCAGGCCACGCGCCCGTGAGGGCAGTAAGGACGACCGTGGCGTGCTGCCCGCAGGGGCGCAGGGCCGGTACCTCCAGCCGGTAGTGACTTCTGGGCACCAGGTCCTGGAACGCGCAGCTGGAGCCGCTGGTGTGGGCCTGGAGCGGCTGCCCCTCAGGGCAGCCAAGGGGGCTCGGGCGGTGGAGGCGGAGGGCGCGGCTGGGCCCGCCTGGCCCCCGGGCAGCCCAGCTCAGGGCAAGGCCGGCAGCGCGCCCCTGGGTGCTGACGTTCACCCTCAGAGGTGGTCCTGGGGAGGAGGGGCACCAGAGCCTCCCGGCAGCCTCTGCCCTAACGAGAAGGGAGGCAGGAAGGCCAGAGCAGAGACGGGGTCTGGGCCCTGCCACCGCCTCCCCACGGGAGGCACCTACCTCCGCTCTCCCCTCCTGGACCCCCTCCCAGGGAGTGGCACTCGTCTTCCTGTAGGAAGGGGCCAGGCGGCGGGAGGAGACAGGTAGCGGCTCCGGGCTCGAGCCAGGACCAGAGAAAGGCTGTCCTCTCGGGTGGCTCCCCCAGACGTGGCCAAAGGGCATCACTGCAGGACACCGAGGGGCGGAGACCCGGGACCAGGAGCAGACGGCCCCGCGGTCCTGTCGGGGGTGGAAAGGGGCCGCCTCTACCCTGCTGAGTGCAGACGAGCCGCGGGGCTGCGGGTGGAGGGAGGCCTGGGTGCCCCGAGAGCTGGGGCCCCACCTGCCGCAGCCCTGGTGCCCGCCTCACCTTGGCCAGGAAGCCTGGGAGCCACAGGAGGACAGCGAACTGGACTAGGGGCCTCATCCTGGCTGGCTGAGTCTGCAGGGAGAGCTGGGAGGTAGCGGGGGCCCCGCAGGCCCCCAGGAGCCCAGAGCCAGGGGCTGCCCCTCCCCTCCCAGACCCCGTCCTGCGCCAGCCGAGCCCTGGGGGGGGCACGGGGTTGCAGCCCCCAGGCTGCAGGCAAGTTCCCCTCCCCCTCTGTGCCTCACCTCCACCCTCTTCGAGCAGATGGCTTTCCAGGCAGGAAGCCGTCCGGGCGAGATCCAGACGCACAGGGGAGACGGCCTTGCGGGTGGACAGAGGCAGCTGGGTCCGTGACGCCCTGACCCTGGGACAGGGGGGGCCTCTGGCTTTGCTCACGTGGAGGTGGAGGTGGACAGGGCGTCTGTGTTCCTACGGGGAGGGGTCCTGGTGACATGCTGGGGGCGTGTGCGGCTGGGTGCTGGGTGGAGAGACCAGCTACAAGTGTGTCCCCTTACGTGTGTCACTTGTGGACACACACAGGAGCACGTCCTAAAGGCCTTGAGTCCAGTGATGGTAGAAGAGCCCTGTGTTCGCGCCCTTTCACCCCAGATAAGGAAGCGACGTCCAGGCAGGGAAGAGTCCAGCGCAGGCCCCAGTGTGAGGAGGGGAGCCGGGCTCGACCCTGGGACCTCCAGGTCCTGCTCCTGACCCCCTAGAAGGTGTGCTTGCCTCCCCCGCCCCCTACCGAGACCCCGCCCCCTCTGACCCCCACCCGGCCGCAGCGCAGGGAGGTCCCTCCAGCCTGGAGCCAACGACTCCCCCCGGAACCCTCCCCAGGAGTCCCCACCCCGAGGCCGCTGGTGTGGGGAAAGGAGGGAGGGGAGACAGAGGAAAGGAAACGGCTCCGGGCCCTGGAGCTCTGGGACGCGCAGCAAACAGGCAGGTACAGAGACTCCGCACAGCTAACTGGCTTCCCGGGGACCCTCTCTCAGACCGTGCATCCGGCCGGGAGCACAGGCCTGCACGGGGACCGGGGCCGGGGGCTGCCTGCCCTTCCCTGCTCTGCCCAGCCCCAGACCTCAGAGCCACCCACCGGCCTCTGGGTGGGGGCCTGGAAACTCGGCACTGCAGCCCCATCAGATCTTCCAGGCTGCGCACACGTGCACACGCACGCGCGCGCGTGTGTGTGCACGCGCGTGTGTGCCTGTGTGCGTGTGTGTGTGCGTGCATGTGTGTGCATGTGTGTGTGCGTGTGTGTATGCCTGTGTGCATGTGTGTGCGTGCGTGCACGTGTGTGCATGCACGCGTGTGCGTGTGCGTGCGTGCATGTGTGCGTGCGTGTGTGTGCACGCACGTGCACATGTGCTCTTTCAAAAGAGGTGGGGGTGGGGGAACAACTAGGGAAAGTGAGGTGAAGGGGGGTCCCAGTCCGCCTAAGAGGACGGGACACGCTCCACCCTCGGCCCTGCCCCGCTCTCAGCTGGGGCACCTCACCTTGCTGGACCCGCAGAGTCTGGAGAAGTGCGGTGGAAACACCCGAGTTCAGAATCTACGCAGAAGAGGTACAGCGGGGCACGACCTAAGGTAAGGAGTGGGGGTCTCGGGCCGTTCCCGAGAGTTCCCACAGAAAGGGGTCCCGCTGGGGACAGCACGAACCCCACAGCTAGTCCTGTGGACGGGGCCGGCTAGGGGCACCCGTGTCAGCCCTCAGCCAGCCTGGGGCAGCCTTGGGCTGGGGGCAGGGGTGGTCCGGAGAGGGCGCAGGAAGATGCTGACGACAGGAAGCAGCCTCCCCAGCCCAAACCTCTCCACTCGGCAGGAAAGCACCGCAAGGGCTGCGTCTCCTCCCCGGGGCGGCCACTCCCACACACCCACATCCTGAGTCCTCCGGAGTCCACGAGCACCTTGTGACGATTCCTTTGGGAGAGCCGGCCGGCGGCAGAGGCAGGCGGAGGACAGGTCCGGGCGTCCTGGCTCCAGGGCGCGAGCTGGCCCGGCTCCCCCGCTGCTGCCTGGCGGCTCTCTTCCGGGCCCTCCCCTCCGCTCCTGCTGCTGAAGCCAGGCCTTGGGCACCCCCACTCCTGGGCAGACAGCCACCAGGAGGAGATGTGCAGGGTGGCTCCCGTGGCCCGTCGCCCACTGTTCCTCCCACACCCTGCGAAATGTCCCCAAAGAGGAGGTCGGCCCGGGTCCCTCTGACCAGGCTGGGGGGCGAGGGGGTGTGTGCCGGCGGCCTGGGCATGTGTGTGGCCTGACTGTGTATGCGGGCGACACGCGTGACACCCGTCCTGGACGAATGTGCCCGTGTGGCATCCAGGAACATGATGGCAGTGGGGGCGGGGGCGGGGGCGGGGGAAGGGCCCCGGGGAAGCGAGGCCACGTCGGGGAAGAGATGTCCCCTTCGCTGGCTCTGGGCTCGGGAGGGAGAGGGCTCTCTTCTGCCCTGAAGACCTGCTACAGGGGCCTGAGCTCAGCAACCTGGCCGGGAGTCCCAGGCAGACGGGCCCTGCCGCGCCCGGGGGCTGCGAAGTAGAGGAAAGTCCACTGCACCAGCGGCGCCCACAAGGCGTCCGGGAAGCTGGAGCTTGTGGGGACTGGGTGTCCGGGGGGCCCTCGGCCGCAGGCAGAGCCGGGCAGGGGACAGGGCTGCACCTCCCACCAGCCCTGCCAGCCAGGCTCCGGCAGGTCCTCCTCCGCACGGGTCCCCGCGCGGTGCCTCTGTCTCCCCCACACAGCCAGGGACGCGCGGAGCGGAGGCCGGCCCGGCTGGCGCAGGATCTGGGGGCTGTGGGGGGGCACCCGGGGTCAGGGCTTCTCCAGAGAATAGCGGAGGGGCGTGGCTAGGGGAGCAGGACACGTCCAGCGGGCCCAGGTCCCGAGACCCCCGCCTCGGGGGTTCTATGGGGGGGCAGCCTCGGACCCGGGGCCGCCAGGTGCTGCGGGAACGAGAGCTGGTGGGAACTCCCAACACACCTGCCCCCCGAGGGGCTCCCGCCGCGGGGGACCAGGAGCCGGGGCGCACCGCCCTGGAACTGGGGAGCAGCGGGAAGGGGACCGTGTGTCCCAGGCAGCCCCGCCGAAGGCCGGGTGGGGGAAGGGAGCCGCGGGGGTGGTGTGCTGAGACGGGGCCCGGAGGCCGCCGCGCCGGAGCTGCTTCTCCAGCCGACAGCCCTGCACGGCCCGGGTGCCGCCTCCTGACCGCTGCGGGAGCCGCCATCCTCGGCCCCTGGGGAGGGCACCCTGAGAGCATCCTGGGCCTGGGGAGGAGCGGTAACGCGCCCGTCTCAGCGAGGGCTCAGCGGGCTCTTCCTGGCTTCCTGCGCCCCAAACCCAACTCTGGACGCAAGTCAGCAGTTTGAGCGAGTGACCTGAGAGCTGTCGGGGCAGGTCCACACCAGAACCGGGGGAGCCTGGGGGACGGGCCTGGCGCCCTGGGCCTTCCCCTGCTCCCAGAAGCCTGCATGGGGCAGCGTCCACCCGGACAGCGGGGGTCCCAGGCTCCCAGGCCAGGCTGGGGTAGGCAGGAGGCGAGGTGACGATCCCCCCACCCCAAACACACCTGAAGGGAACCGAGAGGTCCTCGGGGTCTTGCCTGGTGCGCCACCACTACCCCCCCCCTTCCCCATCTCCTGGCCCCGGCTGCCTTGCTCTCCACCCACCCGAGAGCTCAGCCCCGGCCCCTTGCACCCTGGGAGGGAGGGGTGCCCCCGCCAGCAGGGCTCAGCCCCCGAGAGCCCGGGGGCACCGGCAGAGCCGTGCAGGGAGGGCTCCACCGCTTCCTCCTCCCCAGCCCTGCGGTATCCTGGCTTCCTGTTCTTGACAGCAATCAACAGCTTGCCCCGGAGGGGGTGGCCCTCTTTCCAATCCCCTCCTGCCCCCCTTCCATCCCCAGGCCCCCGCTATCCACCAGTGGACACACGGGCAGGGTTGGGGGCCCGGGCGGGCAGACGGAGGCCACGCCCCACAGGCCTACGGGGTCCCCAGGCCCTGCCCCCCCCTCCCCGCCTGGGCACTGGGGCCAGCTGCCCCCCCCGCCGGCTCCAGGCCCCCCGAGCCCCAGAGGGCCATCCTGTCCTGCACCTGAAGGCCAGCCCCCTCCCCACCGCCCCTCCTGCACGCCCGCCCCCGGGGCCTGTGGCACGCCCGTGCCTCTTTGCCGTCCCCCCCCCCCCCCCCCCGTTGACGGCTGAATCAGAGACGTGGGTGGAAAGGGGAGGATGGGATGTGGGTGCCGGGAGGGGAGGCGAGGGTGTCGGGAATGTTTCAAGGGGACAGGAGCCGAGCAGGGAGCCAACAGGAGGCAGGGGCGGGCCGGTGGGTCTTGGACTTGGACGGCCCTGCAGGGCCCAGGCTCCAGGCGCCCAGCAGCAAAGAAGACAGAGCGTCCCCTGCTATGAGAGCCAGAGGCTGTCCACTCTCCGTGGATCTCTGAGTAGACATCAGGGTTCTGGAAGGAGGCTGGAGCGGGGAGCCGGGGGCCGGGGAAAGCCCCCCAGACCCTTCTACGCGCTGTCGCTACTTCCAGGGCGGCTGGCCCGGCTCAGACCAGAGGCGGCTGGGGGCCGAGGTGTGGCTCAGGGCCTGGGGATGCCCCTGCTGGCCTAGCCTGAGCGCGTCCCCTCGGAGAGTCAGGGCTCTGCCTCCCCTTCCCCTGCCCAGTCTGTGCCCACTTCTGCCTGTGCCCGGCATGATTGCCGCGCCTGGAAGGGGCCAGGGCTTCCAGGGCGAGGCTCCGAGGCCGAGGCAGAGAAGCGGAAGGCAGCCTCTGGCCGAGGTCGGCGGGAGCAGGAGCACCTGGGCTTCTGCGGGGCGGCCTGGGGCTGAGGTCGGCTCAGCTCTGCCCCGCAAGCTGGCAGAGGCTGGACGCGCCCAGGACCCGGAGGAGAAACGCCGCAGGAGGGGGCCGGTGGTCAGGCGCGGCCCCGCACCTCGGCCATCTCCAGCCAGCAGGGCCGGGCCGCGGCAGAGGTGCCGGGCCACGGCCAGCGGCCCCCAGAGGGGCAGAGGCGGGAGGCCGCCGACCCCTGGTGGTGGCAGCAGGCAGCTGGGCCCTGCGTGGGTGGCAGCGGGGGGGGGGCGGGGGGAGGAAGCCGGCTTCCTGAAGCCTCCTCAGCCCTCAAAGACAGACCGACAGACAGACAGACAGACAGCCGGCAAGAGGCGCCTGGGGGACGCAGCTGCTTCCGTAAGGCCCCGGGGGGCGGGCAGGAGCCCCCGGCCGGCGGGGTGCGAAGCTGGGGGGACGGGAGGGTGTCTCCGAGGGGCACGAGGCAGGGCGCCCGCCGCGCGGGTGCCGACCCCTGCCGTCCCCGAGGGGCGGCCCGGCCCTCCCGCGGCGAGAGCCGGGCGCTGGGCCCCCGTGGGCGCCGCGACGCCCGCTCCCCCACCCCAGCTCGGAGGCCGGGACCCTGGCCTGGAAGGTGGGGGCTGGGCCCCGGAGGAGGGGCCCCCGCCCCTACGCCCCCTCTGTGCCCCATCGCTGCCGCTCCAGGGCTTGGTGAGGCCATTTCCTGTGAGGGTTACTGAGGCGGGGAGGGGGGATGGGCAGAGGAGGAAGGAAGCACCCCAGCCGCCCTCCTTGGACGGAGACCCCAGAAGCCGGGACGGCCCGCAGGGGACGTGCCCGCAGCCCCGCGGGGGTCCCGCTGGGCCAGCGCCCCGCACGCCCGGGGCTCCCGCGGGCCCCAAGGCCGCAGGAGGCCTCCGCCTTTTGGTCAGACAAGGCCCCGCCGACCCAGAGGGTGTGCGAGCGAGCCCTTCCTCCCCCTGGAGCTGCCACAGCCCCCCTCGCCCTCCCTGACCCGGCCCCCCCGGCCCTGCGTGCTCCTGGATCCCTTCCTGTCTTCGCCCACAGTCTCTACCCCTTATCTTGCCCTCCCTCTGACCCCAGGCTGCAGCCATCCGGGTGCCCCTGCAGAGGTCCTGGCCTTCCCAGGCTGAAAACACCCCAGTGAAAACAGAGGTGCCAGAGGGCAGAAGGCCGGCCTGGGCCCTGAAGCCTCCCCTGGCCGGCCAGGCAGCCCAGAGGTCAGAGCTCGGGGTGGAGCGAGCCTCCCCTGGGCCAGCCCCCCAGCATGGTCCAGGCCCGCGGGGGGCGCTCCAGAGTTCCGCCGCCGCCCTGTCGCCTCCCCCTTCGCCTCCGGAGGCAGCCATGACCCAGCCTCCGCCTGACCAGGCTCCAGCCAAGAAGCACGTGCGGCTGCAGGAGAGGTGAGACCTTCCCAGGCCCAGCCCTGCCCGCCCCTCCAGCAGGACCCTCGGGCCTCCCCAGGCAAAGGAAACCAGATGTGCTCATTTGCATGCTATTTGCATGCCTTTACCTGTCGGGGCACAAGCCCTGCGTCCGCCTTGCCAGCCTGGCGCCTGCGCCCCAAGCCCCAGGGGCCAGGGCCTCCAGGCCTGGAAGTGGGCCGGAGCTTTAGGGGCCGGGCCAGGAAGTGAGGGCAGCAGCTGGGCTCCGAGCTGCGGGCTCTGGCTGACAGGGGCTGGGGCTGCAGGGCGCCTGGGCCTCTGGGTCGAGGGGAGACAAGGAGCCGCCCTCCAGAGGTGCCCGTGACGGTCAGAGGCCGACCGCGCGCGGCCTCACGGGCACCGCTGTCTGTGCTGCAGGCGCGGCTCCAATGTGGCTCTGATGCTGGACGTGCGGTCCCTGGGGGCCGTGGAGCCCATCTGCTCGGTGCGCACGCCCCAGGAGGTCACCCTGCACTTCCTGCGCACGGCCGGGCACCCCCTCACCCGCCAGGCCCTGCAGCACCAGCCACCCAGCCCCGAGCAGCTGGAAGAGGAATTCCTGGTAAGAACGTGGGGTCCCCTCCTAGGCACCGCCCTCCTGAACCAGAAGCAGCCAGCTGTCACCACTCCACCCGGCCTGCGGTTCCGTCCCCTTGGGGCCCTTGGGGAGAGAGACTCCCGGAGGCTCCGGGAGGGAACCCGCCCAGGCTGCCTCCTCTGCCCTCTGCCCGGCCAGACCCGAGTCCGGATGCCAGGAGGGAACAGCCCGGCCCCAGCTCTAGCAGGGACGGTGGGAGGGAAAGAAGGCTGGAAAGGGAGTGGGCTGTTCACTCGCTTGCCCCCCCACCCAGAAGATCCCCTCAAACTTCGTCAGCCCCGAAGACCTGGATGTTCCGGGCCATGCCTCCAAGGACCGATACAAGACCATCTTGCCAAGTAAGGACGGCAGTGGGGGCCTGGGGCTGGAGGCATCCAGAAGGCAAGACACAGCCTCAGCCAGGAAGAGCTGCCGCGCGCGGAGCCCCTTCTCTTGGCAGAGGGCCGCCCCCGCCCGGGCCTGGCCGCGGAAGGGGAGCAGGGACCACAGCAGGATGGGCAGCGGGCAGCCCTGGGGGCCGGCCCTGCTCGCTGTGGCCCCCGGAAGCCGTCCGGGGTGTTCTCATCCCCACTTTACAAATGAGGGAACCAAGTCACAGAGAAGTCTTGTAACGTGCCTGAGGTCACACAGCTAGTTGCAGCACACCTCCTTCCTCCTCTTCCTCCCACGTGGGAAATGGCCAGCACAGTTTTGCAGGGGAAGAGGCCCTGTCAGGGTGGCTCCCCGAGAGAAGGCTGGAGAACCTCAGGCGGAGGCAGTGAGGAGGCTGCAGAGGGGGGTCCCAGGGCCGGCAAACCCAGGGTAAGCACCTCCTGTGTTTCAGAGACAGGACAGGCCCTCTGAGCACGCGGCCTGGGGAGACGGTCCCCCTCCCTCTGCTCAGAGCAGCCTTATCTTTCCAGCCTGCCTCCAGCAACCCCCAGTCTGGAGGCCGCAGGCCTCTGCCTGCCCGGGCAGGTCCAGGGGCTGTCAGCCCGAGGGAAGGGCGGCAGGTGGGGGCGGCCCTGCTCTTGGCCCAGAGGCACCCTCCGTCCAGACCTCCTGGCCCCGGCGAGCCAGCTTCTTCACCCGGCTGGAATTGGAGAAGGGCCCCCCTAGACCCAGAGGCCTACGCGCCTGGGGGTGTGATGCAGCCTGAGCTCCAGTCTGACCTCTGAGGAGAAAGTCTTCCTCGACAGTATCTCTTTTCCCACCTGCACTGCTGCGACCCTGCTCTGCGCCTCCCTGATCTCCAGACTCGGGTGTTCAGGAGCGGCCCCCCCTCTCCCGTCCACCCTGCCCAGCGGCACCCAGGGAACCTGCCCCATGCCTGCCCTGGCCCCGGCCCTCTGCTCAGGGGCGCTCCGCGCCTGCCTGCTGTCTGTACGTGAAGCAATCTCACACGTACCGCCAGCTGCTCCACGCAGGTGCCGCGACAAGCACAGGGCTCCCCTCTCTCTGGCCCTGCAGGAGTTTGCTTTGCGGGTCACCTTTTGACCTCTGGCCCCTGCTGACGTTCACTCCCTAGACCCCCAGAGCCGCGTCTGTCTGAGCCGGGCACAGAGTCAGGAGGACGGAGATTACATCAACGCCAACTACATCCGGGTGAGTGGCCGGCGGGGAAGGTGGGGCCGTGTCCAGACCCCCCGCCCCCACCCCAGGATACATCCCAGCACAGCTGGTGGTTTGGGCACCTGGGGTCCCAGCTCCGACCCACGGCTGCCACGGCCCTTCCGAGCCGAGCCGGCCCAGACCGGCTGGGACTCCAGGCGGCAGCCCAGAGCAGACGTCGGACGCTGGAAGGAAGACCCTAGTCTCCTTTGCCCACCCTGTCCCTCCCCGCCGCCAGCCTCGCAGCGCAGAGGGCAGCTCTACGCCAGCCCGGCCCGCAGCCTCCAGGTCTGCACGGCAGGGGCAGGGCCGACGGGCTGGGCGTGTGGCCCTCGGCTGGCCCCCTCCCCTCTGGCCTTCACGGCCCAGGCAGCCCCTTCCTCGGGGAGGGACTTCCGTCAAGGAACGGGGAGGCGGAGAGGCCAGGTGGGCTCGTCCCCAGCCCCGGCCTGCAGGCGGGAGGCGGCAGGTGCTGACGCGCGCCCTCTAGCGGCTCTGGGTGGGGGGGACCGTGGCCGCGTGTCCAGGGGAATAAACAGCCTGTAGCCAGGGCTGCCAGGGAAAGGCGGGGGGATGTCTGGATGTCACCTTCCCCTGAGAAGCAGGAAGCTGGGGATTCTGAAGGGGAGAGAAAGGGCTGGCGGGAGTGTGCTACGCCTCGCTACCAAACACACAACGCAGCAGGGAGAGGAGAGACCTCCGCCCAGCAAATACGGAACTGTTTTCTTGTCCTCTTGTGCTAGTCGAAGGCAGCAGGGGAGGAAGGGAGCATGCACGGAGGCCCTAAAAAAGGCTGGACTCAACTCAGCACGCTGAGTGGAGTCTGCCCTGCACCACACGCCGCTAGGCGGACATCACGCCCCATTTACAGACCAGAAGCGGGGGTACGCGGTCCCGGCTGCACCGCCACTGAGCAGAACTGGGCCCGTGTCACGTCCACTACGGGGCGTCGGCTGTGGCACTTGCGACGCGTGTTCGGGCTTCAGGGTCCCCCGGCGGCAGCCCGAGCCCGGCACCCGCGGCCCGGCTGCCCCGGGGCTCCGTACTCACGGCCCCCTTCGCCGGCTTCCTCCGCCCACAGGGCTACGGCGGGAGAGACAAGGCCTACATCGCCACCCAGGGCCCTATGCCCAACACTGTGTCCGACTTCTGGGAGATGGTGTGGCAGGAGGGGGCGTCCCTCATCGTCATGCTGACTCAGCTCCGAGAGGGCAAGGAGGTAGCAGGCCGGGGCACGGGGAACCCAGGCAGGGCGCCCCCACCTCCGCACGCCCCTGCCCGGGCAGCTCTGGGCGGCGGCTCCCCTGGGAGCTGAGGACACCGGTCCGTTCCTGAGACACGGCGCGGAGCCCCGCCCCCATCAGGAGCGGCGGGCTGGGGGGGCGCACGCCTCACCTGCAGGTGTCGCGTTCAGGACAGCCCAGCGCCCCCAGGGGGGTGGAGGGGCCGCAGGGCCCCCGCTCCCCTCTCCGCGCCCTGGCCCTGCCCCAGCCTGCAGACCCGGGCCTCCGACTCCCGGCTCCCCTCTCCTAGAAATGCGTCCACTACTGGCCCACAGAAGAGGAGACCTACGGGCCCTTCCACATCCGCGTCCAGGACGTGAGAGAGTGCCCGGAATACTCCGTGCGGCAGCTCGCCATGCAGGTACCGCCTCTGGTCCACAGGCAAGTTGGGCCACCCTCATTCTCTGCAACCTCCCTGCGAGTCGCGGGTTTACTCGGGAAACCCGCTTGAAGCCACACGTAAAGAGTCGCTTGGGGCCAGGAGCAGAGGACGTGTGTGCCGTCCTCAAGCAGCCTCTGGTCCAGCAGGGAGCACCAACCCTCCAGCGGGAGGCCCGGAGGAGGGGCGGGGCCCTGGGGTCCCTGCTGGGGGAACCGGAGCGGTTGGAGGTTGGAGGAAATGCTTAGCGAGGTGTAAAAGTGCTTCAGTCACTGTGTGGCGTCTTCTGCCCTCCAGAGCATTCCTCTATTCTCCCAGCATCACGGCCCCATTTGTCAGGTGAAGAAAGTGAAGTTAAGGGACTCGCCCAAAGCCATGTGCTGGTTGGAGGCAGAGCCAGGACTTGAACTTGGGTCTTTCCCCTCGCCCCGGAGCATGTCCGAGGCCGGAGTGGCGGAGCTCGATGGGCATGACAAAGCTGGCGGTTTCCGCCCAGGGTCACTCCGGCTCCGGCCCCAGAGAGGCGGGTGGGCAGCGCCCCCCATCCTGTCCCCCGTTCTCACGCCTCGTCCCCACCCAGCACCGGGGGGAGTGCCGGTCAGTGAAGCACATCCTCTTCTCGGCGTGGCCTGACCACCAGACGCCAGAATCGGCCGCGCCCCTGCTACGCCTGGTGGCCGAGGTGGAGGACAGCCCAGAGACGGCTGCCAGCACTGGGCCCATCGTGGTCCACTGCAGGTGTGTGCTCCCCCCTCGGGAAGCCCTTCTTCCCCCTCGGGCCCCTCCTGGGAACAAGTCTGAGCACAGCGGGGCCAGGCAGGCCCAGGTCCCAGCTGGACAGGAATCTCTTGGTCACTCAGCAGGTGTGCTGTCCTTCCCTCTGGCTGCAGAGCCTGAACGTGTGGACCCCCAGGCACAGGCCAGAGAGGCGGCTCCCAACCTGCGGGGGCAGGAGACAAACTCGTCCCTGCTGTCAGGGAACACAGTTATTCCTTCCACGGATGTTTACTGAAAACCTGGTACTGCCAGGCACAGTGTTAGATGCTAAGGAGACAGCTGTGAACCAGACAGTTCGGTTTCTGCCAAGTTTCATGGTTTGGTGGGAAAGCCAGCAGATGAAAGGCACAGGACTCAGCATGACGAGAACATGGTGGGGTGTGGGGGGCATGGAATCAAGCCGCCCAACCCAGGCTTTGGCCAGAGAAGGTCTTCCAGGGGAAAGGACCTCCTTCCAAGCCCAGCTAAGACTTGGAAGGTGAATTAGCCGAGTGAAGACGAGGCGGGGACGCATCCAGGCAGGTGGAGCAGCACGTGCAAAGGCCCAGAGGCGCAGTTTAGAGACTGACACGGTGCTGGGAGCAGAGTCAAGGGAGTAGGGGCCGGGGTCACGTGGGGACAGGGCAGGGAAGGCGAGTGATGAGGGCGTCACAGGACTGGCTAGGAAAACGGATTTGCCAGTTATAAAGAATACTGTGGCCACAGGGTGGGAAGTAGATTGGGGAGGAGTCGGGGGTGATGGAGGGGACAGACTTAAAGTAAGGAAAGCACTTGGGAGGTACATCCCAACTAGAACACAGCGGCCAAGAGCACAGGCAGACGGGTCTGGAACCCCCTCCGCGGGTGCACCCGGACACGTGTGGGGAGGTCAGGGGTTCACACGGGAAGACTTCCTGAAGAAGGGAGGACGTCAAGGGCACGACAGAGCAGCGGGGACAGGACTGAGGGCGGGACCGAGGCGGGCAAGGGGGCTGAGTGTCCGCTGCGAGGCCGCGTCACGGTTCGGGCAGGACGGTTGCGGGGTCAGCCAGCCCGGCGTGGGCACTGTCGGCGCGAAGCCGCCAGCCCCCGCTGAGCAGGAGAGAGCTGTCCAGATGCCCACAGCGACCCCAGGGCGACCCGGGACGGGCTTAGGGTGGGGCCAGTGGGGGGTGCAGACGCCTCCACGGCCGCCCCGCCCCCCCCCCACGGAGGCCCCGCCACTTCCCTCCTGCTCCCCACCCACCCACCCACCCCTGCCTGCACCCTGTACCCAGCGCAGGGATCGGCCGGACAGGCTGCTTCATCGCCGCCCGCATCGGCTGCCAACAGCTGAAGGCCCGAGGGGCAGTGGACGTTCTTGGCATCGTGTGCCAGCTGCGGCTGGACAGGTGGGTCCACGGACTGTGTGGGCGCTTCAGCACCAGGCGCTTCCTGGGGGAGAGGAAGGGGCCCCTTTCGCTTACGGAGCTGTTCGTTTTGCAGCTCACACCCAGGCGGGAATCTCTGTCTAGAGTCTCGGCTCTCCGTGGGGGCCTAGAGTTAAACGGGCCTCTCTATGGATTTACCCGAGCTTTCCATCATTTTTGTTTTTGTCTTTGTTTTTCCAAATTGCCTCCTCAGGGGAAGGGTGGGGGGCCAGAGTATGGTGGGGCCACGGGCGATGCACAGAAGCTCACTGGATTTGGAGACAGAGGGCCCGAGTGCAGCGCACTGCGCTGTCACTGTGTTTCCCTGGGTCCCTGTTTCTTTGTAAGAATGGCTCCTTCCCCAAAGAGCTGCTGTAAGGAATGAGGTCACTGGAGGGACAGCGTGTGGGGAACGTGAGCACCGGCTACCCACGTATTTGGAATGACGACTCCTAAGATGATCGGGGAGAGGAGCTCTGGGGGGTCAGGGACTTTCCCGGCCTGGCCCGAGGATGCAGGGGGCTGGTGCTGCCCCAGGAGCTGGCGGGGTCCCTCCCCCCAGGTTGGGGAGCACTCCCTCCGTGGGAGGAGCTGGCTACAGAGAGAGGAAGACCTGGGAGGCGGCGCGGACGGGCCTTTGGGAAGGGCAGCGGTCAGGCTCTCCCAGCAGGACGCCCCCTGCTCCCCTGCCCCTGCCTCAGAGCCCTGCGCCTGCCCTGCAGGGGGGGCATGATCCAGACGGCGGAGCAGTACCAGTTCCTGCACCACACCTTGGCCTTGTATGCTGCCCAGCTGCCAGAGGAGCCCAGCCCCTGACCCTGGCGCCCGCCCGGGCCCAGGGCCGCGTCCCAGGGCCTGGGAAGGTGGGTCTGGGGAAAGTGGGCCTTGTGACCGGGGGCGGGCACGGGAACGGCGTGCCCCCAGGGGCGCGTCCGGGGACACGGGAAGCTGGCCGGCGAGGACAAGGCCAGACCCCGGTCTTCAGCACTGCCCACTCCCCCACTCCCTGCAGAGGCCCCCGTGGACACGAGGGGCAGTCCCCCATGTCCCCCCGAGCTTAAAGCTGGCAGGTGACCGTTACAACAGAGCTGGGAAAGAGGCCCGGGTGGCCTGGTCCCTGAAACGCCGTGTGAGCCTCAGTCTTCCTCGGACGTGGACATCAGGTGCTCTGCTGCCAACGGGGGAGAGCCACCAGAGGCGCACCTAGAAGCCACTCCAGCTGTACCCCCTGCCCGGGGCTGGCAAGAGAATGACCCCACCGTCCCCTCCACCCCAGCCCAGCCCGAGAACAGGCCCACGGCCCGAACTGGGGAAAGCCTGGTGCTACCTTGGCTAAGTCCTCAGCCTCCCAGCAGGGACTCTGCCTCCCCACACCACACCTGTGAGGCTGGATACCCGCCAAAGAGAGCAAGGACCGGCCTACCCCTGGGCCCACACGTGTGTCCGGGGAGCAGGCTGCAGAGCTGACCCAGCCAGACAGACGCAATCTCTGGAAGAGGGACAGTGTGGGGATCTCCCGGAGACCCCTTGGAGGCCCAGACAGCTGCCCCTGCCTCCTTAACGGCCGGGCCCCGCCTCGCTGTTCCCCAGGGAGGCCCAGTATCCCCTGCCTGCCTTTGGGCCTCAGAAGGGACCCTGAGTACCCAGGAGCACACAGGAAACAAGCAAGGCGCTGAGAGCGCTGCCTGGCTTTAGGTACGCAGCCCCGCCACGGCCTCCTCCCTGCAGAGCACGCCTGGACGGCTGCATGTTTCCGTGAGCCACCTGGGTTAGACTACCTACGGGGACCGGCGGGCTCCGGCTGAACTGGGACGCCCCATCGTCTACCTTGGAGGGCTAATTCCCCTCCGCACCTCACGGCAACACAATGTCCAGGGCCCCCAGGCCTATCTCAGGGCTGACCACCACGCACCAGGGAGGCATCCCAACCCTTCGTCCTTGAATCGCAGAAGGGCCGCCCACGGGGAGGAAGGCAGGCGCAAGCCCTCCAGGCGCTCGGCCGCTGGGGGCTGCCTTTGCCGGTGCCAGTTCTCCGAGGAACCTCTCGAGGAGCCGGGTTCCAAAGAACAGGTGGCTTCTCCCTCAGACAGAGCTTCTGGAACACATGCCACGTTGGAACCGAGGGCGACTTCCTTAACGTTTCTGGCGGGCCGCCTTCCTCACCACCGGGGAACGGGCTCACCCCCTCCTGAAGCTCTCCTGCCCTGCGAGAGGCACTGATGGTGCCCACGGAGCTGGGCACAGGGCTATCGGGCTCCTGGTCCTCCGTGAGCTCAGTCCCCGCAGGAGGAAAGCCACCGCCCCGGGCGGCAGGCTCCCCTCCCACGCAGTCGCCGCAGCCCTGTTCCAGAGCTGGAGGACGGGCTCCGGAGAGTGACCGGGTGGGGAAATAAAGACGCGGATGACTGAGTCACTCCTTCTTTCCCTCTTCTTTTCAGGCCTCTGGCGCCTCCTTCAGCAGGCTTGTAGACGGAGTGGGAATCCAGAGACCAGGGACAGGCTGCGCTCCTTCACTGGGGGCGTGTACTTTCACAGCCCTTCCAGCACACGGGACCCCAGTGGCACTGCAGTCAGTCTGGGAAACGGGCAGAGGTGCTCCTTAGGAGCTGGAGAGGGACTGACAAAGGGTCGGGACCAGAAAGGCCGCATAACTTCGTAACAATAACCAGGATATTCCGCTGCGCCGGGACTTTGAGACTCCTCCCTTCGGCAACGGATGGTTCGGGGGCACCTTGGGTGGGTCTGGCAGATACGGCTGATGTTCACAGTTCACACACCTCTGACGACCACAGCCGCCACGGGGGTCCAGTGCAGGCCGGATACTAACAGGCCCTGAGGCAGGGTGGGGGCTGCGGGGTCCGGCAGGCCCAGCGGTCACGCCCGGGAGGACCCGCACCCTGGCAGGCCCCCACCTCCCCCCACCCGCTCTCCTGAAGAAAGCTCTGGCTTTCCGCACAGCGAGCCAGCTTTCCCACTTGCCACAACCTCCCTCGGGGGAAACCGCCTGGCAGGATCTTCCCTCCAGTATCACGGTGGTCCTAGTAAAAGCCACTGTGGGCCGGAGGCCTCCTAAGCAAGTGGCTCTGGTAGGTCGCGGCTAAGCGCTAGCGGGCGGTGCTCCCCTCCGCTGGGCACGTTCTCAGAGGACGGGGCCCGGCGCCCGGAGATCCTCAGAAGCGAGGGCTCAGGGAACAAAAGCTCTCCGGGACCGCCTCCCCGCGTCCTGGGAAGCCGCGCACCAGCCCCCTCCGCGCTGGAGAGGGCCCGGCTCGCGGGGGCCCTCGCCCACCGCGCGCCCGCCGCCCTGCGAAAAGAAAGCGGGTACCCATCAGGGCGCGGCAGCCGGCGACGGGCGGAGACAATGGGAGCTCCTGCCCCAGTCGCCCCTCGCGCCCCGCAGCCCGCGGCCGCCCCGCCCGGCGCCCCCGCCACCCGGCCCGCCGGCCCGGCGAGGGGGCGCGCGCCGCGGGGGCGCGCGGGAGGGGGAGGGGCAGGGGAGGAGGCCGGGCCGGCGCGGGAGGAGGGGGAGGGGAGGAGGAGGCCGGCCGCCGCGGGAGGAGGGCGCGCCGAGGCCACACCCATCGGCGCGCCGATCCGCCCGCGAGTCGTCGGCCGCCGCGCGCTCCCGCCGAGCCTCCGCCCGCACCCAGCGCGGAGCCCGGCCGCACCGGGGAGGGGCCGCTCCGGCCGCAGCGCGAGGGCACGAGGGGCGGCGCGGGGCCGGCACCGGGCGCGGCCGGCGCAGCGACCATGATCGCTTTGTTCAACAAGCTGCTGGACTGGTTCAAGGCCCTGTTCTGGAAGGAGGAGATGGAGCTGACGCTGGTCGGGCTGCAGTACTCGGGCAAGACCACCTTCGTCAACGTGATCGCGGTACGGGGCGCCGGCCGGCCGCGCCTCGGGTCCCCGCCCGCCCGGCCGCGCGGGGCGCCGCCTGCTGCGGCCGGCACGGCGGGCGCCGGCGGGGAGGCGCGGGCCCGGGCGCGCGGGGCCTAGCGCGGCCCTGGGGCCCCGGCGGCGCGCTCCCGGGCCGGGACGGCACGGCCGGGCGCGGGCGCGCGCGCGCGGGGGCCGAGGGGACGCGGCCCGGGCCCCGGGCCCGGCGGCGCTGAGGGCGTCACGAGGCAGGAGGGCCCGCCGCCCGCGGAGACGGGCCCCCTCCGGCACCCGCTGCCGGGCGCGTGACGGGGCGAAAGCGCCGGGCCTGCCCGTGCCGCGCGCGGAGGGTCGCGGGGCGGGAGGCCTGCCCGGCTTGGGGAGGGGGCCTGGGCCGGCCCGGCCCCACCCCGGGGGTTCAGCCCCTCCGGGCCGGAAGAGGAAGCCCCGGTGCTGTGGATGGGGGGCGGGGGCGGGATCCCCCGGGGGGACTGGAGTCCGCCGCGGCCCTGGGTTCCAGCCCAGGCTCCTCCTCTCCGGGAACCGTCCCCAGCTGGGGGTCTCGGGAGGGTGCACGGCATCCTAAAGGGAGTTAGGAGTCCCCGCCTGGCCCGGAAGTTGCAGGAGGAGGGGCTCGGACCCAGCGGATGAGTTGGAGATGGAGGGGCAAGGTCCACTCTGGGGACACGGGAGACAGCGGCTCTGAGGGCTTTGGGTCATCAAGACCGAGGTGGGCAAGTGTAAGCCTTTCAGCGCCAGGGCGGCGGTGAGGAAGGAGTTAAACTCTGCCTCAAAAAAAGGGGAAGATGCGCTGTCTGGGCCTGCGGGTGAGCTGCAGTAGGGGCTGCGGCCTGCGTTTCCCAGCCGGCTGGGCTCGCCTGTGGGGCTGAGGAGGGCTGGGGCAGGGCTGCGGTTGTCCGGGGACCTGGCTCTCATCCCCAGACTGGGGCTTCCAAGAGCTGGGGAGTGTGAGAGGAGTCAGCTGAGACGTGTGAGCCGCCAGCCTGGGCACCTCCCCGGCCTGCCTTCTGCCCTCCCTTGAAGAGAAGGCTGCAGGGAGACTGGGAGGCACGATGGCATGGTTGGGCACTGGCTTCCTTTCCCAAACACGTTTGCGATGACCTCCGACCGGGGGCTCCTCGTCGCTCACTCAGCAGGGCAGGCTCTTCGGACCCAGGCTGGGTTTGTTGGCACGATGGTTTCTGGGCTCCTGTCTGCCCAGGCTCTGGCCCTCGGAGGCCCCTGGATAGACCTGGCGTTGACGTGGGCTTGGGCTCCAAGAGCAGGAGCGCCTGGCCTCGGGTCCTGCAGGCCTGGCTGGCTTGGCTCCGAGGCACCGAGATCTGGGAGATGTCTCCAGGGTGACCCAAGGGGGGGGCCAGTCGCTGCTGCTCTCAGGGCTTAGCCTGGGCGTCACCTCTGGTCCCCAAGGAAGCTCTCCTCCCGGAGCGTTTACGAAGCCGTGTTCCTGGGCAGGGATCCACAGGAAACCAGGCGGTTCCGCGTCCAGGTCATGTGCAGAGATGGGATGTTCTGGCGGGTCAGAAACGGAATCTGAGAGTCTCCGATTCCACCACCAGGGTCGGGAGCTCCTGAGGTGTGCAGGGAGGGCTCCCCTTCCCCAGCCGCACCTTCATCTTCATGACGTGAAATCTGCCACCTCCACTCACACGTCCTGAAAGTGCAACCTCGGTTTCCCTAGAAAGAGGCTTCCCAAGAACACCCGTCCCTTGTGGGCTGAAGTGGGGGGCCGAGCCTGGGTGAGGCCAGAGTTCTTGGCGCCTCCAGGGCTGCAGCATTTCCACCCACTTGTGCGTGACCGCAGGGTTGTGTCTTTCAGAGAGAAACAAAGAGTCAGGACCCTGGCCTCTTATCCATGCCCACCACGGACCTTCTGAATCCCCTCTGCCTCTTCATTTGGCCTTTCTTTGTCTCAGCTTTTCTGCATTTGGGTTTTTCTACTCGCATTATGAGTCTGACTGTAAACAGAAGTTGAGTTTATGGGTGCGCTGCTCGGCTGGCTGATGTGAGCTGGGAAGCCTCAAGAAGAGACTTCCTTTATGCTTCGGAGAACCCGAAGCTCCGCTTCCGGGTTCTGAAAAAGTTATGCTGCCAGAAAGTAGGAGATTTCTCTTGTTTTGCCCGAGGGAAACAAGGAGACCATGTTCAAATCTTTGAAAGTGTAGGGGCTTCCCTGGGGGTCCAGCGGTTAAGACTGCACTCCTAGTGCAGGGGGCCCGGGTTTGATCCCTGGTCAGGGAACTAGATCCTGCATGCATGCTGCAACGAAGACCCAGTGCAGCCAAATAAATAAATCAATAGTTTAAAAATAATCAAAGTGTAAAAGACTGTCCTGTGGAAGAACTAATCTTGGGGTACCCCAGGGGTAGACTTGGGAAGATGGATTTTTGACTCACGTAGTATAAAGAACTTTGAGCCAGAGGGGATTCAAGTCTGAGGCGGGGGTCCACCAGGTGACTTTAGGGTTCCTGCCGGCCTTGAACGAGCTGCTTGTGAGCTCTGAGGCCTTAGCTGGGACATGAAGTCGTGACTGTTTCCACCTTGGCTGTGATGCACAGCTGAACTGGAAATCCTGGGTCAGGGATCCTGCCGCCCTGAGGGCCCTCCTGGCAGCCCCCTTTGTCCAGGGTCGCATCCCGCCAGGCTCGGCTTCGCATTTCCCTGGGCGCCTGTGGGTGCAGTGATGGTTCCTCACGGACAGAAACCACTCCCACGCATTTTGTGAGCCCTATTAGCCAATTTCTAGGAAGCCAAACCCTTCTCCTCCATTTCACAGAAGGAAACCCTGAGGCCCAGAGAGGCCGGTGTCTTGTCCAGGCTCCTCCACAATGAGTGACAGTCAACAACGGGGCTTCCCTCCTCAGACTCCAGGTTCTTAATCTTCTGGGATGGGGATGCAGTGGACTTGGGTCCAGCGGGGCGCACCTCACGGCACCCTGCGGGGTTTGTGGAGTGAAACCGCACGTGCTTCTCCCTGCTGAGCCAAGAGCGGGGCCTCCTCCCTGGGGCACTCCCTTTTCCTCGCGGTTCCTCACTTTTAGAGGCTCTTGGACCCTTTTGATACCTGATAAAAATTGGAGACCCTTTCCCCGGAGACGTGTACATACAAACAAAAATGTGCACATGCAAACTGTGTGCACTTTCCGGGGGCCTCTGAAGCCTCTCTGTGGCCTCCAGGTTAGGAGCCCTCACTCCGCCTCATCCCGAGTGTCGTCTTAGGCGTCCGGTGCTCGTGTCCGAGGGCCTCGGTGAGTCCCGAGGACAGAAGAGAATCCATCCTTCTCACTCAGCTGGGACCCTGGGGGTCTTCGTTCAGACTCACGGTCTCTAAATAAGAAACCATCGTGTCCTACACTTTGGTCAGTGCTCAGAGCCCTTGACCGCTTTGTGTGGCCTGAGGCAAATTACTCTTACCACTGGGTAGAAGAAAATGGTATCTTAATGGAACAAGGCAGTCCCCTCAGGTTCAAGTTAAATAAACCCCATCTCCTCCAGCCTGTGCCTGGGGGGAGGCAGAGGTGTCCTACATGTGAACGTGGAAATGACCTTAGGTGGCGTTTCATCTGGCCTTATTAGAGGCCTGTGGCTAGTTTAGGACAACCTAGGGATCTTAGAGACAATTTAGAATCTGAAAGTGGGTTAAGGGAAATGGAATTACAGTTAACTCCTACTTACGGGGTAAACATTCACTAATGTCAGTGTAGACATAGCCCCTCTCCTGAGATCTCTCAGGCCACTGGGGACACACAGGGAGGACTACCCACCCTGAAATGGGTGCAGCACAAAGAAACCCAGAAATTGCTTGCTGTGCGTTGCATTTGGGGCGTGGCTGACTTACCACCCCCTAATTCGACGTGAACATTTACTGCCGTGTGAAAGTGTAAACCTTGACTGTTTGCTGTGAGTTGCTCCACCGGAGGTAAAATAGAGAAAGGCGGCTCTGGTCCAACAGAGAGAGGTGGGCTAGACCTCGGGACGGACTTGCTTCATCCAGGTCGAGCCTCTTTGAGAGGCCTCTTGGTCACAGGAGAGCCCGGGTGTGAGGTGGACACCGGGCTTGGTCAAGGCCCATCTTGCTGGGGGGGGGGGGGGGGGGCGCGTGGGAGCTGCCTGGGACCCGGGGGGGCCTGGCCCCTGCTTCCTGTAGCCTTTTGGTCCGTGGCCGCTGGGGACGGCGCATCCGGGTCCTGGCGATTTTTGCCCCTTTTCCAATTCCGACTCTTCCTTCCAGTCGGGGCAGTTCAATGAGGACATGATCCCCACCGTGGGCTTCAACATGCGCAAGATCACCAAAGGGAACGTGACCATCAAGGTGCGCGGCCGGGAGCCCGCCCCGGGTGCACGCCCGCGGCCGCGAGGACACGTGTGCACGAGGGCGTGTGTGGGGCGCCGGGCCGGGAGGAGACGCTAGAGCAAAGCGGAGGCTTGGGTGCGACGGGGAGCTGGGGGGAGAGCGCACAGGCCGGCTGGGCAGTCAGGGCCGTGGAGAGAGAGGGACTGCTGGGGGCAGGCGGGGGCACCCGGCAGCCGCTGACGCCGCCACCTCTCTTGCTCAGCTCTGGGACATCGGGGGACAGCCCCGCTTCCGCAGCATGTGGGAGCGCTACTGCCGAGGAGTGAGCGCCATCGTGTAAGTGCGCAGCTGGCCGCGGTCCTTGGCAGGTGCCTCCCGGCCGCGCGCAGCTGCCTCTGCCTTGACGGACGCTCTGGGCGCCCAGGGGCCAGTTTGAGAACCGGAGCACTGACCCCTTCACGCGGAAGCGCCTCGTGTGTCCCTGCTCGTCCTCCTGCCTCCCCCCCACCCAGAGGCACCCCTGCCCTGAATTTTGTGTGATTTAGGTTCGTTACCTTGCTTTTTTTTTTTTTGCTTTGCTTCTTTTCCTTTCATTTTTGGTGGCGGCGCTCAACCTGTGGGATTTTAGTTCCCCCACTCGGGATTGAACCAAGGCCCTTGGCAATGAGAGGGCGGAGTCCTAACCACCAGACTGCCAGGAAATTCCCTCCCTTGCTTTTTAAAAATAATTTTATCCTACACATATATGTGCCCCCCCAAAAGATCATTTAGCTTTCATTTTTGAATCTGATTTTTAAATTTTAATTTTTATTCCGTTTCTAAAAGTGATACTCCATTTAGAGTTATATCAGAATATTGGCTCTATTCCCCATGTTGTAAAGTACATCTTTGTAGCCTGTCTTACACCCAGTAACCTGATTTTTTTTTTACTATTGTTATTATTTTAAAAAATTGTTTTGGCCACGTGGCATGCGGGATCTTACTTCCCCGACCGGGGATGGAACCCACGTCCCCTGCAGTGGAAGCACTGAGTCCTAACCACCGGACCGCCAGGGAAGTCCCAACCGGAATTTCTGAAAAGGATTTTGATGCAGGAAAGTCTCTCGGGGCTTCCTTTGCTGTTTTCACCACCCCCTCCCCTTCTCTAGTCTTCCAGCGAGAACACGAGGGTCACTTGTGGGAAGGACTCAGGTCTAATCCTACGGAACGCAGCGTGGCCACACAGCAGCTTCGGGGCGGGGGGGACCCGGGCAGGGCCCAGCCACCGCTGCAGGTTCTCGGCCCCGTCGGCTCAGAAAGCATCCCCAGAGCGCGGGCCCGGGCGGCCTGCAGACCCGGGGGAGGAGGAGCCGGAGCAGCTGCAGCCCCGCCCCGCCCGCAGCCTGTGGCGTCAGCGACTTGTCCCCGCCGGCCTCCCCCAGGTACATGGTGGACGCCGCCGACCAGGAGAAGATTGAGGCCTCCAAGAACGAGCTCCACAACCTGCTGGACAAGCCCCAGCTACAGGGCATCCCGGTCAGCCCCGAGGGGAGCGGGAGGGGTGGGGGCGCGCCGGGAGGCCCGGGGGCGCGCGGGGCGGGGCGCGGCGGGAGCCACGCCCCCGCGGGCAGCCTGGCCGTGGCGGCCCCGCCCCGAGCGCGCTGCTCCCCTCCCGGCAGGTGCTCGTCCTGGGTAACAAGCGAGACCTCCCGGGAGCCCTGGACGAGAAGGAGCTGATCGAGAAAATGTGAGCCGGCGCCCCCCCCCCCCCCGTCCCTCCTCCCGCCCCCCCCCCGGCTCTCCCCAGGCGCCACCGCTTGGGGGCGGCAGAGCGCGCCGGCCGAGCCCCCCCCGCCCCCCACCCCCGCGGCCCCATCCCCCCCCCCGCCCCCCACCCCCGTGGCCCCCGCCCCTGCGCGGCGGCAGCCCAGCCAGGCTCTGCTCGCGTCGCCCGCAGGAACCTGTCCGCCATCCAGGACCGAGAGATCTGTTGCTACTCCATCTCCTGCAAAGAGAAGGACAACATCGGTGGGTGTGGGGGGGGGGCGCTGCGCTCGCGGGGCGCGGCGGGAGGGGCGGGCAGCCGGCGGCCCCCTCCTCGGAGCCCAGAGCACCGTGGCGGGACGTCGTGGGGCGGGACACCCTGCAGCGCGGCGGGACAGGCAGCGGGAGGCCGGGCATCGCGCCAGCCCCGCCTTCGCCTGCTGCGTGGTCTTGGGCAGGCCCCCCCCTCCTCGGGCTCACGCCCCGCCTGCGGCATCGCAGGTCGGACCCTTCTGGTCTGGGGGCCTCGGCCTGTGGCTCCGTGTCTTAATGGTTCGCGGCGGCCAGACGCCCCTGCACCGGTCGGGGCTGTTCCGAGCTTGCAGGCGGAAGCTGGGCTTGCGATGCCCTCAGGGTCGCCCCCAGCTGCGGCGCCCCCCTCCCCGCCAGGCGTGTGCCCCGCCCCCGGGAGAACCAGCCCCGACGCCCCGTAACCTGCTCTCTCGTCCGCCAGACATCACCCTACAGTGGCTTATCCAGCACTCGAAGTCGCGGAGAAGCTGAGGCTGCGGTCCCGCCCCCTCGGACCAGGGACCGCCTTCCGAACCTGAGGCCGAGCTCCCGCCCCCTCCCCCCGCCCCTCCTCCCCCCAGCCCATCCCTCCTTACTCGGTGTGGGGAGGGGCCCTCTGGGGGTCCCAGAGTCCTGTTCTGCTGAGGTTTGAACTCCTGATTTTCTTGTAAAATAAATCGCTCCCCTCCGGTCCCCTAACCTCGCCCTCCCTCTCCCTCTGCCCCTCCCCGGCGCTGCGGCCCTCCCCTCTGCGGCCCCGCCCACAGCCCCGCCTCCTCTCCCGTCCCGCTCCCCGCTTTCTTTCCCACACTCTTCTGTTATTGTCCTGTGTGTACAGTATATATATGTATATATATTTTAATTTTTTAATTTAAGCAAAGACTAAAGTCAACCATTTGATGCTGCAGGGGCCAGTCAGGATCTGGGAGGGGGCGGTCTGGAGAGAAGGAGAGAGCAGCGGGGTTGGCTGGGGCCGGTTCAGGTGGGGAAAGGTAAGGTTGACACCGGGGCAGGTACCAGCCCTGGCACGGCGGCCGTCCCCACGTCCCGTCTGTCTCCACTTCCCAGCCTGGCCTGTCCCCGCAGGGTCTGAATGTCACAGGCTGTCGGGAGCCTCCAGAGCCGCCCTTCTCTGCCCCTAGCCACAGCGGGGCCGCCGGGCACCACCAGGGGCCACAGGGGCAGGAGGCCAGCAGCCCCTCCCGCCTGCCCCTGCCTCCCAGCTCCTGCCCTCCCCAGGCCCCCACCTGCAAGGGCCACCTCGTTTTCTGTTCTCATTTTGCAGAGTTGCACAAGGAGAGAACTCAGCATGGGCGGTTCGTTCTTTGGGTTTTGTTTTCCGTGTGTTTATTTGTTTAATTTAATGATTTGTAAAGTGAGTTCCTCTTCCTTTTTTACACTTTTCAGCTCATATTTAACCTCTGTTTGGAAGATGATTCTTGTAACTGTACATTTTTTTGCCTCCTAACAACAGGAATAAATGACAATTTTGTGTTGGGGGGGTGCGCGGTGCGAGTTCCTTGGCGTCCGTGGCCCCTCAGCCTGGGCGCGCCCAGCGGAGGGATGCGCGCACTCGCCCAGGCACGCAGTGGCCCTTCCCAGAGCGGCCCGCGCTCGTCGCCGCCGGACTGTCCTGTGTCCCCAGCTCCGAGCCAGCAGCTGCCAGGGGCACGGAGGGAGTCCGTGTCGGGAACTGCCGGGCTGCACCCAGTGTGCGCGAGTGCGGGCCGGAGCCCGCCTCCTGGGAGCCCGGCCAGGGCTCCACCTGCAGCCAGGGTTGGCGAAGCCCGAGAATTGTCCTGGGCGGGATGGGGGGGCGGTGCCGGGCCTGAAGAGCCCACGGCTTTCCCCCTCGCTGCTCCTCCGTCGAGGCTGCTGGTTTCCCGGGAGAGGCCGTGCCCTCCCTCCCCGGCCCTTCCCAGCCCATCCCCACCTCCAGCGGCGGCCTCAGAGGCTTGCGCCCCGCGTCCCAAGTCCGGGGCCATCTTGACCCAGTTTCGGCGTGAGCCCCGCCCCCGGGCTCCCCTCCGCCGGGAGATGGAGCGGCCCTGCGGAAGGCGCCGTCCCTTCTCGCCACACCTGCGGGGAGAAGGCGGTTTCCACCCGGGAGCGGGGCCTGCCCCGGTAACTCTGAGCGAAGCGGCCCTTCCTCGGTACTTCCCGCTGGAGGCTCCTTCTGGTCCCCGGAACCACGGGGAGGAACGGCCTGCCTGGAGAGGGGTTCTCCTCTGCCGGGAAGTTTGAGGAGAGGATGCAGATGGAATCTGGCGAATGGAGCCAGAGGACTTCAGGTTCCTTCTAACCCCGAAGGAGTAGGACACGTGGCCCCTGGTCGAGGAGGTGGAAGCTGGGGCGGTGCTGTCCCCTGGGCTCTCGTGGCTGCCGAGGTGGCTGGAGAAGCCACGGCCTGGAAGAGTGGGACAGGACCAACAGTCATGGTCTGGGGAGCAGCATGGGGAGTTTCAGGGGTGACCTGCCTTTCTCGCCTCCTGTGTCCTGCGAGAAGGGCGGGGCTTGAGATGACAGGAGGAGCTGGTCACCAGCAAGCAGATGTCCTCCTGCCCCAGTGCCTGCGCCCAGGGCACACAGCAGGTGCCTCATAGGGCAGACCGGGCATGTCCACACACCATCGTGGGGGGCCCTTTGCACTGCCTGGCCGGCCTGCACTGCAGTTCTGGAGAACTGAATCCGCGGGGGGCGGGGGGGGAGACGGAAGGAAGGTGCCTGGCATCCTCGTGCTGGGAACTTTCTGTATCTTGTCTCATTCAATGACTCCAGCAGGCTGGGGGAGGGGCGGGGGGCAGGGCAGGGGGTGCTGCTCAGTGGGGTGGCCCCCTCCCACCTGGTTGGGATCAGGCCTGAGGGCTGGTCCCCTAAAGACCCAGCTCAAGTCCACCACCCACACTGCCAGCCTGCCTCCCCACCCCAAGCGCAGGACCCCTAAGCAACAAATGCCACATTGTTCCCCCAGCTGGCCTGGCCAGAGGGACGGTGGCTCTTTCCCAAAGCCTGCTGGCTTGCTAATACTGCAGGCCACTCACATGGGCGGGCCCGGGGCAGTGGTGGTGGCGGGCCCTCAGAGCCACTGTCTCCCCACGTGGGCTCTGAGCTGGCCAACCAGCCCAGGGAGAGGCAGGGGTGCTCTTTGTGGCAGAGTCCCCCAAACAGGATGCGGCGGTGCCCCCTCCCTGCCCTCAGCCTCCCATCCTTGGCCTGTCCGGTGTGTCCCGACTTCACCCCAGCCCCCTCCTCCATCCCACAGAGGCTGCTGGTGCGTCTGGGACTGGAGGTTGGGGGGGTAGAGAGGAAGGGGGGGGGATGCGGAGGGAAGGGCCGTGGTCGCCTCAGCACCGCAAGCCTTCCCTTGGTCCCCTCCCCAAGCTGCTTCCCCCACCGTCTTAAGTTGCTGCAGACAGAGCTGGGGGCTCCGGTCACTGTGGCAGCGGTTGGCCGAGAAACGGGTGGGTGTCTCTCGCAGCACAAAGGGTGTGCGCCCTGCAGCGCCATCACCTAGCAACGGCCTCCCTCTCCTCGGCGTCACCCGTTTGGGGGTGGGTGCCAGGGAGAGAACAAGGCCACTGAGATCCCCAGGAATGGGGGAAGGAGGCTTGGGTCCGGGGCCGAGGCCAAGGCGTGTGGGCGCGGTGGCCAGGGAGGATGGAGCCAGGGCGCCGGGCAATGCCTGTGCCTCCTGTGCCCGCCCTGGGGACCCTCCTGAGGCCCCACGCAGAGCTGGCAGCAGAAACTCCACGGAACCCCAGGCTTCGCTTCAGACGGGAAGGGTGGGCTTTCAGGGCAGGGAGGGGTCTGTGGCCGAGGCCAAGGAGTTCCTCTGGTTGACCTCATGCCAACTTTGCTGGGCCCAGACGAGGCTAAGGGGCCTCTGGAAGGGCCCCCAGGGGTGAGGGGACCAGAGAGAGCAAAGACGTCTCTGTGGGGGTGTCCATGGAGCTCTGGCCGCCGGGAAGGGGGTGGGGTGGGGACAGGGCGGGGGCAGGCAGCTGGGCCGGCTGTAGGCTAAACAGTCCACTCTAAGAAGCCGAACAAGAGCTGCTCTCAGAGTCAGGGAGGCTGGAAGCCCCCAGGCTGCTGGTGCCCTCCAATGGGGGCTTTGTGGGGAGGAAGGAGCAGCAGTGGGGGTCCAGGGGAGATACGTTTGCAGCCTTCGACTTCCCAGGGACCGCTGGGCTCAGGCCAGCCCGAGGACACAGGGCCCCAGCTCCCGAGCCCTTCCAGCCACTCTGCCCTCGCAGCCACAGGGGCCCAGGCTGGACAGGACACCAGCCACAGCCCAGGAAGGACCAAAGGTGGCCAGGAGGGCAACGCCCAGTTGCATCTGGGCACTGCCAGGATGTGGCACAAGAAAGTCCCATGGGCACAGGGGTAGCTCTACCTAGTTTATTGTTTTCCAAGAAGGGCCTTCTACAGGGGAGCACCTGACCGGGGTTGGGGGGGGGGAACAGGGCAAGCAGGGCACGTCAGAGAAGGAGGGGGACAGAGAGAGAAATCCTCTGCGAGAAGAGATGGCGCCTAGAGGAGGCGTCCAGGGCTGGGCCAGTCCCACGCAGAGAAGAGCCCAGTCGCTGGCGCCCGAGGCCCCTGTCCAGGATGGGTGATGCTGAGAGGGGCAGAGCACAGAGTGGTCGGGCTCCGGGTGGAGAGGAGAGTGGGGCTGGGACCAGGCGCGGCTCTGGCTCCTGCCGCTGGCACGGAGAGCTTGCGGGCAGCTCTGAGGACCTGGAGGGTCACCGCCCACCGGCAAGAGGAGGGGGGGGCTGGCCCCAGGGCGACAGGGAAGGGACTCGGGGAGGGGGCTCCGACACGCCCCGACCCCAGCCAGGGGAAACAAGTCCATCTCTGGACAGAGCTCCCCCGGCCCCGGCCGGCCAGCCTCAGCAGGGCGTGCCCAGGGCCAGGAGCGGCGGCGTCTCCCGGGGCTTGTGGAAGTAGACGGAGGTGGACAGCTCCGTCCGGAGCTTGGCGTCGGGGCCGCCCGCGGCCGCGCCCCCGGCGCCCCCGCAGCAGCAGCAGCAGCAGTCCAGGAAGGCGCGGCCCAGCGGCCGGCACACACACAGGAGGAGCACGGGCGTGGCGGCCGCCTCGAGGAAGGTGGAGAACTGCGAGACCAGGCCCAGGAGCTCCAGCGTCTGGCGGGTGAGCGCGGCCGAGAGGTAGGCGGCCACGACGCCGCACACGTTCTCGGGGAGGGTGCAGAGGGCGTAGACGGCGGTCAGGCCCACCACGGTGCTGCTGAGCTGGCCCTCGCGCGGCTCGTGCTGGCCCGGCCGGCACGCCGGCTTCCTGCCCGGCGGGCCCCGCACCCGCCACGTCACCAGCTGGCAGGTGACCGTGAAGAGGACGGGCAGGCAGAAGTAGCAGCCGAAGGACCACCACATGCGGGCGTTCTGGTAGGTCAAGACCAGCGAGTAGAGGGACTCGGGCAGGCGGGCCGAGGGCTTCATGACGCACGTGTCCACGGCGCCCGCAGCGGGGCCGGGCTCCCGCACCAGCTGCCACAGCAGGAGCTCGGGCACGGCCAGCGCCACGGAGCCCACCCAGATGACCGCCAGCTTGGCCAGGATGGACGGGCACGGCTCAATGGGCCTGGCCTTGGGCAGGGTGCTGGTGGCCACGTGGAAGCGGTCGATGCCCAGGGCACAGAGGCTGAAGGTGGTGACGCCCAGGGCGGAGACCTGTGGGGGACACGGAGGGGGAGGGCTGGGGTCGGCCTCGGGCCACCGCTCAGACCGAAGCGTGCGGCGGGCGTGGGAGGGACGGTGGCAGCACCACCGCCCGGGCATTTCGGACAAACCACGCTCGGGGGGAACCAGGGCCTTGGCGGACGGCAGCGCCGAGGTCCCCCGCAGGCTGCCTGCCTCCTGCCGCCTGCCTCCTTGCCTCTGGGGCCAGGGATGAGAGGCCTGGGCCCCCCAGCCCCTTGTGTTCCTGAGACTTTGGGAAATCATCTCTGAGGACAAAGAGGACAGAGATGCAGGGGTCCTGGGCCTGCCGGGTCCTTGGATGCCCTCACCCGTCACATCCATGGGGGGCGTGGCCTTGGGGGGTACAGGGCACGCGCTCTCCCGCCCTCCTCTCCCTGTCCAGAGAGGCCAGGGCCAGGCCCCGCGGGGAGGCAGCCCCTGCAGGCCGGCCTGTGCTCACCTCCTCATGGGCTGCTTACCGAGCCCATGGAAACCACCCTGTGAGCAGGGAAGAAAGTGCCCGGGAGAAGGGGCGCCTCCCAGCCCGGATCCCCTCCCCCCAAGTGTTCCCCTCCCCTCCCCGGCTGGGGCTGTGCTTCCTGGGAGCCCCACCCCCTCTCCGCCAGGCCCCAGACCAGGGCTCAGGCAAAACAACACACCCTCTCCTTTCCTGGTCTCGAAAGCAGCCCCAGGCGGTATGGAGCTGCCCCCTCCTGGGGCCTCCCTACAAAAGGGTCCCAGGTGGCGCCTTTATCCCTCCACTCTCACGGGTCAGCCAGCCTCCGGGGGGCTCGCGGGTCACCCCTGGCCTCCAGGCCGCGGGGGGTCAGGCGGCGTCTGTGTGTCCGCTGTGTTGGGACCCACAGCCGGGCAGGGCCGGGCTCTCCTCGGCCACCAGCGGCGCGCGGACGCGTGCTCCCAGGGGTCCACCCTCCTCCTCCGGTGGGTTCGTAGACCTTTCCCGGTACAAACCACCCCTAAATGAATTATTTTACTTCTAAGCACTTTGCAGATGCCACGCATTTAATCCTTCAAGAATTCACTCAGCTACGATGGTGGTGACTAGCTGCGACTCACCGATGGGGAGGCAGAGGTTTGGGCAGGTTAAGTGACTTACCTCCGTCACTCCGCCAGTAAGGGGCAGGGCCCGGGGTCTCATCCAGTCTGCCCAGCTCCAAGGCCCTGTCTAACCTTCCGCAGCTCACCTGGGCTCTGAGCCCCAGGTAACCAAGACGCGACACCTGCTCCCGGCGGGAGGGCCTACCTTCGGGTCTGAGCACCTCTGGGCCATGGCTAAGGGGTCTCCCTGGGCGGGGAAGGACTGGGGAGCGCTGTCGCACCTGCCGAGGCTCAGCAAGCCCATCCAGATGTGAAACCATCACGGGATGAGGACAGAGCTGGGAACGGGACCGGGTCCGGACGCCGATCCCGACTCCGTCCCCGCCCAGGCCGGCTACCCACTGGCGCAGCATGCCCCGCGCGCGGGAGGAAGGCAGCCTTAGCGGGGGTGGGGGGCTGGGGGAGGCCACAGTCATGCCCGCCCTCGCTGGTCCCCCCACCCCCACGGAAACAACACGGGAAAGGCTGCTGGCTTACTCGGCTGGAGACCCACCCGGTCCAGCCTCTGGCCGGGAGCTAGGGGAGCGGGAGAGGAGCGGTGACCTGCCCGGGGACACCCCAGGGTGCCAGGGACAGAGCTGCCCTGGTGCCGCAGCCTCAGCTCCAGCCCCGGAGCCTGGCCTCTCCTTTCAGAGGACGGGGGACGTGGCTGATGGTGATGGTGGTGACGGGGGTCCCGGTGAGGGAGGGGCTTTCCTTCCAGGTCCGCACTCCCAGGAGCGGACACAGACTTGACCGGGGCCGGGGACGGGGTCTGCAGGGCACGGGCGTCTCCCTTCAGGCACTGCTTAGAGAGGCGGGAAATTGAGGCGTGAAGAGGGGCACAGGGGGAGGAAAATGAGACACACCGAGGACAGAGCCATTTCTTGGGTGGAAAGATGGAAGAGGCTGAGACGGGGGCGGGGACCGCTCTGCGCGTGGAGAAGGGGGGCCGCCTTGAGGCTGCTGGGAGGCAGGAGCCCAGGCCGGGGCTGGAACCCAGGGCCCTGACACCCGCCTGCCCACGCGGGTACCTGAGAGCCACCAGGAGCCAACACTGCGTTTGTCTCCGGGCCCGATCTGGGGGAGAACGGCGAGACAGGGCGCCAGGCTTGCAGGGCTCGGGCACCCTCGCAGCCCAGGACGGGCAGTGCCCGCCCCGCCCCGCCCCCCGTGGGCTCTGGCCGGACACACACGCACCTCCACAAAGGGCACCGCCCGGCAGGACACGTCGCCCAGCAGCCTCTGCTTGGTGAGCTCGTGGAAGATGACGACGGGGAGGCAGAAGAAGAGGACCAGGAAGTCCCAGAGGGCCAGGCTGGCCAGGATGGAGTTCCAGGCGCTCTTCAGGTAGTAGCTGTGCCACACGATGCACATGACCGCCAGGTTGCCCACGATGCCCACGGCGAACAGCACCAGCGCCAGCAGCAGCACGGCGTAGGCCCCGTAGGAGCTCTCGGTCACTGGGTACAGGGGGTTCTGGATCTGCAGCCGCCGGCCGGGCGGCCCCGTCACGCTGTCCCGAGGCTCCTGCCCGCCACCCCGCGCGCCCCCGGCCCGGCCCGGGTCGGGGCTGGCGGCCACCGGGGGCTGGGTGGGCTGCGGGCCGGCGGGGCGGATGGGCCGGGGGCGGCCTGCCCCCTCCTCGGGCACGTGCTGCTGCACGCCCTGGGCCCCCTCCTCCTCGGCGCCACGCCGGGACCAGCTCGGCGGCTCCTGGGTCGCGGCCCGCCGCCCGCCCCGGTGCAGGGGGCCGCCCCCGGGGACCCCGCCGGGCCCCGCCGCCGACACCACAGCGAGGGAGACGGCCAGCGGCCACAGCCACCGCATGGCCGGACGAGCGGCAGCGCTGCCCGCGAGCAGAGGCCGGGCTGGACCGAATGTGCGGCCGCTGGACGGGCAGCTGGCCACTGGGCCCGCCCCCGTCGGGCGTCTGGCATCACCAGCCGGCTCCAGCGCCCCCACCCCCACCCCCACCCCGCCCCGCGGCCACCGGGCAGGGCGGGCAGGGCCCTCTGCTGGACGCAGGCGCTCCGTGCCGCCTGCGGGACACTCCCCCCCGGGCCCCACGGGCGGCAGCGCTCAGACCTGTGGGGCCCCTAGAGGCCAGCTGCCCCCAGCCCCGGACGCTGGGCTCCCATGGTGGGGGGGAGGCAGGGCTCCAGCCCCACCTCGGGAGACGGTGATCACCGTCCGGGTGGCTTACCAAGCCCAAAGAGGCCCCACCAGAGCCCCACGGGGCGGGCCCCCTCATTCCCGTGCCTCGGGCTACAGGGGTGGCCACTGACTTGCCAGAGCAAACCTGGCCCAGCGGGCACAGCCCCACCCGCATCCCGCCAGCCTCACGAGCTCGCCCTGAAAAGCAGCACCGCCCAAAACTGATCCGGACGCAAGGTGGATGGACATTTGCAGTAACAGGCCTTCCCGAGCACCTGCCGTGTTCTAGACGCTCAGTGCAAAAACGTTAAAGACCTCTGCCGCCAAGGAGCCTTTGGTGTGTGTGTGTGGGGGGGGGGGGGGGTATTATATAATTAAATAATTATAACTCAGCGATGGATGCCACGAAAGGCAAGGACCAGCGCCGAGGGAGCCCGAAGGAACCTGGAGGCATCTGGAGGGCCTCCTAGAGGAGGCGACTTTTGACAGGACCTTGAGAAGCAGCTTGAGGTCCCCAGACAGAACGGGGAAGGAAGCGTGCTTGGGCAGAAGAGGCAGCACCTGCAAAGGCACGCAAGGCGGGCGGCGAGGGAGCTGGGAGGGCCGTGGGGGCGAGGAGCCCGAGAGGCGAGCAGAAGAAGGACCGAGAAGGGGCTGTAGGCCAGGCCCGGGGTGTACACGTCACCCTGGAGGCTGCCGCTTGTTGAGCAGAGGACGTGGCTCAAGCACGTCCTTGCAAAGGGTCCCTGGAGGGCGGCTGGGGTCTCGCGGCCTGGGGTCGGAACGCAGCTGCCTGGGAGGCGGCCGGGAGCAGAGGCCAGGAAAGCTGCAGGCCGTGCGTGGGCAGGCCGGGTCAAGGCTGACCCCAGGCCCGCGGTGGACCGCTAGACGCTCACCTGCGCAGGAAAGGCGTGGAGTCTGGTGTGAGGTTGGGAGAAAACTTCTGCTTTGTGCACGTGGAGGTCCAGGTGAGTCGTTCGGGTAGAGAGGCAGGAGAGCCACCCGCGGCCGCAGAGAAAGGCTGCCGCGGGACACGGACATGCGGGGTAGAGGTGGGGGCGGGGCTGCCGAGGGGGGCGCAGACCCCTGCAGGGAGGGCAGGGCGAGGCCCGAGGAGCCCCCCACGCATGAAGAGACAGAATGAAAGTGAGGAGAGGTGGCGGCCGCGCTCCCGCTCCCCTGAGGCCTGAGAAGGGAGGGACGCCACCTCGGGGGCTGGAGTGGACTCGCGCGCGCGGTCGGTCGGCAGATACGAGGCAGGGCTCCCGGGGCGGGACCGGCTGGGGACTGACTTGCCCGGAAAACCTTCTGACCAGAGAGCGCTGTGCTCCCCGGAGGCCCAACACGCTGCGTGAAAATAGGAGTCCCGGGAAAGGGGGAGGAGCAGCAGGAAGCGGAAACCTCCCGCTCCCTCAGACGAGATGAGGGAAGCGTCCTGGGCTTTTCCAAAATCTTACCTTTCTGGCTTCTTCTTGTTTATCCCTTTGGTGGGGACAGGAGGCATGGGGCCTGCAGGGTGGGTTTGCCTGGGGTTCGGAGTGTCACAGCAAGGAGGCGGAGTCCACCGAGAAGTGCGAGCAGACGAGGACGCGCGGTCCCTTCCTTGTCACCATCCCAGCCTCCGAGGCAGAGGGAGGCCAGGCCTGCCGCCAGCCCCTCCCTGGCCTCAGGAAGGGGCCGAGGAAGGACTGCAGGAGACACACGGGGTGCCCCGCCCTTGGCCCAGACATCCTGGGGCCCACCCTTGGAACGTGCTTCCCGAATCCTGGAGGGCTGCCCCCAAGCTGCCCCCAGCAGGGAGTCAGCGCCTTCCCACGGGCGGCTCCCAGCCCTTAGCTGCTGCTGTCCTGGAAACCCAGCTCTCGCACCAGGCCTCGAGGTGCGACTGCTCAGGCACCGTCATCACCGTCCAACTACTGAGCAGTCACCAGGTGCCGGGTCACACCAAGCGCTTGGTGGAGTCTCATACTTCATCTTTACATTATTACCCCAGCTCAGAGAGGTACAGTCACTTGCCCAAGGATACACAGCTGGGATCGAAAGTGCAGGTTTGTCCAACTCCAGAGCTGAAACTCTCAGCCACTCCTCTGCGTAGCCTGACGGAAGTTCCGTCCCGGAAGGGTCCTGCAGAGGCTCTACACCCACTCGCGTGTGTTTCAGACGTGCAGGCTGCAGCCCCGAGGTCGTGCGCCAGGGCCTGGCGCAGACCCACACGGCGCCACCCGCGGCCGGCGCCCAGAGATGAGGGGATGGCATCCCTGCTCCCGCTGCTCCGAACGCGCCCCTCGGACTGCACCGCAGAGCAGGTGCTTGTACAACCTGACCGCTGCGAGGGCACCCCCCACCCCCGCCCGTCCTGGGCTCCCTTGGCTCTTGGGGGCAGTGGGGACGACAGAGGCCACTAGGTGGAACCAGATGGTCAGAGATGTACGTTCTGCGCTTGTAATCCTAACCCACCCCACCTGCCCAAGCCCGGCCCACAGACCCTGCAGCTGTGGGAGGAGGTGGTCGCGACGGGTGGGCTCCCTGGCCCGACCCTGGGGGCTGTGGGCATGCACCTGCCGCCCCACCCCACCCTCCTGGGGTGCCCAACGCAGCCCCCTTGTGAGTCGGCCTCCCCAGCAAAGACCTGTGTCCTGGACCAAGCGGGAGCAGCTTCCCTACTCCGGGGCAGGCCACGCAGAGGCACGATTTCCCAGCCCTTGGGGCTGTCTCTCCTCCATCCCAGGAATTCCCCATCCTTCTCCCTGGGAATTCCCCAACCCTGGCCGCAGGGAAGGTCCTGGGGCAGGACGGGGCGGAAGCAGAGCTGGGGCCGTCCCCTGGCGTGGAGCGGGGTGAGGGCCTTGGGGCCGATGTGGGGGTGCCGTCTGAGAAGATAGTTAAGAGCTGACATTTTCTTGAGCAAGTTTCCACGAGCTGGCATTGTCCTGCGAATGGAACCAAACAGTCCAGGTGTGACTGCTTCACCAGCTCTGCCACTTGCGAGCTGTGTGACTTTGGTTGAGTACTGACCCTCTCTGTGCCTCATCTGTAATGAGAGGACAGGAACAGACTAAATGGGTTTGTCTGCGTCCATTGCTACAACAGCATCTGGTACACGGAAGCACGAGATGAGGATGAGCTGTTGCCACAGTAACTCAGTGCTCACCGCGGCCTCACGAGGCAGGTGCTGTTATCACCTTCACTTCACACATTTGGAAATTGAAGGACAGAGCGGTAGGAGGCGGCTGAAGAGGCAGGGGCGGGGGCAGATTTGAGATGCGCCTTCCCCCTCCCCCTCCCCTGCCAGCTGGCAGCAGACCTGGGTGGGGGCGTCCTCAGGACCCCACTGTGCCGGCCCTCCAGGCTCCTGGCTCCTGGGGCCCGGGGACACTGGGGCACAGGTGAAGGGACACGGTTAGGTGTGCTTCTGAGGGTCAGAGAGTCAGGACCCACTGCCATCTCTGGGACGGGCCAGCCGTCGCGCATCATTCCTCATCCAAACGCTCGCTGAGCACCGCGGTGTACAGGCGCCGTGGCAGGTGCGCGGGAAGCAGCGAAGACGACGGGAATGCCCTCCACGGCCTGAGCTTCACACTCAAAGGAGGCAGCCACTGAAACAACCGAACCCCAAATAGCATAACCACGAGTTGTGAGGGAAGACCTGGGGAAAGGAGAGGGTGTTGTGCTGTCCTAAAAGCTCTCTGCCCTTCAGTTTTCTTCTGGGTGAAAGGTCGGGAGCATCCCTGGGGCCCGAGGTCTTCCCAGGATGCCGTCGCAGTGGAATGTGGGCATCCTGAAGGCAAGGCTTCAGGTAACAAGTGTCAGTGCTTCTCAGAGCATGGTCCCTGGACCGCCGGCCCCGGGGAGCAGGCTGACACGCCGGCTCGAGCAGACACTCAGGCAGGACCAGCACCGCACACTTCAGCAAGTCCTCCAGAGGGTTCCAGTGCAGGCGAGAGTCTGAGCCAGCGTGTCAGACACACCCGCTGCATCGGATGGACGGGGTGGGGATGGAGGCCGAGCTCACAGGAGGGAATGCTGACCCTGGGGAGCTCCTGGACCTCGGACCCACCCAGATCTGGCGAGCAGGGCCTGCCTCCCCGTCTGCTTCCCCCGCGCCTGGCATTCAGGAGACGCTTGGAACGTGTACGTAAGGAGAAAAGAACGCACGGTCAGCAGAGGCACAGAACTACCCACCCAGTCCTCCCTGCTCGCTCATCCCAAAGTCCCCGCGGTGGAGGAGGGCGCCAAGGAAACCCCGGCCTCCTGGACAGAAGGAAGACGTATGGCGGCCATGATGGTCATGGGAAGACCCCCTACCACCCCAGGACCCCCGCTGGAACCCGGCGAAGGGCTCAGGATGCCACAGTGAGATAAGCACAGTTTTCAAGGAACCGACAACGTGGTCTGCGAGGTGCCCTCCCCAGGGCACCTCCACGGAGCTCCGCCGGCACCCACACCCTAGGCTCACCAGAGACGCAGCTCCCTTCCCGTGGTGAAGGCAGGTCCTCTTACCCACAGACGGCCCTCCAGGTCAGGGTCTCCCGGTCCGGACCCTCCCACAGCAGTGTAACTTTGGGACCCACCTGGCTGGCCCCATCAGAACAAAACCCCAAATGTGTGTGAGACACGTAGATGCTGCAGGAGGGGAGTGAGGCGTGCTGGTGTTCATTTAACAGATATTTACTGACGCCTGTTACGTGCACCTGTTACTAATGCACAACCAGCCGTCCTTTGAAGCCTCCACTGACAGAGGTCACTCCATCCAAGGTAGCCTGCTCCAGTTTTAGACACTCAAATATGGAAGCTGCTTCTGGATCAGAAAAGTGACTCCAGGAAAATCCACTCATTCCTTGGAGGAGACAGAACCCACCCAGGATCCAGGTGGGAGAAGCAGTCAGCAGACAGAAACTCAACTCCACGAGGAGCAGGACCGACCCCAGCAACAGGCGTGGGTGTGTGAGTGTGACCAGAACGGGAATGCTGAGGCCGACCAGGCGGTCTCGGGTGAGTCAGAGAACACGTCCCAGAGATGACACCTAGACGGGGTTTCTCCTGGCGCAGTCCGAGTAGAAGAGGGGGTGCTCGTTTGGCAGAAAGGAGGCAGAACCAAAGTTCCAGCAGGAAGGAAGGGGGCTGGTGGGGAGGAAAGGTTGATTCCAGAAAGATCCCGCCTGCTGGTGGAGCAGAGGGTCACCCAGCTGAAGAAGGGCGCCTGGGCCCCAGCATGGCCAGCCCAGGCACGGAGGGGTGGAGTGAGGCTGGAGGACCCTGGGAAAGCCTTGGGGGGCAATCCCCCACCTGGTTCCCACCCGTCTGCCCTCCTCGAGGGACCCCGGGCACGAGGGCACCTGTGTCCCTGCACAGCCTGTGCCCTTCCCTACAGGAACCTCTGCCGGTTCGCCGCCTCGGGCAGCTGGAGGGCCCTCTGGCGTCTGAGACCTGGTTCCGGAGCCCCGGGGCAAAGGGGGAGGGTCGGGGTGACATCTTCTGGGACAGCCAGGCCCCGGCTGTGACGGTGGCAGGGTTGGTGCGGCCCGGGGGCCTGCGGGACGCCACCGCAGCTCCTGCTCAGGCGGTGGGTGTCTGGGGGGCGCGGTGCGCTCCAGACACCGCAGGCCTGGCCCCCGGGGCGTTGGCACTGGCGCCTCCCTCCCTCTCACAGCCTCAGGCGGTGAGCCGGGGTGAGCAGGTTGTTCATGGCCAGGTGGCCTGGCCGCGTCCTTTCTGCTTTCTTGCCCTGATGTCCTGACACGAGCTGCCCGCCAGGCTCAGCACTAAAGAATGCGGGCGGCACCTGACGGGGGGCGCCAGGGCACCGGCTGCGGTGCTGAGGGAGGGGGTCGGTGGGTGGTCCGGACACAGCCTGAGATGCGTTCACGCAGCGTCCGAGCGTGTGGCCAGGGCAAGGTCACTTGACCTTCGACCTCCGCTTTCCTGGCTGCACACCCACCTCAGAGGGCCGTGCTGGACTCCAGCCTCACGGCTGAGGGGCCTTCCCGACACAGCGGGCCCCTCACGACCGTCCACGCCCTCCTCCTCCTTCACACCCACGAAGAGCCGTCCCCCAGGGGCCACGGACACGCAGGTCTCCGCAGTGTGGCCCCGGAACCCCCGTGCTGGGAGGGCCCTGCCCGCCTTCCAGCCGGGCAGGGGCTGTGACGCCGCGTGCAGAGGGCCCTCCCCCGTCACTGCCCAGATTGGAGTGAAGGGGCGGGGAGCGCTTCAAAGTGGGGGACAAGACGGGAAAGAGATTTGCTCCCCACACGCAGAGGAAGCTGAGGACAGACTCGGAGCCTCCACCCCGGCCGGCTCTGTGCTGCCCGGATCACAGCGCAGCCTCTGTCTCCAGGAACAAGCAGGGCCAAGCCGGCTGCCCAAGCCCCGGCGGGGAGACCCAACCCCTGGCTGAAGAGAATGGTTTCTGGCCCAGACCAGATGCCCCCACCGCTGGCGGTCCCTGGCTGTGGGGGTCGGGTCTGGCCCCCTCTGCTCCCCCCGGGACTCCCTCTTTTTCTCTCTTGTCCAAACCAGCACAGGCGCTTCCCTGGGGGTCCGGTGGGTAAGACTCTGAGCCCCCAATGCAGGGGGCCCAGCTTTGATCCCTGGTCAGGGAGCTAGATCCTGCACGCATGCCACAAGTAAGAAGTCTGCCCGGCACAACTAAAGATCCCACGTGCCACAACAAAGATCCTGAGTGCTGCAATTATGACCCAGTGCAGCCTAAGTAAACACATAAATATTTAAACATTTAAAAATGAACAAAATAAAAAACTGGGCAAGAATAAAGATGCAGATGTAGAGAACGGACTTGAGGATACGGAGGTGGGGGGCGAAGGGGAAGCTGGGACGACGTGAGAGAGTAGCACTGACATATACACACCGCCAAGTGTCAACTAGACGGCTAGTGGGAAGCTGCTTCATGGCACAGGGAGGCCCGCTTGGTGACGGGTGACGACCTAGAGGGGTGGGACGGGGAGGGCGGGAGGGAGGCTCGGGAGGGAGGGGATACAGGGATGTACGTATACACACAGCTGATTCACTCTGTTGTACAGCAGAAAGTGGCACCGCAGTGTACAGCAATCACACTCCAATAAAGAGCTAAAAATAATAAATAAAGGTGAAGAATCAAGTCAGCAAACAAACACGGCAAATAATAAAATAAAAAACTAAACAGCAAACCACTGCACAGTCTGAGGGTCTGCAGGCTGGACTGGATTGGGTCCTTGATCCTCGCAGCCAGGAGGAGGTCCTCTGCCAAAGCCGCCGATCTGAGCGCTGACTCACGGATGCAGGGGCCAGCGGACGCGGCCCCCGGTCCCAGCGCAGACCCTGACGTCCCCATGCCAAGTGTCACTTCCTACAGGGCTCCGCAGGTCTGTGCTGGCTTCAGCCGAGGCCGCGCCTGGGGCCTCAGGACTCACAGCGAAGGCGCCCGCGTCCCGGGGGCTCGAAAATGTGAGTGCAGGTTTCCTCGACCCTCCAGGGTTGCCCCGAAACCAACTCACTTGTGCCCGTGTCCCGCTATGGACATCCCTCCACCCACGGCCGAGCGTGCCTACGAACCAAAAGCAGCCCTCGGGCTTAGCCGCATCCTCTGACATCAGGACCTGCAGGAGATCCCTTCCTCCCAGCCCTCGGTGGGTTCCAGGACACGTTGCCCATCTCCAGGTCTCCCTCTGGGGGTGCCTGACCACCGCTGCCCAGGAAGCCCTCCAGGGTAGGCCCATGAGGCCAATGTCTGGCCGGACTCCCCAGACTTGAGCAAGATGTCCTGGCCAGCACCACGGGCCCACGCCTGCCCGGGGCGGAGGACCCTCACTGGCCCCCAGCCCTCACTTATGAAACGTGGCTTTGCTAGGGGAACTCTCAGTCCCTCCCAACCCAGGTATTCCCAGAGGAACGTCCGTGGATGACGCCGAGTTGGTGTTTTTGTCTGTTTGCTTTTGTTGGTTTATTTTTGAAGATCAGGGAAAATTCTGGACCCCTGTTGGCCTGACGGTTCATAGAAAGCTGGCCGTGGACGCTGCAATCTGCTGGACCTTTTCTCTTTCGCCCGTTTCCACAGGATGGAGGGAAACGGAGATGGTGGTGACCCTGGCGGAGGCAGGAGGCTGTGCCCGGCTCACCTGTGCAGCGCTGGAATGTGCGACTGCGGGTCTCTGGGCTCCGCACACGGCAGCGTAGTGCGTGACGCCCTCCATGTCAGAGTCACAGAGCGCCCCACATGCAGCCGCAGAAAGAGATTTCTACTTCTCTCTGGACGGCCGGGGCAGGGGTGTGGTCCAGCAGATGGCTGGCGGCTTACAGGTGTGTCCGGCTGGAAACGGCGCCTGGCCCAGCCTCCTGATTGGCTGTCCGTGAGTCACGGCGGTTGGTTCCTGGAGCGGGCTTGCTGGCTGTCATGGAGTCGGGGTCATGCCCTGCTTTATCTGCACCGCCCTCTCCGCCGGCCCAGACGGACAACGTTCCCATATTGGCAGTGACGCTCGCAGGCTGCTGACTCCGGGTCAGTGGGACATGCCCTCTGGGTAGCCTTCCCGGTGGGGCATGGGTGCCCCTCGACCTCGCCGCAACCCTCCCAGGTCTGGTGGCCCCGCGTGGCAGTGATTCAAGGGGCTGGCTGGGCAGCTGACCGAAACCTGGCAAAGCCACAAAGGGGTTCCCTCAGCTCCAAAAGACCTACCGGAACTGCCCAGAAACATAAAAATGTTTGCGGGTAAACATTCTAGAAACCAGCTCCAGGCTCTGGGAGGGGCCTCCAAGGAGATGGGCAGGGAGCTGTTGCCATGGTAACTTGGCCCCGAGGAGAGAGGCAGGTGCAAGGGTCCCTCACCTTGGCTTTTCAGACACAAGGGACCCCTGGACTTGTGGCCCAGGGGAAATGTCCTGCCTCCCAGTCCCAAGTCACGTGCACCCACAGAGCCTTTCGCTTCCCAGGCTCTGGTGGGCGTGGCTTCGCGCCCTTCTAGGAGGGCAGATCCCACGGCTGTCCCTGGTCCCAGATGGACAAAGCAAGGCCTCGACAGGGATGTGCACGGCCCAAGGTCACCAGGTGGAGGCCAGCGGGCAGCAGGGGTAGATGCAGGGACACCCGCCACACCACACCTGAAGAAGCTTTCAGTCTGCCCGGCCACTCTGGCCTCCATGAGGGTTCCTGCAGCGCTCGGCTTGGCGCTGGGGGAGCTGGCCCGAGCACCTTGACTCAGGGCCGCCACTGCTGAGACGCTCCAAGGTTTCAGCAAACCACCACGAGCCTCCCCACCACTCCTCCTCCCTTCCATCTGCCTGTACGAGCAGAACACAATTTTTGTGTCTGGGTCTGGGTGGGGGGGGGGGGCATTGAGCTGGGGAGGCCCTGGCCAGCTCCCTGCCTGCCAGGCTGCCTGCCGGTACCCCAGGCCCAGCTCCCGCCCGCCAGGCGGGCACAGCGCCTGGGCAGAACGCCAGGGGGAATTTTCCACCTGCCTGGCTCTGCCGTCTGCTCTGTGGTCGGCAGCCAAGGTTGTCTCGGGCCGCCCACAGGGGACGGGCCAGCTCTCGCCTTGCTCTGTGACAGCCCACAGCGTCTGTCCCCCTTCAGAGACTCAGGAGCTATTCGTTCTGGGTCATGAAGAACCCCCCCGGCTCACCCAGGGAGCCCCTGCCTTGCACAGACAGGGGCACTGAGGCACAAGAGAGCACTGACACGGCCAAGGTCACAGGGAGCGGCGTCGCCCAGTCAGGCCACAGACTCACAGCGCGCGTCCTTGACCGCACCCTCCAGGCCCCAGAGCGCACCTCCACCCCCTCCTCCACCGCAGGTCCGCCTGGGCGGCCGGCCCCCTCGCAGCCTGTCCTCCCTTCTCGCGCCGCTGGGCGTGTCTGCCCGCCCCAGCTCCCTGTGGGACTCGGCTCTGGCGGGGGTGGGGGTGGGGGTGTGTGGGGGTGGGTGGGTGTGTGTGCGCGCGCACGCGCGTCCCTGGCCGCCCGGGCCTGAGGGTGGGGCCAAGGCTGCCCGTGTGATGACTGACACCACGGATGACCACAGAGGCCGGAAGTCGGGGGAGGGGCTGAGATGAGAGGCAGGTAGGCGGGAGGGGGCGGGGCAGAAGCCTCCCCGAGGGGCCTCCGCGGGGGGCGGCGACGTCCGCGTGCGGCTCCAATCTCCCCCCTTGCTGGGGGGCCCGAGGCCCTCGTCCCAGCCTCGGGCCCCCTGCAGAGATGGGGTCAGATGGCGCCCACGTCCCCGGGCTCCGACCCGCCGTGCGGTGACCCCGGCACACCTGCTCCTGCGAGTGAACAGCAAAGGGAGGGCTGGGAGTCAGGGTCTCGCTCCGAGGCCGCACGGAGGCGAGCGGGAGGGAGGGGGACACCACGACACCGGCGGGTCCAGGCCCGCACTCCCTCCTCTGGGACTCCTGAAAGGTCCTCGGAAATCTCTCCTACACCCCCTTCATGGCATCGAGTTAGGAGGCCGCACCCTAGAGATGGCCCAGGGAGGACAGGTAACTTGTGTGCAGACACACAGCACCGTAGTGGTCCCAGGACTCCTGAGCTGTGGGTTCAGATCCCAGAGCGGGCAGCAGAACTCCGGCGGGCCTGCCCTGCCTGCCCTGCCCTGCCCGGGTCAGACCCGCTGCCCCCTGGGGAAAGAGATGCCCACGGCAATCACCGCAGAGATGCGGCCCAGCCCTGGGCTGACGTCAGCCGGGTGTCGCCCGTCCCCGGAAGCCCCGCCCAGGGGTGTGACGTCAGGGGCGGGGCTGGACCCGCTCTGCGGGGAGGACCGTTCCACCCCAGGGCCGGGGGCGGAGGGATGCGGGTGTGGGTGCGCTGGCTCCGCCCCCCGAAACTGCCTGGGTTGCTCCCTGCGGCCGCCCCCGAGCCCAGGCTCCCGCTGCAGCTCCGCGGGAGCCTGAGTCAGCGCCCGGCCCCGGCACGGGCACCGTGAAGCCGGGCCGTCCCCGGCTGTGCTGGTGTTTGTTGTGTTAGGAGCGCGGAGTCCAGAGAACTCAGTTTCGGGTCATCCCAGCTGACGTCAGCCTGTCACCCCTGCCGAGGCCTGGGCAGGCCTCTGGCCTCACGCAGCCTCCTGTGTACACACGTCCCCGCAGGGCTGTGGGGACGATTAGGCGGAATGCTTTGTGTGTGACTCCGGCCCAAGGCCTGGCATGTGGCAACGAGGCCTCAGTGTTTGGGAGATGGAATATTCCAGAAGGGGACTCGCATTCACAAGCCAAAGCTCAGAAGAACAGTGTAGACTCCTTGCCTTCCACTTACTCAGCCACCGCCTCTGACGGCCGGGCGCCCTCTGCCCTCTTCCAGAGGAGGACCCGGGGTGGCCGTGGGAGGACGGCGCTTTCTGTTACCCCGAAGCCAACGCGCCTGCTCTCCGCACCTCTGCACAGGCTGCTGCGACCAGAGCCCTTGACCGCTCACCCCAAACCTCTTCTTCCCTCGGAGCCAGGGGCTCACCCAGAGGCCGCCTGCGCGTTTCCTGCGAGGGGCTCCCGTGCTCCCCCTGCTCCTCCCTGCTGTTTTTGCTGTTTGTCGCGGGGCGGGGCCCCGTACTCCCCTTTCTAATCCCAGCATCCACCAGCTCCTGCAGGCTTTCCGGAGCCGGGGACCTCTTGCATCTGAGCTCCCTGCAGAGGAAAGAGGACGGGTTTGCAGCGTGAATGCACGAAGGAGCGGGGTCTCTGGGGCCTGGGCCCGGGAAAGGGCCTGGCTGGCCACACAGCCCAGGCGCCCAGGACAGCCACCACGCACGCTGCTGTCCCGACGTGGTTATTGTAGCGCCCCTGTCACCCACCAGAGTGTCTGGGTCTGAGGACAGATTTTATAGTCTCCCTACGCCTGAGAGGTCTGGACCAGAGGCCCTGTCTTGCCACCCGAAGATTTCGTGTCACTCCTCCCTGTGGTTGGTTCCCAGCTGTGCTGGGGGGCGTTGATGGCGCCATTCAGCCAGGGCCACGGGGGATGGGGGACAGGCAGCGAGAGAGAGACCTGTCGGGGGGGGAAAGACCACGGCCAGCTGTGAAGGTGGCACCTCCCTCACAAGGAAAGTTCCTCTCCTGGACCCTGAGGGCCAAGAGCAAAAGGCCGTAAAGGTACAACGATGAATGCGGTAGAAATCCAATAGGAACATGGAGGAAATTTCCATCAACCAGCCTCTCAGGGTCTCCAAATCTCAGGGTCCTGGGTGGCGGGGGTGGGGGGTGGGGAGTGAGGGGGAGAGTGAACCCCCAGCTCCAGGTGCCCAGGGTCAAGGGGCAGAGACCTGAAGGCCCTCCTCCCAAAGCAGGAGCAAAGGTGGACCTCGAGCCCGCAGGCTCTCCCGGGGCCACCCCCACCCACAGGGCTGCATGCACCCCTGAGGCAGGGGCTCTTGCTCCACAGCCCCCACTGGGACGGGGAGGCCTCTCCTGTTCCTGGGAACCCCATGCGGCGGGGGAGGGGCTGAGAATGAGTAACCTCAGCAACCATCCACCCTGGCCCTCAAGGCAGATGCAGCCAGCGCCTCGCTCTCTACCCGGGACCCTCACTCAGCCTTATGGGTGGGGGCGCTGGGCCAGGCCTCGGGAAACAGAGCCGAGAAGACAGAGGCCCTGCGGGAGCTGAACAGGCAGACCGGAGCCGGAGGTGCTGGCCTGGGTCTGGGTTGAGTCCCGCAGCTTGGGGGGTCGGAGGAGCCCGGGAAGCACCCAAGTCCAGACAGAGCAGGGGCAGCGGAGGCAGCAGCCCGTGACCTCAGCCGTGAAGGAGGAGAAAGGCTCAGGGAGGGAGAGAGGTGCCGTTGGGGCACAGAGGCTGGACGGTCCTTCCCTGCAGAGCCGGTCCAGCCCTGTCACCTCACGCCCAGGGCGGGCAGGGCTTCTGGGATCAGGGACTCCTGCTGACGTCAGGGAGACAGAGCGCCAGGGAGACTGAGGGGGTGACGGAGATGCTCTGTCTCGCTGTGGGGGTGGGTACGGGATCGCACCCACGAGCCACTCTTGAAATGAGTGGATGTTGCTGTGCAGCACAGGCGTGTCCCGTGACTGCTTTACAGGGGGCGGGGAGGGGAGGGGTGAGGAAGGGCCGTGCTGCGATGGGTGGGGGAGACCAGGGCGGCCGGGGTCTGGAGGCGGCTGTAGGTGGAGCAGGCTTTGTCCCAGCTCTGCAGTCAGCGCAGACAGCTCTCCCCTTGGTGTCCAAACCGTCCATCTCCTGCGTGATGCAGGTCAGCCCGGTGTTTCAGAAGGAGCACCATCCGGGACCCCCAAGGACGCTCGCTCATCTTTACCGCTGATGGTCAGCTCCCAGAAGTTAAGTCCCGGTTCTTCATCTGGAAACATGGATGTTAACCCCTTCCCTGCCGGCTGTCACAGGGTTCTTGTGAGGATAAATTCCGAAAACACATGGAAGCACTTCCCTGCAGGGGCCATGAGTAGGTAAGTGAGGGATGATCCTAGAGCTTTGTCCACGTGCCACTGGCTCCCTCGGTCCTGCGTGTGGCTGGTCCTGTTATGAACCCCTTGAAGGGACCTAATGTGTGCCTCTGTTTCACAGTCACTGGGGCAGCTCTCATCCCACAGCAGGTAGGATAAGTCTTGCTGAGAGGTCTTTAAAATAAAGGATTCAAACCTCGAGGACTCTTTTGGGCAGCATTTCCGCTTCTCTGGGCTGCTTGGCATGCCGCTGCTGCTGCTGGCATTGGTGACAGTGTAGGGGAGCGGGATTCCTCTACCCTCGTAGGTTTAGTGACTGGTATCTGCAAATTAAACTAGGACAAGACAGATTAACAGGAGAAAAGGCATTCAAATTGTATTTGATGTCAATATTTTAACTTTTATGTGCGTGAAGTTCTTCATAGAAAAGAAGTGAAGAGGGCAGGGGCCAGAGGCCAGGCCACCCGCGCAGGTACAAGTACAGGCTGGGAGTCAGGCTTAGAGTGAGACCGGCCCACAGAGGCTGGGTGCGGGTCGGGGTGATGCTGGCATCCCCGGCGCGGCCGTGGGGCAGGCCTGGCACACGGACTAGCCACCAGGCTCCCGAGGCAGCCCCGCAGCAGGGAGCCCGGTCCCCTGCAAGCTGGACGCTAAGAAATGTGAGGATGATCCAGAATTAGAAAAGGTCCGAAGAGAGACGCTGCTCTTGGGCGGACATAGTAACCATGTACAAAGGTAGGCTACCGAATTGTGAAGCAAAGGTTCAGATGTTCTGTGAGGGGGACGGACACTTGGGTGCTGAGATTCGCTACATCTTGGACAGCAGTGGATACTTTGATGTGAGAAATAAAAGCCCAAGTAGATGCAGATTTTCCTGGAAAAGGAGACATGGTCACTCTTCCTGCAGGAATTTTTCTGCTCCGCCCTGGATAAGAGGAGCTACGTGAAGGCCACGCGGCTGCTTGTGGCAGAACCAGTGTGGACGGCGCCCAGCCGGCCAGCTGGCCAGTTCGAGGCCCAGGGGCAGTACCTGGCAGAGACAGACACTGGCGCAGACAGCAGAGCCAGTGCCCTGGGGCCGCACACACCCCACCCCGCCTCGTGAAGGTCCCGAACGTGATAGCCCCAGAAAATCTGTCGTTTTCTCCTTGCTTTTATGTTGTAGGCTTGCGGCTAGGTGAGCTTTCCTTTGCAAGATTATTTGATCAGAACACATTTTAATGAAAGGGGCTTTAAAACTGGTTTGTAGGCGGAAGCACCTGTGCAAATCTGGGCAGATCCGTGCGTTTCCTCTGACTCAGGATCAGTGGTCAGTGGCCCTGTGTCAGCTCGCACCTTCAGCTCTAACTGAATGAGTTTCACGTCCCCAAACACAACTGCCTCCCTGCTCCACCTGGACCCGATTCTTGGACTTTTAAGCAGATACCAGGCAAGGCCAGGCCTGCCTCCTGGGGACGTGTGACTGGATGACAGGCCAGGCCAGGCCCGAGAGAAGACGCTTTTCTCCCAAAACATGGGGGAGGCTGGGTGGGGTGGAGGGAGCTGCGGGGAAGAGCTGGTGTGTTGGGGGAACTCGCAGTTCCTTATGCCACTTTCTTGTTGCAAACAAAGTAGCTGTCTTCGTTTAAAAAGGGGGTGAAGATGCAAAGAAGTGGTTAACCTGGGGGCTTGTCCACCATTTTAACAAACTGTGGGGAAGTAAGAAAGAAAAGGGGTGCACCGTGGGAAAGTCCCTCTCGGGGAGCTAACGGGGGCCGCGGGTGGTCCAGTTTGTGCAGACGCATCTCGACACCGTCTTCCTCTCCAGGGACTAAAATGGTTCGTCCTTTCCTGGGACCAAGGGGGCACCCTCACGGGGGAGCTCACACCCCGTTTTCAGGCGTGGGGGCAGACAGAGAGCGTTCCTGTGTCTGCTTTTTCTCAGTTGCCTTCAGTTCGAAGTGATCTTTGTGCCAAAGTGGCGTTTCCTGGCGGCATGTTCTCATGCCCCTCAGTGTCTGACGTTTATCAGGCGCTCTCCACGTGTCGGGCACTGGTCTGCGGGTTTCCCATGCGTTCCTGCATTTAGTCCTCAAAGCCCTTCTGTAGTAAGTGATGGTATAATCTCTCCCATTTTAGATACCGCGTAACTAAGGATCAGAGAGATTACGAACTTGCCCAAAACTCTTCTGCAACCTTTTTTTTTTTTTTAAGTATTCGCTTGGCTGTGCCGGGTCTTCGTTGCGGCATGCAGGCTCTAGTTCCCTCACCAGGGATGGAACCCGGGCCCCCTGCACTGGGAGTGCGGAATCTTACCCCCTGGACCACCAGGAAGTCCCTCTACTGCAAACTTCTGAGGCGCGAAGTCCAGATTCAAACGGAGGCAGCGCAGCCTCAGGGCCTGCTTTCCTGAGCACTGGTCTGGATGTCAGCCGTCCTCCAACATTTTGGTCTCAGGACCCTTTATAAACCCCTAAAAATTACGGAAGCCTCCAGAGATCTTTTGTTCATGTAGTTACATCTGTTGCTATTTATCAAATTAGAAATTAGAACGAAGAAACGTTTAAAATATCTATTTTTAAATGACAATAATAAACCCATTATGTGTTACAGAAATAACATTTTCTTAAAAGACCTAAATTTTCCAAACAAACAAAAAATTCGGTGAGAATAATGGCATTGTTTTACGTTTTTTCCAAATCTCTTTCATCTCTGGCTGAGTAGACTGTAGCTGGATCCAGCAGTGGATCTGCTGGGATACGTTGTTCAAAGTGTCTGAATAAAACCCAGCCTCACCCAGTGGGGCGTCAAGAGCGAGGGGACCTCAGCCGCCTGTTCCCATCACTGTGGGTGTTTCTGACACGACACCGAAGCTCCACGAGTGGAGTCTCGTGGAACGTGGCTTCGTGGAGGTTTGCTGCAACGAGGCATCAAAACCCACATGGATGAGCGTGCTGTGCCCTGGAATGTGAAAATCCATCGTTCTAGCTCTCACTTCGTGGGAAACTTTCGGGTGGGTGGGGATGTGCGCTGTTTTGATTGTGCTGTTAGTTTCGAGGGTGTCCACCAATGTCAAAACTTACTAAAGTGTACAATTTACGTGTGTGCAGATTATTATTTATCAATGATTCCTCAATAAAATTGTTTTTAAAAAAATCCTGGGATGTCCCTGGTGGTCCAGTGGGTTAGGTGGTCCACTGCGCTCGCTCCCAGGGCAGGGGGCCCGGGTTTGATCCCTGGTCAGGGAACTAGCTCCCGCATACCGCAACGAAGACCGGTACAACAAAGAGAAATAAATAAAGAAAAATATTTTTTAAAAAACAGAAAGAAAAGGAAAGACAGTCCTGGAGCCAGATTGTGCAGAGACGCAGCCCTGCACGAGGAGGGTGCCTGCAGTGCACGCAAGCTCCGGCCACCTGCATCCATCCACGGACACTGAGCGTCCGCCGACTCTACGAGGTGTTGGCCCGAAGCAGCAAACAGGCACCGTCCTCACACTGCGGGGCTTACAGTCTGGCCGGGGAGACCGGCGAGGACAAGACATTGAGGCACGGAGCTCTGCGGAACAGCTGGGAGGGCAGCTGATCCAGGAGGTGTGATTGGGGAGGACTTCCTGGAAGAGGTGCCTTCTGAGCTGGTGCCTTCTGAGCTGCCGCCTCTGCAGGGCAGGATGGGAGTTAATGAGGCAAAGGCAGAAAGCCGAGCTTTCCCAGCAGAGGGCGTGTACTCACAAAGCCCAGAGACAGGAGAGGAGTGCAAGAAGCCCACCGGAGCTGGGCAGGCGGCGGGGATGGGGAGGATGAGGCCAGACCTGTCTGCACTCAGGGGTCCAGGCTCGGTCCTGAGAGCAGTGGGGAGCCGCAGACGGCCCGAGGGAAGAGTGCTGAGGTCCGAGGGACACGGGGCTGCCGGATGGAGGGCAGGTCGGAGGGGCTGGGAAACCAGGTGGCAGGCGATCGCAGGGTGCTGGGCAGGAGGTGATGTGTGGAGGAAGTCGAAGTGGGCATAGAAAGAGGCTGCAGAGGGCAAAGCTGCTTAAACTTGGCTTTGATTACAAACACAGTGCGTGTTGCATGTGTGTTCTTAAAAGCAGAGCAGTGCTAAAGCATCTGAGGTGAAGACTGAAGGCCAGTCCCCCTCCCGACATGGAGAAAGCTCCTCGCAGACTGCGCTGGCCAGTGCGGATGGAGGCGGGGGTGGGGGGGTGGGGTGGGGTTCGAGCCCCCCAGGCAGCAGCCCTCGGCGGGCACAGCTTCTCCACGGGGCCTGATACACGGATGTGCTCTGGGCAGTTCTTCGCTGGGAGCGGAGCGGAGACTCTGTTTTCCCAAAACAGTTCTGGGAGCCACCTTTATCCCTGAAAAGATTCCCTTTTCCTTAAAATAGAATGGATGCAGTTAAGGACACTTAAGACTGAAGCAAAAGGTGCTGAGGACAAGGGGGTCGGGAGGGGCTGGAGTGACAGGCCGAGGGTCTGCGCTGGATCTGGAGGGACAGAAGCAGAAAGCTGCTGATAGAGGCAGAGTCTGGAAGTTCAGAACTGTGTGGGGGAGGGGTGGTCACCGGACGTGTGAATTTAAGATTTAAGCGGCAAGACAGTTCTTAGTGATGACAAAATACAGGATGTGGTCACGGAGCTAGGCGGCCGACACAGAGTGGAGGGGAGACCTTTGGAGCTGAGGGCCAGGAACGAGGAGATTACCAGGTGGATGGGGTTTCTCTGTGGCCCATGAAATCACCCACAGGTTGGCAGGATGAGAGACCTCAGAGCAGGCCCCCGGATCCATAAAGAGTGAGGCCACGTAACCGGCAGGTGGTAGAGAGAGTGACAAGGAGGGGAGGGGGCAAAGCCGAGGGGACGCGTGGTGGGGGCTCCGGGGTGCCTGGAGGGCAGGACGGGCAGCGGGGCCCTCGGGGCAGCCACAGGTGCCGGGTGGAGCCCGAGGAAGGGGTGAGCTGAGCGTGCGGAGTGTTCATGGGTCAGGAGTTTCAGATGTTGACATGGAAAGATCTAGAAGGGAGGGGAGCGGAGCTCAGAATAGCCAGGGGTGTAGATGGGGAGAGAACACAGGCCAGGGCAGCTGACGCGGGCGGTGGCCACCTGCAGGACCGGGGTGGACGGTTGCGTGGCCTCCCGGGGAAGGATGGACGCGCCTTGGGGAAGGAGCAGCCCGAGTCAGGACCCACAGGCTTTAAAGGAATCCTGGACCAAGTGAGAAAGTCACATAACTTCTCCGGGACTCAGTTTCCTCATTTGTAAAGCGGGCACAAGAATACCTAACTTGCCAGGTTGTTGCAAACTTTAGAAATAAAGTTACAATAAGGCACTTAGTTGAGCATCTGGCCCAAGGTGGGTTTTCAATAAACAATAGCTGCTGTTATGTTTTCTTATTATAATGAAGCCCCCTTGTGAAGACTGAGGCTTGGATGAGAGAGGATGTGGGGTGAGGTCCTGGGCCTTGAGAAACCTTGGGGTCCGGTCCTCTCGTGCTCCCCTCCCAACCTCACCCTCAACTGGCTTCCTCAAGAAAGGTGGCCCTTGGTGTCTCCTAGGACCCAGGCTGCCTCTTTGCCTGAAACCAGGGTCACCCATCCCCAGACAGAAAGTCCTCCACGGGTAGACTGTGCCTCACATTGTGTTGCCCAGAGGCCAGGCCCCCCAGGGCCCCCACCCTGCTCCTCCCATCAGCATCTCCGGCCCACTACCCCCCCGCCCACCCCCACCGCACCTCTCAGCCTGTGAGAGGCCAAGGCTGGGCCAGAGGACCACCCATGGGCAGCAGAGGCCAGACACAAAGCCCTCAGCAGCCATCACCATGGAGACCAGCGGACGAGCCTGAGGATGCTGCGGGGAGCTGGCCTGGGGAAGAATGGATCTATCTGGACCCGTCCCAGCAGCCTGCAGCCCCCCCCCACCCTGTCTTCCCACGGACCTCTCCCTGAAGACACACCCCCAACTCCGCCGCCTCTGCCCGGCTCTGCCCCTCACTGGCTCTCTTGGGCCTCCATCCCACTGCTCCCATCACTTTCTGAAAAGGCACGATAGGCGTGAAGGAGACTTTTCACTTGGAACCTCCTTCGTGTTCTACACACGCATGTCCGTCCTCCACCCCCGCTCCGTCCTCTCCCTCCGTCTCGGCCCCTGCCTGTCCCTGTGGACCAGCTGCCCTGCCCTCACTCCTCTCCCTCTCCTTCCCGGGCCGCCGAGACGGGAGTGATCCAAGCTCCCTTCCTGGGTCTACAGGGCCGAGGTCTTGGGGACCAGGAGGACGCAGCTGGTGGGGCAGCAGAGTTGGCCTTTGAAGCCACAGAATCTGAGGTTGCATCTCATCCCAGCCGCCCACCTAAGCTGCTGAAGCCCCCCAGGCCCTGGGTTCCCCATCTGTGAAGTGGTCTGTGGTGCTGGATGGTGGGCAGCCAGCTAGACCCCAGCTCTGCCACAAGCACCCCAGAGGATGACAGCTGATGCCCCCAAAGCTCGCCTCTTCTCCCCCTGCCTTGTCTGTTGGGGTCTTCAGTCTGGGACCAAGAAGAGGTCACTTGTGCCGTCCCGATGCCCCCCAGCCCGGGTCTCAACCAACGGGGCCCGGGTCCAGCCGCTCCTGCAGCAGCCCTCTCCCCCCCCCCCCCCCCGCCCCCAGCTTCCTCGGCCGGGGCGGCCGCCTGCCTCCACCGGCACGAGCAGGACTGGGCTGGGAACGTCTCCAGCCCCCGAGAGGCCCAGTGTCAGTTTCAGGCCCTTCTGGGGTGGGAGGAGGCCCAGGGTGGGGCTGCCAAAGTCAACACGTCCGTGTCCGTGGGCAGGGACCGGTTTGGCACCTGCAGGCCTGCTTCCAGCCCGCACGCCCAGGGCTCGGCCTCTCCAGGGTCACCTAGAGTTCCTGTACCCCAGCCTCTGCCTCCGTAGGGCGGCCGGGCCACCGCTGGTCAGGACCACTTCGCACCCCGAACCAGACCGGCCCCTGGAGCGCTGAGACCCTAAACCTACACCTAAGACAGAAGCCACCTGCCCACACCTGTGGTCAGGTCACATGGCCGTCTGGTCAGCATGATGGTACCAGCCCAGATAAAAGCCCCGCGCGTTCACCCGCAGAACTTCCCAAGACCCGTCGACTCATCGACTTGTGCTCCCGAAAATTCTTTGCGTCCTTTGCTTCAGAAACGCCTGTCTGGCTGTTTCCACCCATCCTCAGCCAGGTCTACTCAAGGCTCCTCGCCCTGACAGGCCCATCTTAAATCTTAAACCAAACGTCCACCCTCCCCCCATCCCCTCGAGGTGGCCGTGTCGCCGCCTCTCCAGGTGAGCGGCCGCCCCGGTGGGAGCAGCAGGCCCAGCCGGTGACGGCTGCAGAGGGACGTGTGGCACTTTCTGCTCATCCTCCCCCCAGAAGGAGCCCCATTCTGGTCTCTGCAGCCCAAGAGGATCCCAAGCCCAGCCCCTCGCCCTGCGGCTGCCGGGGGACCCCCAGGAGGCTGGTGTCGGGCCAGGGCCCACCCAGGTCTGGTCACGCGGACAGAGGATGGCGAGGAGGAAAGGGCTGGATTTAACTAACAAACCTGGGGCTGCGGGGGCAGTGGGGTTGGGCAGAGCTGGACCGGGAGGCCAAGGGCCTGATTTGCTTTGCAAAATCTGTGGGGGGTCCACGCCCAGGCCCCAGGGAAGCCTCCAGAGCAGGTGGGGACGTCGGCGGAAGCGTACCCGCCAGCAGCCCCTTCTCATTCCTGCTCCCAGGGTCCTCCGAGCGCTCCTCGCCGGCCCTCCGCACGGCCCGGTACCTGTGTGCTCAGGTGTGGCAGCCTGAGCGTGAGGAGCCCGCCCTCCCCCCAGCGAAGGGGGCAGCGCAGCACCCCAAGGCCAACCCCACAGGGACGGAGGCTGGGCCTCTGAGCCCCCTCCCACCCACCCCACCGAGGCCTGGGCGTGCCCGGGGTGGGGGGGGGGCAGCGGAAGCACAGATGCCCTTCGCCCTGCAGGGGCCGGCCGGGTGGGGCCACGCCCAGCCCCCCTCCCCGCCGGCGCCTCCTTCCTCTCCCCAGCGGCTCCGGGGCTCGGGTCCCAGGGCCGCACAAAGAGCCCTTTGTCTGCGCTGCGAGCAATTGTTCTCCCCTCTGTGGAAACAGGGGCTGTGTCTCACAGTCAAGCTTTCAGAGGCCGGATCAAAGGGCACTGCTGCGTGGGGTGGAGACCAGGGCGCCGTCCTCACCCCGACAGCCTGTCATCGGCCCTAATCCTTGCCTCCCCGCGCCCCCCGACACCCTTTCCTCCCTGGGCCGGGCCTGCGCCAGGCTTGGGGCCAGCGGGGGGTTCAGGTGGGTCCCCTCCTGGCAGCCGGGCGCTCGGGTTACAGACCCTGCTGGCGCCTTGGGTGCGAACGTGCGGCGAGGCACTAGCGCGTGACACGGGCGGGGCCCGCCTCGGCCCGGGGCCAGCCCTGCTCCCGGATCCTCGGGCGCGGGGGGCGGCCCTCAGCTCACAGGGGCCTCTTCCCCCACTTGCGTTGACGCCAGGCGAGTCCCTGCCCGGAGACACGGCCGGGTCCCATCCCCCACCCTGCAGCCCTCTGCCCGCAGCCTCCGTTCGGCCTCCTCCCGCCCGCTCCTGTCTCTGCTCCTCCCACCTTCCCCGCATCGACCCCGTGGGAACCACCCAGCCGGCACCCAGGGGGCCTTCCCTCCCGGCACCCTGCGTCCAGGCCCTCCAGGCCGAGGACACACGGGATCCAGACCACACAGTCCCCTGGGGCTTAAAGCCAGGTGTCCCTCAAGGTTGGAGCCAGCGCGGAAGATCGCAGGATCGGAGGGGAAGAGGCCTGAGGGACAGATGCAGGGGCTCGGGTCCCCACTCCTCCCGTCCCAGGCGGAGTTTGTGCGTCTGTTCCTCACGCCAGGGAGGTCCACAGAGGCCACTGGTGTTTCAGAGTAAGGTGACAATCACTGACCCAGCCCTGAGCACAGCGGGGCGACAGGTTCAGAGAGGCGCGCTTGCTCTCAAGTTCACGGCACGGCTGCGGCTGGACGTCAGGCCTCCGGTTCTCGGGCCGCAGACCTGGGTCCCTGCTCTGGCTCGGCGACGTGTCTCCTGCCCACAGCCGCACGCCCCCTGCCCCACCCCCACCCCCCCAGGGCTCAGGATGTTTCGCGAGGTTAATTCAAATGTCTGGGAGACCCAGTTCCTCCCCCAGGAAGCATACCATCCAGCAGAGACGGAACCGATAAGGGTGACAGATGGGACAGGAGAAAACACCACGTGGGTTCACTGCAATGACCACGAGAGATGTGACAACTGGTGCCGGAGGAGGGGGTGGGCTGGCCTCCGAGAGGCCCGGGTCTGCACACGGTGGCCGTGCGGGGGAGCCGGGGTGGGTGGGCGCTGAGGGGCCGCGGCTCTGAGTACAGGCCCAGGCCTGGGGCGGGGGGTGTGGAGGGAGGGCAGGAGCAGGCCCTGTCGAGGGGCGGATTTCAAAATTCCTCGGAAGGAGACAGGGCCCAGGCCAGGGCAGCCTAGGTTAGGGGTGGGACGCAAAGAACCCCCGCTGCCCCCGCTGCCCGGAAAGTCAGGGCCCCAGCGGTTTTCTGGACCCTCCCTCTCCCTCAAGCCCCATCTCCGATCCGCTCCGGAGGCCGAGCCTTCCCAGCCGCTGCGCGTGAGCCACGTGCATAAACCCTCGTCTGTGTTGCGTGCCCTCCGCGGCCCAGGGCAGCGGGGTCTGCTGCCGCCCCTCGAGCCCCTCGCCTCCCCAGGCCTTCCCTCCCCCAAGCCCGAAGCCCTTTGATGTCACCTCCTCCTGCAGGGTCTTTCCTGACCACACCCAGGCACCTCTGGCGCGCGTCCACTCTAACTCCGGCAGGCTCGGGGCCCTCCGCACTGGTTTTCGGACCCCCCACCCCAACCCCTCCACTGTGTTAGAACAGAAGCCCCGCCCACTCACCTGCCTCCACCTGGGGCGGCACCGGGCCGCAGCAGGGGTCCCTGTGGAAACAGAGGCCCAGAGAGCCCAAGCCTCGCTCAGGTTCACAGGGAGCAGAGCCTCCCGTGCCTGCACCTCTCGCCCCATCTCCACACGGCAGCCGCGGTGAATTTTCACAAGGTAAGTCAGATTCCTTCTGATTCGATGTCCCACGTCCCCCCCGTCTATATGTAATCACCCCAGACGCCTCTTCTGGGTCCATCCGCTGCCTCCAGAGGCCTCTCACCCACCCTCGACAAGCCCATGTGCTCCTGCCCCAGGGCCTTTGCACCCACTGTCTCCTTGCCAGAAATGTTTGCCCTTCACAACCTCCTGCCCTCCAAGGCTCTGCAGAAAGGCCACCCCGATCACCATGTCTACAGCCACCTGGTCTCTCCTCCACCACATCCTCCCGCCATCTCTCCGCTGCGCCGCCACAGCCTGTAATGACACCCACAGCACAAGCCCTGGGAGGCAGAGACGTGCCTGGCGCCTTCCCCACTGTACCTCCAGCCCAGAACCGAGCCAGCACAAAGCGGACGCCCATGAAATACGTGTTAAGTGAGTGAGTGCATTTGGGAGGGAGGCCCAACAGGCAGCGGGGAAACGAGGTTGGAAAGGCGATGCCGGCGGCAAGGCCGCCCCGCGGGGCGAGAGCAGAGCCTGCGGGTTGGCACGAGGCCCCCGGGACGGATGCACAGCCCGCCAGGGAACCGGGGACCCTGAGCTCCAGCCGTGTGCACCGCAGGGTGTGGTGCTGGCCATGGAAACTGGCAGGAGGTGAACAGGCGAGAGGGCCGAGCCTGACCCGGCGCCTCTCACCGCTGTCATCAACGTTCTCTGGAGCTCTTATCGCTCTGGACTTCACACAGCTGCCTCTCATCTTGGCCCAGCCCAGGCAGTTGTGGGTTCTAGAGTAACAGCGTTCCAGGCTGCTGGGGGCCGCTGGGGAAGCCCGTGCGTCTCCCCTCCCTCCGCTCTTCGAGGGCCAGCCTCCCAGGTCCCCAGAGCACCTCCTCCCTGTCTGGGGAGAGACAGCAGACAGCTGGGATCTCCCTGAAGCCAGCTCAGGGGCCCAGCTGGTCTCAGTAGCCGGTGCAGGGCCGGGGCTGGCCTCCTCTTGCAGCAGAGTCCCGGGCTCCCGTCATGCCCTGGGCCTCCTCTGGGGGCATCCCCGTTTACCAGAGTCTTCAGTGCAGGAAGAGAAGTTTGCCGGGGAGGAGGAGGCCACGGTGCCCTCGGAAACCACCTCCCACAGGCCCAGGAGCAAATGACCTTCAGGACCTGGCGGCCAAATGGGCAGGGTTGGGGGCGGTGCCTGTGCCGCGCAGGCCAGGCCCCCGGGGTTCTGCCTCCTCCACCTCCCTCCCCCACGCCCCCAGGGAACACAGACGCGCAAGAAGCTCAAGCAGGGTCCAGGAGGCCAAGGCGGTCATGTGCCTCACCTCCCTTCACACCAGGCGGGGCCTCGGCCCCGGCCCCACTGCGATGGGCAGCCTGCGACGCTCCCCTCGCCTCGGGGGCAGGGGCGGGAGAGCGGCCCACGTGCCCTGAGGAATGGGCGTGCCTGCGGTCCCCTGGCCCTCCCCCCACGGGCTGAGGGCCGCCTGTGAGTACGGGCGGGAGTCTGGGAAAGCTGTCGGGGCCCCCGCGTCCCGGCACCATGACACGGTGAAGCAGGAGGAGAGCCAGGGAGGACAGGGAGCCCACGGGGCCGCAGGCTTCCACAGCCGGGTGCACGCCTGTGCAGAGCCGTGTGTCTGCAAATACAGGCCACGGGGACGGACGCAGAGACAGGGAAAGTGGCCAGAGAGACGGGGAGTTTCAGAGGCTGTGGGGCTCGCCGAGCTGGGTGCAGAGCTCAGACGCGACCCCAGGGACCAGGGAGAGCTGCCGGAGGCTTGAGAGCACCCCACAGCGCCTGCAGGTTTGAAAGGCCCTCTGGCTGCCGTGAGCGGGGAGCGGCACAGACCTGTAAAACCACACCGGGCGGGGGGCCCAGATGGGCGCCTTGGGGGAAGCCACAAACGCACGCGCATTTCTCAACGTGAAGATGCCGGAGCCGGACTCCTAGCAAGCGGAGGGCCCACGGGGCTTTCAAATTGTTTTTGAAGAGGGGGGTCTTCATAGTCCAGAGGCCGGGGCAGCCTCCAGCTGCAGGGTAACGTGCACACCTCAGAGACCCCGCGGGTTGGGGATTAAACGGTACGGTGGTAAAGCCAGGCACCCGGAGTCTCCTGTGCTCTGTTGAGTCTGCAATAGCATCGTGTCTACAGAAACAACGTGCGCACTTAAAGGATACTTTCCTGTTGAAAACAAGGCCAGCCATCCTCTGCCAGTGCAGGGCTGCCGCCAACCTTCAGTTTGTAAAAAGCACAGTGTCTGCGAAGCCCCATGAGGCAAAGCGCAGAGAACAGGGATGCTGGTCCCCACCCGCCTCCCCGTCCTCACCCCCCCGCCCCCCGCCCCGGGGACCGGCGGCCCCCACACCTCGGTCGGGACGCTGTCCAGCTGCCTGGGAGACGCTTCCCCCGGGGCTGGCCTCCCCCCTCCCCGCCCCGGCGCAGGGCCTGGCGCGTTTCTCCACGCACAGTGGAGTGCCGCGCCCTCTCGCGCCATCCACACACCCCCCCCCCCGTTGGGCACACATCCCCACCCAGCGCCGGGCTTGCTGGGCGATGCCCTGTCTCCCGGGGAGGGAGGGCTGCCGGTGGGCCTTTCTCACTGCCCGGCACACCGTCGGTACTCGATACAGGCTGCTGAGGGGATGAGTGACGCTCGGAAGCCCTCGCCGCCCCTCTGAGTGACCAGACTGTGGTGACGCTCCTCTCGGACCCCCACCCTGCGCCTCCACACCCGGGGTCGCTCCAGGGTCCAGGCTGCAAGGCCACCGACGGCCCGGCCGCCTCTGCAGCCTCCGTCTCCACCCGGGAAAGTGAGGGCAAGAACAGCACACCTTCCACCAGGAAAATGAGGGTGCACGGTCAGGCCTCTCGCGGCAAGAGTTCGGCAAATGACGAGTAGGTGGCAGCCGTGCTGCGCGCCCCTGGCGCTCTTGCCCCCGGAACCCGCCACCTAGCACCTTGAAGGCCTTGCTCTTATGGGGATGAGACGCCCAGGTGTCGAAGAACAAGGAGATCCGAAGTCAAGATAGCATTTTTTTTTTTTAATTTATGAAATGGAGAGAGGAGGACAGCAAGAGCTCAGGAAGGCTGGCCGGGGGGTGACAGTCGGGAGCTCACGTGCGCATGGCCGTAGCCAGGGCGACCGTCGGGGCCACGGGCAGCCTGGCCCGGGGGGGCTTGTCCGGCCCCAGCTGGACGGTGGCCCCACCCCCAGCCCCGCGGCCTTCTTCCTGGCTCCCCAACAAGCCTGCCTTGAACGTTCTGGAGCGGCTCTGCACGTGGGGGTGGGACCCTTTGGAGGAAAAGGGCAGACTGTCCTCAGGAACGTGCACTGACCAACGAGCAACGTGTGGGGTTGCCTGGGTCGCAGAGTTCTTTACGTGCAGGTTGGGGGCAGAACTCAGGGATTGAATGAGGGCTTGTCAAGGCGATTTATTGCCCAAACGGGGGCACATCTGAGCACGAGCAGTCACCCCGGGACGGTGGGCATGGACGCTGGGGGTTGTCCTGCAGGGTTCTCGCACCGGTGTCCTCCACGTGCTGCAAGTTCCAAGTGCTTTACTGCGTCGGATCCTCAAAACAGAGAATCACCTACTTCGCAGGTGGGTCTCCACCACTTTACAGGAGAGGGAATCAAGACACGGAGCCGTGAGGAAAGCGCCTTGTGACCCCAGGTGGTAACGAGGGGCCACGAAGTGCGGGCGCGGCCGCGTCACACCCCCTCGGCCTGGCCCGCAGCTGCGCCTGCCTTCCTTGCCAAGCCCTCCCACAGTGGGTCCCCAGGGCCCGGGCCCTAGCCCTCCCCATTCACCCCCGGGGCAGCGTGACGTGGGCCAAGGGCTCCCTGTGCTCTGCTCCCCACGGGATGGGGTCCCGGTCGCTGGCCGGCAGGAGGCGTCCAGCCCCAAACCCCAGCCCCTCGCCGGCTCCCTGCTCCACTCCCGCCAGGTTCCCTGGAAGCCGATGCGGACCCAGAGCCGGAGGGCAGGGGACGGATCGGCGCGGACACTCCTGGACGGGAGGGAGGGGACACAGGACTGGGCCCGTGGAGGCCGCGTGCCGGCGGCCCGCTCCGGAGGAGACGGCCCGTCAGGTTGGCCCACTCTGGGTCGAGGTGCCGGGTGTTTGCACCCCACCCCTCTCGGTCCCGGGTCTGGATCCAGACTCCCCTGGAGAGGGTGTGACCCGAGCTCTCTGCCGCAGGGCAGGCCACAGAGCTGACGCCGGGAGCAGCCTGGTGGCCTCACGCCCCACGTCCGGGCAGCTGCTTCTTCTGAAGGGGGTGGGACGGTTTAACATCCTCCCGTCAACACACGTGGCCCGCGAAGCTGCGTTGCAGGCGCTGTGGTGCACAGAGCAGAGGGGAAGTCTGTCTCTCACGGGGCCCGGGCTGTGACGTAACAGACGGTCAGCGGGGCCACGCTCCCCCACGGCCCCCGGCGTGAAGACAAGGATGGAGGCCCCGCGTAGGATGGCCTCGACAGTTCCCTTCCTAACAGCCTTACGGAGACGTGACTCCCATACCATGCAGCCACCCGTCTAATGCAAACAATGCAGTGGTTTTCCGTATAGTCCTAGAATTATGTGCCCCCCCAAACCGAGTTAGAGCATTTTCATCAACCCAGAAAGAAACCCCCAGAGACTAGCGGCCACGCCCCGTTTTCCCCTCACCCCCCCGCCCCCAGGCCTGGGCATCCACTCGCCCACCTTCCGTCCCTGCACACTGGCCGGCTCTGGTCCTTCCCTATCGACGGACGCACGGAGTGCGTGGTCTTGTGGTGTCCGGCTCCTCTCCCTCAGCTCAGTGCTTTCGAGGTTCGTCCACGTGGTAGCGTGGGTGAGGACTCTGTTTTTGTGCCTGGGGAATGTTCCGCCGTAGGCATAGGCCACATTTTGTTTATCCATTTATCGACTGGAGGATTTTTCCCTGTATGAATCATGTAGCTATGAACATTCACGCACGGGTTTTGTGTGAACATAACTTTTCAGTTCTCTTCCTGAGAGTGGCATTGCTGGGTCACGTGATCACGGGATCGCTAACGCTTTGAGGAACTGCTAGACTCTTTTCCAAAGGGGCTGCAGCCTGTTAGAATCCCCCAGCGTTTCATCGCATGAGGGTCCCTCCAATTTCTCCGTACCCTGGCCAACGCTTGTTGCTGTCTGTCTCTTTTATTTTGGTTTGTTTTCGTAATCTCGTATCTCCCCCACTCCCTGCTGCGCCACGTGGCTTGTGGGATCTTAGTTCCTGGCCCAGGGATTGGACCCGGGCCCTCTGCCGTGAAAGCGCCGAGTGCTAACCCCTGGACCACTAGGGACGTCCCTGTCTTTGGTTATAGCCATCCTGGTGGGTGTAAAGTTGTGGTTTTGATTGACACTTCCCTGCCAGCTAATGCTGTCGGCGTCTTTCATGTGCTGATCAACAGGTTTAATAGTTTTTGTTCAGAAATAAAATGATCCAGTGTACGGGTTTTCACGCTTGCTTGAGCCTTAGAACTCGCGTTTACAGGAGGAACGTCTAATACACGAAACCAAGAGAGCCAGAGCTGGGGTCAGGGTGGGCGACCGGGCAAGAAGGGACCAGGGCTCGCGCGGCCCTGCCCGGTGGGTGTCTCCCCGGAGCCTCCCCCGATGGCAATTGCCCTGAACCGACTAGAACGTCATCAAGCGTGGTTCAAAAACCGCTGGCCAGGGCAACATCACAAAATAACCAAGACAGGGCAGTAAACAATAGTGGGACAGAAGCACCACCCGCGCGCAGGGCTGAGCTGGCATATTTTCTGAACAAGGCGGAGCAACAGGATCTGAAAACAGAACGTCAGAAAATCCTGTCTTCATTCAATAAATAGCAACCGGGTGCCTTTGCTGTGCTGGATTTTCCAGGTTCTGGGGATTACGGCCCCGGTCTCGTGGGATCTACGTTTCCACGGGTGGAGACACACAACAGGAAAACAGAACAACAAGACCTTCGGACAGTCATTACGGCTTGACGGGGGCTGAGATCCCTGCTGGGGACGGATGGCTACTTTAGACAAGGGGGTCGGGGACCCCGAGAAGGTGCCGTTTAAGCTGAGAGGGAAAGACTAGAAGGCCTAGGAAGCAGTCGACGTGAAGCCCGCCCTGGGCCCGGCAGGACCTGCCCCAGGAGCCCCAGAGAGACTAGAATCGGTGGCCTTTTGGGGCCAGGTTAAAGGATTCAGATTCCAAGTGTGATGGGAAGTCATGGGGGTATGAAACAGAAAGGGATATCGCTGACATCGCTTCCTTTTTTTGGAAGAAACTTAAAAAAAAATTATGTACTTGGCTGCATCGGGTCCTAGTTGCGGCACGCAGGAGCTTTTGTTGCAGCACGCGGGCGCCTCTCTAGTTGTGGCGTGGGCTCTAGAGCACGCGGGCTTAGTTGCCCCACGGCATGTGGGATCTTTAGTTCCCAACCAGGGATCAGACCCGTGTCTCCTGCATTGGAAGGCAGATTCTTAACTGCTGGACCACCAGGGAAGTCCCTGGAATAAACTTTCGCCCAGGAGTGGCATTTATAATAATTTTAACTTTCTAGAAAGACTGAGTGATAACACTGAGTCCCCACGTACCCCACGTGCAGTGCCGCCCTTGCTGTTAACATCTGACGTTACACTGGTACATTTCCTCCGGTGAACGAGCCAGTCCTGCTACAGGATTCTTGCCTCAAGTCCATGCTGCGTGCAGGTGCCCTTAGTTTTCACCAGATGTCCGTTTTGTGTTCCAAGATCCCATCCAGGGACTGCATGAGTTTCAGTGTCACATCCTCTCAGGTCCCCTTGTTTTTGATGACCTTGACAGTTGGAGGACTGCTGGTTAGATATCTTGGAAAATGCTGCTTGATCGGGATTTGTCTGGTGTTTCTCACACGATTACAAATGGGGTTGGAAGGCAGGGCTGGGTGTCAAGAACTGTCCAGTGGGACATGTTTCAGAGTAGACACACTGGGGGATGCTCTAACCCTGCTTTATTTATTTTGTTTTCAGGTCATCCCAGCCGTGGCCACTGGAAGTCCGTTCAGCCGGCTCCTGTGTCCTGAGACAGCAGTGGGAGGGGCCCGAAGCAGAGTGTGGTACACGACCGTCCAGCCCCAGCCAGCCTCCAGCCAGCATCTAGGCTGAAACCTCATGAGAGACCCCAACCCTGCGCCCACCTAGCCAAGCCCCACCAGGAGTCCCGACCCCTAGAAATCGTAAGGCAATCAAGTTTACCATTCTTTTAAATTTCTAAGTTTTGGAGTAGTGTGTTATGTAGCAGTAGAAAACAAGAACACAGGAATAGAACGTCATGAAAAAACATTTATAGAACATAAAAGAGCTCTTGGAAATGATACACGTGAAAGCAGAAATCATAAACTCAATAGACAGAAAACAAAGTTGAGAGACTCTCCCAGAAAAGAGAGCTGAAAGACAATAAGATGGAAAATATGAGAGAAAAAAATAAGAAAATTAGGGAATTAGTCCTGGAGCATTAAACTTCTGCAAACCAGGGGTTCTCAGACAAGAGAAGAGAGCAGACAGGAGTGAGAACATCATCACCGAAACAATCCAAGAAAACGTCCCAAAACTGAACTGAAATATCCTTCTGTTTCCAAGTTCAAAGGGCACAGCAAGTGTCCAGGACAGTGTTTGCAAATAGAAATACACGAAGTGACAGCGTCGCTAACTTTCAGAAGGCCAGGTGCACGGAGACCCTGCCAGCTTCCCTAAGGTGCAGAGGGAAGGGTCACAGGCAAATGACCAGGAACCAGAATGGGCTCAGACCGGCACTGGTGGGGCAGGTCTCCGAGAAAGAAAACGTGGAAGGTAACTTTGTTGAGATGACTAAAAACGGAAAACATATATCCCACTCTCACACGTGGTGAATGGTCAGCTTAGGTATAGAATTCTACGCAGGAAGTTTTTTCCTTCAGAAGAGACTTTTATATTTGCAAAACAGAAACAGACTCACAGACATAGAAAACAAACTTATCGTTACCGAAGGGGCTGAGGAGACAAACGGGGAGCATGGCACCAGCGGATGCAAACCACCACACACAGAACAGACAGGTCGCAAGGACCCCTGTGTAGCACAGGGGCCTGTATGCAATGTGTTGTGATGACCTATCGTGGAAAAGAATCTGGAAAAGAATATGTATATATATCTGCATCACGGTGTGTACACCTGAGACTAACGCAGCACTGTAAATCAGCTCTGCATCAAGAGCTAAATACACACACTGTGGCTACTCTGGAGGACGCTTGCAGAGGGTGCGGGCAGCGGGGGGACAGGGACTCGGGTCGAGGGGCTGAGCAGGCAGAGCAGGTGGGGGACGGACGTGGAGAAGGCTGGGGTGTGAGGGGTGAAGACGGAGCACGGGGTACATTTGGGACAGTTCTGGAGTCTGAGAGAACTTCCTAGTGGATCGAAATGAGGTGTGAGGGGTACAGAAGAATCAAGCGTAATTCCTTGAATTTTGGCCTCAGCAGGTGGGTGGACGTGCCGGCTCCTGAGACGGGCGGGAAGCCTGTCCACCCCACCTCTGTCCCTGAGGGTGGGGGGCCAAGACCAGGGCAGCAGCGCCCCCAGGGCTGGGCCTAGTCAGAGGGTTTGGGGGGGGGGTGCAGAGTGACCAGGCGGAGGAAGGGGGGCGGGGTGAGGGGGGCTGGGCTACAGCGGCCTGGTCCGCGGTGTGGCGCGCAGGGCGGCGGCTCCCCAGACTGTCATCCGGACGCAGGCTCTGCAGCTCAGCCTGCCCCCTCCTCAGGAGATGGCCCGTCCCCTGGTCGGAATTCTTCCACTGAGACGACATCTGCCACCTAGTGACCGGTGGCTGGTCCTTGGTCTGTCCTCTGCTCAACCGCAGGGCAGAGAACCCACTTCTGGGCCTCCTGGCCTCACTTCAAGCATCAGACGCTGTTCCCTGACGGCCCAAGGCAAGGACAGCGCCACAGGCCACCGGTGAGAAGGGCCGGTGCTGCCGTGGGTCCCAAAGGCAGGTTCATGGCGCTCTTGCCGCCTCTGAGGGCTTCAGCTACTCCACCGCCAGAAAGCCTTGCAGACCTTTCTTCTCTGTTCTTAGGCCCCTTTCTGCAGCAGGACCTAACAGCTCCCCTCCTGGACCTCCCCATAGCTCTACTCATTCATTCATTTGCTCCTTTTTTTTTTCTTTCACCACGCCACATGGGTTGAACTTAGGCCACAGCAGTGAAAGCTCGGAATCCTAACCACTAGGCCACCAGGGAAGTCCTTGCTTGTTCATTTTAAAGTTAATGTTTAATGAGCAGCCACTGTGATTTAACCGTGAGATTTAACCGTGAGAAAGAGACACAAAAACTCTCTGATGGCATTTATTTCACACTGTGTTGCACTACAGTCAATTGTGCTTTTATTTATTCATTCAACAAACTTGCTGAGCACTTACTGAGTGCCAGGCCCTGTACTAGCTGCTGAGAACACAATCTCTGACTGCTTTTGGTGGAGGAGACAGGACACCAACATACAATGCTGAGTCAGTGTGGTAAGGACTCTGATAAATGCATGGATGGGTGGATGGGTGGATGGCTGGGTGGGTGGATGTGTGGATGGATGTGTGGATGGGTGGGTGGGTGGATGGGTGGGTGGGTGGGTGGGTGGATGGGTGGATGGATGGATGGGTGGATGTATGGGTGGATGGGTGGATGGAAGGATGGATGGATGGATGGATGGATGGATGGATGGGTGGATGGATGGATGGATGGATGGATGGATGGATGGATGGGTGTGTGGATGGGTGGGTGGATGGGTGATGGATGGTTGGGTCAATCAGGGTAAAGGGGAGAGAGAGAGAGAGACGCCCGCAGTTTAATTTCACTGGACTCTAAGCTCCCTAGGACAGACTCCACGCCTGCTCCCGCTTTGTCTCAAGCGTACCTGAATGCTGCCCAGGAGTGTACTGAGTGACCATAAACTTGTGCCTGGTTGAGTCCAGATGCCGCAGGGTCTGTGTTCAGCCTGCCCTCCTCTCCCCTCGCTGAGGCAGACCAGACCCTGGATTCCGACTTCCCTTCCATGCCTGCAACCTTCAGAATGGGGGGCTCCTCCCCAAGTCCCCAGCCCCCCGACCATCAGCCCCTTCACACATTAACCCCTTGGGGGTTTAGCGGAGCCAGTCTCTCCAGATGAAAGGCTGCAGGGAAGGAAACCAGAAAAGGCAGTTTTACCAGCTCCCCACGCACCTTCATCCCCCCGGACGTGTTTCCAGGAGAATCACAGGGTGCCCAGGCCAGCCACACTCGTCTTGTTTATCTGCCCTCCTCTCTCCCAGGATACCCCTGACCAGGCCGGAGCAGGGCCATTCGGTCAGCGCTGTGTGACCAGTCCCACCCTCCGCAGTTGCAGTGGCCTGGGTGCTGCCCCAGGTGACGGGCAGCTGAGCCCCACTGGGTGTGTGACTGGAGTCTTTGCAGCGTGGCACCCAGCTCAGCGCCAGCAGAGCGGCTGTCCTGCCCCCCTCCCCGGCCCCGGTCTGGGCCCAGGCCACACAGCCACGCCGCCCACACACAGCACACTCAGGTTACACAGGGCTGTGCTCACCTGGCGGCCAAGGACCAGGAGGGAGCGCCACGCCCACCGCCCAGGCAGCCCAGTCTGCTGGGGAGCGCAGAAGGTGCTGTCCCAGGTCAAGGGCAGAGTTGGGCTGTGGCCCTGGTTGTCAAGGATACAGAGTCCCAGGCAGCCTCACTTCCTTTCCCGGGACTGACTGGGGCCTCATGCAGCCACGCGGGGCTTGTCCACACTTGCCAGGCACACCTGAGTCTGCCCTCAGTGCCAGCGCCAGCCCTTCTGATCTGGACCCCCTGGGCTGGGAAAGCGGTTCAGGTAATAGCGGAGCTGTGGTGACCACGGTCACCGGGCCGGCCCCCCACCCCCCCCACCCCCGTGTTACCTCTGAGCCAACAGCTGACAACTTCCTGGGCCTCATGTCACATCAGCACATCTTTTCAACTCTGCCACCAAAACAGTGCTAATCTGCTCATTTGTCACGGCTCCACAGCACCATCCCCTCCACCCTGAACCATCGCCGCGGTCCCCTCCGTGTCCCCTGAACCCTCACTCCCACCTGTGTTCTCCACGCGGCCACCAGCGTGAGCTTTGCAAGCACAGATGGGGTGGATTACCCCTCAGGTTAAAGCGACGGTTTCCCATCTCCCTTAGACGGACACCCCGGCTCCTGGTTTTGCCTGCAGGACCCTGTGCCTCTGGGCACCCGCCAGCTTTAGCGCACAGCTTCTCTGCTTCTCAAAACCCCTCACGCTCTGGCCTCGAGGCCCACCTCCCCTTCCTGGGGCTCACAGCTCCCCAGAAAGGTCTAGACTCCAATCTCAGCCCTTCAGAGAGGCCTTTACCCAACACGTCCCAGTCTGCCCTGCCATCCTGTCTGCAGGGCACTTGCAGACATCCCCTGAAATTATCCTGTGTCTCTCTTTGCCTGTTTATTACACGGCTCTTTCTGCCTCGACTGCAAGGCACCCGAGGGCACAGATGTTTTCTGCGTGTTCACGTGTGCATTTCACACGTCACACAAGACACGCTCAGTAGAAACACTTTTGAGACATGAGTGATGCGGACAGTTTAGGTACATTCCCCAGGTTTACGCCAAAGTCAAGGCCAGCTGGGTTTGGTAAAATACTTGTAACAGTAACAGATGGTTGAAACATGACAATATTTCAAAAATAAAATAGGGATATAAAAATATAACAGGAAATAATAAAAAGGAATGAAGTACATACAAGGAGTTGGACAAATCTTGAAAATCTCATGCAGGTGAAAGAAGCCAGGCACAAAGGCTACACTGAAGGAAGTGTCCAGAACAGGCAACTCCACGCAAACCGAGGGCGGAGCTGCGGTCTCCAGGGATGGGGGTGGGGGTGTGGAGTGGCGCTGGCAGCCCCAGATTTCTTTTTGGATAAAATGTCCTGAAACTAGGGACTTCTCTAGGGGTCCAGTGGATAAGACTCTGTGCTCCCAGTGCAGGGGGCACAGGTTCCATCCCTGGTCAGGGAGCTAGGTCCCACGTGCCGCAACTGAAAAATCCCACGTGACACAACTAAGACCTGGCGCAGCCTAAGTAAGTAAGTAAGTAAGTAAATAAATAAATAAATAAATATTTTTTTAAATGTCCTGAAACTAGATGGTGGTGATGGTTGCACGGCTGTATGAAAATACTAAATGCCTTGTCCAGTTTAAAAGGGTGAATTTTACGGTATGTGAATTAAATCTCAATAAAATTGTTATTTTTACAAAGTCACACGTGGTTACTCTATGATTCAACCTGCGCCAAGAGAGTAAAGAGAAGTGAAAAGTCACCTTAAATCTCACCCCTCGCGGTGACGGCTGTTCACCCACTGACGAGGGTCCAGCCGGACGTTGCTCATCCCCCCCGTGGGACAGACGGCTCCCCACAGCCGTGCCTGAGACCGTGACTCGGTCCCTCAGGAGCCCGGCTCACGTCGGGAGCGTACGACTGAGGCGTCCCCAGCTGGGGGGGGTCGGATCAGGACAGGACTGTGATGAGGGGAGGGGATTCTCCGAGGGGTGTGGAGACCCCCCCCACAACTGGGCGATTCTGACACAGCAGAGAACCACCGGATCCTTCATAAACGGCACCACGTTACAGGGGCTCTGCTGCAAGCTGCTCCCTTCTGACGTTTCCTCCCAACCCTGCATCGCAGACAGCTGACCACGTGACCACGGGGTGCTCCATCCAGCTCGGGTACCACCAGCTTGGCGCTGTGTGGATGCTGGGTGATACACCCGACAGTCCCCGGAGAGCCCACCTCCCCCAGGAAGCCTTGGGAGGCCGCCCACACCACCCTTCCAAGCTCGGGGTAGAACCCAGCGACCTGGGATTTCGTGACGGGGATGCCTGTGCGCCGCAGCTTCCTGGCCAGCACGCCAGCACCCCAAGTGGAGAGCACACACCCACAGGGAAATGCTTATTAAATGAAAGAGGGAAGAATGAATGAATAAATACATGGAGGAGGGACATTAAAGAGTTCACGTGGGGGGCCTTCCCTGGTGGCACGGTGGTTAAGACTCCGCGCTTCCAATGCAGGGGGCCCGGGTTCCATCTCTGGTCAGGGAACCGGATGCCACGTGCCACAACGAAGAGTCCACATGCCACAACTAAAGATCCCACCTGCCAGAACGAAGACCCAGGGCAACCAAATGATTCGTTAATTAGTTAATTATTTTTAAAAAGAGTTAATCTGGGGACTTTCCTTGGCAGTCCAGCAGTTAAGACTCCATGCTCTCAATGCAGGGGACCCAGGTTCGATCCCTGGTCAGGGAACTAGATACCACGTACCACAACGAAGAGCCCACCTGCCGTAACTAAAGATCCCACGTGATGCAACAAAAACCCAGCGCAGCCAAATAAATAAATACTTTAAAAAAAAAAAAGAGTTAATCTGAGCCTGGAACAGCTCTCAAGGGGTCTCTGAGGTTGTGAAAAACAAACCACCTTCCCTCAACACTTGGGTAATTTTCAAATTTATAAAGCATCTTCCTGCACACAGCTTTTTCTTTTTGTTTTTTCAAACATCTCTTGAATGTCAGGGGACAAGAAGGCATTACCCGCCCCATTTCTGCACTGACCGAGCTGAGGTTCAGAGAAGTCGAGGAGGGTCTTACCCGCCATCCCCCGGCCTCCAAGGATGCGCCCCCAGCCCGCCCCACTGCAGAGCTGAAGAGTGACGGAGGGTGCTCCCGGCCGGGGGGCCGCGGGCAGCAAAGTCCAGCAGGTGTGTCCTAATACCGGCGTGACTATCTGGGCCCCACCCATCAGGCCCAGAAACTGAAGGGAGCGTGTTTTGAAGTCCGGGTGTGGCCAGTGTTTTACCCTCCCCGCCCCCGCCCCACCCGCACGCCATGCCCCGCCCAAGGCGCAGGGCTGAGCTGGAAGCCTCCCCTCCCCCCCAGGAGGCCATTCCTGAGGATGCCACTCAGCGTGCGGTCACCCAGGGTCACTCTCTTGGTGCAGCCTGGGATGTAGGTCCAGAGACCAGTGCTGGCCCGTGTTTAGAAACGTTTACAGCAGTTTGACAAATAACCTTCTATCTGTTGATAAAACAACAACTGAAAAGCCTGGTAGTTTGTAGGTCTTTTTTCTTCCTTCTCATTTTTCTAGTCATTCATTGTAATTCTGTTTTGCAAAAGCATTAGGTTGGAAAATCAAATCAGAACAAAACAAGGCAAAACCAAACTGGTCCCTCAGCACAAATAGGTGGAGAGGCTGTGGGTGACAACTCAGCCTGAGGGGACCGCTGCCCGTGAGGTCTCCAGCTCCCTCAGACGTGGAAAGAGGACAACAGGACGCGGTGGCGTCAGATGAGCTGTCACGGGAAGGGCTCCCGCCCCCCCGCACCCTCCTGCTGGTTCTAGGGCCATCTCCCCGACCCACTGAGAAAGCCGGGGGCAGGCAGAGAAGGCGCAGGCAGGGGGGCGGCAGGGGGCTGGAGAGCCCTGGTGGAGATGGAGGGGCGTACGCAAGGGCCTGTCTCCCAGTCCTGTGCGGTGAGACCCTGAGCTCCCTGGGCGAGGCGGTGGGGGGCGGGGAGCAGCCCGAAATCTCACGTCCAGCAACGGGTCCTTTGCAGGGAGCTTCCTGGGGCCCCTGCGGGAAGCCTGCTGTGTGCTGGCGGCCTGCGAGGCCACGGAGGCGCCGAGGCAGAGCGTGGACGGCGGGGCGGGGCGGGGTTGCCGTCGAGGCCGTGGAGCAGCGGCTGCCGCTGTGGACTCAGCACGGGTGAGACGGGGGTTGCGGTCGGGGCTGCGGGGCAGCGGCAAGGCTGCCTTCCCGGGTCCGGGGACTTGCTCCACTGGCCCTCGGCCCTGTGCACCCATGGGAGGCGGCCGTGGGCCGTGGGTGTGGGCGAGACAGACCAGGGCAGAGGGCAGAAACGAGGTCTTCGGGAGGCGATGGCAACAGAGGACCTGTGACCCGGGGACAGGAGCCCGACCCTCCCGCCCACAACACGCATAGGCCCCTGGCAAGGGCGGGGAGCACGAAACCAAGGCTCTGCGCCCCAGGAGGCCAGGACGGGCGGCGGGGGCTGCGAGGCTGGGCGCGAGCACCCTGAGCACCGTGGGAGCCGCCGGGCTGCCCAGGGGTCCCGTGTGCGGGGCTGCGAGACCCTGACGTGCGCGCCGGGGGCCCCGCAGCCTCTGTGCACCCGCCTCCTGTCCCGAGAGGCGGAGCGGCGCGTGCGCAGCGCAGGGGCGGGGACGGCGCCCCTCGCCCCACCGGGAGGAGGGAGGGTGAAGCGGACTCAGGCAGGAGAGGGAAGGGGTCCTGCTGGGGCTCCCGGCTGTCCCGGGAGGAGTGGGGGGGGGGGAGGCGAGACGCACGCCGGGGGCTGCGCTGTCCCCCGTGGGCACAGCCGTGACCCCACCACCCGTGGTCAGCCCACGCTTGGCGACTGTCTGGTCATCGTTGGCCAAGGAGACAGAGGAGCCCGGGCGGAAAGCCATCCTCCGTGAACCAGGGCAAGGGATCCCTTGGAGGAGGAAACTCCCTTCCCGACGGAGCCACAGCTCCCGAGGCCCTGACCCTCCCCCACTGCAGCCAGAGATGGAGGGGCAGAGTTACATGCCCAGCCCGAGGGCCCCTCCTGGGGGGAGGGTCTCCCTCTGGCTCCCCCCCGGCTCCCCCCCCCCACGGCTGCCCTCTGCCCTCCTGCTTCCACTAGTGTGACCCGTGGCTGGCCTCACCAGGCCTCCCAGCACTGCGGGGCCTCGCGTGGGGGCTGAGGGCCGCTCACGCCCGCCTCCCCCCTGACTCTGTCTCTCCCCAGCCTGGGCTCCTCCAGGAAACGCCCCCGAGGGTGAAGAGTCTCTGGGATTTGGACGTGACTCCTGGCCCAGGAGGCACCTCATCCTCTGGGACTCAGCTGAGAATCCCTGGCCCAGGGCGGCGGGAGCTGCACCAGGGCGGCCTGGAAAGGAGCCCAGCTCGCTCCCCAAGGGCCTGAATCACCGCCAGCCCTGCCGCCCGCGCCCCACCCCCAAGGTCTCTGCCCAACCTGTCCTGCAGGTGTGCCTGGCTCCAGGCCAGCAGGACGGGGCCCCACCACTTACGGGAAGGAAGGATGTAAACAGGGGACAAGGGGCGAGTGGAGGACACAGGCGACCTGGGTCTTCGTCCCTCACCTGGCCCAGGGGCTGCCTACGTCACAGCCTGGGGGGCTGGCACCAGGGGACCCCCCTCCCCGCCGAGGAGCACCATGCCAAGTCTCGGGCCGCCCCCATTGCCCCACGGCTCCCCCTTTTCCTCCCCGGGGCTGCCCCCTGCCCACCTGTCCGCCTCATGGCCAGGGTCCCAGCCTTGGGCAAGGCTGTCCAGCTCAGCCTGTGGCCAGGACGCAGCTGGAGAGGCCGGTGCTGGGTCACTGTCCGGAGCTGGCCGTGGCCCTGCTCAGGGGACAGGAGGGGCTGTGGGTTTCGTTTCCCCATGTTCAGGAGCCAGGAGAAGGTAGAGGCGGGAGACCGAGGGCGTCTGAAAGGGACCAGGCAGGAGGAGAAAGTGGTGCCCCCTTCACCACCGGCGGGGCCACTGCCGGTGACACCCTCGTGAGCTCTTGGGCCACGGGAAATTCAAACATGGCTGCAGTCGGAGAAGATGCAGGGAGGCTTCTAGGTCCTGCCCGCCCCCTCCTCCATCCCAGCGGGAGGACAGACCCTGGCCCGGAGCACTGTATCCATACCCTTGGGCGTCAGATACGAAATGAGCTGAGGGGCACTGGGGGAGGGGGACGGGGAGAGGGTGGTGCCGGGGGCGGAGTGAAGACAGAGTGCAGACAGGCCGGGAGGGAGCTGCCTAGAGCATCTCCAGCGGACTTGGGGCAGAGCAAACAGGCCACGCGAGGCCTCCTGCCGAGCCGAGCCTGGAGATGGCTAGGAGCGGAGGTCACCGCCTGGGGCCTCATGGGGGCTGCGAGGGTTCTCTGGTGAGAGAGGCTTGGAGGGCCGAGCAGAGGAGAGTCAAGAGCTGACCGAGGAGTTCCCTGGACCACTCAGGCTGCAGGTCAGGGATACATGCATATGCTCACGTGTGATGACATCCCTATGCACAGTGTACTATATATTAACACATTGTTATTACATGGTATTAGTTTTCATTTTTCTCAAATTGTGGTACAATATACATAGTATAAAATTCACCACGGTCACCATTTTTAGTGCACCATCCGGTGGCATTAAGTGCCAGCATCCCCCACGGTGCGGAGGGACAGGCCTGCCTCTGCTCAGCCAACCCAGGCAGACCCCCAGGAGCAAGTGCATGCAGCAGCCTTCACCCTTGACTGCCGCTGGATACCATGTCACAACGGGGCACGCCCGAGGAATGCAGGGGCCACAGAGGAGAACCTAACCCAGTCTGGGCAGTGGAGGAGGCAGTCAAGGAAGGCTCCCTGGAGGAGGTGACCAAATAGTGCTTCCTCCTCGGCTCAATAACAACAGCAGAAGAGGCTTAAGGGGAGATGCTGTGTGCTGTGCTGTATGCCTTACATGCCCAATATCAATTAATCCTCTTACTAGTCCCGCGAGGTAGGAACCTTTAGAATCTCCACTTCATCGCTAAGGAAACTAAGGCTCAGAGAGGTTTAGCCACTCACTCGAGGTTACACAGCTCACACACGACATCAGGATGGGATGCAAGGCCTCCGCTGTCTGCGCGCGTGCGCCCCAGGCTGCTTCCTGAAGGACAGGGTGTCCTGAGGTGCGGACAAGCACACTGCCTGACCCACGGTCCTCACAGGACGGACAGAGCTGGTACCTGGAAAAACGTCTCTTTTCCTTTCTTTTTTTTTTTTAAATTTACATGTGAATTAATTTTAGTTCACACGCAACTTATTTTTTTTTAAGATTTAGTATTTATTTATGTATGTATTTATTTTTGGCTGTGTTGGGTCTTCGTTGCTGCGCACAGGCTTTCTCTAGTTGCGGTGAGCGGGGACTACTCTTCTTTGTGGTGCGCGGGCTCCTCATTGAAGTGGCTTCTCTTGTTGCGGAGCATGGGCTCTAGGCACGTGGGCTTCAGTAGTTGTGGCTCGCGGGCTCTAGAGCACAGGCTCAGTAGTTGTGGCGCACGGGCTTAGTTGCTCCACGGCGTGTGGGATCTTCTTGGAGCAGGGATCGAACCCGTGTCCCCTGCATTGGCAGGCAGATTCTTAACCACTGCGCCACCAGGGAAGCCCCTGGACAAACATTTCTAAAGCCAGTGGATGTGAATTCATTTTCATGTTCACTAGGAAATGGTACCTAGCACAGTAAACCCTTAATGACACAGAGATGTAAGGTTTCCTTTTGAATTAAATTTGAGTAAAAAAGGGAGCCTTTTTGTAAGGTCTCAATCCATGTCTAATTAAATTCTTCCAAGTGTCACATAAAAATATTATGTTTACCAACTGGGTTTTTTTTTTTCCGATTGTGGTAAAATATAACAATACACAAGATGAAATCAACCGTCTCCAAGTGTACAGTTTAGCGGCACCAAGTCCATTCACATGTGGCACAACCATCGCCACCTTCTTCTCCGGAACTTTTACATCTTCCCACACTGAAACCCTGTCCGCATCAAACACTGACTCCCCAGCCCCCGCCCCTGCCACCCTTCCTCTTTCTGTCTCTATGAGCTGAACTGCTCTAGGGACCTCACATGAGTGGAATCAGTCAGTATTTGTCGTTTTGTGCCTGGCTTATTTCACTTATGTCAAGGGGAAAATATTACTAGAAATCACGGCTGAGGAGGTCTGTTGACGTGGCAACGGCTCAGGGGTGACTGAAGGTGGGAAACTGTCAGGTGGGGACAGCAGAGGATTCGCTCATGCCCCTGCTAAGGACAAGCCCAGAACTGGGCCTGCGTTGCCGGGAAATGCAGGAAACGTGCTGGAATAGGAGGAAGAGGCTGTAGGCAAGGAGGAAGAGGGGGCCACCCAGGGAATCAACCAGGCGGTACCTGGCTGCCCTGGGAGACCTCGTGCTCCCAGTGCCCGGCGTGGGGCTGGCCGTCCTCTCTGGAAGGCCCAGTGGGCAGCTGCCTGCGGACTCATTCACGGGCTACCCCCCACCAAGGGTCCACTTTCCGCCACCTGCCTGATGGGCAGGTGCCCAGGCCCGGGCTCCAAGGGGCTTGGACGCAGACACGGCTGAGAAACAGGCAGAAACCAGCGGGTGATGCCTGTGTCACAAGGGCCTGAGTCAGTGAAGGAGGTGAACCCGCGACAGGATCCGCGCAGACAGAAGCCTGAGGCTGGGACATCCCGGGGCTGGGCTTCCGGGGTTGGAACAGTGCAGGCACTTCCTGAAGGAGAGGAAGCATCCCCACCGCCTCCCCCATTGGCGGGGGAGGTGCGGGCAAAGCCCAGACCCAGGGCCAGAGTAGGCCAACGCCTGGCACCACGGCCCACTGGACCAGAAATGCCAGCATGTGAGATTTCATATATATCCTATATAAAGATATATAACGTAAGAATAGATGTAATACATATAGTGACTGTATATAGGTAATTATAGATAATTATGTGTATGTGCATATAATATGTTGACTTTATATGTATATATGTTTTTTAAAGTCCAGAATCTTGTGATATTTCTAGAGAAAAATATTAGCTTTCTAACATGTGATTTGTATTGGTGTTGCCAGAGGCCCCTTTACCAGTTTCTACGGTCAGTACATCTATTTCTGAAGACAGAATATTTACGCAAGAGCCATCAGTGTCTTGAGAAGTAGTTCCTTTTTAAAATTCGAAACTATCGCAAGGAATCTTCTTTTGAAACAGGACAGAATTCTAATGTGAATGGAATTACCATGGGGGGAAAAAAAAGAGCTCCAGCCACGCTCTCTCCTGTGCGACCCTGCCCAGGGCGACACCATCTCTTAATGAGAGGAACTCTACCCCCCCACCTCCCTGCCGGCCGAGAACTTTCTGCTTCAAGTTGCTGATGCCGTTTCAATATGTTACTTCAATTCCTGGGTCTGCTCCTTCCGAGTCACGTAAAACCCTAAGGGGACAGAGAGAGGGCTGCCGTCTCAAACGGTGAAAGTATGTTTAAAATATTTATCCTCCATCTCGATTCAGATGCAAACATATACTTTCTGAACAAGGTTAGGTGAGTAAACACCCACCTGAGTTCCTGGGGAAACAGAGACTGCGTTTGCCACCAGGAAGCCACAGAGCAGGTGCACGCGCGCGCGCGGATCCCTGCAACACCCATGAGCGGGGCTGAAGAAGGTAGCGCAGGGGCTGCCACGCACCGCGGCCCTGGCCCGGGGCCCCTCTGTCCCCCGCCCTGTGGACGTGGCGCCCTGGCCGCGGGCCCTGGCTTCGGGAACGATGTCGCTGCTCTCGGGTGAGCTCATCCACCTCCCTGGGAGGGCGAGGCCCCGCGGGCGAACCAGCCGGGCCTGCACTGCGGGGCTGACGTCACCCACCCCGCAGGGGCTGCTGCCCGCCAGCTGCCAGTGGGCTCGAGTGAAGGGCACATTCCTGGCTGAAGTCCCCTCCCTAGCAGGCTGGTGGAAAGCCCCGGCCAGCCCCGGGGCCCTGGTGCAGCAGGAAGGGCGGAGGACCAGGGAGAGCGGGCCTGGGAGGGCCCTCAGCCTGGTCGGAGGGGCGCGGGGCCGTGGGGGCGGGGTTGCGGCGTGGCAGAGAAGTGACCCTGTTGATGGAGAGAACAGAGGAAATGCTGTGCAGAAAGCCCGAAACTGGGAGTCTGCCGACCTCAGTCCCGCCTCTGCCGTACGCAGCCCAGGTCCCGCTGGGCGGCCCCCAGCCTCCTTCCCCAAATGAGGACAGACTGTCAGTTCTTTGATCCCTTCTCTCTGGCTCTGAGCACCTACTGCTCACCGGCTGCTCTCCATGGAGGACCCTAGGTAACCTTCAGAGCAAGCCCGGGAGATGGACGGGGCATGAGCCGCATCTGAGAGACGGGAAAGCGGGGACTGGGAGCCAGGAGTACCCAGCCCAGGACCGCCGCCCCATGAGGCGAGCTGACCCCAGCACGGGACCAGGATGCCGTCTCGCCTGGTGCCACCACCCCTCCCTGTGCCCCCCTCAGCCCGGCATCCTGTACCTTCCACCCTCTGCCTTCTTGTACCCATTCCTTGCAAACCCCAGGCCCCATCGGTCCTCAGAGGGGAAGGCCTGTGGGCCTCGGATTCACACGGGTTTTGTCCAGCCCAGCAGTACGAAGAAGAAAACCCAGCGGGAGCAGAGAGGCCAGCCTTTCACCCACTGGTTAGAGCTAAAGGGCTTCAGCCTAGCCAGAGGTCACCAATCGGGGTCAAAGGTGATAAGTAATGGCATTACTTTCTTTAAGGAGTGTGAGGAGGGACATCCACCTGTCCGGTTAGTTGTGGACCGCACGTCCGCTGTGCGGTGGACGTCTGGAACCAGATGGGCCAAGTGCCGCGGCCTCACGGAGCTTACGTGCTCGTGGGAGAGACCATCACCAACAAGAACCTACCTACCCGGACGGCACGTCTGCTGGGATGGGGACGGAGGAGAAACGTCAAGCAGGCAGAGAGGACAGGACAGCTCGCAGCGCTGGGCGGAGAACGGCTGCGGTTTTCCTCAGGGAGGTGGAGGCCATCGCAGAGGGGGACGCTGACACAGAAAGTTGGAGGAGGTGCGGGGTGACCGCCGGGTGCGGGGACGGCTCTGGGGAAGGACGTGTCCGTTCACTGCCCGGGGGCGGGGGCAGAGCGGAGCCGTCAGAGGGGCGATCGCAGAGGTGGGGGACCCCGGCTTTCCCTCAGAGGGTTTTGGAGATCAAAGGGCGGAGGAGCAATTACTTGGGGTGAGAGAGTAGGTTGGGCGCGTGGAGGTGGGTGAGGTGGTTGGATTCGGCCTGTATTTTGGACCTAAAGCCCACAGGACGTGCCTCCAGTTAGAACAGAAGGTGAGAGAAAGGGGGCAGTCAAGGCTGCCTCTGAGGTCTTTGGCTTGAACACCTTTCCAGAAGGAAGATGTTTGCATTTATTAGGGGAGGAGTGTTTGAAGAAGGTGAGGAGTCGGGCTGGAGCGTTTGGAGTCGGAGTTGCAAGTGGACAGGCCGCGGGGCAGCTGGACCCTTGGGGCTGGACTTCGGGGGCCATCAGGGCTTCGATGGTGTTTACTGCTGACAGCACAGTGAGAGGGCGTGAGGACAGAGAGAGGCCACTCCCTGCGCTCTGGGCGCTCAGCGCTGAGACCAGGGAAAGGAGGGGAGGAGCGGTGGCCCCGAGGGGAGGCCCGCAGGCCAGCAGGGAGCCTGTCCAGGAGGAAGGCGAGAGCAGTGCTGTCACGTCTCCCACCAGATCAGAGACGCAGTGAGGCCTGAGCCCAGTCAGCGCCAGAGGGGCCAGCCTGGCGGGTCTGGGAGACCACGGGGCCCTTAGGGGAGGGGAAACGGGCAGCGCTGGAAGGGGACGGGCTGGGGGTGGGGGTGCGAGACGGGTCGGGCGATCTTCTAAAATGGAAGAAATGAAAGGAATTAGAAGACTTGTGAACACCAACGAGACTAGGCCAGCAAAGGGGGAGATTTCGAGGGCGGAACAAGGGCTGCTGGACCCTGGTCCTGACCAGGCATCCGTCGGGGGGGGCGCACAGGCTGGGAGGAGCGCATCTGGGCCAGGAGGGAGGAGGCGGTGGGAACGGGGTGGAGGTTGGAGGCTGATGGGCGCCACGGTCCGCGGTGCTGAGAGGTCTCTCCTGATTCTTTCATTGGAAACGGAGCAAGGCCCTTGACTGAGCGTGCGGAGGGAGGGGATGGGGGAGGGGGTGAAACGATGCTCTAAAAGCTGGGGGGGCGGGGCGGGCGTCAACCAAGGAAAGGCCGCCCTGAGGCCTCCTGCGGGGCACGGTCAGGAATTTAAACCAGTTGCTCAATTTCTGTTCGCTGACATTTTCCGGCGGTAAAGTCCTGGCCGTGGGGGCTGTCCTGTGTACTATGGGAGTCTTAGCAGCCCTGGCCCCGCCCCAGCAAAACCACTGTTCACCCCGTTTCCAAACCACGCACGCTCTTCCGATGACATGCTCCGCAAACTCCCTTCACGCTCGACGTGTCCACTCCTCGGGCCCGGGGGGACACCCTCCTCTCCTGGTGCTGCTTTCTTCCTCTTGGACCCCGCCTTCTCCTCCTCCATCTGTCCTTGGACCTCTTCCCCTCTGTCTCCTGCACGCTTTCCCTGAGCGAGAGCCAAGCCCGAGCTTTAACTCTCGTGGGTATGGGCTTCCTGACCCCAAAGCCTGTATTTTGGGCCCACGTCTGCCTCCTGAACATCCCAAGCCCTTAAATCCAACGAGGCGAGCCGTCAGATCGGCGGCCCTTTCTCCTAAAGCTTGGCACCCGCCTCCCCACCCCTCCGTCGGAACCTTTGGGTGGTCCGGACTCTGGCCGGCCCAGGTCGCAGCCCTGAGCCCCGCGTAGGGCCTTCCCGTGCCCGCCCCGCCAGATCTCCGCTGCAGTCTCTCTGCCCGGGTCCTCACCCCTCTCACTGGGAACCGTAGCAGCCTCTGGACGCTGTCCTTGTCTTCAGTTTTACCCCATCAATCTCCCGCTGCTCTGCCACCAGCAGGATGTTTCCAGAAAGTAATTATGACCCTGTCACCCTGTTATAAGCACCTTGACCCCCTCACGACCATCACCCTCAGGACCTGCACACTTCTCAGCCTCACTTCTTGCCGCCCTGCCTGGAAGGCTGGGCTCCAATCCTACCCAATTTCTTACTGGTCTCTGTATAAACGGGACCAATTCAGGCATCTTCACCTTTTCACGTGATGTTCTTTCTACCTGGTTGCCCCCCGCCTCTGTCCCCGGGCGAGTTCCCACCTGACCGAGCCCACCCACACTGGGTCCCAGGAGCTGTGCTCTGCTCTGTGGCTTCAGTGTCACTTTGTGAGTACGTTCATCACGCGAGTCACCCAGTGTGCGTAAACACCTGCTCACGCGTGACCTCATGAGGGGACAGTCCTCGTCTTGGCTTCTTCTGTGTCATCGATGCCTGGCACAGAGATTCTTCAATGAATCACCATTTTTAATAGAGGCATAGTATCCTATTATAAATAGATGAGTCATACTTAAGTTAACCTGTCCCAAATATTGGATGTGTTGTTTATTTCACTTTTTTGGAATTACTAATGTTTATCTTTCAAAATGGAGAAGACGTATGTCTTTTTTATTTTAAGAGCAATACGGGCTTTTTGTAAAAGAAAATTCAGACAATACAGAAAGGCATAAAAACAAAGCAAAAATCATGCATACGCCCACCATGCAAGGATGGCCTTTGTCATCAAGCTGACCTAGACCTTTTCAGACTGTTTTCTGTGCGTCAAAAACCAAAGTGGACACGTATCATATGCGCTGTTTTATAAGCAGCTTAACAGTGTCTCACGAACATTCCATGTCATTAGATATTCATATATCA